>NC_064436.1:44311715-44929882 GCF_023343835.1 Lagopus muta | reverse complement strand
TTCACATGGGAATGATGAGCCTTCACCATATTTCATAATATATTTTGCATCTAAAGAATTTTGCTTCTCAGAAGCAATTCAAACCACCTAATAGTACAATACTTTTTTTTTTTTTTTTTTTTTTTTTTTTTTTTTTTTTTTTTTTGTACAGTCCTCCGATGTATTCCAGTCAAGGCCTACACTATAGACCTTAAACAGACAGGAAGCAGCTTTAAAGTGTATGGTATGGCCACAGTCAATGCTCACAGTCTCATGCTGTCATCCCTTCATGACATGACTTACAGATGGTCTGCAGCAGATGAGCCTCTGTTTTGTGTAACATCTATGTTGCTGAGGTCTGGAGTGCACAGCCGTTCCTCTTCTTCAGTAGTCACCTGCATTTTATTTCCCTGTTCTCAAGACTCTGATGAGTGAAAGAGTCTCGTATCTTAACTACTTCAGATGCACACAAGTGTCCAAAACACTTGGTGTACCAGTCTGGCACGTGACCCCTAATGGATGGGGAAAAAAACAATGAAGAAAGTATCAGCAACACTGCACACATTTTTCTTTTCAAATACAGAAGGAGCTGGTTTAACACCTGACTGTGAAATCTCTATATTACTGCTTACTTGCTCAGCTCAGCCTTGCTAATACATAGATTTGCTCTAAAATGAATTTGCTGCAGTGAGCAAAAAGTTAATTGAAGTTTTGTGAGAATTTGGTCTGCTTCATTAATTGACTTAACATTAACATGTACTTGCATTCAAATAAATACACCTGGCAGATAAAGTGGTGGGATTATATACCAACAGCTATGTTGGAACACAAACTGGGGGTTTGTAATATAACAAACCCTCCTTGCTATTAGACATGTACAAAGGATAATCTTCTGTGACCTCTCAGAGTTCTACGTGCATGCACTATTGACTAAGCTGCAGCTTGCTGCACTGCCTAAATTTGGCACTATACAATACACGTCAGCAGCACAAAAGGACTAAAATAGAAATCCATACCTTAAATCAATTCTGCACATGTAGGTAAGTTTAGATTTTCCTGACCCGCAGGGCTCAATCAGATACCTAGACAGGAGCACATTGACTCTGACACCCGCCACTGGAGCACGGTCATGATCCACTGAAGTTGCTAAAAGCACACAAGCTCCTTTGGGAAAGTTTGTCCTCCACGTTCTACGAAAAAGGAAGAAAAAACATCTTGTCTTTGACAGACATTTAACAAACATACTTCAAACTGAACATAAACAGTTTTTTTTTAATTACATAACATGCTTTCTACAGAGATTCTGTTGACACGGTTTGTGGCTACAGCATAAAAATCTCTTACCTTAAGATGACAAAGTCCCTGGCTGGGTGAGGAGCCATGCTGTTCTGGACATATTGGTATATATCTGTCTGACTATCCAAAGGTTCAATTACTTTTGAGTCTATAAGATCTTCATCCCAAAGATGCTGCTCTTTAAGTAAACGATTTAAAACTTCTTCTGGTGTAGCAGCAATTTCAATGGTAGTTTTCCATAATCGGAGTGGGGGACCTTCACATGCCTGGGGAAAATGAGCATAGTCCTCAGTTTTACATTTTCTTTTTATTTTATACTGTTGGATAAATACAGCAAATTAAATATACATGCACAAATGCACACATATACTGTACTAAGGTTGTTGGAATTTCAGACTGTGGTTGTTTTCCTACGAGCAAAAGGCATTTGCAAGCTGACTTCCAAAGTATTTTTAAGTTATAGTTATGTCCTCTCCTATGAACTACTGTTCAATTGTGGTACTACAAAAAAAAATACCCCAACTTTCCCAGTTCATTTTTCTTAAAATATCCTAGTTCAAATCTGATTGAAACATATCTCCGTCTGCTAGTTCTGAGCTGTGCAAGATCAGAGCAGAGAAACTTTGCTCCCACTGCCTGCATAACAAAAGTTGGCCTGTCAAGGCTTTGCGCAAGTGAGTGAGGGTGTGTAAATGCAATGCAGTGAACATTCCTGGGCTATATAAACACAAGAACTCCATTCAATGCATGTTCGCTGACTGCTGCTGAAAGACAAGTTGTTTATAGATGGTGTGCAATTGTGTCAAAAGATTATTATTTTTTCTCAAATCTATCCACTAAATAAAGATGTGCACTGAACCGAGTGTTATATCTACACCAAAAGCTAGCTTATATTAGAGATGATGCACTAAAAAGCAGAGTGGTGGAGCGAGTTAGTGTGCATACCTTCTTGTAGGCCAGGTCTGCTTGCTCTGAGGTGGAACAGCTGACCCAGCCCTTAAACTTCTCCTTCATTTCCTTCAGCAAGTCATCCATGCAGTCCTGGAGGTAGCAGTGGTAGTCAGAGGGCTCCATGGTGCTGCTGCTGCCCCGGAGCTCTTCCAGGCTGAGGGGACGGAGGTCCTGCTCCGTGTACGAATTCCGGCCCTGGCTCATTTCTTCAGGTATCTGAAGGATGAGAAGGACAAATCATCTTCTTGCAGCTCTCTCCATAAATCCCAGAGTTAGTATTGCAGTTTCACAGTCACCAAAGGATGGGTACGCATCATATTCTGTTGATAAGATGCTCACTGTTCCCTTCACTCTAAAGTTGGCAGTAGTCACACACTGAGGTTGAGAATGGGATGCCTAGAGAGGTTTTTGTGTAAGTATGTGTATGTAATTATATCTGCTGATTACCTGAGCTAGCATACCAACTGTATTCTAAAAGATATATTTGTCAGGTCTAGAACTCAATGTGAAGCAATACTGAAGTTAAGTTTGTGTCTTTGTGACCTTGATTTGATGCAAATTAGTCTCTCAATTACAGGGTGCCTCTTCCCCTTCTCCCCCCTGTGGAGTATCCCTTCTTTGCTACACAACTCAGACTCAATCCCACAGCAAAGTTTACCCTGCAGACCGGCTGAAGGAGGGGCAATAGTCAGCTATAAGAGGAGAGACAGGCATGCCTTCAGTTGTGGGCTTTGAAAAGGTTTGATGACAGTGAGGAAAACCAGAACGCAGACTTGTCTAGTTCTCCATGCTGGGCCCCAGAGGGAGCATGCCTTAGTTGTTACAGACCTTCCAACCGGTGGTCTGAGAGTATTACAGTTTAGAATGCTTTTGTGGCCCAGACTTGCTCTCTCTTGGGAATTTAAATATAAAGCAAACACTGGAACTCTTGGAAATAGCTTTGTGCTTTGTAATTAGAGCCGAAGCTCAAAGATCCTCATGGCCACACAATAAAAACTGGAAGACCTGGTTCAAACGAAGCCTTCATGTAACAAAAATGTCCTGGACCCCAAAACTGTCTTGAGTTTATTAAGCACCCATGTCAGCAAAACAACCTTCCTGGCACTCCTTCAGATTCACGTGTGCACTCAGACCAGGATGCAAAGTTTTTTAAAAGGTTATTTGTCACATACTAATCCTTATTAAAATAAAGAGACATTTGTAACTTTCTATTATATAGCAGACCTAAGCCATACTGCCCAATATTGCACCCATTGATTTTGCAGATGTATTTTACCTGGAAGAGCTTCTTGCATTCAGCAATCATATGGGCTAGCCCTTGGGTTGCAGCCAAATTTTCATTTAGGTCTTTCTGGTCAGGTTTTCCCAAACTCGGTTTTCTTTGCATCACCCTTCACAGGAAGAAGAATACACACACACACAAATCCAGTTATTTAATGCAGAGCAAGAGAGATATTTGGTAAGAAAACAGCCACATTCCAGAATGTCTTGGTAGTGTAGAACAGTGCTGCTTGGGACCAGATTTTGGCATGCTGTTATTGACTTCTCTTGCTATTCCCACTAAACTTTGCTTTTGGCATTCCCCAGTTACTACCCTTTTGTGAAATTGCTAGTATTTCACCACACCTGTAAAAAAGTAGGGTCACAGGACTGTTCTACATTTGATGCCTTCTGAGGCGTTCAAGGTGATCAAAAGGGTCAACAGGACTGGAAGCAACAAGCTGTGCTCTCCAGAGACGTACCTTGGGGAAGAATTCTCTCTTTTGAGGGTGTTTAAATGGAAGAGGGAAGGTGCTAAGCACACCGCCAGGTTTGTTGGTGTCATCTGGTTCTCCTTCACAGCAGCTGTGACATCACTCAGGAAATAGAGAAGAATCTGTAGGACCTCCCTGTTCTCGTCAGGTAAAAGCATAATGGCAGCCTTGATAGCCTGGAGACGCTGATCCTTTGGCACATCTGCAGAATATTATTATTTCTCTCATCAGCCCATTGATTTTCCACACACACAGCATGAATATATCCCAAAGCAAACTCCAGCTTCAAATATTTAACTCAAGTTTGAAGCGATTTCCTTCAGGACGCATACCATTCATAGGAAACACGAAGGAATTTTTTTTAACCCACTAGTTTAACTACCCTCAGTAATTTCCTGCCTCACAAGAAATGCAAGCAAGAAGAAGTTGTGCCTAGGCCAGAGTTAATTTTAGATTTAATTTCCACAGCTACTTGCTCCCACAGATGCACTAAAATGACAGAATCCTGGACTCGGGCAGTGAACAAGCGAACAGTCCAGCCGATTTAGAAATTCTTTGGCTTTTAAAGAAATTAAAAACATTAATGCATTTTAGAAAAAGTGAATTAATTGAATAAATTGGCTAGCAAACCTTTCTAACAATGATGTCATAAAATAGACAGAAAGTGCTTTACCAAACACACTGGGTTGCTTTATCAGGCAAATCATTCAAAGTCATGCAGTGGAAAAAGAAAGTCAATGCTGTGGAGCCCCATACCATTAAACAGCTCCTTGGTTACTAACAACAAACACCCATTGGAAAAATTTGATGTGTGTCTTTATATAAGGCCTTCTCCTCCAAACTTGAAGGGAACAAATAATGAAATAACCCAGACAAGATCTGCTTCTTATAAAGGGATTTCCAACAAGCCATCCATTCCCGAAGACAACATGAGAGTCTGAGTCCTGGAGCACTTGTATCATCATTAGCTCCACACTGCCCTGACTGCACGCCCCATAATACATGCATTGCTAACCAGATATTTAATTGAAAATTTGCTTCGGGCTTCAGCAATTCCATAAGGCCAGCACTGAGTTTAGAAAGCAATTGACTGTTCTTCATGCTGTCTCCTAAATCAGCTCAAAACACATTTAAGCCATGTATGGGCAATTCCAGAGTGCAGCCTGGTGCGTAACTCTAAAGCAAAGAGAAAATTTGTCCTTTGTAGGGAAGCAAAATTTACAGTTGCTTTAAGGCTTTTTGCTCAGAGAGAACACTTCCCGACCACCTCTGGGGATTGCTCAGACATACTGTGAAAGGAAAGGAACAGATACTTCTGTGATTCTGTGTCAAGCTTTTTCTGGCACTAACCAGAAAGAGTTGCTGCTTAATATGCACAGAAGTGGAGAGTCTGATTCGATTTTTCCATAAGCTTTCCTGGGAATTGAAACAACACCAACACAAAAGTGTGCTCTGAAATAACAGTATGTATGTGTATGTTTTTATTTTAAACTGTCACCTCCACCTCCGGAGGTCTGAGGGAAGTTCCTGGATGATATAAACCATTTGCACCATAATCATAGGGGAAGGCACAAAATACTGTAGTGGCTCAAGGAAAGTGTTTTTGCAGTGAGCTGTGTTGTAGCTAGGCTACCATGGGAAGAATACATGAGGAGAGAGCTGGATTGGCCTTAGAAAAAGAAACAGGATCAGCAAAGTGCCTGCATTGCATCAGTTTGGATCTCCATGAATAATTCAAGAAGCTTTGGGGTCCTGGTCACCAAACATTAATTCATCTTTGGCCATTTTATAAAATGCTTTTTAAAAAGCATTTAAAGTATTCCTATAATGTAACAACTTTGAAATAGCATTTGAAGGGCAATATGTTGTTTGGAAAGCACAAAACAGTCATCTATGCAGAACCTGATTTATTTCACTCACAATGAAGAATGTCTCCCTTGCTGGAAGTGGATCTGTCACCCCAGAAAGATGAATAATTTCTTTTCAGGTGTGTTGATAAATATATGTTTTGATGCCATTTATTCTAAGAACATTCTGGTTTTGGTACCCATTGGTAAGGTAGCTAAAAATTAGTAATGGAAAAGCTTTCAACTTAAAAGATTTTTTTAAAAAATGATGGTGAAGAACAAATACGAATTAAAAGAAAGCAGACTATTATGGCAATCTTGCTTTTAGAAAAATAACAAAAAACAACTCAAAAGCTCCAGATTGTTAATGTACTCTTTGCACATCTCTACTTAGACACATCAGATCCAACTTGAAAATATACTGTAATATGAAGGAAGCTCAAAAAAGAAAGGAAACTCTACAGCAAGCAATGGAGAATTTATTTGTTCACCAGAGAAAGGTGAAATGAAAAGAACTTCTCCAGTAAATCATTACGCAAACAGAATATGAAATTAGTTCCTTATGTGGTAGCCTGTAATACAATAGCTACTACAAAAAGACAAAGATCAGCATACACAACATGTGTAGTGCCCAGAAATTTCTGCCTTTTCTACACAAATGACAATTTGTCATCTAGCTTTAGAAATCTCAGTACTTACACTGGTATATCTGTAAGAAGGTCTCAGAGAGCTTGTTGGTCATGAGAGGCTCGGGCAGGTCACGGAAGAATTGCTTTAACATGTCTGCTACATCGTAGGCAGACTGGCCTTCATAGTTGACACTGTCTGTTGAACTCTCATTCATCTGACGCAAAGCCTGAATTCTTGATTTTACTCCAGATTTCCTAAATAGTCCAACCTAAACATATTTGTATATGGAAAAGTAAATACATTTACATTGAGTCTAGCAAATTTGAAATTTAAGGATGTTCTTCAACCTCTTATGTATGCATTGTCACTTCATGGAAAGCTTTTTCTTGAATTGCTCATTTTATTCTGAGTCTACTTTTTCAGTCTAACCAAAGAACTAGAAAAAACTAACAGAACACTAGGAATGGGTGCTGAATGTATAGAGGAGAGAGCAGAGCAAAACCCACCTGATCCAGGCAGTGGTTACGGAGGTACCGCATGGCTTGCTGAATGCTCTGTGGAAGGGGCTGCCCGGTGCGCTGGACGTTGACTTGCAGTGGTACTCCAAATACATTTCGGTCCCTATAGTCTGGCACCTTTATCCTTTTCATAAATTTCGGTACTGCCCTATTAAGTAAAAGAAATTACAAAATTGAATTAAACCTCTGTCAACCATTTATCTCATGGATTTCCGGTAATGCAAAAAGTAAGTGAAATAAATGAAACATTTTAGTATGATGAATAATATGAAAAGTATTGAGAATATAAACAAGCTAATTCATTCAGGTATTGGAATAGGGAAAGAACAGAAAACACAGTTTCTCTAAGAGAAAAGCTTGAAATTCAGGGCAATATTCTGCCTGTAAGTATTAACGTGGTTCTATTCTACCAATATTAGTAGGACAAAAGCTACAGGGTAAAACTGCAGGGGCCAGACTGAACTGCAAAGGAGTCAAAATAAATCCTGTGGTCAGTGACCCCTTATAACACTGCTTCTTTAGGTTTCAAGAAGGATGGACATTTGTACAATGAGCTTTTGTATGTCAACTACTTGTTCTGCAAAGTCCTCTAACTGGGTCCATCACCCACCAGAGTGCATAACAGCAGAAACTGATGTAATACATTTGAGTTCATTCGCTAAAAACTTCAGCTCTATAAACAACCCCTTTGAGGGACCTCTCTCCTTGTCAGGGAGTAGTAACTGTTACTCCTACTTCCTACTCCAGTTTCAATGACAGGCCTTTCCATTTGCTTTTGACTCCAAGGAAAAAGTTACTAAGTACAAAAGAATGATTTATCCCTAAGTTCCCAAGTGTTATTTTCATGAAGGAAAAAACCCCAAAACTATTAAAACGTGAGAATATTGAGTTCATTTTCCTAAACAAGAAGAAAACTTAATATATGGTACAACACCTAATAGGACATGGTAGCCATGGTGAACAGGGAGACCTATTTAATATTTCAAAACACAGTACAGCTATACAAACACTGCATTATATTTACAGCTGACTAATCTGTTAAATAGGAAAATAGATCCAATTTGTATTGCCATACAGTTAAGTTTAGGGCATTATTGATATATGTATGAATAATACTTGCTTTGTCAAAAAACATGCCAAAGGAATGTGAAAAAACACATTGCGATCTCCACTGAGAATCTGAAGCATGCAGGGATAACTGGTCAATACTTATTTCTGTCTTTCAGAACAAACAACTTCTGTATTTAGAAAGGCTGACATAATAACAGCCTTTGAACAGGAGGTACTTTGATGCTGAAGCTAAATACTCTCTATGACTCCTGGGGAAGGGAGGAGGCTGGCCTGTGGTAGGGAGAAGAAAAATTTTATTGCGTCTTTTGCAGCCTGAAGGTTACACAGGCTACACTACAGATAGAATAATAAAAGAGCTTTCTATTTCATTCTTTCAACACACAAAAACGAAAAACCCACACTCAACTTGGTTACAAACACCTGGACACAGCAGAAATGGCTTGCTACAAAAAAAATAGATAGTTGTTGGATAATAAGATAACAAGGCACTCACTAAGTGTCTCTACATGCCATCAGGCCTTCTTTTGCTATGGAAAGCAGACATCTTCCTGCACAGAAAGCTGGCCTCTGCCTTGCTGCTATTATTCTTCTATATGTTCTTATGAGCATGCTTCTCAATCCTAACGAGATTTGCCCTACCTGAAGGGTTAATGATGTTAGCACTAAGGAAACCAGAAATACTGTCAGCATAGACTGAAGGAAGATAGGCAAATATGGAAAAAGTGGGACAGAGGGACTTGTATGTTTCCAGAAGTTGCCTAGGACTAGTGAAACTGTTGTGCTCAGACAGATGGCCTGTCTACACATGGCACTGTGCCCTTACCAGCTGAAGCCGTGCTTGTTGGAAGGCGTGTATTTCTCCAGGAGAGCAGTTAACTTCAGCAGTGAGTACTTCTGCAGCAGGTTCATCTGTGCCACAGACTGGCAATTGATCTGCAGTGAGGCTGAACTGAGGCTGGGCCGATGAGAGCTCTGGAAGCTGTGCCACCTCAGCCTGTGCCTGTGGAGATGATGGAGAACAGAGTAAGGACTAGTCATCAGGATGTCTGCCTCACCCACTGCAATGTCTGTGGATGGGAACATGTTAAGCTATCCTACATAAACTGATATCCTCATATCAGATATCCTTAAAGGCCTCATATAATGTTGATTTTTTTTCCCCTCAGAAGACCTTTTAGCAGTAAGAAAGTCAGAATCAAACAACTCTGTAAGAATAAAAGGCTCCAGATTTCAAGATACGTCAAATGGAAAACTAAAAGCTCTTCTGAAAGTCTCATTAAATTTATACATGCAACTGTAGGCAACTAAATGACAGCAGAAACCACGCCCTAAATTATTTGCACCAGTTTTAAAGAAAAACTGGGAACAAAGCTAGAAAGAGTTCAGCCCCTTGCTCTATTCACAATACAGCCTTCTATGCCATGGTGAAGATCCCAATGTGAGCTTGGGGGCCTCTGGAGCTTCCTCAAACCCCCACAGTGCTGCAGCAATCAAAGGAAACTAAACACTCTCCATCTTCCTCACAGATTTAATGCCCAGACATGTTATTAGGAAACAGCCTGCTACTGAAAAGTGCAATTTTTTAGTCAGTCTAAAGGTTTTTACTACACGCTGACAAGAAACAGATCATACTTCCACTGGCTCTCCTACCCCATTTAAAAAGCGAATAATCCTACTTGAGATCCCTCACCTTCCCACACACCATTTCAGCTTGAAGAATTACCATTCCCCCCAAGTGCCTTAACACTGACTTGCTGAGCAAGCTGTTTTTCAAGGACGACTCAAGCTGAACATATAAACATATAGCTATGAAGTGTCAGAATCGCTTTTCTGGAAGTGTTGTACAAATAGTTTCCATGGTTCTAATTGTTTTTGGAGGCAATGGGATGAGCATGTGTATGTTTCAGTGGCCTCAGATGGTATTGCATGAAGGCCTTAAATAAGCACAGTACAGCTACTACAAAGGCATCTGGTCCAACAGGGACCTCACTGAGGCCACCCTAAGTCCCACAAGCTCACCTGCTGGACCGTGTCAGTGATGCGCCCACTCCAGAGTCCCTTCTGTCCTGCATCCCTGAGGGCTCTTCTGTTTCATTAAGTGAATTCCCTGTGCTGTCAAGGTCACTTGGTGTTGTTCGATCATTATCTACATCAAGATGGATCTGCTTTGGGGAGGAAGGACATGGGGAGATGGAGTCGAGCGCTGAGTCAGAGTCCCCTTCATCCGAGAACTTCTCGGACCACTGATTTACTATTCTTTGCATCCCTTTTACATGGTACAAGATGTCATCTAGTTCTGGGAATATGTCTTCATTTTCCAGATCAGCCAGGTCACTCGTACTGGAATACAGGATTGAGCCTGGCACATTGTCGTAAATGCTCAGGCGGCTGCTCAGTGAGCTAGCAGAGTTGCGCCTTTTCCCCATGCTCAGCTCTTTAGAGCTATCTCCACTGTTTTCCCTCTGAAGAGTGAGATGGCCATGCCCATGGAAACTCCCTGTCCTCCAGTTCACAGAAGCATTGCTTTCTGTTGGGGAGAAGTTGCCATTGGAGAGCGCTTTGGGAAAAGTGCCAGGCTTATGATCTTCTGGAATAAAAAAAACAGTGTCTTCTGCAAAGCTTCCCCTATTCTTGAAATTCTGCTCCATCACATCGCTGAATGTTGACTGGTTGAAGGGATCAAAGCCTTCCAAGTACATGCCCACCCTTTTATTGTATGCGCTGAGGCTGCGTGTGCGCGTGACAGGGCTGGGTGTGCTGACAGCGCTGCTCGTCTCCGACTGACTGCTGCTGCTACTTGTCTGGGTAGAATTGGAGACGCTCCTTTTTCGTACCATGGGAAGGCTGATGTGATTGCCATTGAGGGCAGAAATCTCCACGCAGTTAAGTTGTTTCAGTTTATCTTCATCCATGCCCTCCTGCAGGATGGGCCCACTAATAATAAGGCCAAGCTTTGAAGGAGCTTTGTTCTTGCCATGGTGAGAGCTCTTGATTTTCAGACTCTCCATCCTCTTGAGCAGGCTCTTAGTTTTAGATTTAGTGTTCTTCTCATTTGCTTTTGTGTTGAAGCTGAAGCTATTCAACTCCCTGGGCAAAGGCAGGCTGCTGAACGAATCATCATTTGCTACGAAATTGCTGGATGAACAAATGCTCACAACTGAGTTTGTTCTGGTGCTAGAGGCCTTGCTCTGCAGGGTTGGATGGTGGCTGCTGGTGCTGCTGGTGCTGAGAATAGAGGCCACCTCCTGCCGCTCGCTGAGATCGGTGAGCACGCTCTCACAGCTGGCCGCATTTGGGAGGAGAGGAGCCTCTGGGGAGGAGGAGGTGTTAACATCCGGCTTTGGAGGGAACACATCAAACTCTTCAAGCCTTGACCACCTCTTGCTGTCCCTCTGAAAAGTCCATTTGCCGCTTATTGCACATGGTTCGTCTTCATCTGAATCTTCACTCTGCAAAGAAGAACAGCCCTGAAAGTGCTGCTTGCAAACTTACAAACAGAGAATTGCATTTAAATACAGTGCACACTAAACTGATTTAAGCATGACCTTGTTCTCACCAAATTTAAAGCAAAAACAGTCTCTTGCTTCAGGGAGAAGAAGATTAAACCATAAAGCCCATTACAGGAAAAAATTACATTAGACAGACAATTTATTTTAACAGTTTTTAAAATACAAAGGATTTATGCTTTGTAAAAAGAAACAAACAAGGCAATCTGCTTTAACTTGCTCTTTTCTTAAAACTTTAGTATCCACAGGCTTTTAATTAATTGGTCACAGTGGATAGCCTTCAGATCAGTGGAAATTCCTGGCATGCATAAAATTTTAAACTGGAGTCAGTCCGGGGTTGGGGTCCCCCTGGACTCTCTCCAGTTACACTCTGTTGATAGCGGCTCTATGTTTATACTCCTTTTTGCAATTAAGAGATGTTTCTCATATGTTGTGAATTGTAGCAGCTTAATTCTTTACCTATTCGGGAAGTTTAAAGCTGTGAGTGATGAGACAGCAAAAGAAACTCTTGCTCTGCTACAGTTTGATGTCTCCAGGCTCCTACCTGGTCCACTCTTCCTCCCACAGGCTAGCGGCTAACATTTTAAGAATGTCTTGCAAAGTTTCTTTCTACTTCAGTCTTGCTCCGGGCAGACTTTAACACTCACAGATAGCAAGCAGCAAAAGCTTGCTTGCTGCATAGCACGTAAGTAAATTGTAAATAGCATCTCCACTGATTATGTTTGATGTACGAGTAATGCCTGAGGGCACACTTACACGCACATCACTTATGCCTCAATCTTTTCATCTAAATCCTGAAAGGGAGTGATCCTGGGATTGACATATTTGGTCTTCCAAGTGCCTGGAAAATTTTAAGTTGCATGCAGTCGGGAGAATAAAACCAATGTGAGATATTTTAATGTGACACCATGAAACCACAAAATAACCTTTGGTGTAAAGAGTAGGCACGACTAATTGCCACACAGTTCCACGACTGCTGAAGCTTCACATCATTTGTTTAGACTGTTTTAATTTAAAAACAAATATTCAAGCATGGCCCAAACTGTAACTATTTGTGTATCAGGAATGTAAACATTTATAGTCTGACAAACAAGTAAATTATTCATATTTCTAGTATTTTACTTCTGAATACTTCAGCTCCTGATTCTCTCCTGTTGTTTTTTTTTTATTATTTCCTTTCATTGCACATTTCATCAGCTCAGGAAAGTAAGTGAAACACCATATTTATTTCTTTATAACCAAAAACATAAGGAAACAGAGAAGTGTTATTCTCTTTGCTTCCCAAGTACTACAACCAGTGTTTCTGTCCATGACTCAAGACAAAAACCAAAGAAGACTGGATTGCTTATTTAAAGTTTTCAAGAGGAAAAATGTCACCAAAACCTGTCAATGGATAATTATTCAGATACAAACAGAATCACAGAATCATATTTATTTGACAGGAGTTAAAATCATTAGAAATCCTAGTGTATAATTATGATGGTTTGATGGTGAATGTGGTTTGGCTGGAAAAAAGGAACAGTAAAGCAATCATAATTTTCAAAGAGGCCAGTGCAAACATAAGGAATCATGAATTTTTGTTGACACAATTTTTCCCTTAGTGTTAAAAAGTTTTAATGAAAGCAACAAGAGGGAACAGAATCTAAGACCATCTGCCAGAACACAAGAGGTGAATGAAAATCAGGAGCACTCAGACTCCGGAAGATCTGGGGTCTGGACCTGAATCAGGTCTGGTCTGACCTCTAACAGCAATACTGATCATTCCATAGTTAACGACATTCAGAAAGAAGAATTCTTCTGGTGGTTATGAAGAGCAAGCCAGTGGCCTACCCCTTCTTTTGAGGAGTTCCTATATATGCTGCCTCAGAGTGTTATCTTCTGGAGCTTGGGTGCTGTTTCCAGCATACCACAGATAGGGAAAGAGGGGATTAATTCCTGGTAAACAATCCCAGAGCATTTGTATGCATTCTTGTTAAGGGCAGGGCAGCATTGTATAGCCTTAGTTTAGTCATCTTTATCTGCAGTCTGAATATCCCAGGGAATGGTATCAACTACTGATTCATCCTAGGAACACACAGTTTTAAGACAGCTCTCAAGTGGTACCTTTCTAACAAAATCTGGCAACTCAGCTTTCTGTCAGCACTGACTTGCTCAAGTTACAGGAGGTGCTCCCTTCTTTCTCATGCTCCAAAGGATCATGAAGATCCACGAAACCCTTTAAACTCCTGCTAAACTCCCTGGAGATGTGCAAACTTCTAAAATAGGTATTCAATGCATTTTGTAAAAAAATTGCTTTAATTCTGAGCTATAATTCTGTGCAGCCCAAGCACAGTCAAACTGATTCTGTCTATAAGAAAAGAATACAATTCCAATGTGATGGCAAAGAACCAGAACTGTGAAGATTACATCAAGGACGATGTTCTAACATTCAGGCCAGCTCATTGTGGCTGATCAGGATCCCATCCATCATGCCTACTCCACAATCCTGCCTGGTAATAAGCTACAACACAGCCTTGCTGGCAGGCAGAGAAGCCCAGCGCTTTACAGAGTGAGAACAGCATCTCATGGAAGAGCTAGCTAGACCTTTATCTGTGGCCAAGCCCTTCAGTTCTCACTAAGTAACAACACAAAATGAAATGTAAGCAGAGTTTTGACAACGTGTTATTGGCAGGTTCTACTCAGTTATCATTCTACACTACGGCTAAACAATTCTCTAGTTTTTGTTGTTGTTTTTTTAAAAAAATTAAGTTTTATTAATACACAATAATGTAACAGAAAATGTCAAAGGTACTTACCCTTTTCCTGTGAGGACTGATTTCTAGCTTCATCACTGCACATTTGTTTAAAGTATTTAAGCGCCTGCAAAGCAAAGGAAACCATATTAAGAGAAAACTCCAGAGTTTTGGCACAAGCTATTGCAGTTCAAAAGCTTTTGTGAAGGCTATCCCTAAACTGCTTTGCATACAAATAGCCAACAGCAGGGTTTCACTTAGAGCCCTAATTATACTTAACCATTAACCCATTACATTTGGCTGTATTCTAACTTCAGAGGGAGGGAGGAACTGACGACTATTTGTCACTATTACCTCAATCAAAGTCAATGGAATTAAACAGAAACTTAGAGTACTTCGAAGTGCACTGTGACTGATGAATTGTAATAATTACATTTATGTAAATATGAAAGATTCAAACCCTGAAACAATCAATCTCGACAGACTGCAAATACAGGAAAAGGCTTCTTACTGACCCTGCACATACGTGACTACGTGAAACAGTGTGTCATTTTAAAATTGCACTGAAAGCTTACACAGGAAAACTTAATTTTCCACTTACCAGGGGTCCATTTTGATTGTGAGAAGTGTGTAATTATTTTCACTATAGTCCTGGGACCACAGTTTTTTAAAAGCTTTGTACCTGACTTTTCTTTCCTAAACTGAAAGTTTATTTTATATGTAAGAATATTTTACTCTAAGTCTAAAATTAAATCAACAAAAATAAACTGCTGCAGCAACAAGAGTTAACCACCCTCCCTGTGAGCAGTCTGCATGCACATCTTAAAGTGCTGCATGAATGTACATAGCATCCCTTTATTCTCTGATGAGCTAACAATCTAACATCCCCCAAACAAAATAAGCTCTCTTTCTTATCCAGTCCCCCAGAACACCAGTGTGGCTTGGCAGTCGTGAGAGGCATCACGTCCTCCTTGCCCTCCTCCTGCCTCCCTCATGGTAAGCCTCTGCTTGCAAAGCTGCACCATGAGCTAGGAGAGCTGCAAACTCATCTTTCACTCCTCAGTGGGTTGAATTTCACCCATAATAGCATGTGAAGAAGGGAGGCAGAGGAGCAGAACTGCCTCATTCATGCCACTTCAACAGGGGCAAGGCTGAGCTTTAAAAAGCCTGCTTCATCTGAAGGAAGTGGTAGAATTTACACCTAATTCCTTCCAGCAAAATGTAAAGAAGAACCTTTATTGGAAGCTTTGCAAAATTTGAAAAAAAAAATTAAAAATGCTGACTTGTCATGTTGCTTCAGATGAGTCTTTTCAGATTCCTGAAACTTGTAACTTGAATCTAGAAAATGTGTGCACAGGAAGGATTACTAGTTTCCTCTTTCCTCTCCCCTTTTATGCGCAGGATTGGTTGCAGATGGTATTTACACAGGGCTTGATCCTGAGGCCATCAAAGAAAATGGAAAAGCTCCTACTGGTGCTTTTGCTGCAGTCATGGGGTAAAAAAGGACAGTTTGATCTATAATTAGACCCAGCCACAACACAGCAGAAAAGAAGAGAAACAGGAAGAATTGCCATGGGTCAGATGCTAGGCCAGTGGCAGATTAGGAAAGTTGTCCAGATCTCTCAATTTCCATCTTTGCTCTGACCTAACCCAGCAGGCACAGCTCTTCCCACTGTGGAGTGGGTATGTGACCTTACAGCAGTTGTGTTTATGGCATGGATGCCTGTCCCACCTACACGTGCGCATGGATTTTGTTTCTCTTCTCTTGCTTTATAATTGTTTTCTTTCCAAACTCCAGGACCTCAATTCCAGGGAGTACTAAGTTGGTTTCAGTCCTATACTGTGTAATAATTTACAAATTTCACAGTGTGACAACCATTGCCTTCGGTGGGAAGAGACTACTACTGAATCCACACATCAGGCTTTATCTAATTTATCTAATTCTAGCCTGTCTAATAGCTGATAAAGACTATCTTCGATTTCACAAAGATTACATCCACAGACTTCTCTCCTACTCAAATTAAAATCCTGAAATAGGTAAAAAAAAAAAAAAAAAAAAAAAAAGAGGATAGATCTCCGTTTCCAGAGGAGTATTTAAAAAAATATATAAAATACCCCAGTGCACACCTCACAAAAATGACTATGGGGGCAAGATAAGGTAACCCCCAGTGAGCAGAGTTAAACACAAAAGCAGTTGAGGCAAACAAAGGCTCTGTTACACACCTGACATGATTTCATCACAAAAACACTTTCCCTTTTAAAACCTAAATGATCTGTAGTGATTGCCTCAGGTCTGTGAGTTTCGTTATATACATCCCACAAACTACTTTAGCTGGAATCACAGAACCACAGAATCAGAATCACAGAATTGGAAGGGACCTCAAAGATCATCCAGTTCCAGCATGTCTGCTACTGGCAACAAGCCACTGAGCAGGCAAGGTCCAGGCTTTGTCTGGATGAGAGTTATCTATAACTTCTATTAACATTCACTGTGCATACTGAAATATTTCTTAAGCCCATAAGAGCACACATTCATTTTCTGCAGATTTTCTCACCAAATTGTTGCTGGATAATGAACCTCAATTTTTTCTCTTCTGACTCTGGACACTCTCTCTCACTAAGTCCACTCCTGGGTATAAATCTTATCACTTCTTCATTGACAGGCAACAGGTCATGTCTCATTCTTTAGATCCATCTTATTTTGCCCTAATCTATCTCAGTGGCATCTTCATATGGACTCTGTGGAGACAGCGGGACAGAGCAGGACTGATGCAGACAGTGGCTGCAGCCAGTTACACCATCTTGCTATCTCAACCTCAATCACTACAAGGCCTTCTACCCCCAACTTCTGTCTCTCTGGATGACAAGATAATATTCTTTCCCATTCTTTAGGTAATTGCCTTTGGGTCAGCCTTTTCTCTGCAGGACTTCATTTCCAGAGAGACTTCACTACAGGAGACAGCTCCGTATCTACCTGGTCCCTTCTCCTCATCCAACAGAATTCAGAACCCTTACCTGGGCTTGCAGCCTCCTTCACCTTTGCTTTGTAAAGCCCTTCTTCCTAACCAAGACCATTGTGACAGTATCTGCCTTTCAGTCCCAGTCATTGTACTGGCTGGCCCCAAAACACAAGGTATTGGAGCTTCTCTAGGAAATGATACACGCAATCTACTCTTCCCAGTCATCCTATCAAAAATAGCCAAGCTAGCTTAGCTTGAACTTCTTTTAAGAAAGGCATCCCAAATCAGGCACACACTATCAAAAACGTCAACTTGCATGACTAACTTCAGCTAACTTATACATTAAAATACGGCCTCATGATACAAAGTCTTTGTTAATCTAAATACCAGTTAGTTCTACATCAGCCCTAATCACTGCCACTTCATTCCGCTCTTCTCAAAAGGAGAAAATTCTCATCCCACAAAGTCAAGAAAAGTGAAAGCAACACATTGTAGGAGATACAAGCATTTTAAACTAGAATTTTCCATCTCAATAAATGTACGATCTAACTGTAAGCTTCAGTTTAAAATATGTTCTTAATAGATTTAAATACTTAGTTCCTCATTGCAGGGCAAATTCCAGCTCCATTATACCTGCAGCTAACTGATGACACAGGAGCTTCATTGGACAGTCCATACCTTGTTCCCAGAGCTCATCTGCATGTTATAACCTGCAGTAGATGCCAGCTCTCCACCAATCAGACTGCACAAGCAGCAAATGCTGTTCACTTTAATCCATTGCAATCAATTTCTTGGATGAGAAATCGGGGTGGTAAAAGATTTACAAAACCTCTTGCGCAGATAGTGTGGCAGTTTTCTGGTTACGTGTAAGGAGATTAAATAGGATTTTCATCACAGCTTGCTATGTAATTCGTGCTTAGCAACCACAGCCTTTAGGACAAGGGCGTTTCAGTGCTTAGTTTCATGAGTGCATTATGTGGGCAGTTACCCTCTGAAGATAAATTCCTGATCATTAATCTTAGAGTCTTATAAAACCACGGCCAGCAGCACAATCACTACATAAAGCAACCTAGCAAATTAAAGCAGAATCATGACTCCTAGGTTTTTAACCCTACATTTCATGAAGTACCATATACTATCTCTGTAATTCAAATCTCAACTCACTTTTCACTTAGAGATTTTCAAGAAAATCATTAATGGAGTGTGGCTATTGAAACCTTTCCCATTTATAAAGGAATTTTACAAAATATTAGGAAAACTGTTATTAAAGTTACGTTATTTTTCATGCTTAAATTAATAAGGTTATTAAACAACAATTGACAGTACAGTTCAGATGTAAACTATAATTTAAAATGCTTCAAGCTTAAAAAGTATACAGCATTTATTTATCTCTGTGCTGAAAATGCAAATAATTCCAGAACTACTCTGATTTTCAGTAAAGAAACAATGATGGCTTATGGCTATAAAACAAGTCTGAATTCTTTACTGAGTAAGATCCTTTACTTTTTATACACCGACCATGGCATGAGTCAAAATAAAACTGGGTTTGAGGAAGAAACAGCATTCCAAATGATGTACCCTCTCCATGCTTTACAAAATTAAGCAGGGAGATGTCAAAAAAAAAAAAGAAAAGAAAAAAAAAAAAAGAACAACACACAGACACACACAAAAAAACCCCCAAAACCTAAAGGTAGAAATGCTGTGATAATGTACTGCTTTTGTCTAACACACATTACAAAGGGTCAAATTCAGTTGTCCAATATGTTTAACTGAATTATGATGTAGCTCAGCCTTTAAAATCAGTCTCAAGCTGCAGAAACACCTGTAGTCTCTTATGCTCATTATACAGAAAACAGTTTGAAGATGGAAGCAAACAGACTACTTTACAAGTAGCAGATTTGTGAAAGACTGCCTAGTTTCACAAGATATATGTTTAGTCACATCATTCTGGCTCAAAAAATAAGATTTCATTCATAAGACAGTGAACTTCTGCTGGTCTCTAAATTTGGAAAAAGTGGCAACTGCTTTTATCGCTTACATTTGCAGCAAGTCTCAAAGAGATAAAGAAGACACATTCTTACTTTTAACAGTGAGAAACAACCTGCTGCCTTTTCCTTTCCATCTAAATAAATAAGTCCAGGTTTAAAAGTATTCTTGCAGGAGAACTGTAGATCCAAAATATGCTGGCTTGACTATATTTTGTTTTACTGGCAAGGGAAGACCATGCTTCTGGGAAACAGCATTTATTCACATTGCTGTACTTTCTGTTCAATCATTTCGAAAGTTTCAGAGCACACAAATAAACAGACTGATGTATCACATTTTAATTTTGATAAATTTGGTGCCTTCCCCTGCATCCACAGTGTGAATTTAACATTAGTGAAATTTTTCCCTTCCCGATGACTGGACAAATCTGTTTTCTTAGTTGGAAAATCCTGCAGATGTTTCTGAGCAACTTCAAAACTCCAGTTTCTCTTTCCCTTCTAAGTATGGCACTGATGGCAAAAGAACACCATAAATGAAACCCTTTCTTAAAAGGGTTTTGTAATTCATTAGAGTTACTGACATTTAGAGCTGTGGCCATCGTGCATGCAGAATCAAAAAGTATTCATTCTGAAGACAATTTGGAAAGCTGCCAGAAGCAATGCAATAGCTGCACTCACAGATGGCTGTCGCCTGCACAGTTCTGCTTCCCCCCGGCTTGCTAACGTGAGAATAATAAGACCAAGTAAAGAATAACAGTAAAAGATACACCTATGAAATAGGTACAAAGACTCTTATCACAAATACTCCTGCCATATTCCTCCCAACTTGGTTTTAAACAAGATCCCCAAGCATTTCTTAGCCCAATATACTATTTCAACTAAAAATGCATACAGATAATTGATAACAAAAAATGGCTGTGCCCATAATAAATATTTGTGGTTATGCGTTTTCCAGATTATACCTCTTCCTGTTATACAGGAAGAGTTTAGTTTCAAGATGCAGTGTGATTTCTTTCCACTTACCTGCATAGGGCCTCAATGGCATCTCTGTCCAGGAAGTCATGCTCTCGCTTGACAAGGGCAATGTCAATCGGAAAGAGGAGATCTGTAGGAATAGAGACAGATGAAGAACCACAAAATCTCTTTTTTTCTAGTGGTATTTCAAGCCCACCAGCTGCCTCCAGATGAGCTAACCAAGATGAGACTGATTCTCAGATAAAGAAAAATCAGCTCAAATGCCAGAGACATTCACTGTCCATGTACTAACTTTTATGTGCAGCTTTGATAACTGAAAGCTGATAATTACAGAGGGAAAAAATGAGCAAAGCAAAGATGAAACAACAGGAAAAGAAAGGAGGCAAACATGAGCTCCCTATCCGATACCAGAAGGTGAAACTAGTTCAGGCTATATTCATTTAAAATAAATATACAAGTGATGCTCCAAAAGCAATGCCTCCTATTTTGTTATCTTGGCCCATAACATCAGAGCTGGATGGTATGTAGAGGTTGTATGGCAGTAGAGGCTGACTGTTCTGGCTAATATTCCATTATATTTTGCTGCCATATGGCAGGTGGCAGCAGACGGACGGTGACAAAATTGCATCTGACATGGAAGTGCATATGAAGCAAAGATGTACCACTGAATTCCTCCCTGGAAAAAAAAATTGCACCAATGTTCATCAACACTTGTTGAACACTTATGAGATCAACCAGTGGATGCAAGCTGAGTGAGGTGGTGGGTGGTGTGTTTCAGCAGTGGCAACAGCGACATGAAGGACAAGCCATGTTCTGGATGGTCATGCATATGCAGAGCTAAATAACATCTTCAGTGCACTGGGAATGATGGTAGCAACACTGAAATATTGCAAAGTTTGTGTCAGATGCGTTCCACAGGGTCACACAGGAGCCAGGTCCAGGTGGCTCAAACAGGAACAGAAAGAGAACATATGCAAGCTTGTCAGGACCTGTAGAACCAAAACGAGGTTGAGAGTGACAGTTTCCTGGATTGTATTATTATGGGTGATGAGATGTGGCATCACTATTGTGAGCCACAGCCAAAATAGCAGTCCATAGAGTGGTATTGTGAATTTCCTATTAAAAAAATATATTTAAGATGCAGCCCTCAGCAGGTAAAGCGATATGTACTGTCTTTTGGGATAGGAAAGGGGTGATTCTTCTGAATTTCCTGGAACCTGGAGGAACTATCAACTCTCACCACTACAATGTGATGCTGACTAAGCTGAAGGCTCAAACTTCCAATATTATGCTGGAGAAGAAAGAAAACAGTCTTTCTCTTGCAACACAATAACACCAAATCCAATAACAGATTGTGGAGCACACTGCTAATCTTGGCTGGAGTGTCCTACCACGTCCACCACATAGTCCAGATTTGGCACCTTCTGACTTCCATTTGTTCAGGTCGACGAAAGATGGACTGTATGGGAAATGTTTTCCTAGAAGTGATGCTGTCACAGTGGGTTGCTTCCACTGGTGCAGATTTTGAGAAGTGTGGTGTGCAGGCTCTCATTCATCACTGGTGAAAATGCAGTTAATGGTGGTGATAATGTTGAGAAATAGTTTTCTAGCTGAGAACATGCTCTGTGAAACAGTGTTACTGTGCTCTTTGTATGTGTTGTAGTTTCCATGGAAATAAAGAGGAGGCATTGCTTTTGGAGCAACCTCCATCTAAGTACTAGTATCTCAGAATATAGGAAAAAGATCAGTAAAAACCAAATCGCTGGAATGAAAAACAGAATCTCCTTGGCTGTACATCAAGCAGTTTAAGTGTTTGTTACATTAATGAGATAGAGGCTAAAAAGAAAGAATGCCAAGCTGCTAGAGCCCACACTATCCTTTCCTTACAAGATTATTTAGGTAAATAACTGGGAGAGTGAGGGGGAGGAGACAGTGCTGTCAGAAAGCTGTAAATTTACTACAGCTCTGAAGCAACAACAAGATATATATTATTTACTGTCCTCCACAGATTCCTGACTGTCATTTAGGTCCTGATTCAGCATTCTTTGCACAGCCATACCTTCCACCAAAACCACTCGGTGTTAAATACATGCAATAATACAAGGACTATGCGATAATACAAAGACTGAGGTACTGCTGCAGTTGCATACAACTTTGTGTGCCCACAAGAAAATATATGGCAGAACAAAAGATAGAGGGGGGACTAGAAGTTGATGGTCTTCATAAGTCCTTTTTTTGTTACACTTAACTTTGCTGATGCTGTTTTTGTTGGTGTTGCTCCTACCAAAGAGGCCTGCAAAGGACAATGGCATATTGTTTTCACATATCCTTTAACGGGTATTGTCGGCCTTGCTTTCACATCTTGATCTCACTCTCTCTGCAGTCCCTTTGATGTTGGACAAGAAACTGATCCTAAACTGGAAACTGTATATAAGCTTGAAGTCTCTAAATTTGACAACTGCAGCCACCGGTAAGTCATGTTTTCCAAACGCTAGTAATTTTTTAGATTTACAGCTTATTACAGCCCACAAGACCATATATTCAGCTTGGAGTCCTGTCCCCACTTTTAACAAAGATTGGAATTAAAATCTCAGGTCTGCATCCCAAGAAAATCCTGGCATCACCAACAATAAATAAATAAATAGATA
This sequence comes from Lagopus muta, assembly GCF_023343835.1. Taxonomy (NCBI): domain Eukaryota; kingdom Metazoa; phylum Chordata; class Aves; order Galliformes; family Phasianidae; genus Lagopus; species Lagopus muta. The sequence continues at coordinate 44,907,030 of NC_064436.1, read as the reverse complement.
GATAGATAGATAGATAGATAGATAAATAGATAAATAAATGGAAGAGGAGTAACAAAAGGAAATTTAACTTCTGAAGTAGCAAAGGAAATTTTTGGTATGCACTGCTTTTGAAAGTACTATTATCATCTCATATTGCTAATACAACTGCAAATGAAAGTTCAGCCAGATCATTTTTCAAGGTCAGCTCAGCTTTTGCTGTAATTTCCAAGTTATCTGCTATATATCTGCTATGAATAATGGGCTTTCTAAGCTCATTCTTACAAGCTGGAATTTACTTCATAAAATGGAGATGGATAAGAAAGTGCAGAACAGTTCTGCAACAATGCAAGCAATTTCATGGGATGGGGCGGGGAAGGAAACAACTCTGATCAATAATACACATTAAGAAGGATATTTAGGATGTCCCTCTTTAAATCAGACTTCTGTAAGTCATTCTGCATCAGAGCAGGAGAGGTTAAACAGTTGGGTAAATCTGCAAGTTTCTACCATGTCAGCACGTCAGAGAGAGAATAAAGACATGAGAGCTCTACTTGAGAAAAACCTTTTCAAAAATGGTAAATAATAATAATAATAAGATAAAAGCAGAAATTTGAAGCAAATGTAAAACTCCAAGAGCATTTCAGAGTCACACTGGTTTTGGTATGCCTGTACGCATGGAGTGCAGCAGAAAGCAACCTGGTCTTTAAGATTTCTACAGACTGGCATTTCAGTCATACACATGACCCTTCTGTAATGGATATTACAATACACTGTCCCAAAACAAAGCTACATGCTTGCTCTATATCAGTGCCACAAAGAGTTACCCTGCAAGCCTAGCTTCCTACCTTCATAAAGCTGTGCATATTGAGGGAAGCCAGCAGCTCGCAGCCAGTCACAAGCTTCCTTGGCTTCAATTTCTGAAAGAGGACAGAAACAGAGCACACTCGCATTAGTTACAGAAACACAGAGCCATTAAAGTTGGAAAAGACCATTAAGATAATCTAGTCCAACCATCAATCCATCATCACCACACCCACTCAACCATGTCATCTGCAGAGCAAAAACCTCCTCCCTAGCACTTTCGTTGCTCCTGTCATGAAGTAAGCGTAAAGATGCATTCACCATTCAGTAACTTTGAACTGAAACTCAAGTCTGCTTATATGAGCTTCCTTCTCTTCACAATACCAAACATATTCCAGAATTCACCTCTGATTTATCAAAAGGTCATCATGTTAGCAATTAGAGAAACAGGAACAGATGAAAACTACAGGAATCACAGATTATTCTGCACAGGTTTTGTAAACACTAGAGACAGCAGCATTACAGTGAACATGTGGTTTTATTCCACAAATCTTATGATCCTCTTGGTGTAATTACTGTCTTGATAGAAATTCCTCATAGAGCCTTGTGCTTTAACATCCTATAGATAGTACTGGCAGTCCAGGAACAACTGACTCACTGTATTGCAGCAGGTATTTACTGCTCAACAAGAACTCAGTTTCACTGGAGGTCTTCAAGGTATTTATGAGTGCCTTGGTCTATTATAGGAAATTCAGTGAAAGTTTCCCTCTCACTTCCCAAAACAACATGCTTCAAAATGAAATTATTCACATACATAACACCAAAAGAAACATGCTGAATATAGGCTATATAAGGCTATGAACAAATTGTACATGAATTTGTTACCTAGTAGACACATAAATAAAGAAAATATTATCTCATTAGCTCACAAACCAGGAAAACATACAGGGCATTTAGGGTATCTGCCATATGTTGAGGAAAGTGCTTGGGTTAATTCTGTTCTAAAAATTCAAGAAAGTGCTCCTGGGAATTTAGTTCCCTGCTTAGATCTAGCAGACAGTGAACAATCAGAAACTCTTTATGTTCATCTGGCTTTGATTATATTCACTCTTCCTGATGAGCCAAAAAAGAAAAGCTTCATTATGTCCAACTGAGTAGACAATTTTGCCACCTACTTGGAGAGGTTATCATCGCTATCTGCTGCAGAAACTTTGCAGAGTTCAGTACAGTTATTCAGAATATGAGCTACTGCATATAGGTAAAGAGCCAAACACAACATAAGCAAAACAACTTAACTTCTTGGCACATTATGAAATATTCCCTGTGAGATACAGGTATACAAAATTAAAATCAGATGAAAGAACAAACACATTTAAGGGTCTTCAAAAATACTGCCATGCCCCCCTGATTTTTCAAACAGCTACAACAGGATTAAAATATTTGTGCTTTGTCAGATTGCTTTGCTAAGACACATATCCAAATCAAGGGGTTAAAGTGAGCCAAAGCATCACATTCCATATAAATAAACAGTTAAAAACCTACTCTCGCTGGAGTCAGGACAAGCAGGTATTTGTGTAACTTGTTTTTGCTTCAACTTTGGGTTACAGAACCACATGAGAACAAGCACGTACAGACATATTGACTTAGCTACTCATTAAGAAAAGGCATTCTTCAACTCCAGTTGCAAGGAATTGTAAAGCTTTGCTTGGAGTTGTATTTTAATTTTAGTGTCTTTGGGAAGTACATGGGAAATATAGCAAAGGTAAAAAAAAAAAATCTAAAATGTATTTAAAATGTACACCAAGTGCAGGTAACAGAATATTGCTGTATCAGATGAAATGAAAACATTAAAGTAAAAAAAAGATCAATTTTTAAGACTGTCTAGAATAAAACATAGTATTTTACAGGTCACATCTTGCAGAAGTGACTAGATTGAAAGAGAATTTCACTTGATTAAAAATGCAGCTATATGTTCATAGCACAAATGAAAGAAGTGTCAGATTCCTTACTACTACAGCAGCTCTTTCATGTGTTTAAATATTTGTTCATAGGTCATTTAACAAGCACTCACAAATACGATTTGGAAAGTACGTTTAAAGCTAAAAAGTTAAGAATATGCATTTATCAGACTTTTCTTTTCTTTTTTTTTTTTTTTTTAAACTTATCTTTGTAGAAACTCATCTTTTCTCCAAATACAAATGCAAGTTAGGTGGAAGTCATATTTATTGGCTGCCCAGGTATCAGGTGTCTTTAGAATTTTCAAGGCTTATTTGCATACAAATACCTTTGAGAATCCCCCAAGAAGTCCATCTAGGCAACACAGGTTCCCCCTATCTGGCCAAAAGAATTGCAAAGTAATAAAGCATCAGTGCGTCTGTCCGTTAGCTAGGCTAAGTAAACATAATTTCCCATGACAAGCATATTTCTTGAGCACCTATCACTGTCTGATAGTGATAGGACAAAGGGGAATGTTCTTAAACTAAAAGAACGGAAGAATCTGCTTAGATGTTAGGAGGAAAATCTTTACACAGAAGCTGGTGTGGCATAGGCTGCCCAGAGATGATGTGGAGTCCCATTCCTGGAGCTGCTCAAGGCCAGGTTGGAAGGGGCCCTGGGCAGCCCAATCTAAGTGGACATCAACCCTAACCATGCCAGGGGAGTTGGAATTAGTCTGTCGTGAACCTAAGCCATTCTATGATTCAGATGAAGACGTGAAAGTTTTCATCTGAAGATGCAAGATGATATAGCTTGCTATGGGCAAGGGCCTGGTCTCACTCCCTCCTCTCCAGCCCAGCAGGGCCACTTCCCATCTACTGCTGGCCATGACAATAAAATCAAACACCCACGTCATTTAAAACCTTTACAATAACCAACAATTCAGTATACAATCCACACAAGAAATGTCCACGCAGCTTTTCAGACGTATGTCCTGTCCTGCCTCCTGTCTTCAACAAGAGGTTCTTGTACAAAGAAATGCTGTCAAGAAAGAAACTGCACTATTTCTAAACGTTCTGATACACAAGAAATTCTCTTAGAAAGTAAAACAAAACAACAAAAAGAGGAATACAATGAAGTCTTTATTCTCAGTGTTGTGTAAGCAAACAGCAGCCAAACGTGTTAAAGAGGAAACAGGAAATTTTTATTGGAAACAGCTTTATTTGCTAGTCCACTTCACAAAGCTGACCTCCATGTTCAAATCAAGGGATGGAGTTCCTTTTGTGTGTGCTTGGAAACCATCAGTCCTTATTTACCCACTTCCTGGGTATTTAAGATGATCCAATTCTTCCCCAAAGAGTGAAAATGGGAACATCAAGCTTATTTTGGTTAATTTTGGTTTCTGACACTGCAAATGTGCAGATTCAAAGTTTTATAGCAAAAGTAACTCAATTCACAGCTGGTTTTACACAGCAACAGTAGAAGAGAAAAATCTGAAATGTGTATCGTCTTATTGGATGATATCTCCCTTGTCACCGAAAACAAAAAAAGCATAGTTTGATGGTATCATGTCCTTTCGGGAGAAAAAACAAAACAAAAAAATCACAACAGTATAACTTGCACTAGGAAGATTTAGACAAGTTAGAAGGGTGTTTTATTTTCCTGTTCTTACTTGTTTTTTTGCTTCCATGAAACAACATGCAACTTAAGCAACAGTTCTTTCAGGGTCTTGAAGAAAAGGTGCAAACCAGATGCACCTTTGTACAGTCGTGAAGGGGCTTCATTTTCACCCAGGTGCTAAACATCATATGAACAGTTCTTTCAAGCAGATGGTTTCCTCTTGCCTCAACCCAGACACCTTTATGGCTATACTGACACTTCCACAAATCAGTTCTACTCATCTCACCTTTTGGCTCTTTTAAGAGAGTGGATTGTAAAAGTCTGTAGTTAGATTGGTCAAATCAATACTGTTAAAATAAAATCTAAGCTAAAATGGACTTCCACTGCTGAAGGTCCCTCTCCAATGCCATACCTAAGAACCAGTTTGTCTGGGATTCTTCTTGGTCTTAAATTTTGACCAGGCTATTCTAACTGATATTAACTTCTTAATATTTTCTTCAGAAGGAAATAAAAAAGAAGGCAAAATTTGAATACAAAAACATTTTCTTGTACTATCTTGCATGAGTGATTCTCTCCTATGCAGTGCAGACAGTTTGATTTCTTACTACAAATGATAGAGATGAAACCCCTTTTCTTTGCAATGCAAAAATCTCCAACTGCATGCTTGTTTCCCAATGCTCCCATTTAATGGCTGCAAAAAGGCTTGTACTCTTTTTTCTGTTCATATCAGAAATTGTCCCTGCATATTGTGCCCCTCTGAAACTTCTGGTGATACACAAAATTGATGGTCAATTCTGAAACACTACCTTGAGTGAGCTATCAAGAAGCCCAAGGCCACCCAGTATCATATTTAAGGCCAGCTGTAGCTCAGATATGAGAAATTTTCTTATTTGGGTAGAACTCACTCCACTGCTCAAGTACAAGCAATCATTTTTCCAAGTGCTTGAATTGCATCCCTGACATGCAAACTAATTTCCAGCACCAGACTTGATCAAACTATTCCAATCACTCAGTTAACGTGACTGAGCGATACACGAACTTGGATGCAAAATCTGAGACAAACCTGGAACAAACACTGTGTCAACTGTCCGCAAACAAAAGCAGTTTAATTTGTCATATGCCTGCAGCTCTTTAAATGAGGACAGTACGACTTCTGAAGACGTAGCCTGTTATGAATCCATGACCCCAGATGACTTTCATTTTGAAGATGCACTACTGTAGCTTGATAATAATTAAATGCCTTTTCACAAGAGATTCTTCTCAGAGCTATGCAGTTTAATATTCCTTAGGCAGTATTATTAAGTTATTGCTCCACATCTTTCAAGAAACCAGCACTTCACTGAAGAAAGCAAACATTTAATTAAAGAAAGACAGCATTTTATAAGGATAATGCCCTCAAACACTGTAATTTGGTAAGTTATTCAATAAATATTCCACATCTGAAAGGTAGAGAATTCTGAGAGTCGCATTAAAAGTTTTTGCCAAGTTTCTAACACATTTGGAATCTCCTTATTCTACGTGATTACTTACATCACTATTCTAAAATATTATTCAGACACATTCAATCCGTGAAGGACTAATCTCTTGAAGAACCAGCGAGTCATAGAAAATATATGAGGCATGCATTTTGTAGTGATGACGACCTTGCAGGTTTTGAATTACAAGCTAACCACCGTCTTAAGAGGGTGTCTTTCTTTTTTCACCTTTAAAGCTCAAAAGGCCCCTTTGCAGTAGTGGCCAACTATTGCGGTATGCTCCTGTACATCTTCATGCTTCAGTTTATCTTCTATAGCCGAATGACATGTGCTGTACTCTCCACTTTACCTCAATAATCAATTCAAGTGAATATGGACGCATGCAATTTAAATAAAATATTTCTTACCAAGAAGTTTCTGGGAGGGAAAAAAAAAAACTTCTTGAAAGAAACCATACATGTCACCAAGTGTATGTACTGCTTTCCAGTCACAGAAGCCCTGGAAAGAAGTGGTGGTGGGGAATGTTACTCAAATATCTCTCAGCTATGTGATGATCATCGAAGAAACACTCTCCTTGTGCTATTGCTGGCTTTGGGTTAAACATGGGAATGACTTTTTCAAGTTAGAGAGCCTTGCAGCAAAACAGTAACTATGCTGCTGATGTTATGTATAAACCACAGGACACTGGGAGAAGAAACAGAATATGTTTGGAATTTGTGTGGGAACAGATGAAGAAGGAGTAAGGAAACAGATGTTTAAGATCATATATTGATATTTGCTTTGAAAAAAAAAAAAATCAGGAAGCTTGAACAATTTTTTTCAGCTAAGCCTTCTGAAAGAGCAAATGTCTTAACTCTACTTATGGAGTTTAAAGTTTGTTTACTCTCTTAAACTAATTTTTTTTTTTTTTTTTTTGTATATCTGTGTGACTGGTTTACAAAATATCTGCATAGGTGTCTGTTGGCTGCATTTAATTTTCCTTCCTACCAACTGCAGCAGTTTACATAACATAGTAGCTTTTATTGCACATCAATCTTCTCAGCAAGCCCAGGATACACAATGCTGCTTTTGTGAGTCAAAACCTAATTAACATGAATCTCCTTTTCATAGTCTTCAGCATATTGAAATCAGGTTCACAGTCCTTTTAATTATTTTCAACAATAACTAAATATCTAAAATGAGACTTCTTTCTCAAAGTCTCATCAGTTACCCCCCCAGACCAAGGAGGTCTTTATTGCAACCAGAGGAATTGCAGTGCCTCATGGCACTTACCATCAAGTACACTGTAAACCAGGATCACCATTTATTTTTAATATTTCTTTATATGCAAAAATCATTTAAAATTAACTTTGTTTAACAAAACAAAAGCTTTCCTGCCAAAGAACAATTCTTTTTATAAATTAAAGGTGGTCCTTCTTCATTCATCTTTAAAAGATTCAGAAATGAAGAGGAATAAGATGTTAAGTGACTTAAAAAAAAAACTCCTAAGAAATAATTAGGCACGTGGGTTATTTATCTGGCCTGATTAACACAGGGTGGTCTTGGAGGAGGATTATTTGGGGCAGAGAAAGCATTTAGCCAAATCCTCCAAAGGAGGTCATGTTGACAGATTCCAGAGTGAGAAAAGAATCCTCCTCCAAAGATTGGGAAACAGTAGATGACTTTAACCTCCCATTCCCTCAGAGATGACTTGGTGAGAATGGCCTTTGAACAGGGATAGAAGGGTAGACATTAACCACTGTGACTCCCAAGCACAGCACCTGCACCCTCCTGGAGTCTGGGCCACCTTTCCAGATCTAAGAAAAAATAGTCGGTATGAGGGCAGATATGAGCTGCCCGATGGCTCACAGTAGGCTTTCTTCAGTTATTTTCGGATTGATAAGACTCAATCTCAAAATCATCAGCATGCATAAGAAGGACAATCTGAGAAAAGGACATCTTTTGCACCATAAGCATTCAGTGCTCATTCCAACGAGGACCCCTTATGAGCCCTGTGTGGATGGTACTGTATTAGATATAAAGGTCAGAAGCTCCAGCAGCAGTGATACAGACAAGCTTAAAGCTCGTCGGACCCCAGCTGAACACTCATACACCTTAATCAACACAAAAGGTGCAAAACTGGATTTTCCCAAAACAATTGTAACTGTTACAATTATAATCTGACACTTACAAGCACCTAGACCTGTTGGTTCACAGGGTCACAGAAAGAACTTTCCCAAAACACAGGAATGCGAAGGATATATTTTTCTTAACTTCTAGTCTTCCAAAAGGAATAAGAATGGGTTTGGGAAGGTCAAACCACGCCCATCTCTGGCTTAAGTGAATATCCTTCAAGCTTAAGGAATTCTGTACCATTTTGGACTTAAAAAAAAATCACCACCAGGAATAAGTGGGCCATCACATTATGTCATTATTAGGAGAATGGCTGGATAATATCATTCCTGATCCTGTCCAATCTAGCACAGCACTTCTCAAGGGAAACAAATGCCAGTATTTGAAACAATTTCCCCCTCAGCATGCTCTCTCAAAGAAGAAAAGCTGCTTCAGAAAAGTGCATAGTATTATCAGTAACTGCCAGATAATGAAAACCAGAGAATTACAGCTAACTGGTCAACTCAAGAATGACTTTACTGCTGCCAGTTATGTCAAGTAGCATCATACTGTGTTAACAAACCTATGGATTTCAAAGGTTTGCTCTGCAGGAAAGGGTATCACTCAGTATCAGCAAGCATGGCCAAGTAAGAGAACTGTGAAAAGAATCAGAAAGTTCCAACCATGCTCCTTTAATGGACTTACTCATGGTGGTTGTTTTTTTCCTTTAAACCAGGAGAAAGGGGATGAGGGAAACAAAAGAAAAAGTAAAAAGGAAAGAAGGAAAAATTTAGAAATACACCTGGAACTGCTGAAATGATCAGAATTATTGAAGAACGGCACACACTGAACAGCAAGAGATGATGCAGTGTTCTATAATTCATGAAACACTGAGAACTGTAAAATATGCCTAACAGTATGACACCCAGTAAAGGTGTATGAATTACATGGGGATATCATCTCCTAACTTCGTGGAGATCAAACCAGCAAGTTTTCCACAGACTGCAGATCATTAGATTGCTGTATTTCTGTAATATGCACAGGAAGGAAAGGGAAACATCTGAAGTTATTTTTATTTCCCCAAGTCTTCTGGTTATACTGTATGAATGTGAGGGTGGGTCTGGCATTGTCTGAAACATGTCAGGGTCCTTTTGCATAGCCTCATTTCCTTCTTCCTGTTGCTAGGAAGGATAGTTAAGCATGAAAAGTGCTTGTTTACAGTACAGGACCATCCTGTTAAGCACATGAGCTCTCCTCCTCCATCTCCTTTTCACCAGACAAGGGTGCAGTTGTGTTTATACTGAAACCAATAGCAAAATTCCAAACTAAGGGGATTTATAAAAGTAATTTGAATCTCTGAAGAAACCCAAATATAACACACTGGGGTATTCTGACTAGAAAAGGAAAAAAAAAACAAAAACAAAAAACCCAAACCACCAGAACAACAAAAAACGTTATCGTGCAAACTGCATCTCTAAATATTTGCAAAACTCAAATTCTCATGCCTGAAACAAATCATTGCCTAGAATGTAATGGATTAGAAAAACCAGAACAGTAAAACCAAATCACCTCTCATCCCCTAAGAACCCCAACTTAAACAGACAAGATTAGTCCATAAGGACAACCTCCGGCTTTTCTTCCCACCCTCACAAAGCACGCAAGGTCCTTGGGGGGGGCTCTGTGCCCAGCATTTGCCCTTCCTTGGACCCAGCAGCATGGGCTGGGGAGATCCTGGCTTGAGAATTAACAAGTCCTAGACTGGATCTACACAACAAATTCAGAAAAACAAAGGATGGCAAGATATTCTTGCTTTTAACTACTATTTAGAAATTGAATTTAACAAAAACTCCATTCAGTTTAAAAAAAAAAAAAGTAGCTGCATTTCCCTTCATAATAACTTGATTAACAAACCAAGTAACTTTAAAGGAAGATAAAGAGATCAGAGGTCCCAGAGGTTACAAAGGTAGTGCCAAATGCTTTGATTCCTTGACCTTGTAGATGAAAGGAGTTCTCCCAAACAGCATCTACATCTTCCTTTGACTCTGCTCTGCTCCACAATCAAAGAGCCTCAGCCCTAATCAGGATTTCACAGGCAAACTGCAGCAGTAACACGAACCTACAAGTTACAGAGACACAGCCCTGCTTCCCAGACACTTGGATCACTTTGGGCACAGCAGGATGCTGCCAAGGGGACATGGAGGGGAGGCAGTGTGGCAGAAACACCATGTGCCCAATGGGTGCTTCATCACCTGACACAGACCTGATCCACGCTCAAGGGCTCACGGGGACTGTGCCTGGACATTGCCTGCCTCCCTACTAGGAAAACCATTAAAATATAACCTGACCAGAGTAGCACCATTGGTCTGATCATGAGACCTTCTTCAAACATATCACACTTAATTCTGGAAAAACTAAAAGCATCTTTGACTGATGAGTAAGATAGAAATACATTCCTTGGTCTTTTAATTCACATTTCCTATGACACATCAGACAGACACTTCAGACCCAGCCACAGACATCGCTCTCATGCAATTATTTCTTCAATACTTGTATTTTCCCAAGGAGAACCAAGGGGAGGGGGAATGGCAGGGAGGAGAGGGGGAGAATTAACTATAGTACCATGTACACATCTATAGGTAAGTGCCCTTGACTGGAGAAAGCGCTCAGTGGCCTAATGGCAACCCATCACTCAACAGCTTCACAGCAGCAGTGAAAATCGAATGCCAGCTGAAATGGGGATGAGGCAGCAACCGCCCCCGGCTAGGGCCTTCTGCTGCCCGGGTGGCCTGGGGTGATGCTCCCCGTGGTTCGAAGACCCAGCTGACCGTGGGACGGGCTGCGGGCGGCCACCGGGCTCCAGCAGCCAGGAGACCCGTGTGACGCACGGCTTCAAAGGCAGCGCAGCGCTTGCCGGCTCGTAAGCAAGTCCGGAAAGAAAAGTTTAAAAAAAAAAAAAAAAAAATGTAAAGAAAAAAAAAAGAGAGAAAGAAAGAAAAGAAAAAGAAAATAAAAGGAAAGGAAAATAAAAAGCATCAAAGCGGAGAGAGAAGCATGGAAAGCGAGACTTCGGTACCGCTCTGCTGCCTCGAGAGGGGACGCCCCTCACCTTCAAACCCCACCGCATTGCCCCAGCCCAGCCCCATCGCGACAGCACCCCATCACCCCTCCGAGCTTACGAGTGAGGATCATGGTGTCCCGCCCGCCGCAGAACCTCCACGGGCACCAAGCTCCCTCGCTGCTGCCTCCGCGGCGGCTGGCAGCTGGCACCGCCGCCCGGCCCAGCACCGCCCCCGCCCCCGCCCCCGCCCCCGCCCCGCTCCGCCCCGTCCCGTCCGTCTCCTCGGAGGCTGCCCCACCGCTTCTGTCGTGATCGGTGCTTGCGGCAGAAAGAAAAAGCAAACGTGCACGGCTATTCTGAGCGCCTGCGAAGCGATCAGCGTGGAGAAGAGATTTTTGGGAACAGTGGAGTCCCGTCGAAGATTACGGCTGGTTCATTTTCCCCCAAGACAACTGCATATTTTACACTCTGCTGTTAATCCAAGTTTCAGTTATTGTTTCTGTGCTATAATCTGTCAGATACAGAGTATGTATGGTGTGGTGCCTTAGCAGACAATTTTCCTGAGAATAACCATCTCCCCCCTCCTATGGGTTGCTAGCAGCGGCCAGTTGGCCATAGCAATGTTGTTTCTGGAAACCCCTACGTGGCTCCAGGTCATTAATTTACTTCAATAACCCTGAAGAAGATGGAGCTGCACTATATCTTCAGGTCTGATTTGACATACTTTACCCACTCAATCCATCACCTCTTCATATCTGAGCTTCAGCTCCTTTTGGCACTGCCTGGCTTACCTGAGTGCCTGTTGTAGGCAACGGTTATGTGCTGACAAGGTTGGTGGGGTCTGTGCAACGGGAATTCTTGGCTAACAGGGAGGGCGGGCACGTGCTGAGCTCCAGCTGTCTAACAGACAGGGTAATCCCACCTAATTGGCTTTGAGGCTGCACTCATTGTACCTACTCTTAGGCACTCGGTAGACTGGGAAGTGACAGAATAGTAATGCAAGGGATGGAGAAGGCTGGTTGTGGATTGTGTGTGGAGTCTGAACTTCAGGAAAGAGAGAAATTCATGTTCCTCCTGTAATCATCCTCAAAAGGAAAAAAACCCAGAACACCGCCAAACTGCCCAGAACATGGGAAAGCAATGCAGGTGCAGAGGTGCTTCCATCGCAGTGATGGTGCTAGATGCAGAATCCCACAACACATCGACTTAATACCCATGGTAAAAAGCTGAGCTGTTGCTGTAAACACTGCTTCCTGGCCCAAGTCTGCATCCCTGCACAGGACCCACAGGAAGCTTCTGCAGGAGAGAATGGACATTTACTCTGCATCAAAAACAAATGGGAAGGGTTTAAAGGACTTGGCAGTGTGCAAGAGACCTGAAAACTGAAAGCAGGAGAGTGTGAGGATGAGCACACAGATTGTGAGTACAGGCAGATGTGGTGCAGTCACTGGGAGAAGGGAAGCTGTGAAGAGTTCAGCCCAGGGTTATCAGCCTCAACTCCACCATTTTGTGAAGTTGCAAATGAATGGTGATGATGCCAGAACAGCATGTGCTCTCCTGCTCTGCATGTAGAGCTAAGCAGCTCCCCCAGCCAAAGGGGAACATACATCCTTGTGTGGAGTCTGTGGATGTTCTCAGCACTGCTGGAGCTGGGGAGCCCTCTGATGGAGTGGTGTCTGCGGGATATGGCTCGATAGACGCCGGAGGATTATCACTGACCTGGATTAGATTCTTGCTGCTAATCTGAAAGAGAAATGCTTTGATTCTAGTTCGTTATCAACCCCTGAAGACATGCAGTCTCTTTGGCTTGCATTTTAACTCGGAATTCTATGGGGCTGCTTAAGCAGGCATGTTCTCAACTGAGAAGCAAGGCACCACTCTGGCATTCACTGTAAAATGTACTCAGAGTAGCATTCCACCTGAGGCATGGGTGTCAGCGGGTGGCAGCCACCCCAATCACTCACTGGGCTGCAAGGAGCATTGTGAAATCAACACGGCTTTGGTCTGTAATTTCTTTAGTTCTTAAACTCTTCAGTCAGCAGGCAATTTCCTGACAGAGACGGACCCCGTAGGCAGCCTGCCTAGGAGGACTGTTTCTGTGCAGCATTGTTATCCTTAATACAGTCAGTGAGCTTGTGCTGGATGCTAAAGCAATTGTAAAGGCTTGCCCAACAGGCGCAATTATTCACTGTAAAAGGTGGAATTCTCCTTCTGTTGTAACTGCGTAAGGGAATGATTGGTAGGACAGCATCTCATAAGAAGGGCCTGATTGTGCGTTTTTTCCCTTCAAGGCCCAGATGCCTCAATAGCTGACTGTGCCCTCCTCCCAGTGCTCCCCAGCAGCTGGCACAAAACGGGCAGCCCTGGTACAAGTGTGGGATTGTCAGACAAGCGGTGGCCATTCCGAGCTGCTGTGAATGTCCTCTGAGCAGCAGCATGATGGATTACAGCATGTTCTGGTTTCCAGGCCCCTGGCTCTGGACTGGGACTCACTAGGGTGTTTGTGTGCAGCGTTTCCACAGCCCCAAGGATGTCCCTGTTTCAGCTATTGTCTAGGAAATAATTAAGTTTGCATTTTGTAGCACATGACTTTACTGAAAAGTAATTATTTAAAGGAGTCTTTAATTGCTCAGACCTCTTGACAAAGAGTGTTTACACTTATCACTTCTTAGAGATAAGCAGTGTTACTGCTCCTTGCTCTTCATGGAAGAAAGCTATTGTTTCACACAGGAGTGAATCACAAATGAAAGAAAGCATCTTCCCAAAGTACTTGTTAACGAAGTACTCAGGAAACTGCACATTACATACATGGGGCTTAAACATAGGTGCAGCTCTACTGCCTGCAACAGGTGGGCTCTCTGTTCCAGAAATCTTTCTCTAGATATAACCAGAATTAGAATTATTTCCAGTTCATCATGTATGGAGAGCTGTTACTTGTACTGATCCCAGAAAACACTTCTTTTTTTCTTTATTTTACCAGTAAATAATAAAGAAATAACCTTTTCCTACCCTCTATAATACATGTAACTGACCATGTAAAGGGAGTGATCAGTGAGCTCTGTAGTTTTATCTCTTCTGAATGCTCTAGAATAACGCAAGCTCAACAATTCAGGCTGAAAATGAAATCAGCAGGTTCACACTTTACTGAAGAAAGGCTCTATTATATGGATGCACAAAAGGATAAGAAATAAAAATTACACCAATTAGGTAGTTCAACAAAGAACTACAATTTGGTAAAGTATAAATACAGAGAAAGTGAAAAATGAGGAATAGCAAAAATAAATACTTTTATTTCATTTAAAATACGGAGGGTGAGCTCCTGAGTTTACATGGAATACTGCTGGTTTACGGGAATTAGTAGAGATAAGGGATATCTTTTCTACATTGTTTTCAAGACGTTAGTGATTATTTTTTGAAGTCTAAAGGATTTTCTAGTGCTGAAGAGTCTGCCTTCAATTAAAGATTAGTTTAAAAGTATAAGACTGTTAATTTAGTAATAAGGGTAGCATTCATAATTGATCAATGCTGAATCTGAAATAATCAGGACTTAAATCCAAGGAATAAAATCCTGATTTCCAGCCACCTCTACATGCACGTTGTGGAAGTAATCATACCAGCAAGTCATGGTGGACATGCAGGTCACAGGGGACCTGCCCTAACAGATGGCTCTAACACAGCTTTTTCTCTGCTGAGGCATCATCCCTAAATGACATTTGCCTCGTGGCCTCGTGGCAGCAGAACTCCATAGCACCAGGAGCTCTCAGTGACACTTCAATGGTAAGAACCATTTATTCTACTTCATTCTATGTTCATGCGTGACATCCAGTCTGATGAAGAAAAAAGGTAAACTTTCACAGAGATAACAGCACCCTCCATGAAAACAAGATGTATGATGCAAGCTTCCCACTAAAATAGATGAAAACAGAAAGACCATTGCCTTAAATATGTCAAATTTTTTAAAAATTTGTTTATGAAGCAGCTGTGTTGTTACAATACAAATGAGATGTTTGACTTTTCAGCAGAACCCCCTGAACAGGTCATGTCAGCCACTCAGTGCCCAACGGGGGCTGCAAGGAGCAGAAGGAATGAATTTTTTCTTTTTTTGTTTTTCCCTCCCTCCCTCCCTCCCTCCCTCCCTCCCTCCCTCCCTCCCTCCCTCCCTCCCTCCCTCCCTCCCTCCCTCCCTCCCTCCCTCCCTCCCTCCCTCCCTCCCTCCCTTCCTTCCTTCCTTCCTTCCTTCCTTCCTTCCTTCCTTCCTTCCTTCCTTCCTTCCTTCCTTCCTTCCTTCCTTCCTTCCTTCCTTCCTTCCTTCCTTCCTTCCTTCCTTCCTTCCTTCCTTCCTTCCTTCCTTCCTTCCTTCCTTCCTTCCTTCCTTCCTTCCTTCCTTCCTTCCTTCCTTCCACACAGTAACTAAAAACATTATCCAAGGCTTTTTAGCTAAATGAACTTAATATTAATTAAACTTATTTCCTTTGGAGGAAATAGTCACATGCATCCACCTGGACCAGTTGACCCATTATGTGAAAGACTGCTGCTGTTTTAGCCTGGGGGAATCTCCAGGAGTCAGGAAATCATTTTAAACCCATGACTCAATAAAGCACGATAACTATGGCAACTGGAACACATACACTGTGATGCCTAATTGCTCCTCGGTGTTCATCAGGGGAGGTACTGGGTTGATACTATAGCCTAGAGAGTGGCTATTGTTAATGTAATGTGAAGCTACTGAGACAGGGAAGAGAGAAAAAACATGTTACAAAGACCAATAAACAACCTCGTGCCTGGTGTAAGTCAGGGCAGATCATAATCCTTCTCAGTCCTGCTTGTGAGAGCATGCTAGACTGCAGTCTTGTCCTGTTTCAACTTCTGGGGCAAGCTTGATCTCTCCATTTGCTTTCTCATACTTAATTTTTCCTGTAGACAAATTGGGAGAATAATGCATACTTCTTTTACAAAGTCCTTGAGTTGCACTGTGGAAACTGCTGTATGAAATTATTATGCTGATACTGTGCTTAATAAAAATTGTCTTGCAGATTGCCAGTTTGATGGCTTCTGTTACTGCATGCACTCAAGTTCTTGCTTATTGTAACTGAAAAACAGCTTACAGCAGCAATTACCTTGAGTTTTACTGGGAGTGAGGTGGATGCACACATGCAGCCAGTTATTTAAGGGCACCTTAAGTAACTCACTGGAGTGTCAACACCCATAATGATATCTGAGGAAAGACGAGAGAAGTGGAGGGGGAAGCTAGCTGTCTTGCCAGTAAGAACAAACTGAGTTGGACAAGATTTATTAGGTGTATATTACCCAGATGAATGTGATCCTGACTTGAATAAGAGCCAGCAATAGCAAGGGGAGAGGGTCAGACAGAAAGAAGTGGCTGTTTGGCCTTCATCAACAGATTGGAGACCTGGCAGGGATTAGGAGGAGGAGTAGAATTGGGTGCTCATTCTTCACTCAAAAATTTAGCATTATGAACTCTAAATGGATGGCCAGATCAGCTGAAAAATGCTTCTTCCCTCTCCATGCTATATTTCTCTTTCTATGCTGATGTGTTACAGAGACTGAGAATACGATATTATTTGTGCACGTTACATGATGCATAAAAGTGACAGGCTAATAGGAGCTTGCATATTTCAAAAAATAAAGACACATTCTGTTACATGACCACAAGAAAAAGAAACATGGAAGGCAATTAGTTTGCTTTAAAATTTCAGCAATATCAAGGTACGAAGGGCTACATTTTTTAGCTTGCTTATTTTTGAGGTTTTAGTTTTGCCTTCATATCATTTTATAAAGAGACATGGTAAATCAGTTTGTTCCTGAGAGAGCAATCTCTTTATATCAAACCCTACGAAGAACAAATTTGAGATATCTAATGTCCAAAAAAGTCTTAAAAAAAAAAAAAAAAAAAGATTTTTACCAGGAAGATACTGCAGAGCTTAATTTTTACTAAAACAAAACAAAACAAAACAAAAGTTAGTCCTCTAGTACTCTGAAATGCTGTATTTTTTTCATCAGTCTTCAAATTGCAAAAAGAGGTAGTAGTGACTGGGGGATGCTTTCACTCTTTGCCCAGTACATCTGACAATTTGAGTTCACCTGTTTTGTTTTGGTTTTTAAACTTTACAACAGTTATGTCACTAAAGCAACAATGAACTTCCTATTATTTTAAACTCAAAATGCAATGAAGAAGATTCTCTGCTGCTGCTGTAGGTGGACATTTTTAAAACCCGTGTTTGCACAGCAATATGGAAGAGCCAAGAATCTGATTTGTAACTCTTTGAAACACAATTTATTCCAGACTGCAGGTTTACTCATACTGTGGCAAGCTATTCAGCTTCATATAGAACCTTCAATACATCAAGAAATGCTCTCTAAAGAAAAGAAAGAAACTTCTCTTTCCATCACTAAGTGTCCAGCTGCCCTGTGAATGGGAAGTGACCCCTTGGGATCTGACACCTGGCACACAGGGAAGAGATACAGCTCTGACGTTTTCCAAACCCAATATGCAATTGGATTCTTTGAATCTTTTGTTTCTGACAGTTTGACTGAAGTTTTATTAACATATATGATGCATAGTATAAAACAGAGTGTGCCTTATGGTCAGCTTTAAATTGATATAGAACTTCATTATTTCTTCATGAATCCCACTTAAATGTACGAACAGCTTTATTTATATGATGTGGTGCCATCAAGGGTATGAATCCTTTCTGGTCATGTGCTTTTCTAACATGAAAAAGTTCTCAAATTAACACAGGAAAAAAAATCAGTCTGATTCAGCTAACCTGCTTTTTGTTTGATCACAGCTTCAGAGAGGTCAAGGCAGCTGGGGCATACCTGCACTACGATCAATGAGGCAAGTGATTAACAGTGAAAGGACACTGCACCTTTCATGCTTAAACCAGGACTTTCTCTCCTTTGAAACAAGAACCTTTACATCACTCAGTAGAATTACAGTTCATGTCTGCCGCACTAGAGTATGGAAATATTGTTGAAGTTCTTTGTGACAAATCTTTATTTTGACAAATCTTTTTTTCCAGATACAGAAGTTCTATTAAATCTCAAGATTAACAGTACTGTTTGTGTCTGATTTTTAATAAGGAAGTATAAACAATGACTTGAAAGGTGTATGTGCAGAATTTTCCATCTGATTTACCAGTAGCTCATTAGAATCTGTCATGCATGTCATATTGACCTTATAAACTTAATTACCTAAGCTCTAAGAATCTACACGCTTGCCTCTCAGCTCCTTAATGTAAATCAGTAACAGCACTAAGAAGAAACCCTACAAGATAACACAAAACATCCAGAAAACTTAGGTTCCAACAGGTCAGAACGTGGAACTTTTCTGCTGATGAAACGTCTAGGATTAATTGCAAACAGTTTAGAAGTAAAAGCCTTATTCCACTTGACCCAGGGTGCAAATAACATCTGGATATTGTGAATCTCATGTTGAAAACTATGAGCCAGGTACTCCAAACGCATATGGGCTATACCTTGAAAAAAATAAGTTTTGAGCATTTTTTATTCATTAGTTTTGAAACAAATTCATGAATTTTATGTGATTGCCAGTATGAAAAAACTGAGTGAAACCCAAAAACTGCTGTTCTTAGACAGGTATCTGAGGAGTTCAGTTGCTCTTACTGCTATTTCCACCACTTTTCAGGAAGTTACCTGACATTATTATTGGATTTGGGCCACACGGGAAACTTCCCACCTACTGTCCAGATTGAGAGCAAGGATAATTCAGCTGCAACCTTGCTCCGGAGGAAGGAAGATGTTGCCCACTAAGGCAGGCTTTTAGTTAACCAGGGTTCTATGGTGCTCCCTCTGTTCCTTCTGATAACACCTATTTTTCCTGTAAGCCATGTAAAGCGCCATGCACATGTAATAATAGGAGCTTCTAATCTTCATAGCACCTGTGTTGGGTATTTATTTCAGTTTCTTCCATTCATTTTTCCTTCTTTCTTTTCCATGTAACTGGGTGCTACCGTTAGCAATTACAAGGGATAGAAATGCCCTCCTTAATTTCTTTATCTCATCTTCTCTTCCTTTGCCCAGTGTATGTAAAGAACAGGTGGAACATTAGATCAAGAGTGGTTGAACAGTGTTCTCCAAAGAAAGAAGGAAAAGCACACAGACCAGAAGAAAAACATAGGTAGTTCTTAGGGGGAACTGGAAATATATGACTTAAAAGAGAAATACCAGAAAATACTGAGAGATGTGAGGTCAGTGGTAGACTAAGTGAACTGGGACTCAGTCATTCATGTCTGCATTTGTACAGCTAACAAGAACTTAACAATTAATTTAATTGTTCCGTGGAGCTAGTTGATACCCAGTACTCAGAATCTTTGGATATGAGCAGATATTGAGACAGGAAGGAGAGTGGGCTGCTAGCATCCTGCTGAATCTCTGCAAGAACTGCTTTATAAAACAATTAGTTGTTTTAGTGGAAATTGTCACACAGAGCACACTAGAAAGAAATTTGAGAGCCATTTTGTAGCTACTACATAATATAATGCAGAGCATAATGGAAAGGTCAGACAATTAAGGTGCTTACTTGTCTTAAAATAGTATTTCTCATCTTGCATGATCTTGTTTCTAGATTAGAAAGGGTTTTGTTTACTTCAGGATAAAATGGAATGTAACCCTTGTTCCTATGAATTAACGTATGCAATTCTTTTAGGGTTGAAGGGTACACAGGAGTACATAAATGCTTTCAGGAACATGGTCTTATTTTCTTGATGATGGAATTTCAGACTCTTTCACAGACCATTTTTATGACCTCAACCACACTCCATTTGAAACTTTTATACCTATTCCATTAAGAATAGCTTCCCAAGAATGAAAAACTGGTACTTCGTCCTCTGCCCACTTGTACCTACTATTTCTGATGCGGCTGACAATGCCAGAAATCAAAGTACAGATTCTCAAAACAGCAAGGCTTTTCATTATAGTCTCTGCATGAAAAGTCCATGTGTCAGCTAAGAAAATTAATTTCTTATAATACTTGGCACTGAATGACTGGCTTGTCTCAAAGGAGTACACCAAGCACTGTTTATTTGATCGTTGTAAGACTGAAATAGGCTTAACCTATTCGTATTATCTTTGTCTTAGCCATCCTCATATCAAGAAGCTTATACTGAAAAATTCTTCTTTTTAATTAAAGAAATAAAAACACTAGTGAAATTGGAATTGGTGTTCTAAATAGTTTCTCTTTGTTATACAGTGAACAGAATCTTCAAACTTATTTTCAACATTTTCAAAATTAAGAACTGCTCTCTTTAAACAAGTAAATATTACTGAACTTTGCACAAAGTTAGTGTATGTTTGTAAAGATATTATCTAAATGCATGATTTCCATTCCAATCTAAATTTAATTACCTGGTATCATTTTCTGAACATGCTACTATGCAAACTGTATGTGATCTTACAAATTCAGTGTGAATATTGCTTTGCTATTTGCAGTATTAACAAATAAAGGGTCTCAGATTTCCTTGTAGTAGTAAGACATAGAGTGTAAAGAAACAAATATATACAATAAGATCAATTTAGAAATGAGTATCTGTGTTTTGTTTTAGATTTGAAATTATAATCTTAAAAAATAAATGCATGCATTGAAAGGCTAATTCATTTTTCTTGGTTCATATGGCAGCAGTTTTAAAAGTCAAGCATTCCTTCACAGACTGAAGATGAATCAAAGTTCCCTGATTCCTGTAAAAATGTGTGCCTCTACGCTCATAGTTTGTTCTGGATCAAATCCAGTGCATTGTGACTGTGGGAGCTAGAAAGGAAAACTCAAGGGAGTATTTTTAATCACTTTTACCTCTATTAACAATGTGATGCTATTTCCATTGTTCCTGTTATAAAAATAAGTAGCTGACATGTTCCCCAGAATTGATTACTGTGTTTCAGTCAACAGATCAGCCGGCAAGAAATTGTAGCCTATCAGGAAAGGGAGTGGAAAGGAGCAGACAGAGAAACCTCAAAGGAAAGGACAAGACACTGTGTCTTTTGTCCTTTGTTCCAAGATAGAAATAAACTGTCTCCACTTTTGATAAGCTCGTCTTTTGATCTTTGCTTGCAATAATTAGGGTTAGACACCAAGTTATTTTATGAACTCTTTAAGATTTAGGCCTTTCTAAGTTAACATGAATATAGAATCATAGTTATGAGTTATTTGTCCTCTGCAAACAATTTAAGAAGATTATAACTAATATGCAAATGAACTAAATATGGATGGACTTGGAGATGAGAGGTAATTTCTTCCTGTAGAATTCATTTTGCTTCATTTTATAAATATGAAAACACATAAAAATAAATACATACAAAAATATATAGGTTTATACATCTGTGACCATATCAGAAACAGACCATGTCACTCTGTGCAACAGCTACCCTTTTCTTAAAAGGCCCCCCCCCACCTTGCTACAACCCCTGTCTAGATCCCTCTGGAGGGCCTCCATATCCTCAAGTAGATCAACACTTCCTCCCAACTTGGTGTTATCTGCAAACTTACTGAGGATGCACTCAATCCCCTCATTCATGTCATGAACAAAGATATTGAAATGGGACAGGCCCTAATACCAACCCTTGGGTAATATCATTCATGACCAGTTGCTAGCTGGATTTAACTCCATTCACCACCAATTCCTG
Organism: Lagopus muta; assembly: GCF_023343835.1. Classification (NCBI taxonomy): domain Eukaryota; kingdom Metazoa; phylum Chordata; class Aves; order Galliformes; family Phasianidae; genus Lagopus; species Lagopus muta. The sequence goes on along the minus strand of NC_064436.1, from coordinate 44,885,412 downwards.
GGACCAGCCATCCAACCTGTTCTTTACCCAGCAAAGAGTACCTGTCCAAGCCACAGGCTGCTAGCTTCCTCAGGAAGATGCTGTGGGAGACAGTGCCAAAGGCTTTGCTGAAGTGTAGTTAGACTGCATCAACAGCCTTTCCCTCATATATCAGTAAGGTCACTAGATCATAGAAGGAGATCAGATTGGTCAATCAGGACCTGCCTTTAATGAACCCGTGCCGGTTGGGCCTGATGCCCTGGATGGCCTATGTATACTATATGATCTCATTCAAGATGATCTGTCCCATAGCCTTTCCTGGTACTGAGGTCAGGCAGAGTGGCCTCTAGTTCCCTGGATCCTCCTTAAAACCATTCCTTTAGATGGGAATCACTGAATCATACATTCACAGAATTACTGAATGGCTTAGGTTGGAAAGGACTTTAAAGACCATCTAGTCCCAGCTAGATCAACTGTTCCAACTAGTTCAAGCTGTGACCCAGCTTGAAAGAGCAGGAGCTGATGGCAGTCCTCCAGTTTTATCATACTTGGTAGCCACTTCCTGATGTCCTGAATGCAGGTCCCAACCAGGCAGCAAAAAATCTCTCTTGAGAGATTATCTGGGCAGCAAAAGTGTGCCTCAGTGCCCCTTTTGATATTTTCATGCTATTGTCTGACAACTCAGTATCCTTAAGATCACAATGAAGCTGGCATTGTAATAAGAATTACAAGATTTAGAGCTTCAACATACATCCTACTGCAAGGACAAGATATTACCTTTGATTTGTTGAGATGTATCTTTGTAGTGGCTTTTTCTTTTTTTTGCCTGTAGATTTGAAAAATGTAATTCTTAGTAACTTCCTGAAGAATGTAAAGGTATAATCATTCATTTGAAAACACAGAATTCTCCTTAAGTGATCTAATTGCAGAATTCTTGTATCTCCAATGGAATATATTCTGCTCTTATCAGCTGAATAAGTGATGCAGTCTAAACAGAGGGTAATAATGTTCAACTGGAATTCCAGGAAAGGAAGCTTAATGAGAACTTCCTGATTTAATCTTACAAAAATAGAAAGGTTGATAGGATAAATGAATCACTCAGAAGAACAGATTTTGCTTCAGTTAATTAAAACAGAACATAAAAATGTCAAAGTAACCCTTTGTTATATTTAACAGCAAAACACACAAAACTATTTAGAGCATCATTTTCACACATAAGATTGAGAAGGATCTAAGAAACAACTCAATTTTCTGAAAACTTAAATGAAGTTTCTTCTCATTTTCTGGCCTAGAAATCACAGTGATACCTACATGGACATTTCTCATGCAATTTCCTGTAGCTTCTGCTTTTGGTGGACCAGGAAAAGAGTATTTTCAGAAGTAAATTTGGAACTTCTGCTCCTGGAAGATATCAGCAAGTCAGAGATGCATGGAAATTAAAGAAAACAAAACAAATGAACTATTTTGAGTCCTAAGAAAACATTTGGTTCAATTTAAGTTCACTTTGACTTCCTGACAGGCATAGTCACTTAAGCGTGAATGAAACCATGGAAAAAGTGGAACTTCTTGTGTAAGGTACCTGGTAAGTTAGTTGTAAGTGAGCAAGAGAGATGGCCCTGTGCCACTGAGAGAATGGAAAGGAAAACATCAGAAGTCTTTCCTATATCTAGTTTCCACAAATTTGTCACCCATAAACACTTTTGCATTTAGGGTACTTTTCATATTGGCTATATTCAGGTCAGGCAAGTGATACATTGTGACTGCCTCCTTCTTGCCTCCTAACAAGACAGAAGAAAAATAAGTTAAAAAATGTGCGTGTGCTACCATAGCCCTCATAGCAGCAGCAAGCAGAATATCTAAAGGGCTGCCAGAGGCCATCCACCAGAAGAACAACTGCTATGCATTTTCCAAAGGTCTAGCCTATGCTCCATCCATTAGCTATTGTTGCCTTGAGTACAATATGTTTATTTTGCATTTGAACATAGACATTTCACCTTCAAATCAACTTTTTTGCACCATCTGATAATGGTGATAATAAACTTTTTTGCATCTGATAATTTGCATCTTCTGATTATTTCCAGAGTAGAGCTCTGATCCATGATAAACTGGTGGATGGGAGCCTTTTGCTCTCATGCTATGGTTTGGCATAATTGCTGGCATTTTTTTCCTGATTTTTTTTTTATCCCAGGGTTTTGGTTTTAGCTTTTAGTTTTTTAAATTTATTTTTACTATCTTCTGGTTTGTTAATTTCTTTTATTTTGTTTGTGCAGCTGCAGGTTTTTCAACTTCTCTTTATGAGGATATGAAGCTGCTAACAATGGGAGAGAAGATAGACACTTCAGGGAATAGGACTGCTGTGTGCTTTTATGATTGAACTAAGTGATGCCAGAGGAAAATAAGAGGCAGAGCTGGTGAAGTATTGCATCTGTACATGTAAAAGCTTCAGTTATGAAACTGTCTAGGAGTGGTTACAAATAATTGATAGCATCTGCAGCTAGAATACAATCCGCTCCAGATAATATTTAATTAACTAACTTTCACCTCTATTTTATTCATTGCTGATTCTACAGACAATTCCAAGACAGAATTAACCAGCTTATTGTAAAAATTTGATTTTTCACAATACCAAGAATTAATGCATAATGTAGTGATGATGGAAGAAATGAAAAGTAGCACAAAAATTCCAAACCATGTGGATGATCTTCCTTTGTTTGGGTACGGATTCTGAGATAGTAAATGTGAGAGATTCTCTTTCACATTTAAAAGGCAATAATCCTGAATAACACTAGAAATCGGGTCAGTACAAGTGAAGATAGGAAACAGACATCAACAGAAGTAAACTTATAGTGATCAGCAAAGAACGTGATGTTATCACTCCCCAGTGTGCCTGAAATATCTGGGCGTTTCTTACAGCTGTGAGAGATGAAGCACTTGTCTGTGATGAGCTAAGGATGAGATGAGAGCCTTACAGTTGAAATGGAATTGCCTACTTTGGTCCAAAAGTGTACTTTATGGGAGGGTGTGCTTTGACTGCCAACTATCTGTTTTGTTTTGGTACTTGAAATTGTTCTTAGATAACTCCCTTTGGAGGTTTAGCTACAACTACAGATACGTTTCAGAAGATTCTTCCATTTCATAAAAAAATAAAAGGAACATGTTCATTATGTACAGCTTTGCAAGATATATTTTTCCTACATAGTAGCTTGGGTAACTATTTTCCTAATGAAGAGACTTGTTGAAATACATTATGTTGTTTCCACATCACCTCTGTTTTTCCCAGAAGTTTTTTATTACTGATTAAAAGTGAATGTTTTCCAACATCTTATAATTATTGTAAGTAATTTCTCAAAGGCCATTAACTGTCAAACCACTATAGTCTACTTAAGTATTTTACAGCTTTCCTAGGAAAAAAGAAAAATTCAAACCAAAAACCTATTTTGGTTTATAGCTATAATTTGAGATTAAAAAAAAAAGAAAAAGAAAAAAGGAGTAGCTCTGTATTTGAGTGTAAATTATGAATTCAGAGCTAAACAATAAAAAAGGCCATGTCTATCTGTGCAATTACTAAATTACAGAGCCTACAAATCTGCTATGAAGAAACACATTTGCTTGCATTACTGTGATACCTTTCAGCGGAGGTATGCAGAGCATGCCACAAACAATGTATTTGGTCTCCAAGTAATGTTAATGTGTAGGCTTTCACTTCACAGTAAGAGAAACTGAAGCAAAATGGAGAGAATAGGCATTTCCACAGCTACGTTCTGAACTGGCTGAGAAAACCATGAACAAAACCTGGAAACCATTTTCCCTGTCTTGGAATTTACCTTTAGGCACCACTCACAGGGACCTATAACTCCAAGACATACCTGGTTCATACCTTTTTTCATTCAATTGTCACAGAAGGAAAAATAACAAAAAGCCTCAGCACATTTGATTTTGTATTTGGTGTATGGTACGTACTCAGGTATGCATCCCATGTAGTTTACTTTTGCCTGATCAGTTATCACCTTATTCATAGTCTTATTATCTGAAAATAACTTCTGCAGTTATGTTATTTGAAGGTCTTGGTGCAGGATGTAATCTTGCCAGTGTAGGTATACCATTCTGTACCACCTTACCAAAGTAATTAAGTATTGAAGGATGCTTATTTCTTTGTCATTCTAATACTATAGTTATCTGCAGCTTGCATGCACTGCTAACAGATGTTTTGTTCCTCGTGTCCAACATTATGCAATAAGACAGTGAGTCCCCAGAACTCCATGTGTCAGGAACAGAAAGAACTCTAAGATAGTTCACTTTCATATTTTCTGGCATTTAGTGATGAGTAAACTTCCAAATGGTTTATAGGTCCATTTAGATTAGGCTAACTATCCAAAAATCTGATTCCTAGAACTCAGTTTGCTCAAACTACAAAACCAGGCTAGTTACATAATTAGAGTAGTTGGTACCACTGATCAAGTGAGAGAGACAAAAGTTCTTCATCTTTTCCAGAGCCATCCTGTTTCAGTTTGAAATCAACAGAAAATTTCCTTTATTTTTCCTTTCCCTTTCTCTAACTAGTATTTCACCCCTCGTATTTGCTACTGTCTTCATATTTGGGATGAAGTTTTTGTCTCAGCTAATTCCACATAATTATTCTGACTACAGCTGGAAGATGCTTCTTTTATTTATATATACCTGCTTGAGTACTTCCATGTAAAAGCTTGTTTGGAAATAAAATAAGGATTGTCTGAGACATACAGATTTCAAATTTACCCTGATCATAATATTTCTTGAGATGGCAATTGAATAGGAGGGACTTCATTTGAAATCAGCTTAAAGAACGATTTGAAGTCACAAAAAAACTTCCTGTGATGTACTGTTTACTGATATCAGTTGAGAGAAACACAGGCTGCAAAAGCAGATTTTTTTTGTCACAACTACAGCAGTATCAAATATTAGGAAAATTCAGTTTTGCAAGAGTGGGACAACAAAACAATTTAATCTGTTTTAAATGACGATCTCCTTTGCGCATTATAATACACCTTTTTGAAGGACTAAGCATAGATAAGTTGGTACTTCAGCACAGGTGTATGAATGTACAATTAACATTTTGATGCTCAGAAAAAATCCTTATTGAGGCAATTATATTTGAAGTGCTGCATAGCAGATTTTTTTCCCTCCTAATGGGTTATAATTGAACACTATTAAATCACTATTTCTTCATAATTTTGCAATGGTAATATTTTGCAGCCGGAGTCATTTGCTTTTTGCAGCTGTTATTTTGTTCAAGAAGTCTATGTATGACTCGATTTTCTGTAAGGTTTCCAGAGAGAACTACTTTTATTTCCTTCAGTGCTCCAAGATTTGGCAGAGCCAGACTCATGAGAATAAATCAGTGAAGAAATTGCATAAACTTTAGTGAAATTACAAATAATTATTTTTTCTTGGACCTGAACTCATACAAAAAAAAGCATCAAGAAGCACAGAGAAACAAATGAAAGTAACAGCCTAACATGGTGATGAAACAAATACGCGAATCAGAGCAAAAACTGCAGAAACTCTGCAGGCTAAAGACATGATGGAAACAACACGGGTTTTTAGATGGGTGTTCATAGGATGTTAGGAAGCTCACATAGCACTTCCTGTAGCACGAGCAGAGGCTTTCAATCTCAGCTGCACTGCCTGTGGAGACTGCTTATGAGGGGCATCCATGAGATCAGTCACACACATCGCCTGCACAGTACTTTCTTGGGGCAGATGCCTGCACCAAAAACATTCAGGCAGCTTGTAGAAGAAAAAGCCACTAGGGAGGTTACAAGCAGTGTCTGTTTTCACTTGTTATTGTTAGGTGTACCACAGACACATGTAGGGTAAGCTCAGATAGAGAGTAGTTTCTTCGCTAACGCTTCCACTCTGCCTTCAGATTCTGGAATGGCCATGCTTGCCATCTGCTTAGAAAATTTTCTCTCTTTCTTTCTTTCTTGACTTCTCCTTAGTCAGAGGAAGAGTGACTAACTCACACTTTCCCAAGCAGGTTTATTGACAACCTACAGTTCCCACAGAGGGGCCTCTAACATTGCTGTGAGTTCTGTGAGCCATGCAGCTGGCTAAGTGCTCCAGTAACAACACTATGGCCAAAAGGCTGCAGACCGAGGGAGAGATGCTGCACAGCTGACTGATCTACTAAGCCTGGCATTAATAGTCTTGGAGCCATACCTTCTAACGTTCTGTTACAGTTGGTGTTACAGCTGGAAAGATTATCATGGCGAAAGCAGGAAAAGAAACAAACAGGGAAGGAATGCTCACCTGTATCTGAAGATCTAGGTTTACAGAAAAGAGGCCACAGAGGAGGGATCTCCAGAAAGAGATCCTTCCCCAGGGGCAGTCAGCCCTTAAATGGAGTGAATTGCCTTCACCTGTGCTCCCACAGCTGATTCAGTCCTTTCCTCAAGTGATCAATCAGTGGTTCAGACCCTGACTCAACAGTTCCTATACACCTTCACTCTCCATCCTCCCAAAACTTGGTTTGTAGAAAGAATACTTTTCTTCCCTGCTGTGTATGTGCTGAAGGTTATATTTGAGGCCATGCAGTTTCCATGAAGTCATTTCATGGAATGTAGCTAAATGCTTTTTTAAAATGCTGCCTTCTGCTTAAGGAGAGAACAAAATTAAGAACTCTCTCCTGGGACTGGTGCACAGCTGGGCTTGTGTGGAAGCTGATCCATGAAAATCAATACATCTGTGTCTGTTCTCCAATTGGATTTAGCAGGAGAGGGCATATGCATAACAGCTAGAAAAGGCAGAGTGAATATAATACATGCTGCTATTATTCAGCTGTTCAGTGCAGCACTACTTGTTCTGCCTCTGAATGTTTCTATTCCACTCGCTCCCAAGTACAATTGAAATTAGAGGGGAGCGAGGAAGGGCTACTGAACTCTTGTCACAGGCAGGGAGATGGCTAAAAGCTAGGAACTGAATGGCAATGGATTAGGGAAGGAGAAAAAATCCCCTGCAACCAGTTTTGTTGCTGAATCACGCTGCTGTGGGTGTCTGGTGGCTAAAGCAAAATGCATGTGGGCTTGTTAATAGTTGTAATTTATCTTAATAAATCCAGAAGTAAGGGATTTAGATTTACTTCCCTTTATTTTTCATTGATTTGGAAGAGGATCGAGCTCATCTATTTTTACTTGCCTCAGAAAGAGAAATTCATGATTGCTGATGGAAAAGGTTGACCTTAATATTATGCTGTAGCCTATGCTCAGTTTTACTATTTTTACAAGACCAAACTGAAATATTTAGCAAGAACAGACAAACAAACATGAATTTATTTTTCTGGAATAAAGATTCCAGAGAGAAAACAAGGAAGTGTTGTAATGAAGAACTGAGATGGGAAGTGCTTCAGCACATATCCCTTTTCCACAGCACTGCTTTCTTATCTTATGAAATAGACAGACGCTGGAAAAAGTGAAATGAAAATGAGTTACTGAAGAGATGTGCCAGCCAATTCCTTGCTGATGTATTGGCAAGCGCTCCAGAGAAAAGCAGAGCCCAGTTCTCCTGTTTTTACAGCCAAATTATTACAGAAAATCCAACGACTCTCTCCTTTTATTTACTGGGAAAAATAAGTAGGCCATCAGTATTTTCCAGACAAGCTTTCTCCATGAACACATATAATTTAGAGAAGCTGAAAAGAGGACGCTTGCAAATGAATATGCAAGTTGTCAATATACCCTCTGGAAAATCTGCTGCAGCTGGCTGATATTCTTACAAATAAGCGTGGGCTTATTATTTCACTGTGTTTAAGTCACTTTTGGACACAACGTACTGAAGAGGCAAACATTAGCCATATTATATTAAGCAATGAACTTTCCATATGTTGGAAATAGTGTCATGAAAAGAAAGAGGGAGTGCATAGATCATCACCAGTGATCCTGCCCAGCAGAGATTCTCAGACTCAGCCTGTTACCATGCTGCTTGATCTCAAAATGGAGAGAGATGTTATTTCTCTCAAAGAAATAAAAAATAAAAATAGACCATCCATCAACTAAAACCAAGACAAGTATTTCTTTCTCACTGTTGAAATGGGATATTATTATTCCCATGGGGATTAATCAGCATAGCTGGAAGAGACTGACCCTTTGGGAGGTCAACTGAAGAATGCTTATGATTAATATTTTGGTTCATGGTCTATCTCTATGCCAAGTTAATAAGGCTGTGTCATCTTTTACTTTCTTTTATTAACATAACATTAAAATTCTACTAACATTGATGTTGCAGATTGCCCTTGGCTCTGATAAGTAAAATAATACTTTATGGAAAAGATTTTACTACAGATAAGCAGATTTAACATCCCAGTTCATTCCCAGCTCTCAGATGTCAGCGTTGCCTGTAATTAGCTGTGAGCTGGAATGTGTGTTGCCATGCAGTAACCACACCAAGCATCTTCCTTCATATCTTGATTTCCTATTTCAAATATCCCTGTGAAGTTTAGAAAATGAGTTGTTGAAGCGAAAGAGAGCAAAAGAGAGGAGAGCCTGGACCAGCGCTTAAGGTTAGCCCAGCATAGAATCAGCCTGTTAAATAAATACTTAAAAAATTAAAAAAAAAAAAAAAAAGTACCTTTACAAAAAATAGAAAACTCTGTAGGAAAGCATTTCTTAAACAAATAGATGCCTTGAAAAAAATAACCACAGGTATTCAGCAGTTAAAATTATATTTCAAAGTACAGTTTCTATTATGAAATTCAAAGCTCTCAAAATGAATGACTAGAGATTACAGTGGCACATGTGCAGATGCTTTGATTTTTTATAATCAAGATTAGAGGTCTGTGAAGAGCAAATGCCTACAAAAAGCCATTTCCACACAAAGCCATTTCCTCCCAGCAGGTATGGGGAGAGTATGTAAACCTCCCCAGAAAACCCAGTCCTAACCAGTCATTATCATGGGCTGCCAGAAATAGATTCTGCTATTTGGAGCAAATGTAGGCTGCCATCGCTCTACTGGCTTCTACTGAGGTGCTCCATATTGGCTTTTGAGCAGAGCCAGCCTCCCTTTAACATTTTGATGCTAGCAACAAAAATGTCAGCTACTAAGGTCTGTAAACATGAGAGATCTGCTGTTTTATGTCCCAGTTTTATTCTGCCACAGTTTTATTTGCTGCACAAATAAATGCATTTGCTACCTATAGAGAACTGTGAACAGTACTGTGTTGTGTCTTTCATTAGTTTCTGATTTTGTTTTCCAAGTGGCAGAAATAATTCCACAAATTTCAACTAGCCTGGAGAGCAGCTCTGTGGTTTCCACATGATTTCTGTGTGAACTGGAAGTGTACATTTAACCTCTGTGGTTTTAATTGCTGTGACACTGGATAACCCAAACACTAGCACTTCTGTTAGATGGAACTGTTACTTTTTACAGAAATTAAGAGAGAGACAGTAATAGCCATTGCATTTAGTCATATGGAAGTAGGGAAAGAGCTTTCCATAAAGGTGTCTTCCTTTCCTGGCTGTCAAGAGCTTGGACACTTTTTGAGATATTTCTGCAAAATCCTTAGGTTCCTCCAAACTTTGATGGGAGATTTAAAGAAAAGGTGAAGGGGAGGGAAGAAAGAGATGCACATATATTTTCTCCAAACTCTCTGGAGTTGGACCAATACGTCCTCAGATTGCTAAAAAGTATGTATTTACTTACTTAGAAATACATCATAAAGTAAAATCATTAGTGTTGCATCCTAATATACTCCTCTAAATGTCCAATAATGCAAATCATTTAGGAAAAAAAAAAATGGTGACCAAGAAGCAACTAGGAAGATTACAAATGCCATGATGTTATATACTAAAGCAAGCAACTCTGGGATAAAAGTTGCAAAAGTGTTCAAAATGTACGGGGAAAGACATGTCTTTTCCATAATGAGTTAGGGGTTACAAGCCAAGCATCCAATGACTTTCTCAGGAAAAATCACTGTTCCTGCTTTTGCAATCTCAAAAACCTTCCCCCCACAAAAGCTGCATTAGACACGACTAAATGTGGGATACAAATATATGGTTATGAATTATCCACTTGCTTTCAGACAGCTCTCCCTTGATTGTGATGTGAAAGCAACACTTTGCATTCCCATGCAGATTGCTCTGCCTGACAGCAGTGCTCAGTCCCAGGACAGCCATGGAGCTGTTTCACCCTGTGTTACAGGGCTGGAGTGAGGCCAACATTTCTCCTCATGCTTCTCAGAGACTGAATCAACACACCTGCTTCTGAGAATCTGGTGCAGCCAGCAGCTAGCGATGTCATCTTTGGCTTGTGTGCTAGAACTTGATCTGAATTATGTTCTTTAATTCAGGTTTTAACACTTTTAATGCAAGATACTAGAGGAATTTTCATGACCTAAACCTTTTTCTTTTCCCAAAAGATGTTCAGAAAGTAAGTAAAACTCTTACTGATTTAACTAAAACTTTAATCTTTCTTGTGAAAAATATAATGAATGTTACTTTTAAAATACAAATAAACTCTTCTACTTTGAGAGGCAAGAAACATACTTCTAATTATAATTTTTTTAAAATTATCAGTATTTTCTTAACAATAGTATAGCCATATTCTGTGAATGAGTTCACATGACTAATTCAATAAAGGTAAGGAAGGAACTCACGTGAATAATGGCTTGATGGGCTAAGCTTGTGGGATTTTTTGGAATGATTTCTTAATAGACACAAAGCCAAAAGAGAGTTTTAATTGAGGAACTTACTTTTACTCTACAACAAGGAATCAAAATGACCACAACATTGTGTAGGTTTTCTGACTTAAAAATAAAATTGCTGCCAATCTCTACAGAAGTAGGATGGTGCAGTAACACTAGCAAAATTAGCATACAGTTAATATAAACTCATCTGAAATCTTTGTTGCAGTATCTAGGAATGGGGAGCATCGTACATGTGCAAATCATCACAGCCCACTGCAGAGCTATGATCTAGTTACTACCAGCAGATATTTCACTTGCAGACTGGTTTGGAATTGCTGAGCTCCATGGGCTTTCACAGCCAACCAAAATAAACTTTAGTTTATTGGCATACTTTTTCCAAGATTTTCCAACTTTCTCCTCATTCAAAGAGAGCCAAATAAGCTTTGCCCAGTGCCTGAAGGAAACTGCTCAAGGAATCTGCATATCTTCCTGCTGTGTGTCCTCCCACTTATTTGGTCACAACAGGAACTAGACCAATACGCTGATGGAGTTCTCCATATTGCAAAGCCAGTAGAGAATTTGGAGATTTTCATAGAGTCATAGAATGGTTTGAGTTGGAAGGGACCTTTAAGATCATCTAGTTCTAGCGCCCCTGCTATAGGCAGGGACAGCTCCTTCTAGACTAGGTTGCTGAAAGCTCCAGCCAGTCTGGCCTTGAATGCATCAAAAGAGGGTGCATCTACAACATCTCTGGGTAACCTGTTCCAATGTCTCACCATCCTCACAGTAAAGAATTTCTTCCCAAAATGAAATTCTATCTAAATCTACCCTCTTCCTGTTCAAAGACATTGTCCCTCATCCTGTCACGACATGTCATCATAAGAAATCCCTCCTTTCCTGTAGGTCCCCTTCAGGTACTGGAAGGCCGCTGTAACGTCCTCCCGGAGCCTTCTCTTCTCTAGGCTGAAAATCCCCAACTCTTTCAGCTTGTCCCCTCTGGATAGGTAGTCTAGACCTCTGATCTTCTTTGTGGGCCTCCTCTGGACCTACTCCAACAGCTCAATGTCCTTCCTGTGCAGGGAGACCCAGAACTAGACATAGGTGTTGTCTCGTGACAGCAGAGTAGAGAAGCAGAATCACATTCCTTGACCTGCTAGCCGCTTCTCTTGATGCAATCCAGGATATGGTTGGTCTTCTGGGCTGCAAGTGCAAATTGCTGGCTCATGTTGAGATTTTCATCAGTCAACAATCCCAAATTCTTGTCCACGGGGCTGCTTTCAAACCATTCTCCACCCAACCTATATTTATCTTTGGGATTGCCCTGACCCAGATGCAGGACCTTGCATTTAGTCTTCTTGAATTTCATGAGATTGGCATGGGCCCACCTCTCTAGCCTGTTTAGGTCCCTCTGGATAGCATCCCTTCCCTCTAGCATGTCAGCTGCCCTACTCAGCTTGGTGTCATCTGCAAACTTGCTGAGGGTGCACTCAATTCCACTCTCCATGTCACCTACAAAGAGGTTATATAACATTGGTCCTAGCACCAATCCCTGAGGAATGCTGCTCATCACTGGTCTCTACTTGGGCATTGAGCCATTGACCACAACTCTCTTAGTGCAACTCTCTTCATGAATGCCATCTACTATTTAATGCTACAAAACATAAATAATTTAAAAATAGAGCAAACTGATATCACAGATACAGAAAAGGATCACTTACTTATCCAAAATAATAGAGTGCAGCTCTTTAAAAATAGAAGTCTAACTTTGCTTTAGATTTCCAGAGAAACTTCCCACAGCTTCTATGGGGTTTATTCAAAGGCAGTATTGGCCATGCTATTTCCTATGAAACATTTTAAACAAGCTGATAAAGATTTCTAATTCTCTAAGACTATTACGTATCTGACATGTCATCATACAAAATACCCCCAGAAAACTGCACTGTGGAAGTCCTCTAGCATACTATAAGTTAGGCTTGAATTCATTATATCATTGAGGAATATGGATTCCCTGGTACTATAGGGATGGTTTTATCTAGAACAATATTTAAATATCTTACATGCCAGCATAGATATGTTTAAATTGAAGTCACTATAGTAACTGTGACTCATGTGGGCATTCTTAAGTAAGCTTTAAAGTAACGAGCTCAGGCATTTCAAACTATGTAATCATGAAGTACCAAAGGGAGAATGAAAATTCCCAGAAGAGAAGTTGGATTCAGAGGGAAGCCAAAGATATTTTCCTTTATTACTGTTTTTGGACACAGCAAAAGATTGAGAGAAAATGAGCAAGGGAGAAAAACTGAGTAGGAGGATGAAGGAAGGTAGAAATTGAAAAAGAGAGAGACTAAATGACAGCAATGTCCACAGCACTGTGCTGTTGGCTTCCCTTTCTATCTCACCCCAGGAATAATGTGTAACTTTGAGAGAGTCATGGCATTGCATCATTTCTCTTTTTCATTGTCTTGCCCAGCATAAGCTCTTTGGAACAGGAAACATTTCTTAATGTTTGTAAATAACCTGACAAAATAGACTATAATTTTCAATAGATGCCACAACAAAAAGTAGAAGGCTAATATAGAGAGAAGTCTGAAAATAAAAGTCAAACACTGTCTTCTTAAATATAGAAAACAATGGACGTGCAAAATGAATGTAAGTTGTGAGCTTAATATCCTACAAGTTAAAATATAGTTGTATGCCTCCTAATCACTGTGTCAAGATTTTCTTTATATCTTGCTTAAAACTTCCCTAAGATCTTGTCTTGTCTTTGGTTCATTATGCACTAAACCCACATACTCCTTGCAGAGTAGTTCATGTATGCTCTGGAAGCCTTTCATCCAAGTGCTGGCCTTAAACCTGACCAGATACCTGAATGAATGTGCATGGTGAATGCAAACAGATAATTCAGAGATATCATGTGAACCTGACAGTGGAAAAAATCTTTGGCAATGTTGCTCCCAGACTGGCCAAGGAAGAGGTCCAGAATTCCTAACTCAGCCTAGAGTACTTAGCCAAATTCCTCATTTAGCCCTTCTAATCCTGTAGGGAGACATCAGTAAAGAAACTGCATGCATGTATACAATAAAGAGGGAGAAAAGGAAAGGATGGGAGATAAAGGAGCACCAGTTTCTGCAACCTCAACTTTGAAAGCATTTTGTTCTTTTGTTTAACCAGTCCTCAAGCTCGATACCAACACTAATGTACCTGCATATAAAGACCTGTCCTTGATATACAAATGCAACTAGAGCAAACTAGTTGCTAGCTGTGGCAATAGGCATCTTTAGAGAACTATGTATTTCATGTCAACTAACACAAATCCACTGAACATCTGCTTCCTCTCTACTTCCATTTACCTCAGTTTGCTCCTAACCACCCAGGCAATAGATAGCACCCATTTTGGCCAGTGGTGAAGCCAAGGCTGCTGCTCAACTCATGCTATAGATTTTTCATTTGTGGATACTTGTTGGAGACTACTCTATAAAACTGTTTTCTTCTTTTTTTCTTTTTTTTTTCGTAAGGATAAAAGAGTCTCCTTTAGTATTTCAGAAATGTCTGCGCCATAATCAAGTTCTTTTAAAGATGGGAGGAAAGGACACAGATGAATAAATTAAGGGACAATATTAAGTCATTAGCTTCATTCCTTTAGAGAATTGGATTAAAAAACTATATGCCTAGTATTTCCATTTGCAATCACAACCTTCTGTCCAGATAACAGGTTGACTAAATCTTAATGGTGCTTTTGCTGCAATGACATACCACAAAATTCCTACTCATTTTTGCAGCCAGATTAACTGGTTTCATTTAGTATATTTTGTATAAGTAGCATGTAAAATAAGCGTGAGAACATTTCATGATTGCTATTATTATTTGAAAGGAATATATCTAGCATTAAAATCCATGTAATTGAGACAAAACCTTTCAAAATTTCATCGCAGACTTTCAAGCCACATCATAAGCTAACAAATAAACTGAACACAAATCTCAACCACTCATCTTTTCTTTATTTAATACTGATTAGCAGCTGGTTTGGGCTTTTGTCAAGACTGTGGGAATGAGTTAACAAGCTTAAAACAAGCATTTCCACTGCTGATTGGCAGTGTAAGTTGTCCTCTGTAATTTAACAGCCGCATCAACAAAATGAACACTAGCATAATAGCATCAGAAAATGCATTCCTTCTCAGACTGCTGGTGCAGGGAATCTTTAGGTTAAGGAGAAATAGGAGAAATTCCTAGGAGAAATCCGTGCCAAATTAATAGTGCTTCCAAGTGAATCACAAGCATGTTCTTCACTGAACAGAGAATCAATGTTTTTCAGAGGGAAAGTAAGCCTCACACAGTTTTCTTTGTTTCACAAATAATTACATCATTATGTATCAGTAGGAATTAAAACAGAAAATGCTGTTAAATAAAATAAGTGTAGTGAGGCTGTTTAGAAATTTCAAATTTTCCTCCACAGCATCAAAGATTTCCCCAGGTATCAAACCTTCCTTGCCTTCACCATTTCTGAGTCAGCCGCTTCTTGTTACTGCCAGAAGACAACATGACTCTTACGTGTATGAGAAGCACAGAGATGTCATCATACATTATGCGCTATCATCAGCAGCTAATGCTAACTGAGTGAGGTTTATAGGATGTTATGGATGATTAGAAACAGGACATTGTACTCGTAAACTAGGCCTAATGTGTGCAGAAAAGTTTATGCTGCAGCTGAGAAGCTTATGAAAATGATAGTAGGGCTCTGAAAAAGAAATGAAAACTCCAAAAATATTCTATGTGTCACTAATTTGTGTTGAGTTTATTGTATACTAAGATGAACCACGACTAATGAGAAATTTTTATTTTATTCTGCCTCTGATAGATTTTGCTTCCTTTAAAGAAAAGTTAGTTTTCCTCCCTCTCTCTGTTTTTTTCTTTATTAATTCTAGGGCTTTTAAATTTTGCAAGTAGTTAAGTGTATTATATAGGTGCTGACTTGTTAGAAAAGTACTCACCACAAAGAATCACTACATTCTATGTAAAGAATTCTCAAGTAAGAATCAGTCTTACTAATTTGTAATCACTAATTTGTACTAACTCTAAAACCCTTGCCCTTAATCTTTCATCCAGTTGCATAATGCCTGGATACTAACTCATTCTTTATCAAGATAATCACAATTTTGGAGGATTTCATTCTACTGGTCATTCCTGGACTTTGATATCAAATCTACAATGAATGTAATGACCAACAAGACTGGGACCAAAGAGAGATCTGTACGGTTGAGACTGCTAGATTGGGTGTTCTGTACTTTTCCCCATAGCTCAATTCAAAATAAAGAGCTCACAAGTCTAGTCAATAAATCAGCAAGAGAAGCAGAGGGACAACATATCTGACATTTAGACTTTAAGCAGCAAATGACTCCAGGATGTTTGCTCATTGTGTACATTTCCCCTCTTTTTTTTTTTTTATTTAATGTGTAATTGTCACGAAAAAAACTGCCACGGAAACTAATATGATGCAAAGCTCATTGCTGAATGAGTGGTCTATTAATTAGATATCTTTAGAAAAAAAGGCTGCTCTATGATCATGAGATTAAGCTGAGCCCTTGAGATATTTGAAGTTTGTTCTGTCACTATCAGATAAATACAACAGAACATGCTGACCTGCAGAGGTTCATGACTAAACTGTTTGCAAGGTTAAAAAGAAAGGGAGAGGAAAAGCCTTGTTAATCTTCTTCATTCCTAATTTTAATAAAAAGTAAATATTTTTGTAAAAACATTTCAAAGGTTTCCACTTTCAGCTATGTGGCAGGTCAAGATTAGGGAAAACCCAAGCAGCTCTTAAGGTTAAATACACTATTTGTCTCTGTCTTTCAAATTACATCTGAGTATATTTTGCAGATAAGTTTAGATAGGGTAGAGCTCAAACTCCTTTCCTTTGACTTTTTACCCAGTAAGTTCAGAGAAATACTTTCCTCTCATTGCAGGTACTCAGCTCAGTTCTCAGAAGCAATAAAATATTTTATTACAAAAAAGGAGTAATGATTCAAAGGTCCTATTCCATTATTGATACAATATTTTGCAACTAAAATAACTGCTCTAAATGGCATTTCAGAAAATTAAGAAGACTTCAAAGTGCTATTAGGTATGCTTTGTGGATTCTATACTGTTTACCACATGAAATAATTCAGATATTAACTCGTTTATCAGCTTCAGTGAAAAGTGGGACATTTTACTTGACATCTGGTAGATCATTTGCTTAATGTACTTTTATTCTGAGATATTTTAGCTACTATGATGATTTGCATTATGTTATGGAAATTCAACTTTTTAACTATGATTGGGAACACAACGCTGTAATGAAGGCAAAGGTCATCTATTCAAAGACTGAAGATAACTTTTCACTTTTCAGTCTTGTGCTTGAATGGTTCCTCTAAGGTAGATACGGTGACAGTGGAATTAAATTTCATTTTCCTTAACATCACTGTATTTATTCATCAGGAGGGAAGAATCTATAATGTCACACAAGAAAAATAGTATTTACAACTTCTACAGATAAATCTTTTCTACACAACAGAGGACTAACTCCCTCCCACTTGATTTTTAACATATTCAGAATTCATAATTTTGTATTTTAAAATCTCAGCCTGGGAAAAGACTGTGTAAACATTTGAATTTATCTTGAGTAGTAGATTCACATCTCAGCTGCTGTGAGCTGACAGAATGCCAACATCATTAAAAAAAAAAAAGAATTATTTATAATGATTGACTTTCTGAGTCACAAAATCTTTGATTTTCTTCACCAGCAAAAGAAATAATAGAGGTGAGGGTGGGCAGGTAAGTAGGTTTTCATCTTAAAAATATAGAAAGATGTGGTGGGGAGAAAAGATCCCAACAAAGGCTTCTTCCATTAAAAGTTGCAAGGCTGATGGCCAGCTGTCCTCTCTTCCTGGGGGCCCCCAAGAACCACCCAGCCAGAGACTCTCCTGGTATGGTCATTGCCACCACATCAAAGTGGATTTCAGACGACAAAATAGAAAACAACACCAACTACCAAAGACAGTGTTTCCCTCTGATGTGATGTGAAGGGAATAAATATCTCCTGCTGCCTCCCAGCTCCAAAACGACCAGCAGCATTTGCTGTCCCTTCTTTCTGCAAGGAAAGGCAGCACAGCTGACTGGTGGACCTCAGGAAATGATCTGGCCATACAACCCAGGAATGTGGTTAGCAGATGTCGGGGAGTCGAGCGCCCCACAGATGGCTCACACATGTTTTCCACTTCCATGCCCTAGTGCTGTGCTGTAGTTGGCTTGCCACTGCATTGTCTAAGCAAAGTGAGCAAGCAGGGGTTTAAAAAGAAGAAAAAAGAAGGAAATATTGTACTCCACAGGTGCAAACTCTACAGCAAGGGTAATATTTGAGGAGATTACCAGAGAAATTGTGTCAGTTCATTTGGGCAGGGTATAAGCTGCCACAAAGACTGCTCTCTGCAAGGATTGTTGTCTGGTCCTGCAGTCAATACATGGCTTGAAAAAGTGATTCCATCCTTTTATCCAGAGAACTGTTTCCACTGACACTATTTAAGCCTGGACTTCAGAAGAAAGTGTTTGGTACTAGCCCCTGGCAAGAAGACTTACAACTTATTTCCAGTCTTTGCAGAAATTTTTTTTCTTCTTTCCTATTGTACCACCATCCTTCTGGGAAATGGGAAGTGGGAAGTGCAGTTAATCCTAACTGTAGGAGAAAGCAGATTCCATGGCTTTTTTTTTTTTTTTTTTTTTTTTTTTTTTTTTTTGGTAAGCTTAATTTAGGAATAGTTCTATCCTGTAGCAGTTGGCAAAATGTTACATTCAGTAGGTAACTGATAGTGTATGTGGTTCTCAACTTGTAGGATGTAGTTATATCCTGCCACAGTGTGGTCAGGAAAGATGTCTATTCCTTTTATCCAAAAGTTTAAAATTAAAAGCTATTTGTCACCAACATGACAGCTATGTCTCTTTCTGAATGGAAAATAAAAGTTGAGTCTGCATTTTATAAAAGTTCATATAAATCTATATGAACTCCTGGCAGGGAAAATAATCCTGTATGTATGTCAGCATTCCACAGCAGGGTTTTAACAAAGATCATATGTTGCACATTTGAAAGCCAAAACACAGAAATGCTGCAGTTAAAAACAAAAAGCCCTGCACATCTGAAGAATGCAGCCTAAAAATTATTGATCTAAACAGCTGTCCTGTGCATGATAGGCAGTAAGGATCTAGTTCACAGAAATAAAACATAAAATACAAAACCTGCTACAAGAATATGTTTAACTAAACAGGTCTTTGTTTTTGCACAGTGTACATTGTTCCTAATCACAGCATATAGATTATTCCATAACTTCAACTTTTTTACATTGCTAAAGTGGTTAATACAGTGCGCCCCCAACACTCAACTGCAAAATTAGTATTAGCGTCAGTGACAAAATTACCTATGAAACTTGACTACGGAGAATTTTGGTCTAGTCATTATTTGATTATCTTGTACCAGATTTATAGAATACACTTGCCAGAGCATATCACTATGTTCCCATTATCACACGTGTAAGAAATGCTATTATTGATTCACAGAATGACAGTATTTCAATTCATAATGATAAGGAACTTTTTGAAAGATCAGATGATGTTCTAGGGTGATGCATGAAGAGAACAATAATTAAAACCGTGTTGTCCTTTTTTAAAAATTTTTTTTTACTGATTGTGAAATTTCTAGAGAGCTTTGGTATCTGAATTTCTGTATTTGTTGACAGGAGAGGAAAAGCAGATACAATAGCTATGCATGTTTGTTCAAAATGCCCTGCAAATACCATCTTTTTGATGAGTTTGGCAGTAATTCAGTTTACTGATTCATGCCTTTTCAGCCAATTAGTGCCTGTTCTGGCAGTAGGTAGATGTTGCAATGTGCATGCCAAACTCTTAGAATGGAATCTGACAGCACAGATATTAATTCGCAGCCATGATTGAAATGTAATTCGTTCTGTATTTCAGTTTTTCATTATAACACATTTGCCCATAAAACACAAAAAGCTGAAAGCAGTCAAAATACTTGATCTCCTCCCTCCTCAGGATAAAAGATACAAGTCCACTAATAGACTGGATGATCTGACAAAGCAAGTGACTCACATACTGCAATCATTTATGCCTTGTGGCTGCGAACTTCAAGTTTGTGAAAAGATCTTGGCTTTAATATCACTGCTTTTAGGAGATGGTTTATATTTTGTGTCTTTTCTGGTATAATTCTATATAGAAGTACAAGAATTTATAAAGTTTGATTTTTAGAAAAATGCAGTTATGTAAATAGTTAAATTCTGAAAGCTTTACTCATTACTTAACCTCAATTAATTAAGAGAGAGTTGTGACTGAATAAAATCTTCATAAGGATTTGGGGATTTAGATTCTTAGTATTTTCCCTCAAATTTCTCTGAATATCTTTTGTTCATGTTTGGATATTTAGTGAACATCTGTGTTTGGAGGTTTGTTTTGGTGAAGAGTTTTTTTTTTTTTTTTTTTTTTAAACACAGTTAAACGTAAGTAGCATAGAGATAAATAACATTCCTGCTCAGTGAAAATACTCCTCTATTGCTTCTGTACGTGACTTGGCCCAGGGCTGATAATTATTCCCTCTGCATCACAGAAGTGTGTAGCAGATATTTTATGGATGCTTAGAACTGGCAAAAAAAAAGGAAAAGGGTGGGGAAGGAAGGACAACAACATCTTTTTGTGACTTGGCCCTTGAGGGTTTGCCCTGACTTGGATACCCTTTGAGGGGATCCACACAGCACATTCATGTGAAGAATCCCTGTGCCAGTTAGTCATTTAGTGAAGTTAGAGCCACACTTAAGCCAACAATGAAAGTAATGCCACTCAAAGGAACAGAGGCTTTATAAGGAGCTAAGTGTGGGAGCAACAGATTGGGAACTGGGGAATAAGCCAGTAAGTAAATGACCAAGCTCTAGGTGGAGCTTTATTTTAGATTTGTCTGTTCATGAGACACAGAACAAACCTAGAGATTGCTACTTGCCCAATATCCATTTTGAAAGAAAAATAACCAGCCTTAACATAAAATAGTGAAGTTGCAGCACAGAAGTTACAGCTGCTATGCAGACTCCCTGCAAACAAAAGTCACAGACCCCCTGAAGTTACTGAGTTGAAAAAAAAAAAAAAGGAGCTGAGTTTTAGTCCTCCACATTTCAGGAGAGATATTTAATCCATATTTTGCTGAGGTGCATTAAGAAACTGCAACTCAGCTATACTCATCTGCAACCATCTGCACTTATAATGGATGTGGCCTGACTGTGTATCAGCTTGCTTATTCATACCTTCCTCTCTGCCACCTGAAAGGGTTTGAACCTGTGCCTTTCAGGATTAACACTGATTGAGCTTGAGTTTTCCCACTAGAGATTTCCCATACGAAGACTAAGCTTGCATTAAACATGTAAAAGCCTGTGAGCTGTGAAGTGCCATCACCCATCTGTGTGCTATCCAATAGGTTGTGAGTCCAGTGAAGTGCAACTGGAACAGAGGTGACAGAGAGTTGTGAGCAATGTGTCCTGAGCTGCTTTATATATGTGGTACAGTGCAAGAAACAGTATGCTTGTCTGAATTATCTTGGATTAATACCATAACTGCTTGGCTACTCTGGAGTAACATCACTGCTGTCTCCTGTTCTGCTTTCTCCTTAGGTCTGATGACTAAAAAGAAGGCTTACTAGCATTGTTAAAAAAGTCTACACCAGAAGAAAAACTATTTCCTAATTCAAAGTGAATAAAGATTTTCTGTTTTAGTGTAAAGTATATATTTCTCCCCAGACTCTTACTTTGCTTCATTCAAAATCCATTCCCTTGCTGATTTGCTTTGATGGTTAAAAATTATAGTCTTCAAAGTCTTCAAGGTTGTGGGAAACTCTGAAAAAATCGTTGTGGGATGATTTTAGGTCAGGCATGAGAAGAACAGCGTGGGGAGAAAGATTTCACAATAGCATATGCTACTTTTTAGCAGTTATCTGGGGGTAAAACAAAATACTGCATTGATACAGGACGATTTCCACCACAGTGTCACTCCCATACTTACAAGAAACGAATTTGAGAAATTTTGATTATCATATCTTTTCTACCCTTCTGAGTCAGAGCTTCATTCCTAGCCAGAGCACACAGCTGACATTCCCATGTGAAATCAATTTAAATCCTAAATGTTTTCTAGTATCCAGTGAATGAAACCAAATGCTGACATTTTATTTTGGCTAATCTTTTCACGTATTTCAGAACTCAGTGTAGCAGCACAGATGAAAACAGGCAAATTGTTTATGTAATCAATAAACATTTCTTATTGGAATCAAAAATAAAAGCTGAAACATTTCCTATTCACTTCTCTTGGAAACGTGTACAAATAGATGAGAAATAAGTGGAGTTAGACTTTGCTAACAAAAATCATGGTTTAGTTTTTATCTAACTAAATAAGCCTTTAAGAATAAAAAGACAAACACTGCAAGCTAAATGAAGCTAACTCTCATTTTCCAGAAGTCTGCAGTGCAACTCTGTGGCTTGGTTGTATCTTTTAGCCAAAAATATCCAAGATAATTAATAGAATGTCTTTCCATAGTGCAACAGGCCAATACATATTCAAGATGCATATGAAAGCAGAGATTGCCATTAACTAGTATTTTATACTGCAGTTTCTGGAATAAATCCTGTTTTTGATATTCATTGCTTTATTCACTGAGCTTTAAAGTGGGATGTGTTCCCTTTGAATGAGATCCTCAATCATCATCTTTACGGTCATTTTCTTATTTCATGCTTGACTCTTCCTAGCCACAAAGCTGAAGTCATTTTTTCACAGAGAACAGAAGATGTGGGACAAAATTCTTTCCTAACTTCAAAACAGTCAACTATGGTTTTGAGGGTTACAAACCTGGACAGAATTCTGGTCAGACCTCTTCAGAGCAGGGAAACAAAGCAGCCATTCATGCCCCAGAAAGCCTTTTGTCCCACCACGAGGAAGAGACAGACAGACCATACGGACAAATGATGGAGGCATGATTTGGGCTTGCATGCCAGCAGTAAAACTGTGAAAGTCAGTCAGGAAACCAGAAGCCTGCAGAAGGGAAATGGTTTGCACTGGTGTTACAGTAATTAGTGGAAACCCTGCGCTGCTCAGATGATCGGTGCAGATGATCTCTTCTGGCTTCTCTACTACAGCCAGAAAGGCAGTGCTTATAGGGAAGCAGTATTTGGCCACCAAACCTCAAACCAGTGCTGCAAGGAGGGGAACACCAACTCAGGAGTTTGTTTCTGGGTTCTTTTCTCACTAGTGTGGAAGACAGCTCAGACAGGACTTGCTATTGCGTTGGTGAACTGACCCTCTGCTAGCTGAGTCTGTCCCTCAGAACATGCCTGTGGCACACTGAGCTGCAGGAGCAGAGAAGAATAAATCATTTCAGAGGCAGTCTCTGTGGCCTGATGGAGAGGCTGATAAACAAATCCTGTTCCGTTCAGCAGTTTAGTGTGCAGACATACTTTTTGTATGCCTCAGGCTATGGGATGCATTGTTAATAATAACTTCAAAGTCCTCTATGGACATTTCAAACCGTTGTCTGTTTGCATCCATTTCTTCGGTCATTTGGACACTTTTGAAGTGCTGGCCAGTGGTATGCCAGCAGTGCCAGCAATACAATCTATGCTATTGTTTCATGGCACTGCCACCATGTCCCAAATACTCCTGCCTCCTGTCTTGGCATATCAAGTGCATTTGTTTGTGTGTGTTTACTGAATCAAAAGTTCCCTCTGCTGCTTGGTGTGCCTTGGAAGAACATCTTTGGCAATAGTTTCTCTAATATAAGCACAGAATGCTTGCGTGCTAGACAACTGATTAATGGCTACTTTTGGGAGGTGGGGATTGTAATTATTAGTACTTTGTTTTGTATCTAATTACATCATCCTTTTTGCCTGGCAAATTATCTTTAAAATGGCTTATGAGGAGTCTCAAAGGGAAAGGAGTTATTTGTTTTGCTTATTTAAGAAAGAACATTTTTGAGCATAGACCATATAAAAAAAAATCCTAGGTTCATCTGACCGGGCTTATAGCTGCCTGACAGAAGGTCTTATATTACACTACAAAATCCATTGTGAAGAGCTTTGCAATAGAACTACCAACATATACTTCAAATATTTTAACTGTGAGGCAGAGTAATTGTGGATCAGCTTGCAGTGTAAACTTTACTTTGCATAACAGAGGTGCTAAGCAATGTATTTACACAGACAACAATTAGAATGAAGAAAATGGCATGGAGAACAGAAAATGACGTGGAGCTCCCTCATTATAACAAATACTGATCCTGACCCACTGGCAGCAGTAAGCCAGGGAAGGGAGGAGATATTTCCTTTGTACTTCTGACCAGATTCTTTAACAACTCAGTGGTGTTCATGTCCTGAGCATTTTTTTCCTACCTGTGTAGAGACGGATGTAGTTTCTTGGCCATTTAAAGCTGATATAAATGAGATCTGGGACCAAAATGTTGCCTCCTTCCTCTGCTTTCCATCCCCACCTATGTACTCCCATTCCTGCCTTTGTTCTTCCACAGAAGTTCACAAGGCCACACAATGACTTGGATCAGGAATCACCAGGGCTGAAAACTAATCTGCTAACAAACAAATAAACAAAAAACCAAATCAACTCTGTCTCCAAAAACCTGCACCATTTTTCAGTGAACTGATTTTCCTGCTCCAGCTCAGCACTTGGCAGCACAAACACTGCAGCAGCACAAAGGCAGGGATGGGAAGGATGCAGACTTGATTTACCACTCTTACTAATCTTCCAAGTCAATGACTCTAAAGAAGCACAACACGTCGACTTTGGGGTGAGTTATAGGCCATTTCTTCACTTTCCTGCTCCTCCAGCTAATATTAGCCAAGAAAGCATGTGAATTTGCAACAGTAAAACTGCCCTGGATTATGTTTATCAGCTAAGATCTTTAACAACTTCTGCATATCTGTTCACTGGTAAAGCGATCTACTTAACCCCTCCACACTTAGATTTTACGCTGTTTTAGAAACACATCTTTCCTCTTTCTGTCATGAAAATTTCTTGATGAACATAGAGATGTAAGATTCTCCTTTCTCTCCTCTCCTTATCTAACATCTCCACTCCTTTTGTTACAAAAGCTATCTCAGTATGGCAATGGCATTAGAAAATAGTAGGATGTAATTCAAGAGACTGTCGTTGTGCTCCCCTTTTGCTTAAACATGCTTGATTAATATTTTTAATTAATCTGCATATCTATTCTTTTCTAGTTCATTTTATGTCCTCATACAAAAGTAGTCATTAAATTCTGCCATTCCCTCAAAAACCTGTAATTTTGTAATCTAATAGGTTTCTCAAAAGAGCCATACTCAAATAAAGCATAGAATACTGTATCTTACAGGAATGCCCACCATCATTACAGTATTTATTGTAGGTCTAACAAAATAAGTATCTGTTGATAATGTGAAAGCCTCTGTCTTAAAATACATAAATATAAGCCTCTTTGTTTCAGTCAACATCTTTCAAGATTAAGCAGCCTGATTTCATACCAGCTGCTTCTACTAGTATCTTCTCTCACCCGCAGAAGGGACCAGGAAGTGTCTTGGCTGCAGGTCAGGAGGATAGTGACTTACCTACACAACAACATAGGTGAACTGGTGTGCCATTTTCAGCTGCCAGATCTGGCCTTATCATCAAAGTTCATTCAGCAGAAATAACAATTTCTAATCTGTGCTGAAGAGAGGAGTATACAAATACCCAGGCAGGCTGTTAGGAAGGGAAGTCTGAGGAAACATTAGGCAAGACTGGGTATTCTGACCAGTGGGCTGAAGTAGTTGGTACTTACTAAAGGAAATATTTTAAAGGAAAAGTCAAAATCTGGTTACGTGAAACAAAACAAGAGTAGCAGGAGTAATAAACGGGGGAAAATGCACAGCTGCATTTGCTGGATTATTTTTGAGCACACATTTGACAATCTGATAGAATTTTTAGTAACGTTTGGTGTGAAGTGTTCTAATTCTTCCTGGATTTATGAGGTACAACTCAACAGAGAATTAATAGTAGCATGATAGTAAAGATAAAAATATATATTAAGAAAAGAGTTCTTGAGACCAGAAATTGCACATCACTGAGGAAAACAGATAAATAAGACAGCCATAGTTGCAACAGGAAGAGTGGGTGGGTTTGAGAACAGGCATTTGGTAACTCAGAGATGTTGGATGCAAATGAAGAGAGACATCTCCACATTCTAGGGGGCAAACCTCATAAAGGGGAAACAGATGAGCCCTTGGAGGAGTGTCTCCGCCTCTCCACTGGGTAAGGGGCACTGAGAGTACCAGCTTTGTAAGTTAACTGATTGAACAGCCTAAAGATGTGTGAGATGTAATATTATGCTGAAACTTATAACCTCTTATTTCTTCTATTTGTACAAAAATTATCAAATATAGTAAATGTTCAGATTTGCAGCTGTGCATTGGCCATTTCTAGGCACCTCCAAAATCAGAAACATCTCTCAGTACCATTGTACAGATTTTTTGAAGTTTCAGTATTCTTCACTTTTTTCTCCCCATAGCGATGATACAGGAAAGGCATCCTGCATTCTTTAAATAAGCTATTTAATTTATGAGCAATTCAATATGAACACTGTATGTAGGTATGAGTTTTCTGATCAACTTCCAATTGATTATGTTATTAAATGTCTTTCAAAAATGCAGAATGGCTTGAAGTAATAATAGGAAAAAGAACAGACAGTGGTGTCTACTAGTACTTCTCAAGCTGATCAGTGAGGCTGGGTGTGTGAGAGAATGCAGCTGCTAACTGACATTCAAGTGACTGCAAGGAAGGTGTGCCGGAGAGTGTCAGCAAGACCAAAAGGAAGTTGAGTGATGAAATGCAGAAACATGAGGGAAGGTGATAGCTGATTACAGTGTAAGCCTAATAGGGAGCTCTGTATCAGGGCAGAAATGTCACAGAAGAAACTGCAGTGAGTGTCTACTGTTTTTTCAGTCCCATGCATGAAGAATACAAACAGAAGATGTTTCAAAACAGCTTAAATGTTCAGCAACCTGACATAAAGAAATTCCCCTAAAGCACAGGTCTTAGTAAGGCCATTAATTCTTCTCATAAAGCATTGTGAAAAATAAAATTATATTTTGTATGTCCTATGATGGTGTAGGTAGGGTGAGATCTGGTCAAAATAAGAGTGTGGTGGAAAGAGGATCTCCTCCTCATGAGGAGTGGCTAAAAGAGCTGGGATTGTTTAGTCTGGAGAAGAGGAAGATCAGTGGTGACATTATTGTTCTTTACAACTACCTGAAGAGACGTTGTGGTGAGTGGGGTTGACCTTTTCTCCCGTGTAACTAGCAATAGGACTAGAGGAAATGGCTTCAAGTTGCACCAGGGGAGATTAAGTTTAGATATTAGGAAGTACTTCTCCCAGAGAGTGGTCAGGTACTGGAATGGGCTGTCCAGGGAGGTAATGGAGTCATCAGCTCTGGGGGTGTTCAAGAAACATTCAGATGTTGTACTGAGGTACATGGTTTAGTGGAAGACAGTGGTGCTATGTGGACGGTTGGACTAGATGATCTTGAAGGTCTTTTCCAACCTTGTTGTTTCTATGATTCTGTGATTCCATTTTATGATTCATACAGTTACAGCAGAGGAGTGTGCTGGCATTTATTTCACATTAAGCAAACCTCAGCCTACACTACAGAAAACAATGGTATGACAGCTAAACACGTGATCAGTATATGTTATGATTAGGATCAGCTTGTTTTCAGAGAAATATATTAAAAAATCTGGAAAACATTCAGATTTTCCAAGCAACTGTCTCTAGAAAACCACCATGAAGCACCCGTTCTATCTACAGAAGGAGAATGCAGCTTTCTTTGAAAAAAAAAAAAAAAGAAATCAAGAATCAGGAATTATAAAGGGACTTATTAGCCTCTGTAGTCAGACCTTTTATGAAATATAGACCAAAACCTTATCCAGTGATTTCTGTATCAAGCCTACATTCCAGTAACTTGTTTAGACAGTAATTATGCACTCTCCTTTAGCAGATGGTGTGCTGCTGTGGAAAGCTTACTCATGTTCATCACTGGATATTCTGCTGACCCAAGGTAAAGATCTCTACCACATCGAAAAGGAGTTCTTCAGACTAGCTTTTTCCTGACTGTTTACTATCTGGGACATCTATGATATAGATTTAAACCAGGTTCTCACTTTTCTAACCAAAACTGGAGTATGTTTGACTCTTAGCTGAAATACTAAGGGCACAATGGATTAGGCTGTTTTCATGTCAGTTCACCTTGAGCATTCATTCTGTCCTTTTAAAACCTTTCAAAAGCATTTGATAAATCACTTTGAAAAGACCTTTTTTTGAGTTGTTCTTTTCATAAGAATCCAAAATATTGAAAATTATGTCAGACACTTATAGTTTCTGTAACAAATAAAAATATTGAATATTTACTGTAGTTAAAAGGTTGATACTCATGCAAAATCTGTAATTTTTTAAATTTTTCTGACCATTTCAGAATATTTCAGACTACGTTTGTTCTTTCTGTAGTCATAGCCTGTTCTTTATTATATAATACAATGGACAGAAAATGGAAAGAACTCCCATAAAATGTTGAGACTGTCTGAAGAAATCAAACCTTCTAAGAAGATGCTCTTCATGCAGTATGATCAAGAAGAAATTTTCTTTTATTTTCACTGCTTTATCTTGAATTTCCATTATCTGATTAGGCATGGCTGCAGGCTCTGAAGGCTATGAATTCTTTGATACATGAAAACTACGTTACGTTACAAACGTATTGGGAAGGGTGAAGGCTGGCCATTCACAAAGACCCAGGAAAATGTTACTTTCAGAAATTGTTTAAATCTACTAAAGCACAATTTTTATAAAAATATCATGTTTTTATACAGGAAAGATTTAAAATGCAGAAGTGTTTTTGTCTTAGAAAATAAGAAGCTAACTAATTAAATCAGTTTTGCTCCCCATGCTTTGGTGTTTGTGCCTAGATCTCTTCCTTGTGTTTAGAAAAAACTGTCCATGAAACAGTCACTTACAATCCCAGAGGTATGGAATTTTTTTTTTTTCTTGTTGAGGAATGTGACATTCTTTGCAAAGTAGAAACAAATGGTGCAGATTCATCTGCTTAATAAGGACTGCTTAATGAAGGGAGTCTGAGAATGTTGCAAATGCCCATGCATTTTAGAAATATATTTTTAGAGCAAGCTGAGAGGTGCTTGATGTGTTTTGTTGTGCGATATTGGTAGTGTGATGGTATCATGATGTGGTCTAGGTTAATTCTAAACTTGGAATTCTTTTGGTTTGTTTTCCGCATTCATTTTCTTCCTTCCTCAGAGAAGCTATTTCCTTCCAAATGGTGTTTAAATTGGTATAGACTAGCAAGAGCACAGTCTGGGCTGGTTATCAGCAGGCCTCACAACTGGAACGAGTGTCTCTAGATTTCCTTATCCACCCCCCAGCAGTTACTGTCATCAAAGCAACTGATCCTAGGACACAGATGAATAGTTGCTCTTAGAATAGAAATCTGCAGCAAGGTCAATGGTGTTCAAAACAATCTGACCAACAGCAGGAAATTCCCTCCAAGATTGCTAAATCTTGTTTACAAGAGATGTCTTTCTGCAGGATATACCCGACCCAACACTCTGCTAAGAATGTCATGTGACATAGCACATTTTCATGGGGAGTCTCAGAAAGCAGATAGGATGAAGTCCTGGCAAAATTCCCACTTCCTTCAATGCAACAGGGTTTCACACAAACTTTCATTAGAGAAAGGGAAAAAAAAAATCAGTATTGAAAATCAGTCCTGTCAGGTGTTGTCAAGGCTGGCAGATGTACAGGAGCAGAAGTTGGCTTACAGAGCTTCCTTTCAT
This sequence comes from Lagopus muta, assembly GCF_023343835.1. Lineage (NCBI taxonomy): Eukaryota > Metazoa > Chordata > Aves > Galliformes > Phasianidae > Lagopus > Lagopus muta. The sequence goes on along the minus strand of NC_064436.1, from coordinate 44,855,852 downwards.
GAGAATGGGTTGTAGTTAAACCATACTGGATAGACAGATATAAAATAATCCTGAACGAAACTATCTGGGAATAATATTCCCTAGAGAAGTGTGGGTTAGAGTGAGTGAGGGCTAGAGCACTGGAACAGCCACATGCTTTCGTAGGAAGGCCAGCACAATAGTTAATCACTTGTTTCTTGTTGGAAAGAAATCACTTATTCACAAGTTATGAGACCAAGAAACCTGGAGGACATTTCTGTTAAAAACCTTCTAGAAATAATTATGTTTCAGAAAATCATTATTTGGTCACGACTATTTTGCAAATAAAAACAAAGGCAAAAATCAACAGATGATTTATCATTTATACATATCCACTCTATACTATGTACTGGCAATAATTTTCATCTACTAAAAAAATTAATTATGTTTCAAGAAACAATGAATAAAGCCTTTTATTTTTTATGCATTCCATATGTACAATGATATTTTATCTCTCCAAAATCCAATCAATAATTCTGAATTCCCACAGCTCAGTTAAGTCACCAACACTTTTCATGTTCTCAAGAGTCATTGAAATGCCTAGCAGAAAGCACTGACAAGTATGCTCTGTTTATAACCACCAACATACACTTTAGCAAGTCATAAATGCTTGACACAATTTACTCATTGCCTGAACTTTTAAAGGTCTAGCTATTCACATCCATTTAGTGTAGGTGTAATAGCTCTGGATGTTAGTGTGACAGTGTGGGTAAGAAGTTATATAATGTCTGAAAGTCTATTAAATGAAACATAATCAAATTCTTCTCTGCCATAACCACTGCATATTCTCAATGTTTGGTTTATGTCCTCAGCAAAAATCTGTAAGAATTATCCTTTATCTTAAGGGATAAGCACAATGAATCAAATGGAAAGAGGACCACAGGTGATGGACTGCTAAACTGACATTTTTCTCGACTCTCAAAACATACATGCAATCACCAAATTCATAAGTACATGGCTTAGGATTCTCCTTAGATTTGATTCTTGTTTTGCAACTACATCAGTAACATAAGAAGAAAGGAAATCTCCAAAACAGGAGTTACCAAGCTGTGCCATAAATACAAACACTGGAACGCAAACTCTTTAGAGTAATATTCAAGTTCTACCCCAGACATCTTGCACATGCACACATCTTTTTGCATAGGTGGCTCTGCAGTATGGTTTTAGGAAAAATCAACTTGGTGGCATTTGAAAAGTCATACTCTATCATGAACATGTGGCTTTCTTTTTATTTGGAATAACAAGAGACATAAGATAGTATTTATACATTACAGACTGCATCTAATAGAGGAGTTGTGACTTGCCAAAGGTCAATCTGATTTCATCCTTTTTGTTTCTAATTTCTGATTACATTGCTCTCCAGCATACACTGCTAATGTGTCATGGAGACTAACTTGCATAAAAAATGATGACATCAAAAGCCTCATGACAAGAATGTCTTCCTATTTGTTAGTCTAAGGACAAAATGTCCATTAGTGCCATTTTATAAGTTTAAATAAAAATGATCATTTCTGAAAAAAATTGTAGATTACAGATTGTAGATTATGGATTTAATGAAGTATTCATTATATATCTGAAAAGAAACAGCTTGGGTGAAACAAATTGTTAAGTGCATAGTTTCAACATATACATGACCAACTGACTTCATCTCATGCCTTCTGTTTCTGGCCTGATTCTGCCAACAAATTTAATTTCACTGTGATCAGCGCTTACGTGTAGGGCATGCTCAAATTTATTTGTAGGACAAGTTTTGTGCTTGTAAGGAATTACTCTAGATTCTGTATTCAGATGCACATAGTCCAGCCCCTTCTGTACTCATTAAAAGACAGACATAAAATGAGCTGCAGTTAGAGTCACAGCTTGCAAAATGTAAGCCTTCATACTTGTAGTTTCAATTCTTGAATTGTATTGTGAAGAATAAATACTGTAAAAGTTACAGTTTTCCTTTAGGAACGTCTTTGGCTGTTACTTCTGTCTTCTTTCTGGAAGGAAAATTCAACTTGATGTATACACAATCATTCTGCTAACCAAAGTCAGCACTAATCGAATGATTGTAACTTCCTTGAATGTGTGAAACAATGCATATATATGAACAGAAAAGAGCAAAATAAAGAAATGAGCATTCTTCATGCATCTATTTCCCTTGAACATTTTAATAAGCGTTTAGGCTGTTTCTAGACTGTTCCCAGGTTGTACTAATGGCATACAATATGTAACATTTGCTATTGGTCAAAAGCCCTTAGCTTGTCTTGTGACTTTGTAACTGAATTGGATGACCTGACCTTCATAAATAAGAAGGAATAAGGATATCTTTCAAACAAGGATAGGGTGGAGAACACTTTAGGGAATGATATGGACAAGAGGAAACAAGGAGACCTATTTAAAGTCACTGCTTGCCCTCTTTAGCTGAAGAAATATATTAGGTTACAAATAGAAACACTAGAATTAAAATTATCTGTTTTCCTTCCTGAGTAGAAAGGTTTCTTGATGTGTTTTACATGGAGATTTATTTTTCTCAAGATACGGAGATTTCTCCTGTATTGTCAGAAATAAGTGTCTTTTTTTTTTTTTTTTTTTTTTTTTTTTGTGAGTGCTGCAATTATTCAGAAATAAATACACTGCAAAACCTGTCTGTGAGTTCCTGGAGCAGTGCTGACTCAGAGATGGGCAGCATTTTGCCATCCTGTACATACTGCTGAATCCACCAGTTGGACTGCAGTGGGCACTGGGTGATACCAACATCAGGAACATATGTGCAGTGCTATGTAAAAATATGTAGCACTTTTCACTGCATTTACTTTACTGCCTCAGTTCTGCATACCAGATGGGAGGTGAGGAAGGAGTTCAAAGGACTCTTGTTATTGTCCTCTCAGGCACAGTTATGCTTGATGCATTGCAATCTGAGCTACTCTCTCATTTCCCATCACTGCCCATTACAAACAGAAGTGGTCTTGCAGTTCTGATGGGCTGCTCAGTCACAGGCGTGCAGCCACTTTCATTACTAAGAGATTTGCCCACAAAATATCTTCTGGTATCTTGCTTACTAATCAGCCTACTACCTTGTGTCAGTCTGTGTTAATGGCATATGGGCAGTAAGTGCTGAGGCAAAGATTCCTCCTGTGCTTGAAACATCTGCCCGCTCTTGTTCCTTCCTATTGATACCCACGGGACTGCTGTATCTATCTAGGCAGATACACAAGACTCTGATTTCTTAGCTTTTCAAAACTTCTTTCTCCTTGCATCTGGGTGCATATGCATAGAAGCCATCTTAATGCAAGTAATGTATTAACATAGGAGTTATCTTGAGTAAAGACCAAAATACCACATTTAAAGGGAAAAAAAATATATTGCAAAATACAGTGCAGAAAAATATACATACAAGAGTAGGAAAGAGTAGGAATCGTGCTAGATAGGCACATTAGAGTTTTAATTCAGTACCATAATGTTTTTCCTATCTGGGAAAAAAAAAAAAAAAAAAAAAAAAAAAACAAAAACAAAAAACACTTTTTAAAAGTGTTGTGTTTTTTTTGTTATGGTTTGTTTTTTTTTTTTTTTTAAAGAACACTATTTTTTGAAAAAAAAAAAAAAATCAGTATTTAAATTGGATGTCTTGACTCCAGACAGCAGAAATCAATGATTTGGTCCCAGCTAACGATGATCTCGCAAAATGATGATTTTATTTATTTATTTTTAACTGCAGAAAAATTATGACCTTCTTTATAATTTAGTTTTCTTTTTTAAAAGTAAGAGAAAAGCTACTGTTGTAATAGCAGATCCACTCCTGGTCTTGTTTGCAGTTGGGCATAGTTGTGAAACACACCAGCTTTTGGTGTTATTTTGAAGAAAAGTTAACCCTAGCACGGTGCTATCTGATCTTTTTATTTACATCTAGTATAGACAGATAAGGAGCATTCCATCTCTCAACAACCTGGTTAAACTTAAACACAGTTTGTATCAATCAGACTGGTAACTGCATATTAAAAAACCTTTAAATGTTTTTAGATAAAGGTTGAAACTGAAGTCAGTGTGTATTAGAAAAACAATAGTAGCAAAAAGCTTTGTTGTTGTTATCCAGAAAGTTTAATCGCACATTCGATATAAAGAAAACAGATGTGCAGACACTTCTCAAGGAAACAGGGCACCTTTGATCTGCTGCTTTCTGCTGCTCACTCACAAAGGACAGTTGCTTCCATTAATGAGGCTTTTCTACTTTATTAGGTTCACTGATTTCATGTGCCCAGAGCAGGAGGGAAATAGCACTACTCTGTAAGAAACCACTTTGATATCTTGTAAATAGAGCCGTAAAGCACTCATGTCGCTTAATGCTATAAGTACAGCACATTTGTAAATAGCTGTTATGAATGCCAGTGGTATTTAAAGCCTGTGAATGGTGAGAAGGAACAAAGGTAATGAGTTGTTTGATGAGCTGATATTTGTTTATCTGTAAGGAATGAACTCAGGTGAAATAAGAAAGAAAGAATTCTTCTGAATGAGTCCAGGTTCATCAGAACCACTCTGCAGAAAACTAAGCATAATTGTACCTAAGTGAGAATGATTTCTGGTATACATTTAAATAATCATAAAAAATCAGAAAACATGGTTAAAGAAGTCAGGAGGTACCTATATACTCCTACTACACTTATGAGATCAGCGTAGCATGTATTTAGCTCATCTGGTTATACAGTTCAAGAACTATACTGTTTGCACATAGTGTCTCATAATTGTGACAGTCCATAAAAAATGTTTTTTGGAGAAAAAGTGCCTAACTCCTGATAATTTTAAAATCCAGAAAGATGCTTGTAGAGTTTTAAAGGCCAGTTTCTCATGTGTGTTATTTACTGTAGCATCTGGTAAGAATCTATGAACAGGTGCACCAAAAACAAGTAGAATAAAATTAATTTGCATTTCTGTTTGCCTAATTTGTTAGCTACAGCTGAAATACTGTATTTAGATTCTCAGTTTTATTGTTAATTCAGAACTGTTAATTGTTATTTTTAATTGGTAACTGTTACTGTTAAGAATTTAAAAAGTGAGCTCTTTTCATTGTCCTCCAATAAATGCCACGCTTTACCACTTTGTTAAAGTGCCTTGCATACCTGTGCATGCAATTTTCAGTTTCTCCCTTTAATTTCTCTCTATATTCCCATGTAGCTGTCTGCTAAATACGTATACAGTTTGTGCATTTCTTTATTTACCTGCAGTGACATTTCAATTTGCTATAATTTCTCTAACACAGCAGAAATGTCTAAAGCATGCCTTCAGTTCAAATTAATTCACAAATGGCAAAGAGGATATATAACTCAAAAAACTGATCTTGAATCTCCAGGAAGTTTATTGTATTGCTACATAACAAAATTCAGACCTGATCTTTAATGCTGCTCCACCTTTTTATGTAAGGTTGTTTCCCATCCTTAATTTCTCATCTTTACTTATACCCATTAGAACGTGAGTGTACACGTTTGGGTCTAAGATATTCAGTGCTCTGCTCATGTTGAGTTTGTGGGGGTGACCCGGAAAACCCCACCTTCAAAAAGATGTAGGCCAAAAAATCAGAGCTAAGTTTGTTGCGGTGCTTGCTGCTAGCTTGGCTAGGGCAGGCTTTGCAGTTGCTCTCTCTTCTTGAAAGCAGACACCCTGTCCTAAGTGTGGTGGTTAGCAGCATGTCCCCACCCACTGTTACCACTGCAGAACTTGATACCACCTTGGGCAAGGTGGTTTCTAGAGCAGCGTGGAGTTTTACTGCTGTTTATACCATTCCACTGAATTTAAAGGGACTTCAAATGAGCTGAATCTTACCAAGGCACTGTTAAAAGACTCAACTGCAAGTGAGAATAATGTCAGAAACCTTTTATTATCGTGTACTCACACATATATATGTAGATATAAAATGAAAAATTTCTCAGAATCAGCTTGTGAACTGCCACTAAGGACTGAGTTAGAGAGAGGTGTTAAGAAAATTTCCTCTACCCCCATCCGAGACCATGCTCAGATACTGTGTGCCTTCACTGGGAGCTGGAAGAACTTTCCTGGGACAACATTACTGCACATGCATGTTACTGAAAAGCAGGAAGAAAGAAGATCCTGCTTTTCTGGAAAGGTCAGCTTGATGTTAGCTTTAGGAGGTCAAAACTGCTGGCTGCAGAGATTTTTCTTCTCTGCCTTTTCATGGACAGTTGCATATCAAAGTTGAGATTGTTTTTTCTGTGCACATACACAGAGTACTGGAACAGCAGCAGAAAAACACATGGAGCTTCAAACATGAAAGAACTTTCTATTTTTTTATTCTGAAACAGAGACTAGGAGAACTTCTCATGTATTTCCTAATGTTATCGGAACTCTACTTATGAATATTTGGTGCAACTCCACTAAAATGAATGATGCTCTCTTTGCTGAAAATTTCAGTTTGTTCAGTACAGGCTATGGCATGTGCCAGACTGCGTGTGAGAGAAAATGAAAAATATTTTGGAGCAAGACTCTCTTCAACACCCAATACAATACATTAGGATACTTGGTGTTCTCACCCTCAGTTCAATTGTGAATTATACTAGTATCTCCTTATTTTTGAAGAAAATTCTAATATGATTGAAATTTTTGCCTTGTTTATGAAAAAGCTGTTTTAAATCATATTTTCTGCCTACTATAATTCTTCACTTTCAGGCACTCATTGTCCTATATCCATAAAATCGCTGCCTTGATATAATGTATCAGGCCTTTGGATAGAAAAAAATGCATCTTGTAAACAAAATTAACACTGAAAAGAGAGGGAACAATAATGAGAATACTTTCTGGATAAAAATTAGTTTCAGAACACTGCTTTAGTTTAGTCAGAAGTAAGGTTTACAGGATTACTTCTATCCCTCTAAGACCACAGTTTTTTGAGAGGTTGCAAACACTTCATGAGAATTGTTTTGAAAAGTTTTGGTTAAATGCAAGAGTTTATCTTACTCAGGCAGATGAGAACCAGTTTCGGTGTAGGAATTTTATTTCCTTTATCCTTCTTCTGAGAGAGTCCTTGGTCTTATGTTATTCATCTGGCTTCCTTCACAAAGCTGTGCTGGGGCACCTTCCCACTAAAGCATCAAGGTTGTGCCACAGCCCAGCAGTTTTTCATGCTGTCAGAGGACTTTTAATGCACAGTAAGAGACAGCTGATGGCAATTAACAACCTGAAATTTGCAAATACAGTTTTATGGGATTTCCTGTAGGAGTGATCACAAGATTTCTTGCTTTCTGCTTCAATAGCAAGTGCTCTAAAGTGTGTTTTCATTCTGCTTTTAAATTAATTATATGCCAGTGTTCACACAAATGCACAGAGAATGACAACAAATCCACATGGACACATTGTTTCTGTTGCCTAATGCATGGGGGAAGCCAAAAACCAGCTCTGATGGTGATTTACAAATGCAGAAAGAATTGAAACAGAAGATAAAAATACTCACTTATTGGGTGTAAAATGTAGGCTGTTCTTCAAGAACTGAAGTAAATTTGTTCTGGTTTCATGAAATAATTCCTGGTTGTTTTTCATTTGTTTGTTTGCTTGCTTTCCTATTTTCCTGAATAATATATTATTATGGTACTCCATGCTTCTTACTAAGCATTTAAGATGAAATCAGCAGATACACATTCTATCCTAATCTGCTTTGAAAATACAGGAAAATATCAGTGGAAACTCTGGTATATTCCCATAGGCAGTTAGACAGATATCCCTCCTTCCCTTTGTTCCTATCCAAGCCTTTTTAATTCAATGAACTGTGACCAGTAAAAAGGTAAGAGAAAAATAAATAGTAGAGGAGTATAAGATGTACAGTATACTCATGGAAATACAACACATTAAATACCATTGTTGCTAGCATTTTTACAAAGATAATTTGCTTAAAAATACTTTTTTTCAATATAGATTTTCCTGCTGATAATTCCTATGTCTTGCTTATAACACATTGTACAGTGTAAAATATTTCTCCTATTTAGGAAAAAAGTGATCTTCACTCATTGATGTGAATCCTCTTTCCTCAAATAAGTCCTCATCCACAGCACTGTCACTGCATTAGAGACGCATTAGAGGGTGCTCAGCACCTGTTCCAGGCACTGCATGAACACATGGCTATTGCCAGTCCTTGTCTTGAATAAATTTGTGCCAAATACTGTGAATAGACTGCTGGCAGAAAACAAAAATGATAGGAATGAAATGGTGTGAAGCACTGAGGACAAAAGAAGCAATGGAGTGAGTGATCTTAAATGCAAGGGGCAGAGAAGAGTTAAATCCCTGTGGAGATTTCCCCAGGTGGTGGATACTGAAACCTCATGTTTGAAATTACATCTTGCTGTGGTAGCTCCAAAGAAATGGAACCAGATGTGATCATCATTACCCATCAGGCCACCATGGCAAGCTAATTTTGCCAAATAGCCCAAATATACACAAAGCTGTAATGACCTTTAATTCCTAACAGCTTCAGTAGGTCTTATTAAAAGCAGTCATGGGCTCAGGGATCAGAAACTACCAGTTTCAACTTTCAAATGGGCTGTCTAAGGATGCTAACCCTGGTGACATTAAAATATAAGATAAATAGGTATTATAAATAGTACTAATTAAAATATGGAAGAAGACTACAAACTTATGAAAAGAGAATTAAAGCTTCTTGTTAATCATTTTTACTTTTTATAGTCCAAGGAACAAATGATAAAAGGAGATTGTTGTTATTTCTGTTTTTAAACACACAGATCTGATGGAGTGATAGTGAGAACAATATAGGAATTCAGATGATGGGATACCAGGAAAAGAATTCGATTTTATGGTCACCCATAAACTTCACAGTGACAGTTCAGCGCAAGGATACAAGTTACAAGCTTCTTATGTAGGCTTGTTGAATTATTTCTATTTGTGGTTGTTGCACAGACTGAGAAATGTGGACTATCTTTTTATTGACCTCTAAAATCTCATGAAAATGCCTGTCTTGTTCATATTATGCTGGACAACATTCTTTCCTTAGTGAAGTTATTACTGCATTCACATCAGCAAAATTCTTTGCTTCTAGTAGGACATGAGCTATTTAAATTTGCTGCAATTAAAAACTATTTCCATTTGAGATCATCTAACTGTATTACTTCATGCCCAGTAGATGTTACAAAATAATTAGAACATTTTGTACGCTAATTTCAAGTTAACAATATCTATTATTAAAGGAAAAAAGTCAAGATGGTTAATTTCTAATCTCTCTTTTTTTCTCAGTTTCACTGGCTGTCCACCATTTCAGCTGTTTTGCCTATCTGTTTGTCAAAGAAAAAAGATCTTCAGATGATTATATCATCCATGGTTAGCTTCAATAAGGTTAAAACATCATGAAACAGAACCATGCATATACTTTGTGACACTTCTAAATTTCTTACAGGTACTGAAGACATTTACTTTTGTAGTGAGAGAGAGAAGATATTTAATGTTTTACTATGTCAGACCAAGTGTTTAAAGCGCATAGATGACAAAATATGGCAATAAGAAATGGAACAAATTTTACCAAGTACTTTCAAAGAAATCAAATTGGAAAGTGACTTCAAGTTCTCTTTAAACTGCCATGAGTGGGAAATAAGCCAAGGAGTCTGTGTTTCTATAATACTTGTGCTGATTCCAATGATAAATATTTGTGCAGTCCTGCTTGAAATAGCTGAGTGCTTGCTTGAGGGTCCCAGCTGACCACAGAAAATTTTATCTTCAAAATACTTGAAAAAATCACATTAAAGAAGCTATTACTGGTGTATGAAGATTCAGAAAACAAACATCTGAACTCTATAAATAAAAATCAAATATACAGATTTCTCAAAAAATGTGCAAGTCATTGAGTGAGTTTTTAGGACATTTAAAATGCAAAAGGCTACAGTTGATTATAATAATCTTTCTGGCATTAGAAAAGGAACCATGGTTGTTCCATTAAATCTCAGATGCAAAAAGATGAACTTGCAGTCCACCAATGAAGAGCTCTCAGTGGACTCTGGACTGACCTCCAAACTAAATCTAAAGGTAAAGGAAGAAGCATCAGTAGAGATCGTTAAAAATTCCAACAACAGGATTACTTTTGCTTAATAATGCTTCTTATCGCATTCACTTCAACTCATTTTTGAAACCAAAAGTCTGATCAGCAGTGCATACATATACTTGTGTAAGATTATTGTATGTAATATATATTATATATGACAACATATATTACACTGAGAAAAAAAATCACACAGAAAAATCATCTTCCATTTCTTAACTGATACAACTTTAAGAAAAATCTCTGATGCTAGCTACAAGACTGAATGTCAGGATCTTATCAATAGTGTAAATCTCATTAGGTTCTCAGGTTTCTAAAATATGTGGTGTATAGCTGTATGTCACCAGCACTTTCATATTAAAGAACTAGAATGTGTGATTCTGTGTGAATGTCAATCCAAACATTCAGCAAATTTTTAAAGCACAAAAACAAACAAGTTCATCAATGTAAATGCCTGATTGCAATCTAGTTCCTTCTGGTTCTGCAGAAAAAGAGATTTTTAGGAACAAGTTTGCAGTTTTTCCTCTTCAGCTCTGTTGGACGAATCTCAGTTACTGCTTTACTGGTCAAAAGCAGCAGGAGATAAAATAGTGTTCTGCCTGACATCTGCAACTGCCTCAGAATCTCTGTCAGAGGCTTCTTTACTGGAACCAGAATACTTTCAGTTGAGTCCGTCCTCTATTCCTTTCCACAAGATCACTTAAAATTCATTTTTTTTATTTTTATTTTTTTCAACTTACTGATTACTCTTCAACAACTTAGTTGAGGATAAAATAAACCACTACCTGTCACCGTGCTCAGGAAAAAAAGATGTTTTTATTTGTGCTGAAAAACATCATGCTACCTAATCACTTTAGTACATGCTGATGTATGCCAGGACTCACGGGGGTGCAACTCTGGTGCTCAACAGAAACCAGAAATATTTACTGAACTACTGATCAGCAGCAACATTGTGGCAGATAAATCTCACATGTTTGAAGCTTTAATTTATCATCTTTTAATGAAAAAATTCAGGATGAACAGAAGGAGGCATGGCTTGAGCTGTTATATCACGGCAAACACAATGTACCAGGAAGCTGTGTGCATGTCTGAGGGCAAAATGTTTGACAAATTATGGATATTCAGAGTAAACAAAGACTGAGGCCAGGCTTCATTTGTAAATATTTCACACTTATGTCTCTGTCCCCTCTGAACAATGACTGCAAAGATGTGCAAATAGCACTGCATGGCACAGGTGTGTATAAGAAAACATGTCAAGTAAAAATGATGACTGGAGCAAAACTCCTTGACCTAGCCTTTCAAAGTGAAACTCTCTTTTACAAATATCAAGGATTCAGTTGCCCTGAAGAACATCAGATTAATGAAGCAAGTAAAAGCCAACAGGAGTATATCCTACATTTAATGTTATACAAAGTATACACTGGATTACAGAAATTTCCACTTTCCTCCGTCCTACAGACCAGAGTTGATTCAATGCCTGCAGATTTTCTGCTGTGATTGGCAGCAACATGCAATGGTATGTGCCAAACCCTTCTTGTCTGTGGCTTACCAAGGCAGGCCGGTTGTTACTTCAGCTTGGGTGGCAGGTACTTTGCCTTCTTGGGGTGGCTGCCAATGTTCAGCTTCAGAGCATCAAGTAGCAAGAATAATATGTCACAAACTGTGAAAGGGTGCTGTGACATTTTGACATGAGCTTCTCAGATACAGACTAGAAGGCTTTTGAAGCACTCTCTGAATGAAAGAGATAAGTTAAACATATGGAGTATGGTGTTGGTTCTCTTACCTCCTCTGCCAAATGAAGCTGCCTTGGTACCCAATAGAGACTTTAAAAAGTGAAAACACAGGAGAAACACAGAATGTAGACTTTCCTTAGTCTCTATACATTTTCACTGGGTAAGTTCCCTCAAAGGAATGTGCAAAACTCTCATCCCTTCCTGTCAGAAACTACAAAATATAAAATGCTCTAGTTTATATTACATTTCTATTCAAAAGCTTCAACTGTGAATAGGCTCTATTCGATTATCATGCAGGAGAACATGAGATGCCACTAAAGTCAAAGTTAAGGAGTGGGGAAGTAGGATGAACTCAGAAAAGTCATATCTTGCAGCCTCTATGCACATTTGGTGACAACTTTGTAACACATTACATTGCAAATTCCTTCTCAGATCTTACTACCAAACAGTGCTACACTAGTATTTTTTTCTAACTAACTGACTGGCTAGCTGCTTTCCATTACTTACTTTGTTCATTCCTTCTTGGATGTTTGATTTAACATTTGGAAGCAGAATCTGCCTAAACATTCCTCTCCCATTATTTTTACTAGAAGCCTTTGTGTAAGACTGACACAAATATGTGCACACTGAGCATGCTCAAACACAGCCATAATTCAAAAATAAGCTATACTTGCTAAATTAACTTTTCACACTCTGGAGATACTGACAACAACAAGCAGCCTCTAGGAGATGTTTGCTGCGTAAGGAGAATTTGGCCCATTTTGTCCCTCCGCTATTCCTACCAGAGCCCAGGTCAAAATAACTTGGGTACTGCTGGAGGAACTTGAGGTCTGGCAAGTTCTCTGCCTGTGCTGATCTGAGTAACCATGGCATGTGTAATGCAAATAGTAAATACTTTTGTATAGGTTCTGAATTTATCTCCTCCAGCTGAGCCCTAGCACTGCTTGTTTTACAGTTATAATTCCTTCAAAACGGGACTTTCTTGATCTCATTTTCTCACACACTGCTGAACATGCTGCAAAGTTCAATGCATAATAGTGTCAACCAATGTACTTTGATATGTCTCTCCCTTTCACTCCTTCCACCAGACTTGAACCATGCAGCTACATAAAATGCAAAATGCATGTTGAGACACAGGCTTAAAAATCTGACTCAGCCTCTTAATGAGATGTGAACTATCAGGGAAACTGTTCTGCCAGCAAGAAGACTGTTTTCAGTCGGAAACTTTCAACTGAAAATTGTTGAAATTCTTAAAGATGGAATTCTATCATATAAAATTAGCAAACATATAAAACATTTATTGCCATAGAGATGCTATACAGATGGCTGGATGTGTACTTTTTTTTGTACTCTGTTTATTGCCAACATTTCCTTAAAAGAAGTATTCAGCTATTTTCTACTATGCAACCTACACTGTAACTGGGCTCCCCCCTGTGTCTACTGCAATAGTGGCATTCCTTCAGAGTAATAAATATTCTCTACATGGCAATTAGGTCTAGGCATGATTGTAAATGTAAAGTTCAGGAGCTTGTTGTTAATATTATCTTATGTTCTTATTTCCTGTTGTCTTTAGCTTAATATGTTTACTGCTAAAATGGAACATAATTAGCAAATCATATAGCTCATTTTTTACTGAAAATAGCAACTCGGCAAAATGTTTCCTAATGCCTGGGGCTGACCTTCCCACAGGCTGCATATCCTGGAACAGCACATGGTAATAAGAGAAATCAGTTACCTTGGGTCTCTGCCAAGCACTAATTTCATTTCTCTGGCTGCTCCCCTCCTTTCTAGCTCTTCTCCCTGCTCTCCCCCCAGTAACGCTCACATATGTGAGTTGGAGTCAAGAAGTTGCAGTTGGTAAACAAAACAAAGACAAAGCTGCTAAGAAGTTAATGAAAACATCAGTAAGTCATAGCATCTGGATCTCATCATCCCCCTCTGACGTCAGAAAGATGTCCAGATGCTAACAGAACTGGAGCAGTTGAAATATTTTTTGAGCAAGGCTCTTCCAAACAGTCAGATGCAAAGCAGTTCAGCACTTTCAGCAGTTTTTAAGGAACGTTTAAAGTATAATGATCTTTCAGATGTGTGAAACGTCTGCTTTGTGCTGAAATAAGATAGAGTTTGGGGTGCTGTGTCTGGGACTCAGAAGCCTCCACTTCTGAGAGTTGGAGAGCAGGCGGCTGCTTGGTCATCTGTCACCAGAAGATACTTCTAGCAGGGACACAGTGCTCGTCACACAGCACACAACGTTTAACTGAAGAGCTTAAACTATCCACAGTGATGAATTATGGAACTGGACCCTGAGAGAGCAGGTCATAATTTTCATTTTTCTCACTCATTTTTAATCCCTGTCTGACAATCTATACCTCATGCAAGCCTTGCACGCTGAAAGGTATAAATGATGAGCTTGGTCACCTAACAGGTGGCTGCCAGGTGTATTGCTTTTTGCTTTCCCCTCATGTTCAAGCAGACTGCTGACATTTTCCACATTTGGATACTCCTCTGCTTACAGAGAAATATTGCTGCTCAGTTCCTCTCAGACATGTTTTGTGGGCTGCTAAGGCTGTGTTCCCTGTTCCTTGGTCAGTGCTTATAGAGAAACCACTTGGAGTTCCTGAGAAAGTAGTAAGGTTATTTCTAAAAATTTCTAATTGCTGAAGTATCCTGGGACTGAATTCCTCCCTTACACATCCCTAACATCTCAGGCACAGGACAGGATACAGAGTTGCTGGCTGTTCACAGCAGTCCTACAAATGGCTAAGATGACTGTGGAAAAACAGAATGTTGAGAAAGGCTGTATTTCCACAATCCCCTCCAGCTGTTGCAACTTGAATGCATGAGGATGTTGTAGGAACCACTTTCACAATAAGCTTAGGGTACTGTATACTTCTAATTGTAAACTTGGACAAAATAGTGCCATTGTTGCATTCTGATTCCAGAAATGACAGTGGAACTCCATGAAATAAATGTTTTAAGTGTCACTAATGGAAATGAAATGTGGAAGTAAAAAAAAATCTTTCTGATTTCCCGGTCCACCACTATTGTAACTGAGTGCTGCCATAAGGAAATGTCCATTAAAAGTACAAAACAATAGACAAATGTATGCTATGTATGAAGGTTATTATTTCAGATTATATATCCATGTCTTCATTTGAAAGATGTAAAGAATCTTAAATCACCTCAATGGAATTGATATTTTCTCGGAAACTTGCTTATACTATAAGCTTGTTAAATAATTCCACAAAAAACAACAAAGCTTTTGAGTACAATCAAAATGAGGAAATTTTACCATGATAAAAATTATTTAACCATTTAATCAGAATAAATGATTGCTGTTTTGCACTGTATATGTTATGCCTGCTTTATTATACAAATGACTTGTTATAACTGCTGTATGTTTACTTTCTGTAAATTACAGCTTATTTACAAGAAATCACATCAGTATTCAATCATAGCCTATTTCACGGTGAGTGGCTGTTTTGAATATTTGTATAATAGCCTGAAAGAAACATCAGACCTACAGGTATTTATCTCCAGATTAGGCATTAGTCTTTTCCTAAAAATGTTCAAATAGCCAAAATATCTTATCTAAGGCTATATATCAAGTGGTCTCAGGTTTTGCAGTGTATAAATCTTCTACAAATTTATTTCACCTACACACATTGTAAATCAGTTTCTCCATTCTTAGAAGAAAACAAACACTAAAGGCAGTAATTTGTCTCCTCTGTGAGTATCAATTTTACGGATACATGAAATTTTTCTTCAGTCTGGGGCTTTAATAGCTTCCCTCAGATGAACTCTCTTTTATTTATTTCCTTTACATCCTATATACACCTGTACATCTATATATCTATTTCTATATAGCTGTGAACATGTATATATAAATATGTATATAAGCCTGGAAGTATAAGCCATAGCTGGGAGTTGCTTAAGAATGAGGAATTTCTATTCTCATAGATTTTGCAACCCAGAAAAGGGCATATTTTAAGGTATCATAGTTAACATGAAAGTATAAATGAAAGCAGTAAGTACAGAAATACTCTTAATGAAGAACAAATTATGCAATCGAGAGAAACAGAAGATAGTGTTTTAGGTGATCCCAATGAAAGTAAACAAGATGTGCAAAGAATGCCATGGCCAGTAACAGGAAAAACTATATGATGATATAATGCTAAGCAATTATCATAAATTAAAAAATAAAAGGTCTGCTCTAAGGAGCCTGCCAACAAGATCTTCATAAGTAGATTCGAAAGTAAACCAGTCTTTATTAGAAGCATGAAGCTTAGATGAAAGCTGTCTGATTGCCTTCTGAGAGGAATTTAAATGGAACATAATTTAATGGAATTACTTTTCTGCAGTCCCAGAGTTCTCTTTATTTCTATATCTTAAGCAAGAATTTGAAAGGACATATATAATCCTTCCAGATGATTGAAACTCTGTTAAAGTAGGGTATAATGAGAAGCAGTCTGTAACAGACTTTTGCAAATGACTGATTTTTCATTCTTCTGGCATTTAACACAAAACAAAACAAAGAAAAAGAAGAATGACAAAACCTCACTTCATATTTACTTTAGTCTAAAATGAAAATATTCAAGAGAAGGAATAGTTGAAAAAATTAATTCTGAGGTTAATGACACATTGTGAGCTTTCATTGAACTTTAAGAAAAGAATGACATAAAAAGCATAAATGGTAAGTAGCTAAATTAATTTCAAATAGAAAAGTTGCAGGCTTACTTTTTAAAATGTCGAATAAGTGATTTTGAGGGGGGGGGACTTTGATTGACTAAACTAATACAGCAAAACTTGCAATAATTCACAAAACGCTAGACTATCAATACATTATCTTTGTCTGTAACGTTAGATGTTTCAGAAGACAATTTAGCTTTCTCATCAAGAAAAGTATAGAAATAATCAGTTGTACTCAGCAGCTGATTGTGATTGCTAAAAAATGCCGGTGAAAATGCAGAAAAACCCAGTATTGTGTCATGTGATAGACATAATAGGTCTTAGTAAAGAGCAAAGAAATGCTATACCAGGTGACCTACAATCTATCATGCAGATAATTCAGCCAACAGTGGAGGCACTGGGAGAAGTCTGGCTACAGCATTTTGAAGCTATGTGTGATTCTGAGATGAGAGCTCTGGGGAAGCTCACCCAATGCTGCTTTCCTTCTTGTACATCCAGCCCTGGTCTGTACTGGGAGGTCTGTCTATTAAATGAACCAGTGTGCTTCTCTTCCTTGCTGAGAATGTGCTCTGACATCAGTAAGTGGAATAAGCTGCATTTGGAATTCCCAAGGACATGTTTCTATTTCTCACACATATAGTAACAGGAAATGCTATGATTTTTGTATCATTCATTTGGAGAGCCTAGCAACTTGAGTCTCATTCTGTCCTCTTATTCATTGTTGCTCATTCCTTTGCCCCAAATTATACCCCATCTCTATTTGGCATTTTTGATGTCCGTGCAATTGAAATGCTTCCATTGTGTTTAGTGATTTATTTAATATTCATTTTCCACATTTTAAGATCACCAGACATGACTGTAAAAATGTGTCTAGATACTTGTTTGCGCAAACTAAGAGAAAGAACAAAAGACACTGAGTAAGAAACCATGAGCTGCCACTAAAAGCCTGACCATGATATGACCACACTGAACTGCAACTCACTTCTGATCAGGAGAGGCATTTTGCATGCTACTCCACTACAACACCTTACATTTATACAAGTGTTCTTGGTTGGCCATGTGTTGCTGAGCCAGGGGCCATTTTGCCACACGAAAAGTGGAACATGCAGCTTCTCAGCCTTGGTTCAGAACCAGTGTGAGGGTGTTGCACTGTATTACTCCACCATGGCCATGGTGGGACAGCATGCAGAGAGAACTGAGAAGACAGTCCCTGTTCATTTGCATTCCTTTACCACACCAGCTCAAAACCAAGAGGTCTTCAGCTACAGTCTTCTGGTTTCATGCAACATTAATAGCCTTTTGAATACTTTTTTGTCCAAGAATAATCTTTCATTTTGTTGTTCAGACTACATGATCTAATGCAAAAGACATATTAGAAAAATTTTGATGATGTTTTCCCAGAGTACTTATGGAGGCTAGATGCCTCTATATAGATCATCAAACTGCCTGTTTGATGATTATATCAGATTGCATTGCATTATTTGCTATCCTTCTGTGCAGACTACCAGATTGTCTTTAAAGGCAAAACACTTTCTGAATTACTTTTACTTGAATACTCTACAAAGAATGCATACTTCACATTTTCTCATTTCTTCTGCTCATATCGAGTTCTTTATTTAAAGGTGTGTCCTGATAACACAAATTGCTGATCTAAGTGGATTTCTTAATTCAGAGTCATGACACTTTGCCATTTTTCAGTTGTCAGCAGTTTAAACTGCTGATATTCTGGAGAGTAAACAGAACAGCAACATGGTTTATTGCTGTTTTGTTTCTCTTCCTGAATCTGTTGTTTATGAAGTACTTTCAGGAATACACCCTGATATCTGCACTCTAATTGCCTACTGTGCTGCTTATTGGGTGTTCAGCATGATTTTCTGACTTTCTGACTAACAGCAGCCCAAATATACAAAGGGCCTGACAACCCTACATCACTGGCAGAGTCTGGAAAATGGAACTGTCACTACTCTAAGAGTCCTCTAACATCTAAGCCTTGTTTGATAAAAACTGTTATGGCTTATAACCATCTGCCAAGCAGAATAAAAACATGCCAACCCTTATCAGCACAGTTAAAGAGGCTAAAGGGTTCATGTTCACTCCTCATTTCTAGGAATGTGACAGTCTCAAGAAATATAATTAGCCGTTGTCTATCCCCCAAATACTGAAGGTTAAATATATATGTTTATCAAGGACTTTTTATACCATGATAAAACCTATGTATTTCCATATATGGGTCATGTATAGTGGGTATAAGTTACATATCACTGTATGCTTTTGTATATGAGCCAGCGAAAGGAAAACAACTTTGCAGAAGACAGTTGCTGGTAATAGCTCTCCTCTATGGACACAGGCCAGAGGCATGGGGAATCTGTTGATGTCAATGCCAGCCTGAGCTTAACTATAAATTTTAAAAGTTTATTTCAAAGCACCCATATAAATATCTCAAGCACGTGGAATGGAAGCTCATACCAGGGCAAACAAGTGTCTAGCTGACCAGGCAACGCACAGATTGAACAAGGGCTCAAGTGGCCCCACCAGCTTCCCTTTTATAGATTTCTGCAACATCCATGCCTTCTTACAACGACTTTCTTCTCACTGCTCCTTCCATTGAAGGTTCAGCAACATCCCAAATATCAGAGCGTGTGCTGTGACTGTGGCTCCATGTCATGCAGTCTTTGAACTACCAAAGAACCCCATTTTAAGGGCTCCATTTTTTAACTTTAACACACCTCTGAGATACAAAACATCTGCTCAGTCCAGTTTTTCATGGAAGAGGTTAACATCTGGCATTTTCAAAGCACTGGCACCTTGGTGATGAACTGCGAGCACTGAAGTAAATGTGTTGTCCTCATCTCTGACACATGTCCATGAGGTCTTACTGTAAGATCACAAGGCCTTACTGTCAGAACAGCAAAGCTGAAGTACTCAGTCCAGAAAAGTCATTTTCTCTGATTGGGAACAAAAAGCGTCTTGCTACTAGCACACCGCAGAGCAAATTCCACTGTTTCAAAGCATGTTTCTGACACTGTTTCTGTTTATTGTTTATGGTCACTAACTCAAACTACCTCCTGTAACCGGTTCTGTAATCAGCACACTGTCACCAGCGCCTGTGACATACCTAGCTGCTCTCATTCCTCCGAAACATGAAGTGCAAAAGGATGAAGTAAAAGCTGAGTTTACATTTGTGAGCCACAAAATCTGCTCTCAGTCATCTCATCCTGATCCTATCACTGCTCACATATCTCCTCCCTCCTCCCCCGCTGTAAGTACACAAACAAACCACAGCAGTCCCTCTGGCAGGTCACACCCATTGTGCAGCTCCACTGCCCTGCTCTGAATCCTTCCAAAGCCACGATAATAAAAGTAACAGCTCCAGCAGAGTAAATGAGAAGCACTCGATCTAACAGACAGGCAACAACAGCAAAGGAAAATGAAATGAGTTAAAATAGCCTCTCCTCCAGCCCTCCGCTGTGGTTTGCCTCGGGCTTTTGGGTCAAAATAAAAATGTGAACTGTAACCATGTAGTTGGTGCTTAATTTTCTGTCTCAGCAGCCTGTCTCTGGCATATCTGAGGCTCACTTGGAGCTTGCAGCACTAGCAGCCCTGCCAGAGGAAATACCAGCCATGGCTCAGTGCATGGCCCCGCTACTCTGACTGACACACTGCTTGGCTCTGGAATGGAACGCACTGAGGTACAGCACAGCCTCAGAGTGCTGGCTCTGACTTAGCAGCAAAATAAAAGGCTTCGGCATTCTTCAGGTCTGGGGACCGCAACGGTAGACCCATATTCTTTTCTTTTAGCTGCTCTTTATCTTGCCTCATTAGAGCAGTGCAAACAGCTCCTGCTGTAGGCGTAACACCGAAGTAACATGACACAGAAGCAAAACACTGAAGAAATACTTAGAAGCGACACCAATTCATTATGCAAATGATACAGCTAATTACCATTATTGATTACAGTCCCTTGTGAATCTTAAAGCATGCTTATTTCAATGCCCTTCTCACCTGCCAGACGTCTGTCTCGCGTGTTTTTCCAGATAACATCCAAGGCTCTAGCAGTGGAGTCCCTGATATGATCACTGAACGATCTTCTCAGAGGGGCTTTTGCAGGGTGATTCATAATGCAGATCGATCACTCATCTGCAGGTGAACAGCTGCAGCTTGGCCCCAGGAGAAAGGGCATCCTTTGCTCTGGGCTTTGTCTGAATTTCTCTCCAGCAGGCAGGCAGGTTACTTCATGGAATTTTTTGTCAGCCCTACGCAGCTTTCCCTTGAAGAGTCAGGCATTGCAGTTCTCACTGCGGATGCAGGAAAGCTTAGACTGCAGCCAGCCTACTGGAAAGCTGCCAAAATCTTACATCTGGAACAGTTTACAAATGAGCTAACGATACAGTCATTTAGATTTGGAGCTTTATTTGTGGATATCTATAGGATTCTAGCTTCCTGTTTAATCAAATAACTTACTGGACACATACTTGCGTGCTCATTTATTAGGATAATATTTCTCTGCTTAACTGATATTTCAGGTAATCTTTCGTGTTTTGACAGGAAAAAGGTAAATTATAGGAAAGAGCTATAGTTATGTTAAATATCTGTGGTTCTGGCATTTTACATTTTAATCACATTTTTCCAGCATATCACCCTATTTGTGGCACAAAATTGGGCCTGATTCTCATTATGTAGTACTTTATGCAGTAATGAAGGGATAGACATGCAAAATCTGGAGAAAAAGTAGGAAGACAAAAAAAGGGCACTGGGCATCTGCATCTCTGTCAAAGATAAGATTCTGTTTGTAAGTTTATGCATGTAGATCAGATGAATAGTCACCATAAAAAGCCATTTGCCCTTGCTTATTTTGACCTTTTTAATTGATTACTGTCCTGTGACTTCCCTGAGGGAAGAAGAAAGGAAAAAGAGGGTAGACGAGATTCTTTTTTCCTTCCTAATATGTATGAGATGCCTGTCCTAACGTGTGAAGAGGTGAGAGATCCCACCCTGAAAACCTAATTCCATTTGACATCAATGAGAGAAAGGACTGTAGAATAAAGTTGTCTTCCTGTTAATTCAAGGTGAAGTCCTTTATTTTTACAGCAGCAACTGCAGCTTAAAGTTGGATACCATTATTTTCTTGTGAAGGGTTATGTTTTCATTAAACTGATTGATTAACTTCTCACAAGGTTGGCAAACACTGATTAAAGTTCAGAATAGCGAGTTCCAGCCTGTGGATTTACATTCCCTATCAACTCATTCTTAATAACAAAAATGTTTTTTTCTTTTAATTCTGTAATAGGTAATTTATTTCACATTTTCTTACTTATTGCAGCTTTTTTGTGCCTTCTTAGTTACCTGTGTTTTTGCTAGTCCTCATTTCCTCTAAGACAAATCATGATCTTATTTTGCAAGTGTAAAGAATGTACATGATCTGAAACTGTAACTAAGAACCCTCTTATCAGCTGCTTAGTGCAGATCACAGTTTCTTCCCATCTAGACCTTTGTCTTTCATCTTTGCAGAGTATCTGCCAATACTAATATCATAAGCACATCTTTGAACAAAACTAATAGCGTCAAGGGATCTCCAGAGTTTGCAATTACTTTCTCCATTATACCCCTCCTACTTTTTGAGGCCTGATGGGGAAAGAAGCAGCCAACTCTCTGGAGAAATTACACACTCTTGAAATACATTTTTATTTTATATTTTCTATTCTGGCAAAATGTCCTTGTACAGTAAGTGACAATGCTTGCATAAGCAAATAAAGATATTATGGCCACAATGTAATCTGTCTACTTAGAAACTTAGAAAGCAAAGACAACATGCTCAGGTGACACCTGTTATTGCTTCTGTTAGTGACTAGCTCAGAAGAGTACTTGGTTCATTTTTAAATGAGGATGCAATAAACTGGAGGAAAAGCATGATCTAAATCTGAAACTCAATAGGTATAGCTGTATTTCAGTTGAATACCACTGTCAGAGGACAACAGAAGGCAATGAGGAGCAACTAAAAGCCTTCTAAGAAGCCCTTCTTCATCTACATAAGCAGCAATGCATCCCACAAAGAGTGAATTTATACAATTAAAAAAAACGGTACCCAGTTTCTGACACATCTCAAGAGGGGTTACTTTGAAAAAAGTCTCCCTGTGTCTCATGGAATGAGTGAATCCTCATTAACAGCTCACTGGTGAATTAGCAGGTTACATCTTCTGACTCAGCTTCAAATAAAAGCAGCTAAGCTCCCCATGCTCTGAGACTGCTTGGAGATATGAACCAAAGGGAAGTGTTGGAAGACTCTTGTCAAAACATACTCCTGATCCAGATTAAGATGACAGTAAAAACACCTTCAAGAGTATTCATTTTAGTAGCTAAGCCCACTGAAGAGCTGCTCTGAAAGTATTGCCTCCTATTTTATAGCACAGATGTGGATGCTGGTGGTATGGCTATAGAGGTTGAGCTTTCCCTCTGATATTTCATTACGATTTGTTGCTGTGTGACAGATGGAAGCAGACAGGCAGTCTGACACAATAGCATCTGTCATGATATTGTGTGTGAAGCAAAGGTGTGGAATTGAATTTCTTTGTGGGGAAAAACTGTCACTCATTGACATTCACTGATGCTTGTTGAACATTCATGGAGACCAAACAGTGAATGTGAGCACAGAGAGGTGGTGTGTTCCACCAGTGGCGATGGTGGGAAAGACATGCCACATTCTGTATAGCCATGCACAGCTGTCAAACGATGAAATGAAGTGTCTCAATCAGCTCATCTGCAAGAATCAGTGGATTACAACCAGAGAACTCTGTATGGAGTTTAACATTGGGTCAGTGCACTGGAAACGACGGTGTCAATGTTGGAATATCACACAGTTTGTGCCAAGTGGGTCCCATGATTTTTCACACAGGAGCTGAAAGAACCAATGTGAGTCTGAAGGTGATAGTTTCCTGGATTACATCATTACTGGTGATTAGATGTGTTGTCACTGCTATGAGCTGGAGTCAAAGTGGCAGTCCATGAATTGGTGACATGTGAATTCCCCATCAAAGAAAAAGTTCAAGACACAGCAGGGAAAGTGATGTCTTTTGGGATAGGAGTGGTGTTATCCTTCTAAACTGGGTCAAACAATCACCTCTGCAATGCTGACTAAACTGAAAGCTCAAACTGCCAGAGTGAGGCCAGAGAAGAAGACAACTTTTATCTTGCAACATGATAATGCCTGGCCCCATATCAGTTTGAAGATCTTGTAATACATTATGAATCTTGTCTGGAATATCATACTACACCCAATGTATAGTCCAGATTTGATGCTTTCTGACTTCAATCTGTTCAGGCCGACTAAAGATAGTCTGTGTGAGCAACATTTTCCTAGCAATGATGCCATCATAGCATTTACAAAACAGTGGGTCAGCTCCACTGATGCAGATTTTTAAGAGCATGTCATGCAGACTCTTTTTCATTGTTGGTGAAAATGTATAGCTAATGGTGGTGACTATGCTGAAAAATAGTTTTGTAGTTGAGAATTCACTCCATCAAACAGTGCTACTGTGCTCTTTGTATCTGTTGTAGATTCCATGGAAATAAATAAGAGGCATTACTTTCAGAGCAACCTATGTATATTGCAGATTAGGGTTTAATTCTTTGAGAACTTTTGTGGGTTCTATTACATACATCAGCATGTTGTAGCTCAAAATATTTAAAATTGTCTGTACAACCAATGAAAAAGACCTGAAAGATCGAGTCCAACCACGACCTAACCAAACTGCCCTAACAATCCTCCACTAAATCGTCTCCTTGAAAACCACAACCAGTTTTTAAGCACATCCAGGGACTGTGACTAAGCTACCTCTCTGGGGAGCCTTTTCCAGTGCTTAACAACTCTTTCTGTAAAGAAGTTTTTCCTGATATCCAAACTAAACTTACCCTGGCATAACTTAAGGCAATTTCCCCTTGTCCTGTCACCTCTCACCAGTGAGAAAAGAACAACCCTGCTCTTATCGTAAGCACTTTTCAGAAATTGGAGGAGAGCAATAAGATCTCCCCACAGCCTCCTTTTCCCCAGACTACACAACCCCAGTCCCTTTAGTCTCTCCTCATAGGGCACATTCTCCAAGCCCCTCACAAGCCTTGTTGCCCTTCTTTGGGCCTGCTCTGGCACCTCAGTGTCCTTTCTGTACTGAGGTGCCCAAAACTGAACACAGTACTCGAGGTGAGGCCTCACCAGTGCCGAGTACAGGGGCAGGATGACTTCCCTAGTCCTTCTCACCACACCATTCCTGATCCAAGTCAGGATGCCATTGGCCTTCTTGGCCACCTGCACACACTGCTGGCTCATATTCAGCTGACTGTCCATCCATACACCAAGGTCCCTTTCCATTAGGCAGCTTTCCAGCCATTCTTTCCCAAGTGTGCAGGGTTGCCTGGGGTTGTTGTGACCAAAACACAGGACCTGACACTTGGCCCTATTGAAACTCATACAGTTAACCTTGGATAACAGTCCTAAATGGACTGGAAAAATTTCAAAATAACCCAAAAAAAGGGAAAAGAGCAGTGAAGATAAACTGTAACAAGTCAGAGGAAGATGACTAAGGGAATCTGAGAAGTTTGTTGCTACTTCACATGGATAACCTAGGAATTTAATTATATGTCAGAAAATTCTTAATGAACCATATACCTGAAAACAATTAGATATAAATAGGCTAAAGGTATAGGTAGAAAATAAAAGGCCATTCATTTTAGAAAAGATTGATGGATATAGCAGGGAAGATAGCTAAAACGATATTTGTACAGTCAAAGAAGGAAATTTGAGATGCATGACATTCAATATGGTCATAAAATAAGCTGAGAGATTGCTGTACAATATGAAAGCCTAAAACAACTTTTAAATCCTGTCAGAAGGATGCATCAAAGTAGAGCTGCATCTCAGTCTGTATTGTTGCATTATTTAAGGAACACCCCTTGTGGAACAATACACTCAGTTTTGGTCTGGACCTCTTGATATCGAAAGATGCTGAAATGAAATCCACAAAACTATATACTCTTGGGTACCAGCAGTTGGTGGCAGAATGGCCATGAGGGCAGGGAGTCTTAGTTCTACACTGGAAAACAAGTACACATAGAGGAAAGCTGACAAGCTGCCCCCGCTGCTGTGCTGTTATCCAACAATGCCTTCCAGACTGCATTCCCAAATGTGACTCTGTCTTTGGAGAAAAGCTACTGAAACTGCTCAATGCCAGATTCTGTTCAAATAATAACTGCCTATCTAGAGATTTTTTCCCTTCAGCTCAGAAATATTCCCTCTCTCCTCACAAATACAGCTGTTTGTAGGGAGATATCTGCCCAAATCACATGCCTGTAATAAACTTAGGCCTGTTTGGGTGGAAAAGCTTACCCCATTACTCTTGTGATCTTATGCTAACAGCCTGAACTGAGAGAGGATGTCACTGGTGCCAAGTATACATGTACAGATCTTGGCTAGTGAATCTCTGATGGAGGTCAACATGAAGGTATTAGATTAATTTACGATGAAAACTGTTAATCCAAGCAGTTAAACTGAAGCACTGGGAATGACATGAAAGAAGAAAGGTTTTAATGGTGAAGTTGACAGAGTGGCAAAGAAAAAGCATTCACAGGAAATGGCTAGAAGTCAGGCTGTTATATTCCAGAAAGTACAGGGGAATATCTGGAAAACAAATATCCTCATTTAGCTGAGAAATGTCTTATGCACCCTGCTGCATGTCACATCCAAAATTCAGTTATCTGTACACAAGTACAACAACAAAATACATGTAGAAATAAGCAAGGTTCTAATCCCACAACTAGCATCTATGTAAAATGTATGATACAGCTCTACCTTTTTGTCTGGAAATTCAAGACCAACAGCAGTCACAGATTTTTTAATTGAGTAGTGCTTATGGTGATCATAGTACAGTCAATACTCCAACTATCCTACTGAATTACTTTTTACTTGATGAAATAAAATGTAAAATATAAAGAAATATTAACAGTCAAAAGGTAAACTGAATGGGCCAGAAAAGATATGTGCTGGATTGAAAATAATATGAAGGGAATCTGAAGGAGAGTGATCTGTTGCTGACAAGAGAGGAATGTGTTAGCCAGTGTTTGGGGGATGAAGGCCTGGTGGAGGAAGATGGCACAACACATAAGCAGAGAAGCATGTGTGCCTGAGAACAGCTTCTGTAGAATTTCAGAGGCAAATATTTATACAGACAGAATCCTACCTGCTTTCTGGCTCTCCAGCCAGTATGGCTGCACCACTGCTTACAGTACAGCATCCTCTTCTCACTCAGCCCAGTTTGCCTCTAGACTGCAGCCACCAGGCTGCTTCCACTTTTCAGGAATCTCTTTGGAAGTGGTTTTCATAATAAAGACAAAGTTGTGCCTTTCTAATTTTGTTCTTGAGGCTGGATCTAAGTTGTAAAAAGCTGTTCATTGTTCTTAAACACATCATCCACAGACCAACTGAGGCCATAAGACACAACTGAAGCCAAAATATCTTACAACTTAACAGTTCAATCTAGAGGATCTTAGCTTGCCAAACATACTTCTCTGTCTTTGCTCTTTTAGTGGTTCTGACATTACTTTAGTCTGCAAAAATAATATTAAAAATCCTTTCTCCTTCATAGGGCAAAGAGCAGATGAAGATGCATCAGCTACTGGCGGGCGAACTGGGATGGTGACCTCATCTTTGAGTTTTGGCAACATCCAGTTTCTAGGAAGTAAGCAGTTGTGCAAGCCTTACACTCCTCAGATTTGTTCAGAGTGTATCAACTTCTCCTTCTATGTGTTTATGAATGGGCAGATTCTTACGTTTATCTCTGGTTCATCTATGAAATTCTGGCCTCTTGAGTCTGGAAGGATGTATGCTTCCAAAATATGCATAGCCAGAGTCATGCCATTTTTTAAGCATGTTACCAGTTCGAGTGTTTCTGTAACTTCAGTACTGCCTGTAACAAATGATATGGAAATTCAGACCATCTTTCTTGGGTGGTCTGTACAGCTTCCCTGAACTGAACCATGAAACCAGCTTTTCCCATGCTACAGAATCAAAAATATAAAGCCACAACTCTCTGAAAATATCACAAAACAAAAGAGTGATCAAGAATCCAAATTTTGGGTCTAATAAAAACTCCTGCTGGGCACGTGTCATTGTTTTATTTCTCAGCAGATGTTTCCAAATGCTATCTAGGAGACCAAACTGGGAAAGAAGCCCTCTGAATTTGGGCTTTTACATATATTGCTTTTCAAAAGAAAATCTAGTACTGCAACATATACAATATCTAGGAGATCTGATACACATTAGATCTTTGTACAAGCAGCAGTTACCCATCAGAGCAGACTATAAAGATTTAGAAAAATTTCTACAGAAAGATATGCAAATAAAATATATTTTCTTGAAACAGAAGTTTCTTTCAAGAGAAGTTTGATAAATCTCAGTAAAATGCTCCATATGACGAAGACACATCTTTGCTCAGTTTCCCCTATTTTTTTCTTTAGATTTTTTTCTTCCATCAGAGAAGGCAAAAATATTTAGAAATTTCATTTAGCATGTAGACATCTTTTTGTAAGGATGGAAACTGCTGGGCAACTTATCTGTCTCATGTGCAACTTGTCTGTGCTCAGCTTTCCCCATGCCTTCTTAGGGAGCAGACAAGGCAACAGGACACATGTGGGAGCCTGTCATCCTAATTTCCTCCCCCCATCATTGGTAGGAGGAGGGAGGTATGCAATACTATGGTATTTCCAAACAGAAATTTTAATGAAATGAAGCATTAAAATGTCAGAAGTATTTTCATCATTTCTTATGCTAGGAGTGAAAATCAGCATGTTATGGAAGCCCAGGCCTCTGGACACAGAAGAAAGGATGGAAGGGGAGAAGAAAGAAAGACAGCAAGGAAATGAGTTTAGGGATTATAGTGGAGAACATTCTTCTGTCCTCCCATGCTTCAGCTTTCTACTTGGTGCTGATGGAAAACTCTAGGATTCTTTCTTGCATCAAGAGACACTGCATGTTACAAATGAAAGTTAAAATGAAATTTAGTTGCTGAAGGAAGAAAGAGTTGAACAGACTGCATGCCTTTCTACTCAACACATTTGATTTTTCTGCTGATTTGAGCATGATGTTATCTTCTTTGCACCTTCTACATTTCTTTTCCTCCTTTCCAAGCACCCATACAAGATACTTCTCACTGCTGTTTTTCTCTTTTGCCTTCTAAATCCTGCTCTACCATGATTAGTACAGTGTCCTCCCCATCCCGGTCCTGGCAGAGCCCCTCCATCATTTGGTCCATCATGACCTCTAGTTCCTATTAATGGCTGCTCTGCTCTGTGTTGCTCCCTCCACTCTTGTTGAGGTGGGTGAGTGTTTCCTACCAGTGGGAGCATTGCTGCGCTGGATGTGACAGGTGGGAGTGCCCTGAGCTCACTTAGAGCTGCATCTGAAATAAAAGCAAATGTTTGGGTGGTGCTTACTGCAAAGGTTCTGACAATGGGAGAATACAGCTCACACTCCTATTGCATGTGCAACCAAGATATTTGGCTCTCAGAACAGTGCTCTGTGCCATGTGTCAACACCCTGTAGTTAACCTTTGAGTAGCCTAAGAGCTAAATGGATGTTGTCTGGAGACAAGATAATAAACCATACAACTGTTAGTTTCCTGAGCTGCCTCCCTGGACAGGACCGCACACTGCTTGCTTCTCCAGGGCAGCAGAGTCATGAGGAAGCCCTTAGACAACTTGCTCTTCTCCAGGTGGCAGTCATCTGTATGCACTGCTTTTGTAAACCATACAGGTTTTGTACCCTCATACCATGGTCCAGACCTGTATTTTTGAACAACAGGTATGTTTGAATAGTTGGGAAGGAAATGCCCCAAATCCACCTACACCAGCAACAGTCCATGATGCTGACCACGACTATCATCAGTCTTGCCATCATGGATTTTTCAGTGTCTAAACAATTAGACTTATTTTGTTGAAACACTGAGATCTTGTCAAAATATCCACCATAATTATCTTTTGTTGTCCTACAAGTACATACTGGTAGTTCTATGAAAACTTGGTAGAGTAGCTTAAGTCTTCCATTATACTTCTATGAGTTTCAAATTGAAAACGATCCCAAATAAACACTATTTAAAAGTGCTGTTCTATTAAACAGTCTTATTGTGATTTTT
Source organism: Lagopus muta (assembly GCF_023343835.1). NCBI lineage: Eukaryota > Metazoa > Chordata > Aves > Galliformes > Phasianidae > Lagopus > Lagopus muta. Next base: position 44,826,219 of record NC_064436.1, on the reverse strand, counting down.
GTTGTAGTTTCCATGGAAACAAATATAAGGAATTACTTTTGGAGTGAAATTATATAATGAACTTAACAGTGTGATTAGGGCCCTGCTTTACAAACAATCCTATGAGCTTAATTGAACTCTTCTGCACTTCAAAGTGTAGGCTTATCTGGCCATTTCTGGACTGTGATTTCACTATTACTGTATGCTCCAAAAATAGTAAATATTCCAATGCAGGAAAACAGAAAACATTTCTAACCACAGCAATAAATACAAAATAATATGAAATTACTGAATAACATGAAAGAAAATACACATATGCATTGTACATAGTTCCATATTAATATCACTTTTTTAAATGTAACTAGTTACAACCTACCCTTATGTTATCAGAAAATCCAGCCCTGTTCCTGGTGCCAACTGTTTTTTTAAATACTGTATATTATTGAGATAAAATAGTACATTTAATGACCACTGTGCCACAGTTTAAGATTCAGATCAGAAAGGAAGTATTAAAACCTCATTGTATTTAGCCATATGCGAGGCATCTGCCCTAGGAGATTCATGTAGGTATTACTCTATAGGGGTGTTCAAACACCTCCAGTTACCTGACTAAGGTGCCAATATGGAATAGCAGATGTCAATAGGCTGTGAACAAGGACAAGTTTTCAGCATTAGCCATCTGTTACGCCTTACCAAAGCAAAATAGTATCAAATAGCATTGTTTCTTCCTCCATCACAGTGATCTGAGATGCAAATGGGCCATACTACGATATCTTTTTGCCAGCTGAGTAACGCATTACAGCTTGAGTGGTCCCATAGCGGGTTTAGGACAGGATGATAAAGTCTCACGGAACAAGATACATGAGCTAAGGTACTCCTTTCTTTCCCTTGAAAATGAAAATATATCAGTATGCATAATACTGATAATACTGATAATGCAATAATAATAGCAAATCATGGATTCCACAAAAAGAAAAAAATAGAATAAGAGCCCAGATAGCTCAATACTTCCCAAAAAAATCCTTATTGCTATTCCCTATTATAATTGGTCTCTGTAGTCTTCCTTCACAATTAGCTGTTTTTATTGCTGATCTTATGTTTTTGTTTCTTTTTTCTGTTCACATCTACTGCGTCATATGAAGTTAGTGAGCTCCCTGGGTTAAATGATTTCCTGTTTAGAGATCCCTTGCACAAAATAATACAATATAAAAAAGATGTAAAAGCAATAAAAATCAATCAGCTGGTCTGCAGTTACCAACACAAATACTGATTGTGAATAAAGCCAATTACCTTGTAAAACACAGTTCAATAAGTTTAAAGTTCTGTAGCAGCAGCAGCTGGCTGGTGTCTGGGTGCATAGCACAGGGAGTGTTATGCGAGCCAGATTCATCTCAGCCAGGGGGTAAGTGGGGAGGTGTTTCAGGCTGCAGATGAAGATCATCCCAAGCAGAGTGATCAGAGATGCAAGAAACTTTAAACCAAAGAAAAAGTCCCAGTGCTTGCAGGGTAAGATGGAAAAGTCTCATTCTTGAGAAGATTTAGTGAGGTTTAGGGGACTCAGGTAAGACTTCTTCCTTAGTGCTGCCCTGTGTAACATGTTTTGTTAAGTGATGGAAAGAGACTGAGCTGTTCTCCTCACTTCTCATTCCTGCTGCTGCCACTGCGGCACTGTGAAACATGATCTCTGCAGAAGCTGTTTATCATGTGGAGACAGGCAGAATGTAACCCTGCTTGAACATTTACGGCTTCTAGGATAGAGAAAATGGGAGAAAGATCAGAGAACTTAGGAAGTGAGGAAGTAGGATCCCAATTGAATCTAAGCTTTCTGATATGCACTATGCAGACTCTCAGTAGATTTTGAGATTTCACTACTTGAGCATTGAGTTTGCACAGTTTGGGAATGGTAATTTTGCTCAAATTTTTATGCAAGATAGGAGATTTATTTTTGACACTGTCTCAGTTCCTCGGACTTCTTAGTTCAGCTACTTCTATGCCATGCTTTGTTTGTGACATAAGTTCTTTGACATACTTTGTGTGTTTATTTTAAATCCAGTTCTTAGAGGAAAGTGAAAGAAAAATATGCTAGTTTCCCAATAACTATCATATTATGATTTGGTACAGGAATTTGCTCTTTTGCAGAGGTAGACCTTTTTCCTTCTATCTGAAAGTCTATTTGGCATAACAATTGACAAGCCACTGAGAAACTATTTCACAGTGCTGAGCAGCATTGGATGCTGGCTGCCAACAAAGCAGAAGATTTTCTCACCTGGGATACGTACAGCCTGGGAACTCTTTGCAAGCACAGTCCTGGGCTGCTGCCAGCCCTCCACAGGGTTACAAGCAAGAGAACTCATCTCATCTGGGCTTTTACCACCACCAGTGTTTCATCTCACTGCAGGGTGGAAATCATCAAATTTAATACAGCCTGAGAAAGTTGTGCTGGGGTTGGTATGCACAGATTTGTGAAACGGAAGCAGGAAGATAAAGAGAGAGGCAATGGAAGGAGAGGGCCTCTCCTGTATATGTTAGCTACCGTAGTTCTATTTGCATGACTCCATTTCACAATTAAAATTCTGCTGCTACATAGCTGATGAGAGCTTTTCTCTCTCTGCTCTGCTGGATATGAACTGCTCTGGTGGATGTGAATAAGCTATTTTAAACGGCTGTCCTCTTTGCTCTGAACAGATCACACATTCTTGGGGTCTTTTTTTACTGTAGATTTTCTTTTCAGGGCATTGGCTGCAATTCTATTATTATTTAAAAAATGAATAGATACTTCTGTATCTATACCAAAATGAAGTGTTGCATGTTACTTTGGTGGACATTTTTCTTCTGGGGTTTGTTATTTCAACTGATGCCTTGCAGTAATTGCTGATTGAGAGTTCTAATGCCTAATCTTTCAGAGATAAAGAATCTAATGTTTCACTTCACCTTTTGTAAGCTTAATGTATCACAGACACAAGTTAAAGCTTTGTGGGTAGTGTCAAACATAGTTATCCTGAAGATTAAAGCAGTCATCATATTGACAGAAAGATACATTTTGTTATCCATAACAAAGCTTTTGTGAATAATGAATGTACTCAGTATACCTCAAACACTTACGGAGGAAATATAAAACTGCAGCTAATATTCTTATTAGATATGAATGTTTCCTACTTAGTCCATGAGGTTAACGCCACTATTAAATGAGGTTTTAATGACACAGTCTGGTTTGCTATTCTAGGAGTTGGATTTCTTTCCAACTTTCCTTAATTTACTTCACAGCTAATCAGATAAATTTGCTTCTGCATACACTTTGTTGTTCTTGCTGGCATCTGGTTTCAGACAAGGCATATCTACACTCTGCAGCATCACATGGAAGGTTTAAGTTACTGCATTGGCACTGTGGGCTGTCTAAGGAAGAATAGCAAGCCATGTAACATTTCTTCTTTACTATTCCTGATATTTTAATCATAATACTAATTAATTTTTTTTGTTCATTTATTAATAGAAATAACAACAATTTACTTTCTCATTACGTTCATAATGAACAAGCAAATATATTCCATTTGGTGCAAATGAATCCCTTCACAAATGCAGCATGTAGTTTTAGCCTTTCCAGTACCACAAAGATGTCAACAAGCTTTGAAGGAATTCAGATAACAGCAACATAAATGATTAAGGGGCTGGAGAATTTGATTTATGAAGAAAGATTAAAACATGCTCTGCTAAGCCAAATGACAGCTTGTAACGCAAGGGAGAGTAACGATAACAGCCTAAAGTATTTGAAGCATGAACACACCAAGAAAACGGTGGAAGTGTTAAAGTTTCAAAATACTGAACTTACAATGAAGAGTGCTGTGTTTTCCTATACAGAGCTCCACAAAATAAGATACATGACTACAAAATCAAGGGGGAAAAAAGGGGCAAAAGGGAAACAGAGGGATGCACTTATCAGCTATGGCACAAATATTCAACAAAGGAAGTATTTAAACATTCAAGTTATCAAAATTAAAATTGAAAGAGTAAGATATAATATGCTAAAAAAACAGAAAATAGTACTATAGAAAGCACGTATCAGTATAACAGTTCATTCTACCTTTAGAAAGAACTGACACTGAAAGTAAGCTTGCTTTGTTCAGTAAGTTTCACAACTTCTTGATGACCTTCTATCCCTTTACATAATATTCCAGCTGGTGGAAAGTGACCTGTTATTCAGATGACAAATTTGTCATATTGAAACTTCAGGTGAACACCTGAAATGGGGTTAGATAGGGTACCCTCTAACCCTAGATCTCAGTACTCACATAGTAGTGTGTGTTTATGGGCCAGCGTGTTTATGGTTAAATGCAGATATTCCTTGTGCAGAATAAACCACAGAAAAAGAAAACAGATACCCACTGCATGCTTTTTCATGGATTGAATGAGCTCAGCTCTAATGGCACATATTGGTAGCTTTCTGAAAGCACTGCTATGGAATGAATGTGTCTTCAGGTGACATCTGTAGGGAAAGCCAGGAGATTTTTCCTTAGTCAGAGATGCACTTCAACAGTGTTTGTGTAAGGAATGAGATTAAAGGGAAATATTAAAGTCCTTCTAAATCAATGGTATTTTTACAAGGATAATGACAAGTTTTTCAAACCAAGTATATTTTTAGTCAAATACTAGAAGAGATTACATGCACAAGCCAAAATAAAATACTTCTTTAAGTACAATGAATATTTACACCATTGTTTATATGAGAAAATGTACTCTCATACAGGTATACTTCTGTACTCTTGTACAAACTGCTACAAACTACAAACTGCTTGTTTGATGATAATGAATCAGATAATGAAGCAGAGCTTGGCTAACTGGACATAAAATTCATAAATGAAATGGAAATATATTTTTAAAGGTCAAAACTTAAATTTACATTTTTTAAGAAAGCACATATGGAAATCTAGGATTTAACGTAAGGTCTTTGACATTAAAAATGATTTGAAAGGCTCTGTTCCCACAGAGTCATGACAGCTCTGAGTTTCAATTAATGGGATTAGAGTCAGCTACATAATTAACCTCATTTCAGCTGGAATAACCTAATTCTTTGTTGTTAAAAACCTAAAATACAAATAGCAAGACTATTCCTCTCTGAAAAATTTCAGTATCTGGAATATAACATGAATAAATACCAAATTTGTGCAGATAGAATTAAAAGTGATCTTGAATTTTAATTGAACTTTTAAAGAAAATACCAGTTATGGTCTTATCAGATACTGAAGACTAATTTAGAAACACGTGAGTTAGATCAAGAGTTTTCATTAGTCTCCACCTAGGGAATACCCCCCCTCTACTCTGCTCTTCCCCCTCTACTCTGTTCTTGTGAAGCCCTGTCTAGAGTACTGTGACCAGGTCTGGAGCCCCCAATACAAGAAGAACAGGGAGCTGTTGGAGAGGGTCCAGAGGAGAGCCACGAAGATGATCAGATGACAGGAGCACTTTCCCTATAAGGACAGACTGAGGGAGCTGGGCTTGTTCAGCCTGGAGAAAAGAAGGCTGCAGGGTGACTTCACTGCAGCCTTTCAATACCTAAAGAGAGCCTACAGACAGGAGGGGAATCAACTCTTTGAAAGGGTTGATAACTGCAGGAGAAGGGAAAATGGCTTCAAGTTGAGGGAGGGAAGATTTAGGTTGGATGTCAAGGAGAAATTCTTTCCAGAGAAAGTGGTGAGGTGCTAGAACAGGCTGCCCAGAGAAGTTGTGGATTCCCTGTCCCTGGAGGTGTTCAAGGCCAGATTGGACGGGGCCCTTGGCAGCCTTGTCCCCATCAAACGGGGAGGTTGGTGGCCCTGCATGTGGCAGGGGAGCTGGAGACTCATGATCCTTGAGGTCCCTTCCAACCCAGGCCATTCTGTGATTCTGTGAATACAAACCCCTTTTTAAAGCTTACCAAGTTTTGGAGGAAAGAAGACTACTGAAAAAGTCTTTATGCTTTCAGCCTGAGATCTTTATGGGCATCTGTGCACATGTTCTTGCTACACTTTCTTCAGTAAAGTACTACAAATGACCAACAAAAACATAGAATATATATTGTTCTCATATATATATATCACAAAAATTCTCTATATATTTTGACCCTGAGCAGCCATGTCCTTTTTTTCTAGGAGGCAATGCAAAGTAAACTTAAATATATGTCATACTATATCTTTACTATTTTAACAAGAAATTCTGGGTTATCTCCTGCTTTCTGACTATCATAATTCCTTAAAATCCTTCCATACAATGTCCTATTCACTTGTTATGTCTATACTCATGTTTGTTGCAATGTTTTATGTTCCACAGAAAATTAGATGGTTTTGTGTCATTTTATGGAGGAGGGACTTTTTCTAACTTTCATACTGTTGCCCATGTGTAAAGGTAAGAATTAACGTGTGTAATGCAGTGAGAATCGTGGACATATTTGAAGTTGCACTATTCTGTTTATCAATGAAAATCATTCCATAAAAGGAGATCTCAGAAAAAATAGTGGGAATAGAATGTGCAGGAAGACACTGGAATTGTGTATGCCCACAAAATCTAGCAAGCTTGTAATGACTTTAGGTGAATACTGCTGGCCCTTGCCTAAAAACCAACATGCTGGATTCCTCTTTGACAAAAAAAAAGATAACTGAAAATGGTGTTCTGCATTACTGTATACATGTGCTATCCTTATAAGCAGGGCTTCTTCTTCACTGAGGTTACATGATCTTGATACTCCTAGCAGGAAAAAAAAGATGGTAGCAATGGGGGCTTCTGTTCGGAACAGAGAGCCTTAGCAAGAAGAGGAAGGACTAGATCGTGGTAATGTATCAACAGTCTATGTAAATATATGATTTGCATAGAGCTTATGTGACATATTTTTGAAAATGTTAAATGCTCTAAAGAAAATTTAGTCCAGTCAGGAAAGTTCAGGGTACTCGTGCAATGGACGTTGCACAGCTGAGAGAGTCCCAAATAGAGGCAGAAATGAGGTGAGTCATGTGCCTTGTATCAGGGAAGTCCAGATAGGGATGGCTACGTGGAGGATATCTCATGAGCGTGCAACCACAGCAAACACAGAGGTGGAAAAGTTAGTTGCTTAGTCTGTAAATGGATGGTCTGTAGCAGTCTCAATCTCTGTAGAGAGTCCATAGTTGCTCTTAAATATCAAAACCTGTTGTAGCGGCTTTTGACTAACTATATGGCTATCTTAAGACTTAATTCTAGGTCAGTTAGAATTACACCTTCTTAGCATTTAAGTGCATTTTTCTACGCCAAATTTTCTATGCCTTTTTGCACGTTGTGCAGCCTTCATAAGAGATTTATTTCTTAAGACACTAGGAGCAGAAAGCTGTTGCAAGTTGTGTCTCACTTCTTTCTTTGTAGTTTTTTTGGCCATGTCTGTTATTGCACTTCACTCTCTCACTTTGCAATGAGGCAACCATTTGTACAGTTCAGTGAAAGCCAGCACACTAAAACAGCATAGTTTAAAAAATAGATGGACTTGGTGTGAATGATTTCAGTGATCCAGTTTGCAGCAAACCCTTAGATTTTGGAAGGCAGAGAACAACAACTTAGGAGGCTTGATGCAGCAACAAAGGCTCACCTCCAATACAAGGCAATTCCAGCCTTCAATCTAATTTTGCAACTATGAATCACAAGCTGGCCAACAGAATACATAACGAAAGAGATAATTTTTGCAAGCATAGCAGATTCGTACATAATGAAACACAGGAATTTTTTATTACCTGTAAGCTGGGCTATAAATCACCTTTAAAAACTGACATAATGTATTTGAACATAAATCCACCCAAGGTCTGCAGCTAAACAACCTCTAAAATTTCTAGGGATTCACACTGCTCTCTCAGTATTTCAGGCAGGTAGATCTCATGCAGATGGCTGAGCTTATGACAGCTGACCGTTGTAATTCTAGGAAATAATAAATGATGTATAAACACAATAAGAATATGGTGAAAGTACTCAATTCCCATTGAAGGCCTACTTTGTTCTGCAATTGGATAGCTTTTCTTTACAAAATATGAGACAATTGATCACGTTCTCCTGGTTGTTTGGGAACAAACTCTTTAAAAGAATAAGGAAAAAATGCCCTAAAAGCACGCAAACAAGAAAGACAAGGGATGCAAGTATGTAGCACTAAGACATGCAGTTTACAAGAAACAGTATAATTTACTAGCTAATATATATGCTAACAGAGGAATATGCACATGGCTTGTTGGTGCTGTAGGTGCTACTGAATAAGGCAGTTTGATGACAGATTGTAATTGGTTTTTGGTCAGCTCCTGTGGTGTGGATAGTTTGAGAAATAGCTTTGCAAGAATGTTATTTCCTTCCTATTTATGAGGAAAAGGCTTAAGAAATGTAATTTATCTAAAAGGAACAATGAAGGAAATTAATTATTGAAGAAGAGTCAAGGAAGTTTTAGGAGGAGCAGGTAGCAAAATAGACTTGCTTTGACATCTTGTGGATTGAGTCATCACATTTTGCTGATCATGCTAGTGAATAGGATAACGCTGGACAGACTCCCCCATTCAAGTAACGTAAAATGGCCCACAGTAAGAACTTATGGCATCCAAGACGAAAATGACAAGACTTGAGGCAGAACTACATACCAGAACAGTGAGAAAATCAATGCATGAAAAAGAGTGTTGTATTAGTTAATTATATGACAAAAACAAAAATAAGAAAAAAGAAATACTATTTTAAAAATCCACACACTATGTAAAACTGCTCAGCTTTTAAAAAAAATTTGAAAAGTTCCTTAGGAGAATTAAACTGTATCTTGGAACGAAGGCAAGATTTGGTGGTCAGTTTCTTTAGCATGAAGACCGGAATACACCTTTCTAAACACTGTAATTCTTTAAAACGCTGAAATATTTTAAAAATTGTAAAGGAAGATTTACATAGGAAAGAGTACATCCCATATTTCTATGCTAAAAGTGTACTCTGAAATTTGTTTTACACCATAAAACAGAGTTGCTCAATATCACACTTTCCTCATTTCTTCAAGTGCTTTTTTTTTTTTTTACTGATCAGCAAGTGTCTAATGGCTGCAGGCTCAGGAAAGTATTAGTATTGAGTTTGTATTGAGTTCACTTGACTGAATCAATGAAATCTGTTGCTCCCTATCAGCCCAATATGCTGTTCAAAGTCTATTAGGAATGAAAGCAAATCCCGTCTCCTGATGTGTGAGTACATCAGTAGGGCAATGCTTGCTCACCTTGGATAGGTTTGTGATGTTAATTCAAGAGAAAACCAGTCCTGCTTACTGTGGAACCTAGCTTCTGAGGTTCTTTGTACTGTCACATAGGTGTGAGGTTTCCTTCAGTTCCATTAGTTTGTATCTAGGTTGCCTATAAAGTAAGCATGTGTATAGATAACTTGATGTTCATGCTACAGTTATAGCTACAGTGACTTCCATTTACCCTTACTAACAACTTGGCAGACTATACAAAGTATATTTGTTCTTGATACATTAGCAGCAAAATGTTAGTAGTGGCTTGGCATAGTTCTGCCTACACCAAAGGCTGGACCAAGAGAAGAAGGAGCTCTGAGGAAGCAACACCTGGTACAAAAAGCTGCTATGCAAAGCATAAAGAACAGCTGCTCAGGGAGAACGGTCTGGGCCTAGCCCTTCTTGTCTAACAGAGCATGGTCTGTCACACCTCTGCTCTACGGCTATTCCCAGAGGTTGCCCAGCTGTAGAATTTAAGGAAGCATCAAAGCATCTGAAAGTCATTAATACCTCATGCCTCAGCTATATTCATAATGGAGTAGCTGGACAGCTAATTTTTTTGTCTGTCTTTCCGTTTTTCTCCTGCATTAATTACTGTTGGATGATGTCTAAATAACTAAGTGGAAAAAGTGCAGAGTCACTGGGCGCATTTGTAACCAAAATAATTAATTACCAGAATCTCCTTATTAGTAAAACTTGAAATAAACCGGGAGATTATTAGTCATAATGAAGGAAAGCGAAGGAAAAAAATAGGTGAAAGCAGTACAAATAGTTGTGGTAAATGCTTAGTGAGCCAATTAACCATGTAAGACAGGGTATATTGCTTTTCCCCAACCTTATCCAGAAGAAACTAGGCTAAGGTTGTTACTTTAACAACTGAGAAAGTGATTTGCTTCATAATTTCATATTTGAGTCCTTCCAGCAAGGATGAACACTGAAGAAACCAGTGAGAGACAAAGGATTTCAGAATAAATTAATGTGATTGATCCTTTCGATCAAGATTATGCAACGATAGCAAATCATTCTAACTCCTTCCACTGCTGGTTTCAAATGGTCCCTGGTCCATGCTGTCTCCCAGAGCATTCAGAGGGTTTGTCTTGAAAAGTACTGGATGATCAGGGATAAAACTAGAACAGCATGTCTTAAGCCCACATCCTGCCTTGTTCAGATCCTGCTGTGTGGTATGAGGGCATTTCTGTCTTTTTTGTCAATTTTATGTTAAGAAAATAAGACAGAGGTTTAAGTTAGAGTCATGGGAACTAGTGAATAAAGCACCAAAAAGCATGAAACCCCAACACAGATGTAGCAAAGGCTTTCCAGATGTGAAACTCTTTCTATGGATCAGTAGTTAGCTTAATTTGCATAAACTATAAGGATTATTCCAAGAAAAAAAAGAACTAAGTTTCATTTTTTTTTTTTTTTTTAAATCCATCAGTCTTTTAATATAACTAAATACAATTTACTCTGCTGAAGATTTTAATCTAGGTTTGCTTTATGGAAAAAGTAACTGTTTCTAATTCCTCTTACTTTATCTATGGTGTCATACATACTCTGGAAATGCCTTTGAAATGTACTGCAAAAGTTACGTAGCAGCTTCTGAGACTGGAACTTTTTCTTAGCTAGTTTTTCTAACTATCAGCTATACTTCCACATCAAAAACAAAACGATACCAAAGTTTTGCCTGCAACTGTAATACATATGTCTTTACAGTTGTTAGTATGGCTTTTGGTGGTGTTTGTGTTTCTATACTCAATGAATACAAAGATGTTATAATTATGAAATAAACAAGAGAGTCTGGCAAAGCAGATTATAATAACAAAAAGAGAATAAACAGAAATCTTACCCACATCCTAGGCTCGCTACAAAACTCCAGGGAAGGGATCTCCAGAAGAGATCCTTTCCCACTGGTAGCCAACTCTTAAATGGGTCTAGGAGAGGTGGAGCCAGGCTCCACCCCTTCCAGCAGCACAGGTGAATTGCCTTCACCTGTGCTCCTGTGGCTGACTCATTGCTCACCTCAGGTGATCAACCAGAGGTTCAGGCCATGATACAGCAGTTCCCATACAGTGTTTTATATTCTTATGACATATGACACACATGCCTTGATAATGACAAAATTATATCCAATAAAATTAAACATCATAGAAACTTCCATGTTTTGCCAGATCAGGCATGAATGCGAGATAGAATCAGGCTAAACATACACTTGTGCAGAAACAAAAATAGTTTTTTTGGATGAGAAGTCTTATTCCACTCAAAGAGCTAGTAAAATCCATGCTGCCAAAATAAGCCCCTGCCATTCTGAACATTTTGGAATTTCATCACTTTGAGACCCTCCCGTGGTAACTACAGGAGCAATATCTTTTTAATATAGACATTATCTTTGTTCAATAAACAGTGCTCTGCTTAAATAAATTCACATATAAAGTCCTGACAAAAATCTTAGTCTTTTTGCAACACGAAAAGACACTTATTTCAGGATGACACTGTAAATTAGGCATCCTAACTTGAGAAAAGAGTGGTCTGTTTATTTCTTTCCTTTCCTTTCAACAGATGATTTGACTACTGTTCTCAAATTCTGGGCCTGTATTTTGGTATGCATTAAAATCCCTGGTTACTTTCCATTTTACCTTTCAATTCTGTTTACATGTGGCCACTGAGGGATGGTGTACATTGCTAGAACTTTGGTGGTTTTTTTATTTTAAATGAAATATCTTCTCTTAGGCATAATTACAGCACCAGGTGCAATTGAATACACTTTAAATTGGACTTGAAATTAATACCAGGTAATGGAACTAAAAGAGGCTAGTTAGAGAGCCTTTCACATAAATCCTTTTAGAGTTGGATTTAACAAACTTAAATTTACATAGTTAGCGTAAGTATGTGACTGCAATGGTAACCTGCAGGAATAACTCCTTGCAGATTTATAGTGTGTTTGGAAATTATATCTATCACTTGAGTGGTAGAGAGAACTGGTTTTCAATTCTCTGTTTAATTGTAGCACTCACTAATTAAGCAACAATTTTATGCAGCTTAGAAACTTAAATATTATTAAAATGATGTGGTGAAAAATTTCCTGAAGCTAAAACTTATTTTACAGTAATATAATCTGATTAGTTAAATGTGTTTTATTATTCTTACCATGTAATTTCAATTAATTTCAAAAAATACAACTGAGATAAGGCTTCAGGTGAGTTAATCCTTGCAATGACATCACCTGATTCTTTCCTAAAACATCATGGAGAAGATTTACTACTAGACATAATTAACACAAAATTAAATTGAAGATGGTGGTACAGCAATCATGTGAAACAAGTGATTATACATCAGTTCTGTGGTATTTACCATATGCCAAAGAATCACCATTTGATTTGTTACCACTTCTTGATATTTGCAAAAAAAAAAAAAAATTTAAAATATTTACATTTACATGAGCATTTGCAAAAATGATGAGAATACCTAAATTTGATGACTAGATGCCATAAAATATTTCAAAATCTACAAGATAATGGAAATACTTTTAATGAGATGTATGGTGTCTTTGAGTTTATAGACAATAAATGATGTAGTAACTTAGGCTGGCCATACTACTACATCTGTATAGAGTAATTCCCACAGGCATCACTTGCTATTCTAGAAGCCATTCAGTTCATGAATCAACAACTCTTAAGAAGAAAAAAAAAAGCCTGTGCTGCTGCAGCCATATACCACTGCACTACTCAGGACAGTTTCACATCAGGAAAACACTTCATCCCCAGGCATGACTAATCCAAGGTGTGCTTTTTGGTGTTTCTCACCTGAGTTTTCAGCATGTCAGAGGAATGTAATTAAGCAAGACTTCTCATCCAGCATCAAAGAGCCCTTTCTTTTCCCTAAGGACTTGTGAAATTGACCTTTTATTCTAATAAGACAAGAGTTTTAAGTGTGGATGTAAATCCCAAAAATATAAACAGCATAATTCAGTACTGGCTTTGTGGAGTAAACAGAGTTCATGTTCCAGGTGATCTGGGTCTGAAAGCATTTCTTGATCTTTAGCTTTAACTGATGCTAGAAGGGAAAAGTTATTTTGTTGAACTTTCTTAAATGCTTTAAGATCTTCATATTAAAGATGTTCTAAAATTGTCCAGCTCTCACATTCATCTTCAACAACTCTAAAACAACTCAGAATCTCAAGTCCTACTTTCAAATGGGAGCACAATATGATCTGAAGGATGTTTTGAATGTTGTCTAGTAACTCAGAGAGCTAAATAAAAGCCTAGCAATTTTTCAGACATTACTAGCTATCTTCCGTAACTCTGTGCTTTGTACAGATTTTATTACCCACAGATAACCTCTACAGCAGATCATTGTCCAATAACAGGTGTCATAACAGAAAGCTTGTTTTTCATCTTCATGTGCCTAAATAACTACAAAAATGTAGCCAACGGTTAATCTTAAAATTTGCTTCTGGGCCTCTGTTCAGAACAGTGTTTTCAGACACTGAAAAATAAAGCTGGTCATTTGATTCCCAAATCACCGGTCACATCCATGTTTTGGAAACAGTGACCTAATGATTACTTGTCAGTATCACTTAGGTTGCAGTGAACTAGCTTATGTTTCATATGAATCAACACAACCCAGTCAGAACAAAATTAAGGCCAGAAATAACTTGATTAATTAGCTATCACCTTTCTCTGTTATAATTACTGTAGTCAAAAAAAAAGGGAAGGAAGAGCAAATTGTTCCTGTTTTGTTTGATTTAAAAGCTGTTTTTAGCCAAGGACTCTCTCAGTGTTCAATACAATAAGAAACCACAATTTGAGCTGGATAACATAAAATTAAAGTACTGTGTAATCAATAACTAACTCTATACAGAAGCAATTTAATTAGGATCAAACACACTATACTAACCAAAATACAGTATATGTCAGTTTGCAGTCTGCATGATGGTGCCCAAATTGTAATATGCTCATGTTTTAGTTTAAAATAAAATTCAAGTGAATTTGCTGAAGGTAGAAAATTCATAATTCTTCTGTTGTATTTTATACTGCGACAACAGATCTCAATCATGAAACACTGTTTCTCCCAGTATTTTTGCTTGCAAGTTGGGATTTTACAGTTTGGAAGGATGAAAAAGCAAGCGATAAAAAAATGCTGGAGAACAGCCCTGTGGAAAAGGCCCTGGGGTCTTGTCAGACTGTAAGTTGAATGTGAACCAGCAGTATGCTCTGGCAGCAGAGAGAGGTGGCAGCATCCTGAGCTGTATCAAAAGGAATAGGGCCAGCAAATTGAAGGAAGAGATCATCCCCATCAGTGCTTGTTAAAACATATCTGCAATCCTGAGTCCAGTTTGGGGATCTCCCTAAAATAAGAAAGTCATCATTAAAAGGGAACAAGTTCAGGGCCAAAATGCTGGTCAGCATCTGAGTGTCTTAACTAGTGAACTGAGGCTACGTGAGTCCAGACTGAGGAGAGCTACAGGGACCTCTCAGCAACCCCAGAACCTTGCAGGAAGGTACAAAATTGGAACCAGCTCTCTGTGCATATAAAGAGGACCAGAGACAACAGGCACAAACTGAAACCAGAAAGGATCACATCAGACTTAAAGTAAACCTTCATGTCAGCAATGGAGCAGGCTCTACCCTTGGAGGTTTTCAATACCAGATTGGAGAAGGTCCTGAGCAGCCTGATTCCCACCTCACAACTGATCCTGTGGTCAGGTTGGATGATGGACATCCAAAGGTCCCTTTCAAAAGATTTGCCCTGAGTTGTCCCTTGTTCATCTGTATTTAAGTAATAGGTAATGAAGTGTTATGACATTCTTACAGGCTATCGATGTAATGAAACTTGTATTCATGAATAAACATGAATAAGTCTCCAGCATCAATACTGTGGTTGTTTTTTTTTTCTTTTTTCTAATTACATAATTTCTAGGAAAAATAACCCACCATGACAAGGAATGTGTGCATTCAATGTATACACTGAATTGGACAGCAAAAGGACAGCTAAAAGATTTAGCACAGTGGCTGACTGCAGTGATCACTCAGCTAGTGATCACTCACTACCTTTCTTTATTCTTAGTGAGGAAACATCTTGATTAGAATAAGATAATTATATGATTGATCTTTAAAAATAAACACATGCAAAAAACCTGGGAAAATGATAAAGAAATTAACAGGAATATAAGGCCACTGCTGGTTCCCCCTTGAAGTACCATAATGCCACCTGAGCCTACACTGCACTCCTTATGATTCAAGAAAATAATATGTAGCAGACAACCCTGAGGAGTTTTAGGGCCCACACTGTTTCCATTGCCTTTAGCATGGTTTAAAATGACTTTTATAGAGAAGACCTGTTCCCAGATCTATAATTACCTCCAAAACAAGATAGAAATTGCCATGACACCTTAAGATTAATGAGTTTTTGGTTTCTTGGACATTTGGTACATGCATTTTAAAGTTTATGTGTTTATATCCACATGCACACCCTATGCATGATTTAAAAGTAAAGTAATTGATTCAGCATAACAACTATAGTAGCAGGCAACTAATAAACCACTAAAAATCAGCTTCAAAAGTTCGTGACACCTGCTATTTTGCTATAAATAGAAAAATAAAGAAAATCCAACAACTAAACTTGATGAAGAATCTGAGAAGGAAATGCCAACTTTCCGTATGCATTAGTATCATTAACCTTTTTCTAGTAATGAAATAAGGGACAGTGGAGTAGAAATATACCTATCAGCATTTGGCATTTACAGTTTGGCAGACATCCATGCATATTCTGGCAGGATTTCTGTAGCTGTTTTTCAGTATGACAGATTGAAGCATGAAAGCTCACCTGACATTTTTATTTAGAAACCAAACATTCAGCTAGAACAATTGATATAACTGTTTCAACATCAACAGTAAAAGAATAATCATAGAATCATAGAATCACTTAGCTGAGAACAGGTACTTTATATTAAGGTCTCAGAAAAACAGTAATTAATAAAAAATTGTTCTACTAAAACCAGATACAATACTTACAAAAAGGAAAAACATACTTTTGCACAATTTATTCTAAGAATATTGGCTGGAGATATTGTAAATTAGCCAGAAGACTAATAACTATGACAGCTGACTTGTGTTTCTCTCCTCTTTATATGAAAACTGGTATCCCATGGCCAATAAGTTTGATCTGGGTTTGAAATAAGTTATGTAAAGGTGGACCTTAATGAATTTGTGAAAACAGCATCCAGTGGGTGCTGCTGATAACAGAATTTTGTGCACCTTGGGAAAAAAATAACACAACAATACTGTTAAAAACTTCATCTGTGTATAGGAGGAGACATAAATATAAAATAAAATTGTGCTCTTAATCACAGCCAGCTGTGAGTAAAATCAGTCTCATAGTTCATAAACTAGTTTATATAATAATCTCATAGTTTATAAAGTAGTTTATAAAATCTAGTTGAGATTTTAGCTTTTTCCTTTTTCATTAGAGCTTTAGTTAAATTAAATATCTCTACTAGTGTGCCAAACAGTTGGTCCTTTATGCACTTTGTTTACTGACAGTGAACGTGTTGCTACTGAATTTCCCTGGTCTTCCTGCTGTGAGTTCTCACAGACAGGCCTGAACCGTCTTGTCATCACTCCATCACGCTATGCTCTGCAGCTCCGCTCACTATGTGGTCAACACCAAGTGTCCTCTGCTGCCTGACACCAGCAGTTAGAGTCTGCCAGAGGAAACACCCTGCAGTTAAAGGCCCTTTTATCGTCTGTGTATTTTTCTTCCTTGCAAATCAAAGGGAAATGAGCACCAAAAGACACCGGATCTATATTAAAGAGGATCGTTACCAGAAATTTAAAGGGGATGCAGAAAAATAAATGAACCTTGTTCATTGATAGGCCCATATTAAAACACTAGCGCCAATAAACTTTCAAACTCTTCACATTGGACAGAGATTTCATATGGCTGCCATCTTTGGTGATGATTAATACTTTGTCCTCTTGCTTACTTGTTGACCATGGAATGGGCTGTCAAATCTGTTCTAACTAACCTCAAAGATCGATACTTTTATTTTTGTCAAGGTAGGCCTCTCTGCACTAGAAGTGCAGAGGTGAAGGATCCACATGGTGATTTTCACCTGAACAATCTGTGCACTTTTTCCAGAATACATCTTAAAAGAAAGAGTGAGTACATTGGTAGGATCAGTTAAACGCCTAATAGTGTCTTGCTGTTCTGCTGCAAACTTTTTACTGCTAGAAATGAGTAGCGTCAATTGCACTTTTATGAAATTTACATATTCTGCATTCTTACACTGATCCAATTTTATATTTATGAGCTAAAACTCAATGACTTTAAGGAGCTTATTTTGTTTTAATATGCGAAAAATCTAGTCCACCAGAATACCGCAGGGCACTTGTTTTATTCGCAGGAAAAATTTGTTATAATACTGAATATTATGAACCTATGGTGTTAATGTTTATGTAGGGCTAGACTAAACCTTCTGCCTTGTTTATGTGATAGCACATAGCTTTACCACCTCAAGAGAAATAAGCTGTGTTCAGTCTCTAACCAGATGTGTATATTCATCCTTTTCCTCCTGCTGGCTCTGTTAGAACAGTAATGTTTGTAAGTCACAACAGAGTTCATTATTCTCTTCAAATATTTGAGGATAAATTGGGAAATCATGAAGTAGATCCACAAAGAGACACAGACAAGGCAATATGTATAGTCAGTTCATGTATAGTCAGTTCACCTTTGGTAACATGGCTCCAGAAAATGAATTTAGCCTTGAATAGGGCCTCACAATGGTAATTTGTTGTAAATGAATATTGATATCTGTTGCAGGATTCATCCTGACTGTCCAGCTACTGTAGAACCAACAGACACCATTCATATGGTTTAAAGTGTGAATCACATCAGTGACACAAATGCTGATATTCAGCCAGGTGAACCAAGGGTTTCTATAATGATTATTTTTATAGGCTACAAATCAAGCCAAGACCACTACCACTGACACAGACACCCTAACTATAAACAGATGCAATGAAACCTCCCTCTCTCAAATTTCATCATAGCTCATGAACAGAATTTGAGAATAAAAATTACAACAGTGATTTGTGAACAAGGTAAGCAAAGGTAGGAATACATAAATTATCCAAAATAAAGAGATGCATCAGAAGGAAACAGTGTTTTGAACCTCGTTGCTGCCCCACAACTTTGGTTTAGGTGCTAATAGTCCTAGCCCTGAGTCATCTTTTGGCTTGAGCCATCATTTTCCCTGACTGTGCTTGTTGCTTGATCTTCTACTTTAACAGAGTTGTTTTGAAAGACTGATTTTTTTTCCACCATTGCCAGAGTTGTTATAATGTTGATGCTTTTTTAAGAAGTCTTTCTGAAAAATATATGATGTACATCATTTGCAATGCCCTAATTCACACAACTTGAGCAATAACATCAGGCATGACTGATGTTCTGCTCAATACTGTAGTCATTTATAGATTTTTGCCAAGGGGATTCTGCAATTGCAGATTTTACTGCACTTTCCATGGGGGAAAAAAATACCAGTTAAGTCATGCAACTCTTGAATTACTAATTGACAAAAGTAGCAAAGTTGTTGGTTTTTGAGGTTTGGTGTTTTTTTTTTTTCCACCTGAAAATTTGCATTTGATGTAGTCTAAATTTAGTGTAGGGTGAAAAATGCATAGTATTGAGGAAATACTTTATTTCAAGGATTAAAAATTACTATAAAACAGTCAATAATGTGTGAAGTAAGTTGCTTAAGCAGCTTGGTCCACTTAAGGGTCTAAGATTGGCTGCCTATTAGAAAAGCATTCAAAACCATCTGAAATTGATAGAATAGGAAGCCTTGTGAAAACAGGTATTCATTTGTATATCTAGAATTTCGGAACCAGAAACACTGAGATAGCAGCATTTTACTTCTTTGAATTTCTCATTCCAGTCCTAGATGAAACCAAACCATATTAGGTAGGAAAGAGGAAACAAATAATTCCTAACTACATTAAATCCTCAAAATCAGAGATGATGTTCAACTTGACATTTTGGATGCACTTTAAAACCAATAATAATAAAACACAATCCAATTTTGTTACCTTTGAGGTCTTTGCATTGTCAATAGTGAAATAAACCAGCCTTTTCTTTTTGTTCTGCAATTTCCTTTAGTTAGTTTGTAATAATATAAACTAAAAAGAGTTCAAGTGCTCATGTTTTCAAATATCAAAAAAAGTACTTGTTTTGTTCTCTTACAGGAGAAATGCAAATACGTCACTATTTTGTGAATGTCTTCACACCTTACTTATGGCTTGGTCTTTTGTGAGTTCTGTGTAATGTCATTTATCTGGTGAACTACAAGCAGCAGTGATCAAAGACCATTTAGATCACAAAACATGAGAAATGAACATTTGAGTCTTGATCCGATTGCATTTGACAAAAATAGTATAAGAGCTACCACCAGACATGTGATTTCAGTCGATAAATCTGATCTAAATAATTACTTCTCTAATGCATGCTCAGTATTTCCAAAAAACATCATAACCTCATAACTCCTGATCTGCAAAGAGTCAGGAAAATCCAAAACTGATTTAAAAAAAAAAAAACAAAACCACACACAGTTACATTTCCATTCAAAGTCCAGTTTGTGCTCAAGTACAGGGAAATGTCAGCAAGCTGACTCCATATGACATTATGTTCTATTTGTTTGCAATGCTCAGTATAACAAAAACATTTTATCAGTGAGGTAAAAATATAATACCATCTGTGAAATCTACATAGAAAATGATTCTTAAACATTGATCATGGTTTCAGAACTATTTATGAAATTCAACAGCTAAATCAGCAGCTTCCCAATCAGACAGCTCCATAGCTTTTACAGTGAAATTGTCTCCAAAACTTTTTTTAACTTATTCCTTCCATTTTATAAGCCAAATAAAATAAATTACATGAACCAGGATAACACAAGAAAACATAATCAACAAAAATAATAGATAACCCCAGAATGTTGGGTGGTATTTGAATATTTTGAGGTAATGCTGAGACTCCAATTGCAAATCATCAATTAAAACACATGGTGAAGAAACCAACAGAAGCTACAGAGGTCCATAGAAGCTGGAGCATTCTTGAGTGTCCATCACAACACCACATCCATTCAAAAATGCCAGCTTTTATTTTTCACTAAGCTCGCTAATATATTTCACATATCAAGTACAGTGTTCACAGAATAAATATAACATACAAGAATAGAAAACTGGCCTTTTAATACTGTGAAAAATTTTGCCAAAATAAAAATTCCTATCTCCAGTGAAGTACTTCAGAAAAACAGAATTTCATGCCATACTTACAGACAGATAGCAAAGTTCAAACTAAATCATCCAATCCCACTAACTTGAACCAACATATTAGCATCTGTGTTTGCTAATCAAGACACCAAATAAGTCAGAATAGCATCTATAATATGAATGACATGTAAGGTATAGCTGCAATTCAATAAGGTGCTTTGCAAGATAACATCAAACACAGATGATATCTCTGTGATATTTCACACAAGTCTGAACACTTTTCAGAAAGAGAAATGCCCCACTCAGGAAACAATAAATAACACACATCTAACAGATCTCTAAACCTGTACATTCAAAATCCCATGGATGAAGACATTATTTTCCCAGCTAGTTAAAAAATGATATATTTCAGAAAGCAAATACAAGGATATTAAGAAATAATTTACTCACCAGCCTTCTCCTTTTCTGAGATAACTGGCATAGCCTGGAGAGAAAAAAGAAGAAAAAAAAGAAAAAAAAAAGCCACTGTTAAAAAAAAAATAAGGAATTTAGGGAAAACATTATAAAATATTAATGTAGAATTTATGTGTCCAGAAAGTCTGAAAAGAAGCTTCAATGTGAGAAACATTTAGAAACATACGGTTGCCATTTGAATGACTTTCCATTATTAAACTAATAACTGCTTACAAAATAAATAAATAAAGGATGAGGACAGAAGGGAGGAGATGGAGTTAACACAGTATTCCAGGGATTTCATTGTGAAATAATCATCCTAGCAAACATGCCCACAAAATTCCAGAATACTGAATAGATCTGAAGGAGTGAAGACAGAAAACTGTAGCTGAAGATGAGATAAAACACACCTTCCTACTTAAGAAGTCTAGAATAATTCTACCATTGAATTCATGAAATCAGGGCTTGGGCTCAAACTTACTTGCAAAGCATGCTGATTTCTTTCACTTATCTTTTATTTCTTCTTCTTTATTAATTTATCTTTTGTTTTCTATATCTTTCCAAAGGAAAGTAATAGAAATATTCTCACATTGCTGCAATTGTTTTTGACATTATACTTTTTTCATGTTAAAAGAAAAGCATACCATATTTTTCTTAAATTAAATAGTTTGTAGGCTGATTTAATAGCACAATGGAATTTATGTGGTACACATACAAACAATTAAAGAATGCACAACTGTGATTAAAGTAAGAAAGGCCAGATGAAGTATGGGATTGGGTGTGCAATGTATACAGAACTGCCATGGGAATCAAGGTATTATGAACGCTGCTGTGAAAGTAATGCCTCCTAATTTGCTATGTTGGCCCACGATGTCAGAAGTGGGTGCCAGTGGTACAACAGTAGAGGTTGAATCTTCCTCCAATATTCTGTTACGTTTTGTAGCTGTGTGACAGATGGCAGCTGAGGGGCAGCCTGTAAAATGGAGCCTGGCATGGAAATGCATACGGTGTAAAGATGTATCATGCAATTCCTACATATGGAAAAAATGGCACCCGTTGACATTCACTGATGCTTATTGAATGGTTATGGAGCCCAAACAGTGGACGTCAGCATAGTGAGGTTGAGGGCTTCAGCAGAGATGACAATGATGTGAAAGACAAGCTACATTCCA
Organism: Lagopus muta; assembly: GCF_023343835.1. Lineage (NCBI taxonomy): Eukaryota > Metazoa > Chordata > Aves > Galliformes > Phasianidae > Lagopus > Lagopus muta. Next base: position 44,804,125 of record NC_064436.1, on the reverse strand, counting down.
GAAGGCCATGCAGATTTTTACGGGTATGACACACAGGCTCTTTCATTGCTGGTGAAAATGCATAGCTAGTGGTGGTATCTATGTTAAAAAGTAATGCTTTGTAGCTGAGAATTTGCTGTATCAAATAATGTTATTGAGATCTTCGTTGAATTTTCTATGGAAATAAATACAAGGCATTACTTTCAAGGAGACCTATGCATTTTTACAACACTTTTGCTCATGGCATTTTATTCAGTAAAATTTTTCTACTCCCGACACCAGAGGAAAAAAAAGGGGGAGTGATGGACAGAAATCACAAGACAGTTAACTTCAGACTTCTTGAAACAGTTTTTGAAAAAAATTGTTTTAAGATCTGTTCTGTCCTGCTCTATAGAATGTTTTATAACACTTAGAAAAATAAAATCATAAACAATATACAGTAATAAATACTTCACAGAGACATGATGTGACAATGAGAAGTGTCAGCTCTGAAATCATAAGCTGTCATGGAAAGAGGCAACAGATTGATTGGGGAGGCCTTTCGAAGGTCAAATGTTCAAGGTCAGGATGAAAGGTTTTAATTCAGTGGACTTGGATGAAGCAGGAATAGGACTACAGGAGGATAAGAAAGAGTGATGAGCAAGAAAGGTAATTTCTATGGTAGTTTTATGACAAACTTCTTGGATTGTAATAATGTTGCCAGTAACTGTAATGCAAGTCACTGGCAGGGTCTCTGATCTGAATGAGCAATTCTGAACTGCTATTGCCAAAAAAAAAAAGAAAGTAGATAAAGTAATAATCTCCATCATTATTCATATTACCATGTAGTAAATTTCAATTTTAAAACATTGTTAACCTTGTCAGTTGTTACTTTTCCTCCAAATTTTAACGATTCCAGGGATGGTGCATCCACAGCATCTCTGGACAGCCTGTTTCAGCACCATACCATATTTTCAGTGAAAAACTTTCCCCTAACATTTATTCTAAGTGTTTCCGCCTTTAGTTTAAAACCATTGCCCCTTCTATCACTATCTACAATTGAAAAAGTTGATTTCCTTCCTGTTTACCATCTCTCTTGAATAGTGGAAAGTCAGCAAAACTTTTTTTCTCTGATTTGGTCTTACTGACCAAAGAAGTGAGTTTCTTATTTGTACACAGCACATAATGCAATATTTTCCAGGATCCAAATATATTCTCAAATTCTTGTGAATACAAATAAAAAAACGAACCAACCAAGAAAACCACCACCACTAACGAAAAAAGCCTCTAAAAATTTACTGCAGCAGCAAAAGTAATGAAAGTAAAATGTTTTCCTTACAACAGAATAGAAAGTAATTTTTTTCAAAGGAATATCATCACCCTTTCGATCATAAGGACTGCAAGTAACAGGATTGTTTATCTTAGAACATGGTATAGTGGTAAACTTATAAATTCTGAATCCATTAAAATAGTTATGAAAGATGAAAATTTTTTTTCTTAAGTCAAGACTATAAATAAGCAAGTATTGCTCAGTAATTCTTTAGAATTTAAGAATTTGTGTCATTATTTTAGTCAAAGATTTAGATTTAAGGCTTTTTTTAGTCAAAGATTTAGATTTGCTTAGCTTAGAGAAAAATGGTAAATCTTCCTTTATTAAAAAATTCAGTAAAAATAAAGGTCCAGATTTTTATAAATCTTTATCCACAAAGTACTTTCAATTATGTGTGTTTTCTAAACAGAGTGTAAATCTACTGAATCAAGATGCTTTGCTTTTTTTATTCTTGGCAAAGAAATAAAATGAGCTAAAAATTGTCAGAACACTCTTTTGTTACTTAAAAGCTGAGACCAAAACCATAAACGCACATAGCATTTCTTGTAACTTTTAAATAATGTAAACAGTAAGGAAGGCTTGCTCAACATCATCACAGGCAGTACTGTTATTGGTTTAATTTTGTTGTTAGTACAGCTACATATACTTGCTTACATGCTGTCCAGTGGGAAAACATGGCTGTTACTTATGAGAAGTACTCTCATCTCCAGTACACTTTTGAATTCACTTGGGACCTCCTTCCAATGAGTTCCATATGGTCCAAATGAATTGCATTCCCAGGAAGTGATTTAACATTTCTGGCAATAGAACAACTAAGCCAGATTTTCTTGCTTGGCCAGATGGGTTCACTGTAACTTCACACTATTTCTCATTTCTCACAAGCTGTAGAACTTGACTAACAATTTCTACAAGATTGGGTCATTTAAAAACAAACAAAACAAAACAAAACAAAAAACCAGAAAGAAAGAAAAGAAGAAAGAAACAAGCAAACCATAAAGCCCTTTCCCACCCAAAACCAAAAGCCCTGGCATATAATCTTTTTACATCCCCTCACTGATATCAATACTCCCTTAATGTCAGACTTTTTTTTTTTTTTTTTTTTTTTTTTTTTTAAAAATGTGCCCTTAGCAGCTGGGGGAGGAAATCCCTCTGGAAAGGTAACCAGGCACAACTTGCCTATCAGCTCATTGCTGAAACATATCATAGACTTTTATATATATATATTTATACTAAAAAGCAGGATTTTACCCTAGGAAGAGATTACCTCAAATGTCATACCTAATATTTCTGTATGCACTCTTGCTGTTTTGCAACTGATCCCATTTAAATACGCTGTCTGCAAATATGAACGTAAAGTACACATAAACAACTGTATTGATGGGATATTTTTATTTCAATTTGCAGTTGCTCTGCACAAATATAAGTAATTACATGCAGCACTGGATTAGATAACAATTTCCTTTGATTTTTATTAGAAGTTAGGTGGAGGACTGTCTTCTGATTAGAAACAAAATAGCAGAAATCAAAACTTAAAGTTTATGATCAAATGAAAAGTTTTATTTGATTGAAGCCAGAATATCTAAATTTTTGAAACTTTTAAGAGTATTTTAACAGGAAAGAGATGTAAATATATAAAAAGGCCCAGAATTTCAAGTGACAACCATGAGAGATTCATTATGGGCATGTTGACACAAAATACCCTTTTTGTATGCTTTCAAAGTGTGGGAGGGAAGACCAAGGATACTGGATACTTGAGCAAATAGTTCTGTGTAGTAACACAGACTACATCTAACATTCATTTACTGAAAAAGGAAAGAAAAAATCCCTGCCACATTAGCTTCCTTCTATAACATAGTCAAAGTTCAGATATTTTGTCTCTGAGTAGGGCAGAATAATTAGCACTGTAGCTTTTCTGAACAGGAGCAGTACAGCTAGATACTAAATGAGTACAATGCCTTAGTTATTAATGAGGAATACATTATCAACAAAGAGCGAGCATATTTAGGAGCAACTTGTCTCTTCTGTAGTACAAAAGTATATTTTTTCGTACTGATCCCAAGCCTGGGGACTAAACCATTATGAATTAAGATAGCTATCTTTCTGTTCCATGCACTCACAAAACATAAAAAGTTCTATCATGGCTAACTCTTTTGCAATGGGCTGTAATAGACAGGAAACTTCTGTATAAGCAGGAAAACTTACTGTAGAGGAGCATGCAACATACAATTTCTGAAAAAAGTATCTATTGATATCTTTCTGGTTTTGGTATTATCTGACAAACCAATTGGAGTGAATCTATATGTCAGTTTTCCAAACACAAAATAGCTCATCTTTATTTTCAAGACAATAAATTACTTTTCCCCTCATCCACATATTTTCCCCTAGAACAGTATTTCTGAAGCTTTTTTTAATTCTTATTTTTATTTTTTATTGCAGAAGATAAAGTACATCTGGCACCATATGAATCACGTTTTCAGTTCTGCCAAACATTCACGATAAATATTTGACAAGGCCTTTCAGAACACTGTCAGCTCTCCAGCCGTTCAGGTATGCATTTGAATAGGCAAGCTGAGAAGATCTGATAAATCTTGATCTAAAACCGTTTTTCTATTTTTAATGCTGAATTATTTTTCAGTTTTTGGGGTTTTTTTTTTTTTTTTTTTTTTTTTTTTTTTTGCTTATGAGCAAACTGCTGCCGTGCTCACACATTTTTCCATTATTTTCTGATACTCTTACTCTTCCCCCCCCCAACCCCTTTGGAAATATATCTAAATTGAGAAAAGCTACAATTAAGTAGAACTTAATAATCTGTTTTCTGACAATTTATCAACAGTCATTGAAAAGCTTAGGTCCTTAGGTCCAAAAACAGTCTCAAAGATTTATAGATTCCCTCAAATAAAATACAGGTAGGCAATGATTACAAACAGTGGAAGAAATATTTCTACTGCTCAGAGTGAAAAGAAGGGTCCAGGGTAACCGTTAGTATACTAGGATGGGAAAACTCAGACTTCATATAATTGGGGACCAGAGTCTTTTCCTGAGCTCAGGATCTTGATAAGATAAGCCTTCATCTTATCTTTTAGAAGCACTTCTACATCAATCACCTTTTACTGCTCCAATTAAAAATCACTGTCTAAATTTTCACTTTACTGAAAGTTCTAGTTGCGAAAAAGCTCTTTATGCAAAAGTTTTACATAGAACTATATTTTTCACTGAAATTATTTACTTTAAAATCAAATCACTATTTCAATTTCTAGAAAATCTGTAATTGTATATTAAGGAGCAGAAAAGATCAGTCTTCAAATTTTGTAAGCAAAAATGACTACTATTTAGTAGTCATTTAAATAGGATAGTTGATTCTGAGACCAGAAATCAGAATGTACATTTAATTATATATATTGCCTTCCTTCTGCATAAACAACCACTCAAAAGAATGAAAACCTCTAAAGAAGAATGATCTACTTAGTTTCTGACAAGAGAGAATACAGATACAATCTCCAAGGAAGTATTAATGCACCAAGTGACAAAACTCTGTATTTTGTTAAACAATGGCCATAGTAAAAACTGATGTCATCACTACTCTTTGTCACTTTGTCTAGAGACTTAAGGAATTTTAAAATTTCTCAAATTGTATATTCTATACCCTCAGGAGTACCTAAATAAGCATTTTCTGTTATTTAGGAGGTATGCACTAGTTTCCTTAATTTGCTTAAGTTAATATTAACTGGTTATTTTATGGAATAAAAATCAATGATCACTCAGATGGCTTGAAATTAGGGAAATACTGCAGTTCATAATCTGGAATTTCCTCACTGATAACCTCATTACCTGGTTCTGACTTAATCTCCATTGGAAAAGTTTGAAACTAAATCCTTTGTTACTAATGAATCAGATCTAGAAAGTAAACATCTAAAAAAAAAACTTTTTAAAAACTAATCACTTAAGAAGGCATCATTTGGTACTGAACAGAATCAGTATTTGGCATTGAACTGAAATCATAGCAATAAGATAAGAGAAAAGCCAAGGAAGATTGATATAATTATTTTGAATTATTTACAAAAAATATTTTATTAAACTCAAATTTTTAATGTTGTAAACTCGCCATAGTTTTTAAAATGTAGATTTTTTTTTTTTCCTTATAGGTTAAGGAACAAGGAAAAACAACAAATTTCTGGATAGGTAAACTTTAGAAGTGGAATTCATCTACGTCTTTTTTGTAGTCATTCATTTTACTGCAGATTGCAATTGCTAATAGTAGAGCAGAAAATAATTAAAATCCATCCAACAATAAAGTTTCATCAATTAATTAACCCCATTTAAAAATTAACCAACACCAGATTCAGAGGCCTCTAGTTAGACTTTGACTAGACTACAAATTTCTGTTCTGGTGAAAGTACAAATCTGTATGCTTGCCTGCATATGTTCTCCTTCAAGCTGTTATATGCTTCTCTCCAACCACTTTGTTTGCTGGCCAGATATTTCTGTTTGTTCGAACCTCTTCATGCAACTGAGGTCATGCACAGAGACCCCATCTAGCCAGTGTAAAATGGTTGGCACTCCTCTCCCCTTGAGTCTTTTGCCAACAGCGTGCACTAGGACTGGTCTGGTAACTTCCTACACCTTCATCAGTCAGCTGTCATATTGCTACCCTTATGAGACTGGAAGTACAAAAACAAAGATTTGGGATCATTCTCTTGTACCACATTGGTGTTACTATGGACTTGCCATAGATCAGGATAAGCTTCCATTGCTCTGAATTCTGTCAGCATCACATCAACTTATATGACAGATAATGGGAACGGTTTATTCGCAGCTTCTTCTCCATTAAGGAAAATTTAGCTGTGAATTAAGTCTTTATCCTTTAGGGGTATTTCTAGAGATTTTAGTTTTCAGAACAGCAGCTGTAGCAGCTCAAAAACCTGAGAGTTACCATCACAGTTTTTGGAAAGTGTATTTAGTAATGACTATGATTCTTTTCAACCAGCAGTTGTCAGACTCACATTACTTGCATATCATGACTTGGAATAAAAACAAACATGTAAAATAACCTTGGTTAGGAACTATGTTCGAGTAGTTCCCAGGATAAATAATTCTGTTTCCACTTGACCTACTTTTTAATCGCTAGACAGGACTTACAGCTTCAAAAGAGAGGTCAGATAAATTTTGATGTTAAGGAACATTTATACAGCTTATGATAGTAACATGACATGCACTTCATCCAGTTCCACTAGACTCCTTCCTAAAGGAAGATTTAGCAGAGGGTTGTTGGAGTTAGGGTAATATGTTTAGGTCGCAGTTGGACTCGATGATCTTTAAGGTCTTTTCCAACCTGAGCAATTCTATGATTCTATGATAACTTGAATGTTATCACCAAACCAGAGATATGACACTACCTAGAACTGAAACAGCTCCAAGAGTACTCATGCTTTTCATCAATTAGCAGAGGTTCTATTAGGGTTCATTTACACATACAGAGCTTTTTCCCAAGCTTAGAAGTCATTTATTTAGCTAATGTTTATCTTATAAAACCTTTTACAATAATAAACACATCAATAAACCCTGAGACATAGGCAAATGTGAACTATTTAGGAACTAAAGGACACGCAGCTCTAGAGCAACAGTAAAAGATAATTAAAATCTTATGTTTCTTATTTGTTCCCACATCATGTAATGTGGACAAATGTGATTTTGCCTTAAAGCTCTTAAATCTGGGGACTGCTTCTGTATGGCTATCAGAAATGCCAGGTGATCTCAGTCTTCTCATCTCCTTATATGCAAAACTTGCAACCTCAGAATCACTCTAGGTTTCATGTAAATAAAAAATTCAATCACGTGATGATAGAAAATCAAATATTACATGACAACTATAAGTTACCTAATACCTTTGAGCATCTTCTCCCAGAATAAAGGGGGGAAATTAAAAGAAAACACTATCATTTCTGGCCCCCTCCAAGAAAACAAAGAAGCAATTCCTACCCTTTATCCCAAGAAAAGCAAGTCATTCTTACTAATTTTGAAGGCGGTAGATGTGAAAATTGGGAAGCTTGACTCATTCCCATGTGCCAGCCTACTAGAATGCAGAAGTTCAGAAAGATTAGCTATATAAATCATCATATGTGTAAATGAGCCATCTGATTCTAATGCTCTTTCCATGACGTCAGCCCAAATCCACTAATTGATTGCTATCTACAGTTTTACATTTTACTGGTATTCATCGCCTGGATCTCTCTGGGGTCAGAAGAAATAAAATCATATTCAATCATATTCAAATTTCTTAATTATTAAATATACAGGATTGGTATTTATACTGTAACAGCTAAACCCTTACTTTCTAGGGAAGATTGCAATTCATCACTCAAGGAGACGAGTCACATAATAATTATGGTAATAAAAGAGTGATGGAAAAAAGAGTGGGATAGCATGCCAGACAGAATCAGCGGTAGGTCTAAGAGTCACTTTAATGTCAAGTAAAGAGTGTCTTATTTTTACAGGTGTCAGAGGAGATCAGAAGATTGTAAGTGTAAAATTAATACATTGCAGTTAATTATCACCGAGTCAGCTTAATGCGATAGTTATCATATGTCTTTCTGGTTTACTAAAGCAAAACAGATCAATATAAATTATCCTATTTGCTTTGACAGTGTGAAAACAAATGGCCAGAAGCATAAGCACACAAGACAGTAGCTTGGGAAATAGGAGGAAGTTGTAAGAAGAGGGCAAATACTGAAATACGCTGTCTGGATCTTGTTTGTCTATTTGACCATATCCTTGGTATCTGTTTCTTTGTGCTTCAACTCATAGCAAATGTGACTTTAAAAAAAAAAAAAAAAAAAAAAAAAAATCACCAAACAACACTATTGTAACTTTGTAGTATTTCTCTAGTTCATACAAGAGAAGAGATGAAATGGATGTTTTCTTGGGCACTGCATAGGTAGTGCACAATCTTTTAAGCGCTTGTAAAAGTTGTAGGTCACAGAGAGTAATTAAAAAAAAGGTGAGAAAAAAATTTTTAATTATTTTTAGTCCATCCAATAACTTCTTTCTTTCAAAAGAATTTATTTATTTATTTTAAGTAGGAAACACATTGTTTATATGACAAAACTCTACCCCTTTTTCCATGAAGGAAGGAGCAAAAAAAAAAAAAAAAAAAAAAAAAAAAAAAGACTTTGAAAAACACAACAAGGAGAGATGAGATGTTTCTTACCACTGAGAAAAGAAATGGGAGCTTTGCCTCCTAAAAGATCCTAAGGAGACGACATGCAGAAGTATTTTTAATCCAAATATAACAATCTAAGTTCTAAGAAGTACCCTTGAAAAACCTCTTTGGAAAACAAAACATTAATCTGCACAGCTGTTCTATGGTAAAATGTTTATAACCAGTTTCTCCTTTTTTTTTGTTCCAGAAAAAAAAAAAATTGCTACTTTAATACCTAAATTCTGGTCAAACTGAGTGTCAAACCTTTTTTGCTCATGTAGCCAAAAGCTTGATTCCTTCAACGAATAAACCAGATAAATTCATATTTCATCTGCCATATAGTTTCTTCATCTGGAATTACTGCTGGTATGAACACTACTCCAGGCCTGGTATACATTTCTTCTCCTGTTACACTTCTTTACAGTCTTTTAGCTCCTTAACTTGGTATTGCCCAGATTAAATTTTTGTAGTATATACCACATGAATTGACACACACGATTCCCGTCTCTGTGCAGTAATGCCATCTTACTCCCATGTACTATATGTCAAGCTAGCATCTTTGATGTCATAAAAATCCAGAAACACTCATATATCTGTCAAGTTTCTCATGCTGCTGACATATTTTACACCTGGGAGGTGTTTTGCAGTTGACTTCAGTGAACTCAAGGTTCCACTCACCACCTTAAGCTTCAACTATAAAGATGACACTGTATTTTTTTTCCTAATTACCAGGTACAATCTTTTTATATTCAGACAATAGTTAATGACAGCTTGTGAAGGACATATTCTCTGTGTAAATCTTTTCTCTTATAAATTTTTATAAGACACTTAAAAGTTGGGGTATTCAATATTGGAATTCACTTATCTAATATAAGTTCTGAACATCATCATTTTCTATAGAATTCCCATTTTGATGGTATATTTCTAATTGATGGGAAGGAAAAAAAAGGTACTGTTATAGAGCAGAATTCTGGTGAGATCAGTTGGATGTTTGCCGAGTACTCCAGTAAGGAAAGGCTCAATTTGACACTGTCTGACTCAGAGCCTTCCCATTTATGCTGTGCCCATTTCTTTCTAAGAGACATAGTTCCGCATGTGTGTATTCTGTGTGCTACCATTAAAATCCACAAATTTCAAATCTTTTACTAATTGCTACTTTTACTATTAATACGGTCTTTTTAAGATCACTCCTTTCCCAGAAATTTCAAAATTGGTCCTCTTTCAAGATCATTTTTTGTTTTGAATTTTATTTTTTTCTTCAGGCATTCAGCAAAGAAATATTTCCTCAACATTTGAGTTCCCACGCTATTTCCATAAAAATGTCATCTAGGCTTGTGAACAGATGCACTGCAGATCCTGAGAGCAGTAAGTAGGTCCAATTATGTGAAGTGCTGGGCATTTGTTGCATTTCCCCAGGATCATACCCTAATAGAACAGTTTCTTTCTGAATTGTTACATCCTTCACAAACTTTGTGTTTTACAAAGTTTTTTTTTTGTTTTTTGTTTTTTTTTTTTTTTTTTAAACAAAAAAAATTATGGTTTCTAAGCTTTCAAAAGTTTCCTGCAGGAAACAGCACGCAAGAGTCCAAGTACACTCTTGGCTTTCAGACCAATACCAGTCCCCCAGGGAAGACTTTGACTTATTCCATATTTTAGTTAAGAGAGACTCATTACAAGTATGAAACATTTTCTGCAACAGCCCTTTTGACTGAACCTTATGTTCGCACTCTACTCTCCTAGAACCAATATTTCACAAGCATTTAAAAATATTCCTTTCCATGAAGAACTGTGCGAAGTAATCTAAAAAGAGCCTACAAAAGTAGGCTTTTTCTTCTCTCTTTTTTTTTTTTTTTTGAAAGCAGGTAGTCTGCAGACTGGAAAAGCAGATTTCTGACAAAATAGCTGCAGTTCGAATTTTAAAAAAGGATATGGGGATATAATTACATGAGTATGATAAAGTTTAAATTCATCCACGTTACTCCCTAGTTTTATTTAGTTTGAATTACAAAGTTGCCACAGGAAGGGTAGACTTATTTATTTATTGGATTAGTTTCTTGTGTCTTGGAAGCTAAGCAAACAGAAATAGGGCTTAGTGAAAATCAACAAACAAAATAACAACACTGTAGCAATCCTTCTACCACAAAGCTGGTGCCTGTTTTTCATTGGAAAGAATACAGCTTTGTTTTTCATTGGATACAACACAACAACCCTTGACCACCCATGCATTTCAACTTCCTAAATGAAATGTCTGTAGCTGAACTTGATGAGCAAAGAATATATTGTGTTAGCAGAAAGTTACAAAAAAAGTCTCTCATGACAGAAGTTTAGAATTAAAATTGTATTTTACATTTGCCTGAATTTTGATTGGAGAATAAAAGTGATGATAGGAGTAGAGGATAGTCATTACCTTGTGGCCACTGAAAGAGAAAACATTTATTAGCTGGTGCCAAGGAGAGCAAAGGAAAGAAATAAGTCAAATTACAAATAGATCGGATCAAGACTTCATGTTCATTTCTTTATTAGTTTGCACTTCTAGTCTTGTCAAGAATTGAGAAGTGAGAAAATCATCTGAATCAGTTTTGATAGGCAAATCCTACTCCCCACCATCTGAGTTTAGCATGATTTAGAAAGGGAGGGAATGGGGAAGTGGGGGCTCAACAGGCTAGAGACTATTAATAGAAGCCGGATGTCTTCCAACCTGTGAGACTAAATGAAATCTGCCCAACCACGCTGTATGAGATGATTTATGTGACAGCAAGGCTACTAACATCTGTGAAAAATCAGAACACTGATGACTGGCAAAAGACATACCCCATGTCCAAAAGAGGAAAAGACAAGAAGACTTTTAATATTTCCATCTCACCTCTGTCCAAAAAAGATCATGGAGCACACCTTGGAATCAGTTTCCAAACACAAGTAACAGGAAGGCAATACTTCCTGTTTTTTAGCTTATATGAACCTATATAAAAATCTGTTGAAATAACAATTTCAAGCTGCTGTTGAAAATCTCAATGTTATAACCACTAATCACAGAGTTCTGAAAATTATTTCTTGCTCTTGTTTCTATTGCCAGTTGCCTAACATACTTAAATTCTCTACATTAAAATATTCACTAATGTAGTTATCTTTCATATTGTCATTTTCTTTTTAGCTTTTTTTTTTAAAAAAAAGAAAATGTTGAAAATCATTATTTCCACCTGAGTATTTTTCATCTTTTATGTGAATGAGCCAAATACTACAGAAATTTCCTACAACAGAGTAAAACTGAGCAGCTAGTCTCATTTCTGTGTTTTATAGGCAACTACCTTTCATCTACTTCAAATAAGCAATCTTCAGGAGACTAAAGTATTCAGGAGAGAATCAAGCTACAGGTCATAGGTATTCTGGAAGTAATTTAACTTATTAACTGAAATAACCCAGGTAGGGAAAAAAAAAAAAAAAAAAAGTATATTTTGTTGGGCACCTTGTGAGGAAGGGAAAAAATATCAGTATCTTCCTCTAGAGATTTTTTCTGAAAATTGGTTTAGCATGGGAATATACATAAACAGGACAGGAAAAAAGGTGCCACGCCACCACTGGTCATCTCTACTCTGCATGTTATCTCCATTTGACATTAATGCTTCAGAAAGGTATACCGCAGGTCCTTGGTTCTCAGCCTATCATTTGCCAGTCAAGGAACATCATTCTGTTGTGATGCTAGGGGTGATAAAATTAAATGTTGGGTGATATTTTACTATATTTTATTTGTTTTGTTGAAGAACTAAACCAGGAAAGTTTCAGGCTGCCTGTTTGAGGGCAAATTATCTTCCCATAATCCAGTAAAGAAATGATTGTGCATGGAGGCTACTGGAGTGAGAGAGACCTCTGTAATAACCATGTCACATTTCCAAGGAGAAGCAGGAGGAATGGATTCAATCTTGTTAACTAGGCATTAAGTTAATTTATTTTAAAGACTTAATTCAAATCAATGTCACCTAGTGAAACGTATCAACAACTATCAGCTATCCTTTTACCATGAAAATTAAAGTTGTTAATATTAATTTCAGTCATATTTTGTTGCAAATGGATCCTCTTCTGCCTTTGCTGGCAAGACTTAAAAGCCACCCGCTCTTTGATATCTTTTCCACGTTCCTATTTAGAGCCATCAAACCACTCATTACCCTTTGGGCTGATTCCCAAGGAATTGAAGATAAGATATGCTATCAAGTACTCACTTCTAGCCAAGTCTGACACTTCAGGAGAAGTGACAAAATTAACCCCAATTCCACATGTTTGCATATTTAATTTGAATTACGTGCAGATAAATGATATTTTGCTGGAGTAAGCACCAAGCATGATCCCTGACAACTGTTACAGCTCTGCTACAAGAAATTTGGTTAAAAAAAAAACACCAATTAAACATGGGAGAAATCAATGGAAAGCCTTCCTTGACACTGGCAAGCACCAAATTGCATTCCACATCAAACAAGACTATACTTTCACCTGACCTCTTCTGAGTTCAAACACTAAGACACTTGATATTGCTTTGGTAAATTCAATCTCATCTTTGTGAGATATTTTAGTTGCCTTCTCAGCTTTGGAATTTACAGCTGAGACAATGCTTGAGAGTTGCTACCTAGGACCCAACTGAGCACACCACCTTAAAGGTGATACCATTGTAGCTATGCCATGGGGTACTGTCCATAAGAAGGAGAGCTGTTGAGTTATCTCATGCTCAGCAGGTTTTCTGTCACCTAGTTCATAAATCAACATGATAACACAAAGCCCATGCCTTGCTGCCAACTATAAAAAGGACTCTGGAAAACAATTACTCTTCACTACTCTTGAGGTAGTAAATGTAAAATACTAGGGGTCAAGACTTCTGATTTATCCAGTAGTGTTTTTTTGTTAGAGAAGCCATATAAAAGGGAATATTGAAATTTTGTTTAAAATGTCTTCTGATACAATACAAAATACTATGACAGCTAAGTGTTTTATTATTCAACTCTGTACCGTTATTCTTGAAAATATTTTTCCTCAAAGTTACTTAAGATATTGTTACAGGAAATTACTTTATCACTTATCCAGACTTCAAGATTAACAACTTAATTATTATCCACTTTTAAGACAATAAAAATATCTTAAAATTACTTAGGCTGTAGGGCAAGGTTGCTACAAAGAAATACTCCATTAGTCTGTCTCATTTGGATTAGTTCATCACATAAGTGAAGAGCAACTCTTTAATGCAGTTGGAACAGCTTTAATGAAAAGCAGAACATGAAAAGACTTAGAAGAGTCACAGACGGAACTAGCACAATTTTTCTTATGAACTGTCTTTTAGCGGAAGGACAGCTGCATGCCACATTTGAGTTGAAGTCAGTTCCAGAGCACCCAGAATCCGATGGTCAGAACAGATCTACTTGATGCAGTGATAGAAATACAAATGCTATATAAACACCAGAGCTCCCAGTGATAAATGAGATGGTTGAACTGCACTGATGCTTGCAACAGTGGAAACTTCATACATTCATGGACAGAGCTCATAAGACACAAACATATATAAAAAGCATAACTGCTAGTTTGAGGAGCTGAGCTACTAGAAATTCAGTGAAAATAAGGAGAGATCTAACAGCTAGAACTACTTCTGTGGGAACTTCAGATAACCACATGGAATTCAGCAAGGAAATGGGAAAGAATTTCCCATGCATTTTATGGAAAAAGTTATATACTCCACATGGGTTCAGGCAGTATGGTAACTAACTGCTTAGAAGAACTGAGTTCCTTTCTTGTTTTGGAGGATGATACTGATAGTAATTTTTTGGGGGTAGAATTGGCTAATAATACTGTCAGATTACAAGACAGGAGGAAATATAAAAACAGCCAATATTTTGCAGCAAATCTTAAAGATTATCTGCTAGTGCATGACAGTGATGTGAAATAGAAGTAGAACACAAGAATAACAAACAAAAAAGTACAACAGTAAAAATCTAGTATTTAGGAGAGAGAAAAATCCTTACAGAGAAAGATCAAATTAGACAAATATATATATATATATACATGCAAACTTTTTTTTTTTAAATTCCCTCAGCCTGTTTTGTATCAACAGTAACGGCTTTTATTTGCATTCCCTACTCGATTCCTCATTGAAGCTTCCTTTCTACAGTGTCCTCTATATTTTCCTGGCCTAGAGTAACACTTCTGCAAGACATTTTTTCCTTATTTCATCTTACTCATTGCATTTGCTGTCTGAAACTCTTTTCATCTTTATCTGTAAAGACAGTCAAGACTTATGAATTTCAGATCATTTATTATCATCAGATTCTACATAGTGTTTTCCAAAGCAGTATTTTCATTTTTATTCCTTCATTCCTAGCTTCTGATCTATCCTCTGACAGTGATTTTGATCTTACCAATTTGTTACTTTCCAGTATGATTTTTTTTCCTGGATGACTGTAACATGATGGCAAGCATAGGAATGACAGGGTAGCAGACAATTCCTAGGCTACAGCAGGTGATAGGAAACTCAAATGAGGCAACTGTGGACACAGAAATAAAGGAACAATCTGCTTACCCTCAGAAGGCCTCAAGTACAAAGGAGCATCCAGAAAAATACTCTTGCCTCCATTGCCAGCTCATAAATGGTTGGGAAGGGGTGGATCCTGGCTCCACCCCTTCCAGTCACTCAGGTTTATTGCATGCACCTGAGCTCCCCTGAGTTGGCCCTGCCTTCCCACCAGGTGCTCAATCACTATTTCAGGCTGTGACTTAGCATTTCCAGTACAGTAACAAAAATGCTTATAGTACTTTGTCTACAAGCTTTTTTGTATCTCCCTCTATTGGTACAGAATGAAGCAGAATCCTGGTTTGTCAATTATTCAGTTTTCTCTGAATTGTTCTGATTCCCTCAACACTTATAAGTTTCCCTTAAAATCCTGTCTCTAGTTAGTTGTTGTTTGAAGTAAGACAATAAAAAATGTTTTACTTGTTAATCATTCTTTAAAATAATAATGGTGATAAGGTAAATTGTTAGTATCTTTGCTTTCATTCTCATAAGGTTAGCCAGCTTACACTTCACAAACCTATTTTTAAGTGGTGACAACAGTATTTGCATTACTAAAGCGCTCAAAACCCACAGACTTGGACCACAACCTCATTGTGCAAGATCCTGTACAAACAGGGCAAAGGAATTACCCATACACCAAAAAGAATGCAACTAGTCTTAAGCAAGAATCCTTATGCAGACTGATGTGGAAGTATGAGTGTTTTGAATAGTCTGAGAACACTCTGGTCTTGACTGATTTCAAACTTTCTCAGAAACCCTAGAAAGCATTGGACTAGTCAAGATAGCTTTGTTGATGTATGTGGGAAGAGTCCTTAGGAGTAAAAAATTTGAAGGTATCCAGTCTCCTGTAGTCCAAGTTTATCTGAATTTCTGAATTTTATCCTATAAGTATTTTTCTGAAGCACTTAAAATCACAGAATCACAGAATGGCAGGGTTGGAAGGGACCTCAAGAATCATGAATCTTCAACCCCCCTGCCACATGCAGGGCCACCAACCTCCCCATTTAATACTAGACCAGGTTGCCCAAGGTCCCATTCAACCTTGCCTTGAACACCTCCAGGGATGGGGCATCCACAACCTCTCTGGGCAGCGTGTTCCAGCACCTCACCACTCTCAAAATCCTAAATATCTATGGAATTTAGAATATTTTTAATCTAGAATATTTTTAGAGAAAAAAATATTACCATAGTTTTCCAAAGAAAAATTTCTTTTTTAAATCTAAAAATTGCTACAGTGACCACATTATTTTCTTTGTGAACAATTTTCCCATTCGCCACAAAGCATGAGCTGTCTTGATCCTTTCCATTACTTCTACTTCTGGTTTCCTGTCAAGAAGACCATCCAGTTTTGAAGGTTCCCAAATGCTCAGCCCCTGTGGCACACAGCTGCTCCCCAGGCCAATATGCTCTTATGAATCCTGTCCCCTTTGCCTCCCTCATAGCTAAGAGGATTACAAGAAACAGTGATCATTCTGGAACTTCTGAAGACTGTTCAAGAATTCACAAAACACATTAATGTATTTCACGTGCTGCAAGGTCTATATTCAAATGCCTCTATAGTATGTAAGGATAAGGTAATTGCTAAATCTCTGTCATTGCCATAAACTGGCATATCAGAATTTGTGAGCTGCCCAGATCTTTGACACAGCTCATAAATTATGCATTAAAGATTTTATTACACCATGAATAGCATCACCTCTAAATTAATGTTCCTTAATAGCTATTACTCTTTATGAGTCATGGATCACGTGACTGAAGCATGTTTATGTCAATGCATGCTTACATTTTGAATTTGCTGCCAGATTATGGTCTGAAATGCCATTTGTACAGAGAGTCACTGCTATTTATTTCCCAACCAACCTTTCTCACTACAACTTTACAGAAGTCTAGAATACTCATAGCAACTAGGTCATTAAAGATAATACTAATGTTCAAAGGTGACTTCACAAGAAAAAGGGATTTCTTGAAAAGTTTATCACAGTCACAACAGAAACAACAAAAATTATTTAAAATTTAAACCACAAAAAACAATTGCTTACGCTTATATCAAATAATGACATAACGCAGAACTGAAAGTGTAAAAGGGGTGCTAACTTGAAGGAGTCTTCTTTATATGTTGTGATAAACTCCACCTTCTTCATTTACGAGGCATTAAGGAAGCCTGGAGTTAGCAAACACAGGCATTACACAAGTACAGCAGCCAAAAGAGCATGCTGATGGGCAGGCACCCCTGAAACACTGCTCTGGAATCCTTGCTTCCCTGCTCACACTGCTGTTGGCAGCCTGAGAGCAGCAGGGGAGATCTGATCAGACTCACGTTCTTCAAGGCCCTGTAGCAGAACCACTGATGACCCCAAGTGATTAGAGGTCAGCAAACTTCAGCCTGAAGCAACCATGCTCTGAACTTTGGCACATTCTGAGTTGACTCCTGCTGGTTTGTTGCCTTTGGCTCTTATCTTGTAGTTTAGCAAGGATTGTGAAATTCTGAATAGAGTTACAAGACAGATTGGTTCTGTTTCTATGACTCAAGGTCTCCCTTTTCAGATGTCCTCAGTCTTCAAAATTCCCTTGGCAAATCATCTCATCTATCAACTAACATTTTCCAATAGGTGTGTCAGAGGTCCAACAACAAAAAAATCCTATAAATGTTAAATGCCGTACAGAAACATTATCGGAGATTCTTTAAGGTAGCACTTGGACAAAGCTACCTGCGTTCTAACACTCTGTGCAAGTATACGCTTTAACCTGTAACTGAGAAAACTCTGCTTTGAATTTAGTACTCTGTGATGCTTTCAGGTGAGAAGAAGGGAAGAAATATTTCAGAAAAGTGTGTCTTTGAAAGGAACAAATGTAAGAGAGGAACTTTTTGCAAAAGGTACTAAGATTTATAAGTTTAACTTCACTGACTCCCAAATATCCAAGTTTCCCATGAAATAGGGCTTTATTTACTTAGACTTCTGAAAACTTTCTATGAATTTTACTTTTGAGGCCAAACTTAGAACGTTGACAGGAGTAATAATTTCTTTGCCCTTGAAAGTACAATTGAAGAATATATTAACTCATTGGACTCCATTTTTCTTGCCAGTTTTTTTCTGTCACTAAGGTGATCTCGGAGTGCTATAAAGGAATACTTAATGAAATAAAAAGATCTTCAGTGATAAAGTGGCAGGTGGACATGGGAAGATATTTAAATAATAATTAAAGTATTTTAACATCCATTCTCCCCTCCCTCTCTTACTACCCCTTTTCTGAGCTCTCAGAATCAAGTAAGAAAATGATTACAGAAATTTCATTCTTTTGCCTTCTTGCTTCCTTAGTTGAAGCAGTTACTGGAGAACTTCGTATTCTAGAAAGGAGCTTTGAACTGCTCTCAGGCTAAGGTTTTCAGTATCTACAGTCTGATTATGGATACATACACAAGACATAATCAAGGCATTTTCAAATGTAATTCGGGAACAGAAAGCCACAACTCAGCTACAGAGGTAGCAGAAGCAGAGACAGCAAAAGTTTCCCTTCCTGAAAATCAGCATAGTTCCTGGGGTCACATAAGATGCAATTTACAATGGCACGTAGGTCTCTCATTTTTGTTCAGATCAGCAGATGTCTACTTGTAACTTCGGCCATCTAAATGCTTTTAAAAATATCTGCACTTCAGGTAGTTTTCAGAAATTGTAAAATAATGGCTCAATTAAGAAAAAAATTCTGAATAATTCAGGACCTCCTGAATGTCTTCTTCAGCATGAAGGAAGAAGGATGGCTTTTTGGTAACCAGAATTTCTGACTTTTAAAAATATTTCTTCTCACTTTTTTTTTTTTTTTTTCTTTAAACATGTAGTCTAACAGATCACATGCTCTGATTTTTCTTTCTTACAATTTCTGTAATTCCAAAGGACTATTTGCAGGATATTCTAAACAATATGAGATACTGTTTTTTCTCCTAAGAATAGAGAGATCTCAAAATACTCTGAAATGTTGAAACATCACTCAGTATTGGCAACTGCAACCTGGATCTTTTTTGTACAAGTACAGTGTTGGCAAAGTAGCAAAAGAAGAATTAGAAAGAAAAATTGCATGTGACTGTGTAGCAAAGCTTCACAAACATCCTGCATAGTTCAGTTTTAACAACTTGTAAGCTGGAAATAAAATCAACTGTGTTACTCTTTGTCACATTTTTGGTATTTGCTTTATTGCTATCACACCATTAATTTGCCCTGGAGGTAATAAATTCCTGATTTTTTGTTCATTCTACATATTAACTATGTAAGTCTGTGAAAATAAATTCATTGCTCCTGTTCAGATGAAAGCCTTATATTTAATTTTATTTCTCTAGAGAAACCCGTGTCATTTCCAAAAAGTACTGAATTTCAAATATTGTTAGCTTCAGGTTTTCAAGATATACCTTTGCCAATCGTTTGAAGTTCTTTGAAATTCAAACATTTTAAAGAAGCACACTATTAATCTCACATTTATCTAATTTTGTGTCTACTCATCAATATTGATAAGGTGTCTTGAACACTCCTAAGAACATCCATTTACAATATAGAATATTGTTTGAGAGCTAAAGTTTTATAAAGACAGTGCTAGCATTCTGCACTCTGGGTTTCTGGGATATCGTCATCTCCTCCTCCCCTCCTCTCCTTTCTCTTAAATTGAATCCTACTTCAGTCTCAGTGGCTTGAAAATCCTCACTGGCTGCTTCTTAGTGCAGTTTTTGTTCACCTAACAAATACTACGGAGCAATAAGCTTAGTCCAGTGCTAAATATTGTCTACTCAGAGTAGGAATTTCAGAATCACTCTGGGAGACTGGAGAATCTCTTCTCTTTCACTTCTGAGCAGCATCTGGCATTCTGTATTGCAATACAATATATTCTATGCATTAATCTGTATATAATGCATGCAATTTTATTTAATTTAATCAAATTATTTCAGTATTTAATGCAAGGTAGCATACAGGAGATTCCTATGCAGATATTGGTTGTGTTTTATTTTTCTTTTAAAATGATGATAATAACAAAACCACATATAGACTTCTTAGTAAATGAAGGAAAATAGAATAAAAGTTCAGAGTGTAAGCTATACTTCAGGTGAAAAAAAAACTCCAAACCTTTGCTAATCTCAATATTAGAACAGGGAAAGGTTTAAAACATGGTAGTAAATCTAAAAAAAAAAAAAAAAAAAAAAAAAAGTGGCAACAGACTGGAACATATAGTTTCAATATACAGAAAGCACAACAAAATCGAAGCCCATGCCATTCAATTAACAATGTACAACACCTTCCTTGTATAGAGCACTGCAGAAAATGGCATGCTGTTTCATTTCTGTATTTCCAGACGCGTGTCATTTCCAACCCCATATTTAATAGTGTGTAACTGCCTGAAGGGGAGAGATCAGAATGTGTGGCATGTCTCACTAAGAGGAATTTTGTGCATTAAAAAACCCCAAACCAAACTCTTTCAACTATTAAACAAGACGCTAACCAACTCCCTTGCTTCCACCCTGGCTTTGAAGAAAAAAAAAGAAAAAAAAACAGAGAGAGAGAAGAAAAAGAGACAGAAAGCACAGAGCAAGACATAGAAGAGGGAGAGACAGAAAGAAAAAAGACAAAGAGAGCACAGGAGTAAGTGAATTCCTTATGAGAAAGGCGTATGTAAAGGGCAGAAAGAAATGGTTTTCCATGATGTCACTCACAGCATTTCTGTGTCTGGAAAAGTGCTTGAAAAGGCAGACATGGATTTCTTCCATTCCAGTAATGCAAACTATTCCTGCCACGTTTTCAAACCATGTTCCAAGAGTAAAGAATACCGTGTGCGCAGCATGAAAGAAGATAACCTAGATATTTATTCACTACCACCAACCAGATTTGAGCAAGCTGACAGCCTGTGCCCTACCATTTCCTCTTTACCTTTTAAAACCCATTTTTTTTTCAATTTCCTCCCACTTCATAATTTTCTCCTCCCCTTACTTCTTTCACCCTACATTTCTCATCCCTTTCAAGAAGTCAGTGCAAAGATCTTTTCCTACTTCTTCACTAACATGCTTCTACTTTCCTGCACTCTCCCTCTACCCCTGAGAGATCAAACTGTTGTCGCTACTGTTTCAGCTCAAATTCTGTGTCTTTGTCCCCTCATTCTGTGCTCCTTTGCTTGTCTTGGATCTGAGCCTGAAATTCTTTCTTAGATAAAACTCACAGGAAATTCTCACCAAAGATTATTTACATATGACATTGTTTCTTTCCCCTTTCATACTGTTTTTCTTTCTTGGGATTTTGCATATTCTGTCTTTGGCTCAATGCATATTATTTCAGAAATCACAAATAAAAAACAAAAAAACAAAACAACATCAACAACAACAAAAAACCCAAATCCAAAACAAATCCAAAACAACACTAAACTGATAGTGCAGTTAAATGGCCACAGCTGCAAGTGGAGAAACAGACTCATGGGGGCTGAATTCAGTCTTAACAAGACTTTATCACTGATTTACTTTGCCATAAAAGCCACACAAGTCTTTGGTACGTGGCCTGGAAAACATCAAATATCTACATTTGCTATAAATGCAGACAATTTTTCCACCTTGTTTAAGTCATAAGCAACCATGTTATACAGAGGAAGAGAAATAATTTGAAAGCTTAGAGGGAAAGGCAAAACTGTGTCTGCACAACCATGCCAGTCATGTTGCTAGGACTTCTGAAAGAGCTACAAATCATGGGGAAAGCATAATGTACTGGAGGGCAGTATGTGCATGATTTGGTGTTAATAACTCTACAGACTTGAACACAAAACACGGCTTCACAATAAAAGAAGGGTTGGCAAGTCAAAGAAAAAAAAAGAGAGAGAAAAAAGAAAAGGATTTAAAAAAAAAGACACAAAAAGTAGGAAAAGATTGAACAAAAAAGAAACCGAACATGAAAAAAAGATAAAAGGATAGAAAAAAAAGCAACAAAAAAAGAGAAAGGAAAAGAAAAAACTTGCAAGAAAGACCATTCAAAGATTCATAGCTAAGCTAAAGCAAAGCATCATTTTAAAAGTCATGCTGTTCTTTCCTGTTTTTATATACACAGTTCTACCAAAGGCATTCAATTCTCATAACATCCCAACATGGGTCATATCTCATCAACCATTGAACTTTTGCATATGTATACAAGGAGATTAGTTGAAAACAGTTTTACATTAAGTAACACCACTATATAATAAATAGAGTGCTCCCAGTTGTGTGACTTACTGTAGAGAAACTGCTTTAGAGGCAGGGTGATTTCTAGAGGCCCCTTCCAACTCCTAAGTTCTATGATTCTGCAAAATGGTAACGGTCTTGCAGCTCTCAGTCCACAGGATGATTTTCAGCTTGTGTATTTAGTTCAACTTTTGCAGATCCATGACACTTATTCCTTGCAAGATATAATAAGCACACACAGTTGATCCTAGCTACAGGTCTTGTGCTGCACTGTTGGAATGAATAAAATTGCAGCCTTTATCACCTATTGGTCTTCTACTAGCAAAAATTACAAGTTCTTTCACAGCTTTGAAGCTCTTTAGTCTCCATTCCTAGAAAATCTGAAACCCAACTTTCTGCATCAAGCCTTCAAGTAGCTCTCTCCCTTTCCACTGCGTCATACTGTCTAGGAATTATGACCTACTCACTCACAACTTCTGGAACCCTCTCTTCTTTTCTGGACATTTTGAAATATATTCTTACTACTGGACAGAATGGAAACAGTCATCATTCCATGAATATTTATACTTTAATGCTGTTTATTATGCTTTTATGGAGAACATATTCTGCTCAATTCAATTGATTGCCATTATTAAAAATCCTTATGCTCCTACACCACATGCGGTAAGATTTTTCCTCCAACATGGTCTCCAGTTATTTCAAAGGCAGTATTCTAAAAATGGTGAGATACATAAATGCAGTAACTCAAGATGCAACGCATCTTTTGTTTTAACAGGAGATTTCAGATTCTATCTTTTTAGCAGTTTCCCAGTAAAGTTTAATATTTATTACTTGTTCTGAAATCACGAATAAAGTAGAGATGACATGCTTCACTAGGACAAGTTATACTGAGATAAAGAGCTAGACAAGAGAAATAGCTTCCACATAAGAGAAACAACTCATATAACACCTTTCACCCATAGTATGCTTACGTTTGTACTAGATCAGTCTAGATTAGATTTTTCAACTTGACACTTGTAGCAGATTACAGAACGTGTATAATGATGGCATTCCCAATGGCAGCTGAAGGGAATGTATATTGTACAAATGCTAGGCCATGGGCGTCCAACCAGTTGGCTTGTGGGGCTACACTGAGCAAACACGAACTGTCTGGAATTGCATGTAAAATATTTAATAAATTTTCTTCATACTTACATTATGTTTTATTAAAACATAAACAGAGAACAACTTAAAACTGGTGGGGTGTTTGACTTTGTTTTTCTGAAACTAATGCATCAGGCAAATCTGATGGAAGTGGCTGCAGTTCTCAGTGAGCTCTCAAGGTGTTCATCGGTATTTTGATGAAGCATTACTCTTCCTATGCTTCATCCTGGACAGTATGTGTTCACAAATGTACACATTGCCAAAAAGCAATGACATGAATAAGGTGCGACTGTGAAATGAGGACACTTTTCTCTGGTATGAGAAGCCTTATAAAAATTTAGTAAAGAGACTTGACCAAAATTCTCTTTGTGTTGAACGTCTTGCAACCCTATATATTACATTTGAAAATTAAAAGGTAATGTACTTGTCTGTTGAAAATGGAGTTGCAAATATACCAGAAAACTGATGATTTTTTTTTTTTTTTAAGAAATCTTGAAACCTATTCTCAAATCTCTTTATCAAAGTGGAAATGGCTGCATATTTTTCGCTGTTCACAGGACTGTGTTCAGCCACTGTATCAAAATGCATGCAATAGCTTGCCTTAACTCTAGCTGCCATAATTTAAGTTTCATTTTAAATACTGTTATTGTCTGAAACTAAGCACAGATAAGTCGATTTTCATATTGAAGATGCATGTTTAATTCATTTAAGTGAGAAGTTGAATCCCTTAAAAAAATGTATGAGGCATTTTTAATCTTCACGTTCTGACACAAATTTTCTTTTGGATTCCATAAAGAACTTGATTTCACTTTACATAGTCTATTTAGCATTTTATCCCAACTGAGCAACCTTCCTTCAGAAAGTAAATGACAAGTCCTTAAACAGCATTCATACTTTCAAGGTACTCCTAGAACTACATATGATTCCATCCCCTAAATTTTGTGAAATTCACAGCTCTGATGATGATTTGCATGACATCATCCATTTTTAAAACTTTCATACATGGATCTTCTTGATGTCCAATTCAGTGATATTTAATAAAATGTGAGTTGTGATTTTTTTTTTGTTTTTTTTTTTTTAAATTTTGTTTTTACAAAGCATTCTTTGATACGCATTAAATTTGGCAGCAAGTTTTTGCACATAATGTCTTCTCAAATTGTAATCTCTGAAGACTGACGCAATTTCCTTGCAAATTAAGCATAGAGCCATTTTATCTGTCAGCACTGCACTGTGCCCTTCCAGTGTCTTGAGGCCAGGCTGTTATGCTTGGCGTGGCAGCAGAGAACGGAGACCACAGAGCAAGCTGTACCAGGTTGCAGGCTGGGTGTGCCTGTGCTTGTCCATGTAGAAGGGGCCAGTAACCTGTGGGCCCTGTATCAAATGTACCTCCCATGATTTCATTCTATTAATTACAGAAAGACTGTGAAGGAAACAGGCAGAAGCTTCTATCTGTTGCTGAACTTATTTTGATGGGTTATAAATGCTTCCATAAAGATATCCAAGCACTTTTTGAGACCAATTCACTTTCACCTTTGAAAATATCAGCAAGTTCCATAAAAACAACCTTTAAAGAAGATTTGCCCATTGTTTTATGAAGTGCTAAGTAGTTGCATCGTACTTTAATTCACCTATAGCAAATCTCATGCCACACCATTCAAATGTATAAACTATAGCGATTGAAACAAATTAAACTGTGTTTAATTCCTTGTATTGAAGTGCATTTTTTTGTGTGAAGGGAATCATAGAATGGCTTGGGTTGGAAGAGATTTCAAAGATCATCTAGTTCCATTGCCTCTGCCACCTACAAAGTTGCGAACCACTAAATCAAGCACTAGATGATGTTGGCCAGAGCTCCATACAATCTGGAACTTTTTCATGTCACCAAAGTTATCATTACTAGTTTTTACATGGTACAAATAATTTTACTGTGTTTTCCACTCACAAGCTTCTGACAGTGATTTTGAATCATTTCCATATTTTATGATGTATGCAACAGTAATTCTGAGCTGAATTATGAGACGTATTCTTTAATGCAGAGATGCATTGCACGAATGACATGCTGACAGATACTTTATGCTTGCTTTTTTTTAAAATGCTACTAAATGTCATAAAAGATTTTCTTAGCTAATTCTGAAGAGTTAAAATTTCATACTGACCTACAACTAAACATACTCAAGCAACTTCAAGAATTAAAACTTGGCAAGGATTCAACTCCGATCTCAGTGGAAGAGCACAGAACAGAGACTCGTGCTAAAGCTTATCAAGGTACAAAACTGAAGAACAAATGGGAACATTTCACAGTGTCTGACATTCACAACACAATGCCACTAAAACTAAAGCCCAGCAAGTTCTCAGAAGTTCTCAACCAGTTCTACAGTAAAATTATATAAGTTAAAAAAAGACATTAATATTCTGACATTCTATTAAAGCTAACATTTCTGAATGGTTAGAGAACGTGGGACTACTCCTTCTGATTTCATGTAAAAGATGCACTTCTGAAGAATGACATTTTACCATTTTTAGATAAGCTTAACAAGACTTTTATTCTTTCAGTTGTAAACCTATGAAGTTTATACAAAACGTACTTTTACTTGCTTCCTTCACAAGCAGACTGAATATTTGCTAGTCTGGAAAGTCAGCTCATAACAGATAAAACAATATTCAACATAGTGTCAGTGCAAGCCTAAAATCTGTCCTTTACTATGTTTGAAATTCCCTTTGTCTCTTTGTCCCTATCTATGAGAGTTTCAGCTCTTCTGCAAATGACCACCCATTTCTGCATTAATTATCCACACTGACAATATCCACCCCATATCCACCATGTTTAAGCCAGCTCCTAGACATAATTGTGACAAATGGCTTTAAGAAGAAATAAGTCATTCATTTATAATGTTCACCTGTAAGGTGCTAGCAAATTAGAGAGCATGTGCATATTCACAAACCACCACAGGAAGAGATAGGATATGGCACTATCTCATGACTTTGTGAGAGGCTTCTATTTTATTGAAAGGGTTGTAAATAAATAAACGAGATGATTTATGAATAATGGGCAGACCAACTCTTTTTCCTCAATGATAATAACTTGCAAATTTATATCTGCATATTTCTTCCCTTTCACAATATAAACAACAGTTTAGGAAAAGCATATATTAATCAGCAGGTGACATAAGCGTTCATTCACACTTTTTTCTACTCAGAACATCTGGCAATCAAAGTCTCACTGTGCTACTTTCATATATCAACTAAGAAAAAGAGAACAACTTATTAAAGGTGATTTATGCACACTAATCATTTTATTAAATATTTTATAGAACAGACATTCCCCTAGTCAGTAATCTGTTATGTGAATCTTCATTGATACCAACTTTTGAATAGCTAGGACTGAATTGTTATTCAGAATATAAACATATAGTCACAAATGCATTTTGCAATAATTATCTTAAATACTTAATTTTGGATCAAAATGCATAATCCTCATTAAAAAGAGTTGTGAATTTATCAGAAAGTGATATTAAATTGTCAATTTTTTTTCCTAATTCTCATTTTTTCTAAATTCTCTGTTGCTAACATTTACCCGTTCCAGTAATGAGCCTCAGCTGTTTCCTATGCACTCCTGGGAGGCATAGCAGGAAGTTAGATGCAGAATGTTAAGTTGGGGAAATTTTATTTATTTATTTATTTATTTTGCCTTCATAATTACTAGTTTTGAAAAAATACTGAATTAAAAAAGAAAATTTTCTGAGTAATTTATTCTTTATTACTTATATATTTTTTCCAGGACATCTCTATTCATCAGGTAAACAGAGACTGCCCTTTTCCACATCAGTTTCAAAGTAATTTAGAGCATCAATCCGAACCCTTGTATTTCACATTCCAGCTTTAATGATATCCCTGTATTCCAGACATGCCCTTTTCTGAAATTCAACATATCTTTGTTTTTATGCAGAAACCTGACACATTTTTGGGTCACGGTACTTGGCAGTACTGAAGTCATCTTACAGGAACATTATGGAATTCAAATAATTGAAGCACAGAACTGACTTTCAGATTCTGTAAGATAGGATTCCAGTAATGCTTTTGGGCATAAGGTATTCATTTGGAACTGAAGGACATACAATTGACGTTTACATCAGGAGCCTGAATGCAAACTCAGGCTGTGCTGTGTTAAATATCTGTGTAATAATGCTATCAATCAATGGACATGAGTTAATGTTTTAAAAATATTTACAGCAGGCATGAGATAAACTTCCCTGTGCATGGGAAAAGTGACATAGGACAGTATATGACATTTAAAAGGAGTATTCTTTGTCCTTGGGTTAGTTTGTTCTAATCAGTAAACATCTGAGCTCTGTCGCAGGCCTTAATTATGCAAAAATGTATTCATACATACATTTGTACGTCATTTCTGACATACACGGTTTTGTTGATTTAAACAAGCTTAATCCTCTGAGGAAACACACAACTGATTGTAGAATAAGATTTAAAGACACAAACTGAGTCTGAAATTTTGAATTGTATGACTTTGTGGGATTCACATGACTGAAGTTCAAATTATTTTCTCTTAGAGAACCTGGAAAGCTTTTCTCTTCATCTGCTTATAGATCATCTAAGAACATACATGAATTCCTGCTTTAAATCTTGAGTATTGAAGTTTAAGCTACATAGATATTTGTCCTGAGAGCAACACAGTAACATTCATTCCATTACAGATTTCAGTTTCCATTTGTCAAACTTAGGCACAGCAGAACTAATAAACAAAACGCTGATGTGCAGAAACATATTTGGTTCCAAGCATCAGTAAGCCAGGCTTGCAATGAAGAAATAGGAGTGCAAAACATGAGTCACCGTCATTTCTGAAGGTCTTGGGAATTCTCTTTCCCAGACCCAAATGCAAATAGTATGTCAGAGAGCCCAGACTGCAATTTCTACATTCCCTACCACAGCAACATTTCCATACGCGACCAGAAATAATAATACTCTCATTTTTCTCTGCTCAAGTAAAAAAGATGTATGCTATGATCACAGGTCTGAGAAGCTCTTGTGTTTAGCCTCTTTGCTGGTTACATTACAGACTGACATAACAATGATACACTGACTGTAAAACATTTAGGCATGATATCTTCCTGTGAAAACATACCATTGCTTATGCTCTTATTCTGAGCTACTTCAATATTGAAAGCTTCAGGGATGATCAGTTTTTACCGGAGCGTAAATTTTTCTTAGAGAAAAGTAAGTTTCCTTTTCTCAAACACATGGGGTTTGAATAAAGTGAGAAAAATGAAAAACATTCAGGATTTTGCAAAAAAAATAGAGACTATTTTCTGGGAAGGCTGTGCAATGTTCAGTATTTTTTCCTCACAGTTGGGTGTGCTTTAAGCAATAAGCAACATGCCAAAGAGCTATAGCACTCTAGCATAATAGGTTTAATGCTCTCAAACCCACATGCCTCCTATGGTGAGACACATGCAGATATGATATTACATTGTGTCAGTTATTATGCAGCAGGCTTAAAATAGGACATGATTTTTATGGATAACCAGCACTTAATGTACATATAAATGACAGCATGTGTGAATATAAAATGAAGAATTCCTAACTTGAAACTTAGAATTCATCTAAAAATCTCCCCCAATATCTTATGCCCATTAAAATATGATGTTTTCCTCTTTAATTGTAAATTCAATTCTAATTAGAACAGAGTGGAATTTAAAAAATATATATATATTTCTATAAGTATCTCTACACACCGTAACATCTGTTAAAATTTCCCTCCCACGGGAAAGCATTCACCTTTAGTTTATTATGTCTCATACATAGTTAGATTATTTCTGTACAAGATGAAAAACTTATGAAACACGACACAGTCGACACACTCAGTCGTGCACTATTCTATTCAGTCTGATTGCCTGTAACGGGGTTAGCGTCTGATATTCGTATCCCCATTGTAGTGCATTTACAAGATGTAGGCAGCAGATGGCAGCACACAGTGAAAAAAAATTTAAGAGTTATAAGAAAAATACAATTAACAAAATTACTGCTTTAGTCATAAACTTTTCCTTCGGTTTATAGGAAAACAAACAAACAAACAAACCCAAACAGTTACTGTATGTAACCAGACAGGTACACTGTTGAAAATGGTGTCAGCAGCACTTAAGAAAGGAGGAAGAATAAAAATAGTTTCTACAATCAGGTTGCAAGAAAAGACAAATGCAAACACTCATCCCGATATCATGGGAAGAACTCAGAAGTAATAAAGCTTAGCAACTCACAAGATGAGTATTTAGTTAAGATTCTCAATGTTGTGCTGGGACTGAACTTGGAAACAAAAGCAGACAGCCTAATATATATCTGGGTCATACTGTAACCCCAAATGTTTCACTGCAAAAACAAATTCTCTTACACGTTGGTCATGCAGGAATCACAACTGAGGAATGGTGAGAGAAACTGTCCTTGACCAGTGCAACACTATAGAGGATATCATAACTGGAATCAGTATTTTTGGTTTAAATTCTGGGAGCATCTAAATCTCATTGCAAAAAGTGTTAACACAGCTTTTAAGAGCTGCAGTTTTTAGAAAACTTCCTTGGGGAAAAAAAAAATAGCACCTCTGCCATTCACAATTTACTTCTTTCATTAGAAAAATAAAATACGTTTGGAGTCAACATTGGAAGTTCTACAGATATGGAATACAGATAGTCAGGATCAACCTGGAGTCAAAGTAAAATGTTTTGAGAGAAATAAAAGCTGACAAGCAATGCTAACTTAACGGGATCAGATCCTGAAACATTTTTCTTAATCTGTTCATGAAAATTCACAATTTTAAAAGGAATAATATTTTAATTAATGTCTCAGAGTATGAGTCTATCTCCCAAACATCTTCAAGAGTGAAGTCTAGTTTTGTCTTAAGGATTAAAAGAAGAACACAAGAAGCACCATAGTTAAAAGTTCAGTGCATAAAAAAACAAATGTATGATTCAGTGAGGCAAAAATCTATCACCTTTCTTGCAGCATGACCCACTGTGAAAAGATTCCATGCATGAGTTCGCTGAAATATTCTAGATGTTGTTACTTAACTATAGTCCACTGAATGTAGTAAAAAACAAAACAAAACAAAACAAACAAACAAAAAAAACGCATAAAAGATGTACACATTTCAAGCAGTGGCTTCCCTAATAATTCTTCTTTAAGAATATTTAATTCTGAAATCAAGATTTCCTAGTACTCATCATAAATTTTAGCTTAACTTCCTAAGTTGTAAAGCAATGCAGTAAATTAGCAAGGAACTTCAACTCTATTTTTTAAATTTATAAAACTATAAAATATTATTCACAAAGTGAAAGGTCTTTCCCTAAATATCTGAGGTTTTAAAATATAATAAAAATCAAAAGCATATGTGTAAGGCAAAAATTATTTAAATACATATAAATGATTCAGTTTGCAATACTGTCACCTAAACAACAGAAGCTTCCCTTTCAGTCTAGTAATAATGCTTGTGAGAGTGGATTTACAAGCTCATCCAAGCCTCCAGTGAAATCAGTAGCTGCAACTGAATCCCATTCTAGTGCTTAAGCCAGACCTGGTCATTTTGTACTTGTGGATACAACTGGTGCCTAAAATAATTTTGAGAAATGAACGCATTTTGTGTGAGCCATTACAGCTAATCTGAAAAACCACCTCTGACCAGTTTTTCTGGTATGGTGTGATTAAGGCTAGGTTGAAAAATATTGAAGTAAGAGATAGGACAGCTAAGAAAAGCAGCAGGAAATAATCACAGCTGTTTGTTGATTTTTGTTGTTGTTGTTCCCTTCCCCCTCAACCCCCCCCCCCCCCCCCCCCCACACACACACACACGAAGAGAAAAACAAATAGACTTTGAAGAGCAGATGTTCAAGGGCAAAAAATTGACTACAACTTCTAGGCTTTTGTAGCTATTGACCTTTGTTTTATACTTAGGAAAAAAAGCAAGACAACTATGATTGACTCAAGCTTTCCCTCACTAGTTAACTTTTAAATGCATGCTGGAAAAGGCTGTTGTAATTAATCTCTTGTTATTAAAATATTTAAGTTTCCTAGCTACATATTTTTTTCATAATAATCAAGATAGATTTAAAATTCAATTATTTCTGATCTTAATTGCTGAACAGTGTTAGTAAGTATCCAGATGTGTGCATTAGTTACAGAAGGCAATAACATATTTGCATTCCCTGCTCTCCAAATCCAGACCAGACGCTCAGTGTTTTTCAATGTTTCTCATGACCGCTGGGGCAAAAGCATGTTGATATCCCTTTTTTTTTTTCTTTTTCTTTTTTTTTTTTTTAAATTTTTTTTAAAAAAAAGGTGATTTACAACTACCATGTGACACATGCTTGCTGAATCTGAAGTTAATATTCAAAACTCATTGTTTATTTTGGAGTCTGATAAAAAACCCCAGAACATAGTGATGTGCTAATTACAGAAACATTAACATTCTTTATTGTGTAAATATAAGTAACATAAGGATGGCACTAATGTTTCTTAATGTCCTAAATTATGTGGCTATGAACCTATACTCCATCACATGGATCCATATTTCACAAGGCTGCCCACTCATGCACCCAGACACAGCTTTTACGTTGTCAATAGGGAGTGGTCAATTGTATCAAACCTGTATAATAAAAATATAATAGTTCCAGATTCTTAAAATTAGAGTGAATGACATTCAAACATACTTCTCATATATATAGCAATGGTGTACATGCTGCATCCTGCAGAATCCTTTCCATATAAATAACATTTCTAAAATGCTTTGTAGATAATCCTGTTCTTCCTTGTCACACCTCTGTATAAGGAGTAAGGAACACTGTGTGTGCTCACATATGTATGCTTATATGTTTGTGTTATGTACACACATAATCCAGTGACAAGCATAGATTTGACTAGTTGTCAGTGCATTTTTATGAAGTGCCAAATAACTTGTGCATGTATATACGTACACAGACATGTTTCTTTAAAAATAATATTTACTAATTTACTAATTAATTTGCAAAGAAATTTTTAATTCATACTGAATTTTAAGTACTGGAAAAGTTGCTGAATATTTCATATAATAAAAATTTAAAGTGACAATAAGAATTTAAATTGTCCTGGTTTTCCATTAATCAGTGAGTCAATTTCCACCAAGATTATCACATCAAAGTCCAGAACAGCAGGGCATTATCAGATTTCTTTTATTTTTAAATACATATCACAGAATCACAGAATTGTAGGGGTTGGAAGGGACCTCCAGAGATCATTGTGTCCAACCCCCCTGCCAAAGCAGGTTCCCTACACCAGGTCACACAGGTAGGCATCCAGGCAGGTCTTGAATATCTCCAGAGAAGGAGACTCCACCACCTCCCTGGGCAGCCTGTTCCAGTGCTCCGTCACCCTCACTGTAAAGAAGTTCTTGCACACATTTGTGCGGAACTTCCTATGCTGCAGTTTCCGGCTGTTTCCCCTTGTCCTGTCTCCATTCACCACTGAAAAGAATCCAGCCTCGCCATTCTGCCCCCCACACCTTAGATATTTATAGAGCTGGTTCAGGTCCCCTCTCAGTCTTCTTTTCTCAAGGCTGAACAGACCCAGTTCACTCAGCCCTTCCTCATAGGAGAGATGCTCCAGGCCCTTCACCATCTTCGTGGCCCTCCGCTGGACTCTTTCCAAGAGATCCCTGTCTTTTTTGTACTGGGGAGCCCAGAACTGGACGCAGTACTCCAGATGAGGCCTCACCAGGGCAGAGTAGAGGGGGAGGATCACCTCCCTTGACCTGCTGGCCCCGTTCTTTTTAATGCATCCCAGGATGCCATTGGCCCTCTTGGCCACAAGGGCACACTGATATGAATTTTAATCTTGAATTTATATAGTCTTTAAACAATTTTCCTATATATTAAAGTCCTTAAAGTGAGGTTAATATCTTCTGAGTTCTTCAGGAACTAAACTTGAATCCCTACCTGTCTTATAACGCCCATCCTCATCACCCTCAGTCTGTACAAGATGCCTTGCTTTAATTGTGCATTGTTTCTGATGCATCATGAGTTTGATACAGTTTGTTCAAAAATACTGCACATTATTACATAATATAACTAATTGCAGTTGTACTCTTGTTTACATATTAATACACACAAAATAAGTTGTCACTGGAGACTGAGCATCTGGGATCCTTGAAGATCTGCAGTTGCACACAGCAAAAAGGAAGTGAAAATCATCAAAACAGTCCCTCAGGATTATAAAATAGATTGCTGAGTTTCCTGTGTAGAATAAACCTATTACTACACCAGCTACTCCAATAAAAAAGCAAAATTATGACAAGAATCTCCCTTACAGAGAGAGCACCACATCTGAGGATTTTCATGGGTGATCTCTACATGGAAATCAACAGGTATCAGAGGCAACCCCGACATCTTTTCTAGGCTCTAGGCAGTGTTCCCTAGTGATGCTATTTACCCTTTTTAAAATACCATCCTGAGTAGAGTCCAATGCTAAACAAGACCAGAAAAGTAAGAAAGCCCCTTTTCTACCAGCATGAGATGGCAGTCTAGTACCAAACAGCAAGCTGTCTAGCTGCACAGACCAGATGAGCAACAGCAATAGTAATACCCAAGGTTAAGGACTGAGAATTGTTTTCACCTAGTGCATTAAAAAAAACATATGCTTTCAAACATAGCTCGCAGGTAGAGAGGCAGCTAATATTTTGCACAGTTTGATCTACAACACATACTAGCACTCAGTTTGTGGATTTGTAGAGTACAGAGACAAGAAATCCAAAAGGAATAGAAGATAGCTGAACCCAGTCTTTACTCAGTTTTCAGGAGAGCTACACTCAAGTAAAAACTATATGAATTTTTACACTCAATTTTGTTGTGGTAAAAATGAGAATATGGTCTTTTTCTGAATACATTTGGTAAATAAATTCCAAAAAAAAAAGACCAGGAAATATTAATGCTTTTTCAAAATATCCCCAAATTCCACTACAGAATATGATAAACTGCAGCAAGCAAAACTTTAGGAAAGGAAGTTGCTTGGAGAAAGTTTAGATTCACTTATAAATGTTAACAAAACAGGACTCTGAATTATAGCTCTACAACCCACACAATGTTTAGAGTTACTCTACAAAGTAAAAAATAAACATTTATTTACAATCACATACTTTAAAATATATATCATAAAATAATAGTCCTGTATACGTTCAGCAAAATATATTCAGCACAGTGGAAAAAAAAAATCAAAAAATAAATAGTTATTTAAAGAGAATTAACACATACTGTCCAACTTCAAGGAAAATAATCCACACCTCTGCAAAGCCAGGAGATAAGAGTTTCCCAAATATCCACAGAGACACCCAAATTTAAAAAGTGATGTTTAATACCTCAGAGTGTGTCTTCTCTCTTCTCAGGATCTGGAAAATGGGATATTACCTTCCAGCATGACATATGTACTTATTTGAGAATTTGTGCTGCATTGTGTGCAGTGACGGAGTGCAGAGCACTGTATTTGCTATAGTTATGCGCTGATGATGAATTACAAGTGAATTTATTTTTGTACAAGTGAACAATCCTAAATGTAAATGTTTATTAGAACTTTTGTTACTGCCTCAGTCAAAGGCATTCATTAACTTGCTATTATTGCAATGTAGTAAGTGACAGTTTGCCTTTATTTTACTTTCTATAAACATATATATTTATGCAAATCACACTTCATATTTAAATTTTTTATCCTAGAGTTTCTGCTGGTCCAGTTACCAGCAGTGGTAGTACTGATGATAGAGCATCCTCAAATGTGGTGTTCTCTCTGTAAGGGAGACTTTTCAGCTGAAGTTCTCTCTGCTTTGTAAGATAGTGGAAAGAGTAAGCACAATTGGGAGCAGAAGTATGCCAGGAGTTTCTGCAATATTCAAGTTTTTCTGCACAAGTGAGTGCTATGAAGAAGGATTCTTCAGTAGATGGACAATGGCAAAAGATAGAACCATTCTTCTGGGAGCTATGAATGGATACAGAAGGCTGAGAACTTGATTACCTACAATCTGAGTAAACTATACAGCAGAGTGCCTGAGAAATCAGCAAATCCTCCCTTATGTGAGTGGTAAAATACAGAAAAGCACATTAAATATATAGAGGAAGAACGTATGCAAGCAACCCCACTAGCTGCTTACAAGAATTTATTTTAAAAGGTGGAAATAGTGCCTGGATACCTGCCTGTGTACTGTATAACAGGAATACCTCAATTTGAGTATGATGCTCAAGGCTGGCACAAGTTCCTACAGAAGAGTGCTCTAGCATTTTTGAAACTGCTTGACAAAAGTTCTTTGCCATCTAAACTCCCAGATTTGTACCTCAGGAATTATAATTCCAGCTCGTGCACACTGACACCTGCAGGAAAGCTTCTCCCTGCTCAGAGGCTTCCCTCCAGTCCCAAGTGTACGCAACTGCTCACCAAATTTGTCCTTGGAATGACATTTTCCCCTCAACAGGGCAATACCTCTTCTTGTAGTACACAACAATTTAGCCTTTCAAGAGGACTATGAGGACAGAGTTTGGGCATCATAAATCAAGCTAAGTGATTCAACTATCTTCCCCCCCCCCCATCTCCATACTTCAAGAGATTTAGGAACTATTCCAAGTGACTCCACTACAGGAAACATTATCTTCCAAAGTAAAATAGAATAGCTCTATTAAGCTAGTTTCTCAAAGAAATATTCAGCTTATCACAATCAACACCCAATAATAGCATGTTCTTACACGTCAAACTTTCAATTTGCTTAAGGATTCTCTGCCACTCAGAAAGCACCTTGAAACTGCTGGCATTAGTAGTCCTTTCTCTTCAGAGTCACATGCACAACTCTGTATGACCAATGTAGGGAATAGTATAAAATTACTCTATTTCATTTCCAGATTAAGACTGTGTGTAATGTCAAAAACAATCTTTGTACTCACCCCAGCCTTTGGTTTAGCTCCAGAAGGGGCTGCTGAACAGAAGGATGTTTGATCAGGAGTATGGATGTTAGGAGGCAAGCTTGTTTGAGAATGTCCTACATCTGCTCCAATTTCAGAACCAGATTCACCATCCTGGTAAAAGTTACAACTCTCTTCAGTAATGTGAATATGAAATAAAAGTTTGTCTTTTAAATAATTTGTGTATTTATATAGAATCACTCAAAATTATATGCTTAATTCCCAGTATAACTGTAATTCCACCTATTCTTTTGTATCGCCTAGACATTCTCTTGCTTTCCTATTCAACGTGGTAGTTTGCATTAACTGCTGTTATGAAATTATAAATCACCACTAACATCAAAGCTAAAACTCCCCTAAACAGTAGAATGCAGGGTAAGAAAAATCAGACTTCTGCAGCCCTGAACTGACATTTTTCTCTAATGTTTAGCGTTTCCTGTGTGCTCCCACCTTGTCTCCCACTACACTGCAAGCTCAGTAAACATCTGTAAGCTATTACACTGCTGAAATGACATCATTGTACCACAGTTCATACTATTCAGAGGTACAGCTCCCTAGTTTTTTGGGCTCAGTAAGCACTTATAAGCTACTTGTAAGAGCATTTTAACTAGAAATAACTTTCAATGACACTGGTTACTTTTTTTTTGAGAATAAAAAGAAGAAATAATGTTTTATTTTTGAGGAAGTAAAAAGAAGAGAATGTTTGATTTAGTGTACAGAATAAAGACCGGCGCTTGTATTGCTTGCAGATACACTGCAACATTTAACCAGCACTGAGCAGGCCATGTCAAGGAACTGCCCTATGCTGGCCAGATTATTAGCTGAAATGCAGCCTGTGAATATAGCGCTTGCAAAAGAGCCTGAGCTATTAACCCCAGCCAACACTATGCGGATAAAACCTCAGTTTCCTAATATCATGTTCCTAGAGTAGCTGAAATAAGGAGCAGAAATATCTCAGGAGCTCCTGCACTGGAAATAAGTGGCGGTCCTTTGATTCATTAATTCCAGTTAAGCGCCTGTCAAAAAGAAGCTGCCGATTAGACAGATGTCTCTGTACCTTTTTCTGGTGGGCTTCTTTGCAGCTTGGAAACAGGCACCACCTCTGATTGTCTTACAAGCTTACTTACATGGATTGTCCCAACCCCCTATTTTGTTGTATGAAGTTACCTAAAATGCTGACATTCATTAGCAAGATGAGTCATATTTGAGCTTTCCTCTTCCATCAGTGCACAAGGAGATGATGTGAATACATTGAAATCCAAAGGGAAAATTCTAACTATCAGAGGTATATTTATGTAATATTCTATAAAAATGATTATTTCTATCTTCCAAAACCACTGAAACCTAAATACTGCTTTCCTCATCTATAGACCACTCACTAGACTATACTGCAGTAATGAAATCTGACTTTAATGGGAAAAACCTCTCATATTTTAGAAGAAAATATCACCAGTAAAAACAAACAATCTGAATATAAGCCTAGATATTTTGGGGTAGTATTTCTCAGGTTTCTTAAATTGAAAAACAGCTGCTACACATGTGAATAAAATTAACAGGAAGCCTGCATGAGAACACCTTGGGTCAGTCATTTCAGGTTCTTTACAGCTACGTGTAAACATTTTTCAGGAAAAAAGAACACATCCATCACATTTGTGTCCTACATAGTCTCTTCTGTCTACTCTTAGCAAGGAATTTTATTTATTTAAAAACATCATTTAAACAAAGAAAATAATTTTAAAAATTAAGATAACTTGTATGATTTTCACCAGAATCTTATTTTAAGTGATGGAGGATTTCATACATACATACATTTCTGCCAAAAATTTCCAGGACCATCCAGTGAACAGAAAAGATAGACCTGTAGCTCATAATTACTTTCAAATCAAACTATTTAATGTCAAGTGACACATAAACATGTGCTCTGAGACTAGGGGTGATCCTGCCTCTCTGTTGCATTTATAATAAGTTATAAAAAAAGAGAGCTAGACATTTTCTGAGTGTGTGGTCCTTATTTTTCATCTGGGGAACTTTCACAATGTCCTTTAATGAAAACATGCTGAAAGAAAATTCCAGATGCCACTTCTACTTCCTTCAAAACACACAAAAAAACAACAAAACAAGACAAATTATTTACAAACACAGTTTTTTGGGTTTTTTTTGTTTTTTTTTTTTTTAATTAAGAAACCAACAAGCTGATAAATGTGAGGAGTATTAAATTTTATTATTATTATTTTTTTAAAGATTAAGTTAGAAAAGATTTTAATTAGAAAAATAATGAAGATATCCACTTACAGGTATATGCCTCCGTTTGTATGTTGGAGTGCTGGATGGGGAAGAACCTGCACTGAGAGCATTTTCAATATCCTGATCCAGCTGGTCCAGTTTCATAATTAACAGCACCATTGAATCTAGCTGTGACCGATCCCGATCTCCTGTTATTTCCTAAGGAAGAGAACATAAAATCACTAAATTAGAAATAGTTTTTTATAAAAGTTAATATTAAAATTTATAATATTTTTAATGTATTTTCACATCAAATTAAGAAATAACTTTAAGTAATGAATGTTTATTCTTTTCAGTTGATACTAATTTATTTATTTACTGCTGGGAAAACAATTTATACTATTTTTAATATATATTCAGCAAATAAATTTGACAGATGTGCACACTTAATACAAATCCATTGTTGCTATTTCTATAGTGCACCTACTCTTTAAAGACCTATTGATTCTAAACACTACTCCAAAAATCCACCCAAGTTAGTTAATTTGATTGTACAAATTCAAATGTTAAAAGTTAGTGTACGATTGAAATTTGAGGAGAAGGAAGTTAAAAGAAGCCATTCTATAGCTGAGGATAGCTGCAAGTATTCCTTGTGAAGATCATTAGCATAACAATGTTTCAGCTCTTGCTGTTTTCTGTCTTGGTTGGAAATGTTTGATACAGATGAGATACATTAACAGTACGATAAACACAGCATAGCAGATGCTCTGTTTGGAAAGAAAGTTGAAGGATGTTAAATTCCACCAACTTACTTGAAATAATATTTTTACAATTTTTTTTTTCTCCTCAAGAAATGGGAAACAACAACAACAAAAAAGTGTTATAATTGCTTCACTGTGGCTAAGCAATAGGGAATGTAAATGCCCAGATTAGCCAGTTCTGATAGTCACCCAACTGTTTTTCAGCCAACCATATTTCTCCATTCAGTTAGGATTCTGTTAGTTTTATTATAGACTGCTTCAGAGATTTTGTTAAACATGAATTAAATGACCTCCATTCAAATTAGAGGAACTGTAGGAGTAAGATGTTCATATAAGATATAGCCTATACGGTACATGTGTGAAGACAGAGTTGATCTTATTTAAAAATAAAATCTTACAACAGCAGATACACAAATATATCAAATCCACAGTAGAGTTTCGTACAGTATTTGTAGCAAAATTCCCTAATGAAGGCAGCTGTATTTCATTTTATATTTCATATTAGAGCATGATATTTTGGACTGGCTTTTTGAAAAAGCTTATGAATTTGCAGGACCTCCTGATGAATCTAAACTGAGGTTAGAACGATCCTATGATAATATAACCTCAAAACAATGTAGCAATCAGTGACTTGGATTAAGTTTCATCTTCAAAAGGAAAGTAAGCGTCCTAAGCAATTCAAATTTATTGAAACTACGCACCATTATTCTAACTCATTCAGCCCACTGCCTACAGGCCGCACATTATCCAGTCCAGTCCACCCTGCAGCTGCCCCCTGCTCCATGTCATCATGGCATCAGCTCTTCCCACCAAGCAGCCTTGCCCCAGGCACAAAGCCATAGCTCAGCAACAGCCAAACATTGTGATGCTATTAACACTGATCATTTTTTTTGTATATTTGTGACTCCATTTTCAGTTGGCATACATACATTACCTGCATGTTTTCAAATGGAATGTATAGAGTTAGGTAGTCAATCAAATATCCAATTGTCTTTTCACTACACTTCTCTATACCCTCTCTTACTAGAGAAGGATATCCCTCACTTCACGGCCATGCCTTATTCACATCACCCCTTCTTGGCAGTATGTACAATTATTGTTGAGGATGAAACACAAGGAGAGTAAAATTTCATCAAAAAATCTCTAACATTATGAGAGGTCATTGAGAACTGCAACCACTTCCATCAAACCAGGCCTTGTTTCACAAAAACAAATATCCCACTAGATTTTTGTTGCTCTTCCTTTTTTTTTAAATTATTAAAACATAAGAAGTTGTAATATTGCTAATATACATAAATAACA
The DNA here is from genome assembly GCF_023343835.1 of Lagopus muta. Classification (NCBI taxonomy): domain Eukaryota; kingdom Metazoa; phylum Chordata; class Aves; order Galliformes; family Phasianidae; genus Lagopus; species Lagopus muta. The sequence goes on along the minus strand of NC_064436.1, from coordinate 44,763,536 downwards.
TTTTCCATATGTGGTCCAAGACAATTTATCCTAAGTGGGGCCCAGGTAAGGCAAAAGTTTGGACACCCATTCTCTAACTGATTTTAAATTGTTGTTCAAAGTCTGTAAAATAAGGTCAGTTATTTCATCTGACCTGCATGATTTCAGAAAGCAGAGCAGAGGAAGAACCTGCCAGTAAAACAGACATGCCTTCTTTATACTGTGAAGTTATGTTCACCATTCTGGTGATGTGGTTGCCAGTTTACTCATGTTGTAAAGAATGCACAGCAAAATCTTCATCTACAGGGAACTTGTGCTTCTGTTAACATGAGCCTTAAACATAGCTCCCCAACACAACTTAGACATTTATTTCTGTTAAGTTTACTGGAAAATATCTCATGGTAGAGGCTAATCAGCATAAAATTTATAACTGAATGATAGAAAAAACTAAAGCGTGTTGCCCTTATACAACAAAATGAGGGCTAGTGAATGCGTGGGATTATTTCTTTTCTTTTCTTTTCTTTTCTTTTTTTTTCCTAACTTGGAGAAAAAATAGACATTTTACATGAAGAAAATAACAAACAAACATTAATAAAATAATAGAAAAGTTTTTATTATCTGTATAAAAGTTTAAAAAGTGAAGATTTTCTTAAGACTTCAATTTCCATAGAATTATAAATTAATTTCTTCAGTTTGTCCTTTTTTCACAAACTATAAATTAAGATTAATTAACTCTTACAAATATTTCAAGGAAAAAGTGCAAAAGTTTACAGGGTAAACTGTCAACTCAATCTTTAAAGATAAGATATTTGTTCATTAATATAAGTGCAATTTCAGTGAATGAAAAAAGCTGATTAAAACAAATGAACATACACAACACAATCTCCTTGCTAACAGTAGGCAGAAAAAATAAGGTATCATTTGTATGTGTGGAGGAAAAGTTTCCACTCAGTGTACACAACCCTAGCAACATAACAGGTTGCAGAATATTTTCCATATTTGCTTTTATTTCTTTATCAAAATGCTCTAGAAGGTACTATGGAAGAAATGTGCTGTTATACTAAAAACAATAACAAATTATCATATAAGAGGAGCAGGTTTAACTAGTTACTTAATCTTGTAAAGTTTGCCACAAGGTCTCGCTTGAAGAAATCCACGTTATCATTCATTTTTCGGGGGGGGGGGGGGGGGGGGGAGGGGCAGTGGAGCAATAAAAATATTTAACTTCCGTCTTTTATTTTAGTTTCTTGTTACTCATCTATTTATGTATCTTTGTATACAGTCATATATAGATAAGCACACATACATGCACTCATGCATACTCTCTGATTTGCACAGCAAAGAAACTTCATGCATTGATAATAGATTTAAATTTGGAATTCACTTCTAAATATAGAAGAAAATAGTATAAATATTTACCTGGAGAAGCTATTAAGAACCATAGATTACATTAGCTTATTATATTAAATTTGCCACAGAATTTTTATAACTTGAATTGCAAAATGTAGGAATATTTTGTAATAACCTGCAGCTCACTGAAACAAACCCAGTACTTATGGCATCTGAGTATCCAGTCATCTATTTAGAAATCTAGAGACAAAAGAGCCCACATTTATCATTCTCTTTTCTGTAATTTTTCTCATGTTAGCAATTTACATGGGAAATTCATTAGTCCTGTCCACCAAACACAGATTACAATCCTTCTTGTTTCTGTAGAAGGACACTAGGAAAGAAACAATTGACTAAAACTAAGATAAGGTGTGTCCAGCAACAAATACTTTCTTCCTTTGTACCCAGGGGCATGACTAGATTGGGGAGACCTCTGAAGGTCTTGGAAAGTCTGAGGTGAGGGAACCACTGTGGAGAGACCAGCTCAGCCTCTTGCACAGAAAGGTATATGATGTAGACAGGTGTGGATCAACCACAGTGACAGAGTTCAGGAAACCCTGTGTCTGAAAGGACACCCGGGACCAAGGCACAGAAAACGTGAAACTAAAAGGATGAGTTAGACTTTAAATGGATCACTTATATTATCACGAATCACGATCACGAATATTATACATATTCGATATTCTGCTGTTCTGCAGAATGGACTTTATTTATGCAACAGTATCACAGCATCACAAAGCAATCAAATCCTGTAAGCCACATTCTACTATCTTCATTCAGGTGAGAAATAAAAAAAGTCTTAAACAATTAAAATGCTAAGGTATCAAAACAAGAATTTTAAGGATGCCAATTGAACGGGGTGATGTAACTTGGGATATTCTGCCTTAAGGAGACCAGCTTACAGTCCTATTGCCAAGACAGACAAAACCAAAAACATTAAATGTTTCTCCATCTGATTGCTATTTGGCAGTAGTAAAGATCACTTGCAGAAAAAAAAATGAGGGAACAAATTAGTACCATTAGAGTGAGAAAAGTATCAAAATGTAATGCAGTTAGTAAAAGACCAGGAAATATTTATGCTTTTTCAAAAAGGATACTTGTGGTACAGAAAATTAAAAGAACGTTAAGGTATTTTCCAAACATAGAAGAGCAAACATCTTAGAAGTTTTGCCATATACAAAACTTTTCCTGTGCTGTTCATATTTCATCTTTATTAATATCTCTTCTATGCAAAGTCTTTTTTTTTTTAAATGCGCAGTCTGTAAAAGAATATGATAGCATGAGAAAATCCATTGCTAATTATTTTTATACTCATTGAAAGGATTTTAAGTGTTTTGTTTCCTTGGAAAAGATCTCATTCTTTCCCACGTGAAAATTGAACTGACTTGATAACAATTACTTTCTTATTAAATTACTTCTGCATAATAAAATTTGAATTTTGGGTAGTTCTGTGTCACAACCTGCTGCACATTTTTAAGAGCAACGGTTAGTGACTGAAGAGCTGCAGATAGAAATCTTGATCTTTAAGGCAGGTAAATTTTGTGAATAAAACAAAACATAGTTAGAGTTCAGGTTTGGTTAATACCTGACATTTCTGAATATTCAGAACTTCAGCAAAACCATATCAATGAAAAAAATACAAGAGCAGGTGTTGATACCAAATTTCATGTCTTAACCATATGAAACTCTAGTCATACGTAAATCAAGCCCCCTAAAACCATCACTGGGACCAAATACTTGGGGAGAGTAAACTTCATCAAAAGAACAGTTATTCCTTGTCAGTCACATCAAGAAAAATTCTAGGTGGCTCTAAAAGACTTTATCTAGCATATTTCTCTTAAAGTTTGAGTTATTGGAAAACAGTAATAAATGGCAATGGTTTTGAAAAGTTACAGAATTAAGGGAAGCTGGGCCAACCATATCTTACAACTAAGGTATCTCCTGCATTATATAGCCAAGTTGCTGCAGTCAAGTTTCTCCAAAATTCTACAGCAATTAGAAGATTCCTTCTGCAGGGCTCATGATTGAGTTAAAGCAACCTAAAAAAAAATACCTTTGTTTACCTCAGACATCACTGAATAACATCTGCCTTGTGCAGATTGTCATCTGAAATTCATCAAAGCTAAATGTCTGATCATGTGGTAAGTGGTTGACTGGAATTTTGTAGAAGTCTGTGGTTCAGACAAGTTATTCAGCTTTTCTTTATAACTTATTCAGCTATTTCATGTATGCCTTTGAAATATGTTTATGCACACTAGAATTATTATAGCTGTAAAATATTTCTTAATGGGATTGATGTGTGGACAGTGCAAGGCATTGAAAACTTCTTAGGCACGCACACTTGCCTTTAAAGCAGCCCCTGGGGTGGGATGTCCATTCACATCAAAGGACATAAGCCATGTAACACAACCAGAAGACAAAGTTACCCCAAACAGTCTTACTCTTCTTTATTTTCTTTTATTTGCTGCTTAGAAGTTTCTTAGATTTTTCTCTGCCATCCACTTTAAGTACTTGTTTTCTCTCAGAACTTCTATCCAAAATTGTAAAATACACACCCAAAGATGAAGTTCGTAACAGCTGCTAAAGCAATTCTCCATAAGCATTTAAATGAATAAGTTCTGTTCTAAGTAAATGAATACTTACACTTAAACATTTACTGCTTTTTCAACACTAATTTCGGCATTCCAATTCTAGTGATTATTTTTATCTGGAGCCATCAACAAAATAGATTCCAAATGCATTAAATATTACACAATATTAAACATTACACATTCACATACACTATTAATGAGCTAACAATAGAAAGTCACAAATTCATAATAAAAAAACCAAAAACCTGGAAAAGATCTTGAAATGTCATGTCATCCGTCTGCCTCTCAATGACAGCACTGTCATACGTGACAGATGGCTATCCAGCTCCTCTTACAAATCACCACAACTGCCCCCAAGCAAAAAAGGTTTTATTACTGTTACCTTCCTCAGCATTAAAAAAAGCAAAAAAAAAAACAAAAAAAAACTGTCTTCATGACAGTTTTCTTTTTTTTTTCTTGGAGATGGTATGACATTCTCCCTGGTCTCTTGTTTATGCTGATTACTCACCTGCCACTCAGCAATGACAGAAGCTGCTTCTCCCATTTCTTACCACTCTGACATCTCCCCTCAGCCTCTCTGGGACCCTGCTCCTGATGAGTAACTTGCAAAACTATCAGCCTTCTAGTTACATTTCACCTGCAGTGAAAATTCATCACTGGGAATGGAAAAGACCAATATGCTTAAGGGCACTGTATTCATGGCATTATTCTGTAGTTGCAAATAAATGTCATTTGAAGCCATTTCAACTACCCAGCACTTGTGAGGTGAAAAAATATTGGCAGCAGACTGAGATCTCCAGGCAACAAGAAGCAGGTGAGATGAATGCTTGTCAAGAACAGCTGAAATACAGCTAATCTCCTAGACTATGGGCCTTGCAGGAAACTATCAATTCCCAGAGTGTTGCTAGTCCTCAGACCACCCTCACAGCAGCCCCTGAAATGAAAAGTGCAGAGACAATGCCTTTGTAAAGGTGCATGAGATCAGGACAAGGAGCAAAGGACCGAAGTTCAAGGAAGAGAAGATGCATAAAAGGAAAAAACATTTTCTCTGGGACAGGCTGGCAGTAGAGCAGGTCACCCAGAGATACTACATGTCCTCAGGTTTCAAGACCCTGATTCTGAGTAACCTGGTCTGACCTCAGATCTGGCCCTACTTGGGCAGGAGGTTGGACTTAGGAGGTAGGAGACCTCCTAAGGTCCCTTCTAACCAATTATTAAGGCTGCCCCTATTTTTTCCATTACTGTATGGGAACTAGTTAAAAAATGTCACTGGTAGTGCAAGACTGCATTTCACTTACTCTTCATACTGCTATTTGATACGTATTCCCACTGTTCTGTATAGCCTCATGTAAAATGCTTGCTAGTAATATCCCTGAATCATGTCCATCCCCAAGCTAATTACTATCTATCACATGGTAACTGTTCTTTTTTAGGAAGTAAGGCAAATAGCTTTGAAACTAAATAGCCCTCTTTTTAGAAACACTTGTAATTTACTGCAGCTGAAGAGAAAATTCAGCTCCAATAGTATTCTGCTGGGTATTGTATGACCTATACCATGTCTGGCTCAGGACTCTTGCTTCCACTTTATTCCTAAATTACAAGCAAAGGTACTAGATGGAAAACCAGATCTAGATTTTATTCTTCTGTGGTTCTTATTTATCTACTTCAGATGTGCTTTTACAGTAAGACACTGAAGAAGTAAGCTTCTCAAAACACCTAAGTCTTTTTTACTATGAAATGTGAAAACATAATACTAAAAGAAAGGAGACTCCTTAGAAACACTGATCTGTCTGTATACTATACCAGTATCATATTTGAATTCTCAATACGTTTACCTAAAAAATACAGGCTGTGTTTATACTGAAAATCAATACAGTAATAAGCAGTAAACAAGCTAAAACCTGAACCTCTTAGCACCCAATGAAGAGGTAACAAGCAATGCATTAGCAGGACTTGAGCTCAGTTGGGCCAGACTGAATGGAAGTAGCAGCTTTTTTTGTTTCTCAGAGTTTCAGCTAGGCTGCAGCAGGTAACAATGTCAATGTACAGATCTGACAGTCAGGATCAAGAGGAAGGAAAAGCATGATGCTCTGTAATGGTCCCAGCGGAAAGACAAGCTGTTACCTCTCAGCTCAGCCTGCAGTGTAATTACATGTCTGTACATCTCTGTTTTGGGAAGCTGATGACTGACAGCTTTCCTTTGCAGCTGCTGTCTCCCAGGAAGAGAAGGAGAGAAGAACTTATCTCTCAGAAACAACTGATGATGCTCAAATCAAGTTCAGTTGGTCAGTCAGTGTCAGCATATATATCTACAAAATGTCCAGGTAGACGACAGTCAGGAACCTGGCAGTCTGAATCCAGGGGAACTCAGTTTTAACTGGGTCTCAATGTATCTACATTGTAAATATGATCATAGTTATGCATGCAAAGGGACCTGGACAGGCTTGAGAGGTGGGCCCATGCCAACCTCATGAATTTCAATAAAGCCGAGTACAAGGTCTGTCAACGGTTTATGGGCTGGTCCGGCCCAGTTCCGTGACCAGCAGGGCGGAGGGATCTGCGGATCCGCGCCTCTGGGAAAGGGGAAGCAGGGGACCCCAAAATACTTGAAAACAACAGCACTGATCTGAGGTGAAACAAATGATTTTACTAAATATAGTATTAGTAAAATACAATGAGAGAGAGAGAGAGAGAGAGTCTGTTTGAATTGTATAGACCTCACCACAATGCTGGGGTGAGAAGTGCAGTCCAGTTGAGTGACTGAAGTACAGACGGCGAAGCGCAGGCGGCGAGGCGCAGATAGCGAAGCGCAGACAGCGAAGAGCAGGCGAAGAAGAAGGATCAGGTGACCTTGCTTGGAGTTATATCCCCTTGCTGACCGCAAAGTCTCCTGGGGAAAAGTAGTTCTTCTCCGACGGACGAACATTCGGCAGATATCAAACCCCACCCCCAATGCATTACATGATGTTATGGTGTGGAATACTGATGACCAAAAATCATAAAACCATGACAAGGTCCTACACCTGAGTCAGAGCAATCCCAAACACACATACAGGTTGGATGGAGAATGGCTTGAAAGCAGCCCTGAGGAGAAGGATTTGGGAGTGTCAACAGATACAAGATTCAACATGAACCAGCAATGTGTGCTTGCAGCCCCAAAGGCCAACCATATCTTGGATTGAATCCAGGGAGGTTGAGGGAGGAGATTCTGCCCCTCTGGTCTGCTCTCATGAGACCTCCACATGGAGTGTTGCATCCAGTTCCAGAGCCTCTGACACACAAGAACGACATGGAATTATTAGAGAAAGACCAGAAGAGGGCCATGAAGATGATCAGAGAGCTAGAGCACCTCCTGTGTGGGGACAGCCTGAGATAGCTGGGACTCTTCAGCATGGAGGAGAGAAGGCTCCGTGGAGACATTATAGTAGTCTTCCAGTACCTGAAAAGGGCCTACAGGAAAGCTGGAGAGGAACTTTTTAGAAGAGCCTGTAGTGACAGGACAAGGAGAAATGGTTTTAAACTGAAAGAGGGTAGATTTAGGCTAGGTATTAGGAAGAAATTATTTACTGTGAGAATGGTGTAACACTGGAACAGGTTGCACAGTGAGGCTGTGAATACCCCCTCCCTGGAAGCAGTCAAGGCCAGGCTGGATGGGGCTCTGAGGAACTTGGTCTAGATGGAAGTGTCCCTGTCTATAGCAGGCGGGTTGGAACTAGATGACCTTAAGGGTCCCTTACAACCCAAAACATTATATGATTCTATCATACGTACAATTTACATGTATACATACATATATACACACAGGGAAAATAATGGATTCAAATTTAACATTAGTCCACATGTGGCTCTACCAAATCACAGGTTTAAGTTAGAGTTCTCTTAAAGAGGAGGCAGAATAAAATACAAAAAAATTACAGGTCTAGGGAAAAAAAATTAAATGCTTTATCTAAAGCTCAACAAACTCATTGGGGTAAATACAATGTTACTCTTAAAAAATTCTGAAAATACTTTAAATGATTTAATTGTAAAGTTTTAATTTCTTTTCATTTTTTCCCCTCACCTAAATACATACTGCTTGCCAGTAGACAAAAGTTAATTACCTGGAGAATTACAATAATTACAACTAGAAATCTCAGAAAACAATAGAAAATTTTGAAACTAAATGTAACATTTGTAACTATGCCATATTTGCAGTAAAAACTTATGTTGAAAAGACTATTTTTGAATGAAAATGTGAAACAAACTCTGGCAAACCAGAAAAAGGAAAGAAAAAAATTCAGTTTCTCACATCAAAAAAAAGCAACAGTGTTGTCAAGGAGCACCTTTCTATGACCTTGGTACCACGTTCCTGGTAGATTTTAACTGGACAGAAACACAGCTACAAACACTCAAGGAGGATGTCACAAGCACTGAAAAAAACTGCACTTAAAAAAAAAAAAAAAAAAAAAAAAAGGGGGGGGGGGGAGATGGAATAAAACTGGAGCAGGCCAAGAAAATAGGATGCAAATGGCATCGAAGAAAGTAGTGTTTTGGACAGGAAAAACAGAAAACTGCAACAATAAAAAAAACAAGAAACACACCTGAGGAGAACACAAAATTGGGATTCTTGTGCTTTCTGTTCTTCACAAGTTGCCTGAAGTTTCATTTTGTTAATGGAGTGTAAGAAGTTCAGATATAAATAGCACATAGTAAGAAATATTTAAAAAGTGTTGAACATCACCATTTTGAGAAGGTATTTGAAAAGGTTGTTAGCTTGTATATGTGATGTAGAAACTTAGTCATCCAGATTCAATTGGATCTCTTCTGGAAACTCAGCCATTCATTCATGCTATGAGAGTCATATCAACAGTCCAGCTTCAAAAGAATCACACAAATCAAATTACCTAATTTTTAAAGTATTTTTTAAAAAGTTGGCTTGCACATTGCTTAATTCACCCTGCCAGGTCACTAGAAAAATCAGAACCAGTGTTTGTGGCTATGAAATGGGCTTACCTGTCATAAGCCATTTCTGTTAATTCTCTTGACTTTGGGTCACAAAATGGGTCATTAATAATCCACACAATTTTGCAGTAATATAAATTCTAAGTTCTAAGGTTGAGGCAGTGATCACAAATCATAGTTCTCTAATTCAACATACCTACACTTAACTGAATTTTTAAGAAAGAGAGAAGGACTGAGAATAGCATAATAAAGTTTCCTTTAATGTCTTCAGCTTGAAATATTAAAGTTATTTTCTGGAAAATAAATGTTTATCTAAGCATATTTTTATCTCTTCAAATTTGGAGACAACAGTTTTCAGGAGCGTTGGATTTTTTTCTACACTTTTTTTTTGTCTGTCTCCTTGAGCCACAGGCACCTAATTTTTCTGCTGCATTATGTGGTGTGTTAGTATGTATTTTGTCAATGAAAAATACAATTTTGACATTTGTGGTTTATTAATGATTGAGTTTTTTTTTAAAAAAACCAGCATTGTAAGCACATTTGCAATGAACAGTAAGTAAATACTGAGGAAGGACGGAAATAGAATAGCGCCCTTCAACATATTGAGTATGGCTCTGCATATCTGATTAAAAAAAAATATAGGCATAAGGAAATCAAGAACATAAGCTATTAAAACCGTAAAAATATTAACAATCAAGCAGTATAGAACACCTGTTTATAACCACTAAGCCACAGTAAGAACAGAGAACAAAGTCAGCGTTCTTCATGACACATGTGGCTGTAGATGATACATAGTTCATCATAGTACATAGAAATAATTGGAAGTGACATAACTGCCTAAAATAAATAAATAAATGTGTCTTTTCAATTATGCCACCCCATCTTGATGTAGAATTTCTGTTAAAAAAAAAAAAAGCTCAGATTTCCCAAGATTTGCTAGTGCAGGAGGGAGCTATCTGATTAACATCTCATGCTAATGAAGAATCTCTTCTCATTCAATGGCAAATTAATGTAAGGATGCTTAAAGGAGGTCTAAAAAAAAATTGTAATGAAATAGTAGAAAACAGTGAGATTAGAAAAGCTCATTCAGGTAATAATTTTGGTAATCACAATAGTTATCTAATAACAGTAAGCCTAAGATCAGTAGTGGCCTCACAGTTTTGAGAACCAAGCAAGAAGAGCTTGGAATGATCAGAGAGGAGCTACCAGTGTGTGAAGACAACTGCAAAACTGAGAGAAGCATGGGGACAATTAGCAGGACTGTTTAACATTATCCACAGGTGAGATGAGTGGACTTTACCAGGAAATAAATGTGGTCATTGGAGGCACAGAATGAAAATTCTTGCCAAGTCCTATCAGCCTTATTCAGACCTGTTGAATAAGTCATAGCTGTAATGCATCTAAAAGTTAGTTTCTGATTTAAGCCTCACTCAAAAGATTGAGCGGAAGATTAGTAAGTAGAGCTGTGGTAAGGGCTATAGTATAGTTGTCCAGCAAATAGGATATTTAGCAAAACAGTTATAGTCTGTTACAGAACAACTTCAGTTTCAAATAATGAAAAAGTTACTGCAATCTTTAACGATAAAGGAACAGATTATAGTAAGTGATACATAGGTTACCCTGAAAACAATGATCCTGTTCATTTCCATAGAAACTACAGCAGATATAAAGAGCACAACAACACTTTCAGAGCAAATTCTCAGCTACAAAACACTTTTTCAATGCAATTACCACCATTAGCTACGCATTTTTGCCAGCAGTGAAAAGGAGCCTGAGTGCTGCTGTTGTAAAAACCGGCACCAGAGGAGATGATCCACTGGCACTGTCACCACTGCTGAAATGTGCCATCCACCACCACACTGCGCTCACATCCACTGTTTGGTATACGTTTATGGAGACCAAGTGTTGGTGAATGTCAGTGGTTGACATTTTTTCCTCAAGAAGTAATTCAATTCCACACCTTTGCTTCATATTCACTTCCATGTCAGGTGCCATTTTGTCAGTCTTCCCCTCCACTGCCACATGGCAATAAAATGGAATGGAATATTGGTGAAAAAGTTCAACCTGGAAAAACAGGAACCAGGTAAAGGTCTGGTAGTGGTTTTCTGCCTGGTGATCTTGTCTACCCTACAGGTGCATAACCTGCAGCAATTGTGTTTCTGGGAGTAGTTCAAGCTTTCAAGTTAAAGTAAAATAATTAGCTTTCCCTTTCTACTCAATTGGTGTTACTGAATCTCTGAATATAGTGTGGTAAATTAAGATTGGTGAAATCAATCAGTTAAGAAGCAAGATGATAGGAACCAAGATATTCTAAATAAATATAGAGTAACGGAATGGTTTGGGCTGGGAGGGATTGCAAAGACTTTCTAGTTCCATCCCATCCTGTCGTGGACAGGGACAGCTTCCTCTAGATCAGGCTGCTCAAAGCCCCATCCAAGCTGGCCTTGAACAATTGCAGGGATTGGGCATTCACAACTTTTCTGGGCAACCTGTTCCAGGGCCTCACTGACTTCACAAGAGTTTCTTTACAATGCCTAATCTAAATCTACCTTTTAGTTTAAAGCCATAATCACTCCTTGTCCTATTGCTACAATTCCTGATAGAGTCCCTCCCCATCTTTCTTGTACGCGCCCCCATATTTTGATATATTATGATATATTTTGATATAACACTTATTTATAGGCCTGTGAAAAAAAACAGAAAAAGAAAAAAAGGCAAAAATGTCAAGATTTAGTGAGTGCTGGTAAATTGGATAACCAATGAATGATTAAGAATTAGGAAGAAACAGAAAACAGATGGTACGTGTTAATGTTTCCCATGCAGACATCTGCATATTTCAGTTTATCTGGATTCCTGTAAAGCACAATTTAAATGCTAAATCTTTTAAGCAAAATTTACTCAGGTTACTCATATAATAATTGAATCCCAAATTCTAGTTGTTCTTTTGTATGAAAATGTCTAATAAGCCTAAGTTTTTCAGTTTCTTAAGATGCATAAGTACATGCCATTATAATTATTGACATTTTTTCTTATAATAGTAATGATAATAATGATAACAACAACAAAAACAACAACAACAATAATAATAATAATTTTTTCACACTTTCATTTCATCTGGACTGCCTCCACAGTTTCCAGCTGGGCAGGCTTCTTTTCCAGGTGACTCATTCCCCTTTGTGACTATGCAATACAAATCCTAATGTTATGTTACTAAGAATTGTTTGCTTACATATACAGAAAAAAAGCTTAATTAATCATGAAACAATAATGTAGTAACAACAGCATGTCCTCAAGCAAAAGGTATAAAACCACTGAAGAATCAAGTAAAAATGCTTCTTTCAAAATCTGCCCTAAATGGAAGCATTTTTTTTACCCTTATATTCCTCTTTTTTTTTGCTAGCAACAAAACAAATTACAAATTTTCATTTTAGGATGCTTCGCTTTTCAGGATTAAAATCGGACTAGTTTCACCATGATTCATATTTCAGAAATTATTCATCTTGGGAGATGCACCCAGTGCAACACAGTGATTTTTGGTAATGGGATATTTTTTGAAAATATATATATATATTTTTCAGACATAACTGTATGCATACATAACCCCATACTTAAAAATGTTGCCTTGCTCTCACACAACACAGTGTGAGCAATATGAATTATTAGCTAGAAATCCCAACACAAAGCTTCTAAAACTCAGGTTATTTACTCGTGCAAAAGCATATTAAACAAAGAAAAATAGTACTGTATTATATAATCTTTGGGAAATGTATAATATAATCTTTGGGAAAATAACCTCTGTTGAATTTATCAACAACTGTGTAAGGCAATAGGGCAACATGCTTCAATGCTTGTTACTTTTAGACACCTTCTAACAAAAACCATAGCTATCCTCTCCATTTAATAGGCAAAGATAGCAAGGAGTTAAATGAATGAAAACATTATTGATTGAAGCTTTACTGTGGTCTTTAAAAATAATAGTTCATCTTCTCTATGATGAAACAGTAATAACAGTAGAGCTTTCTCTTTATGTCCCAGAATGACCATACAACTATATAATTATTTAAATACATAAGGAAGTGAATAAGATGTTTTGCTACACTTTAAAAAAAAAAACTTTTAGATGTTGGTTTTCCTAATATCAAAATAAATAAACACTGTCACCACATCTTGCGACAAAAGCCTAAACTGTCTTTAAAGGTCGGCATAGCTTTTGCATGAAATATGTCTGCAGAGGAAAAAAAAAAATGCTTGAGGGGGGAGAATGAGACTTTTGGAATAGTTAACTACAGAGCAGCTGGCACAGATTAGCCTATGTCCTCATTCAATCAAAATGTTTCTATTAGAGAACTTGAGATAACTAGCTTGAGAGCATTTAAGTGTACTCCAGTATTTTTTTCAATTTAATCAAGCATTATCTCTTGAGATATGACTGCATTGTCCCCATAGAATTTAAGAATTACCAAGCCTACACAATTACATACATGTTGGTTGTAGGTTGTTGAGCTTGATCTTTAATCAGAGGTGTATGCCAAATTCTATCAGTTAAATAGAAGACACAACCATGATGGAATCAGGAAAGAAAGTAACATCGTATGAAAGCTTTAGCTACTGCTTAATGGGTGAGGCCAAAAGCATGAAACTACAGCCTCAAGCAAAGAATGTGGGGAAAGAACCCAATCCAATCTTTAGCCCCTGCCAAGGAAAGCTGCAATGAATTTATTCTCAGCATCAACTGTCCTCCCCAAGGAGGAACAGCACCAAGAACACTTCAGAACTGAAGAGCATTTGGGCATGTTGTAGCAAGCAGCACCGGGTTTGAAGAATAGGACATTTGGAATCTCAGTCCTTCTTAAAGCATTGAAATTTATTGTTAAAATGAACATTACTGATATCAAACATCTCTATCTATGTGTGGAAGAAAGAGAAATGCATAGCTATTCTAAAAATTTTCTGTAAAATATTTATAAATTCTAGTCCTATTGTTACTGATTATTATTTGATTTGAATCCTGCTTCCTCTGAGTCATCAGTGGGACACAGAAATACCGACATGTCTGTTTCGCTAAGGGTGTTTATTAATGAGTAAAATACCATTTGGCTCTTTTTAATTAAAAAAAAAAAGTTAATAAAATTTACCATCAGGCCCAGATTACTAGATGACTGGAGATGAAATCTGAGGCCTTTTTAAGTAGCTGGGAATTTTCTAGCCACAAAACTAGGATTTCAGCAAAATGATTGCATTCTATCTGCTATGCATATCATCCATGGCAAGCATACCCAGGAGAGGCTTTTTCATTCTCAGAATTTCTGTTTTTCCAGGGCTCATTTTCCCATTCAAAAGGAATGTTTCTGACTCCATTGCCACTGGAAATGTTTATGCCTAGCAAGACAAATGCTTCTAAATAAGAGGTTCTGTTCAATGATCATATACGTACTTACACACCCTCAGAAACTGCTGGACTTTTAGGCAATTCCTGAAAAGAGATTGATAGGGATAAGAGAAACATTTACTTATGGAGAACAATGACAGGAAAAGGCATTGGGAAAAGTGTCATGAATTTTCCTCAAACTGATGTTTGGAGACCTCAGGAAACATGTAGTAATGAGCAAGAGCATGCCTAAAAGCTTTGCATGGGGCTGTGCAATCATCAGAAATTCATCTAAATACAATCTGATGCACAGCAGCTGGAACAACAACAACAACCAAAACAACAACAACCAAAACAACAACAGCAAACAAACAGACAGAGATAGGCAGGATGCTTCTCCCTTCTAAAGAAGGACTTGAAGCTAAGCAACAGTGCTGATCACCAGAATAAGCGCCCTCTGTTTTTAACTCAACTTCTCTGAGGCATCCCTGGAGTACTAACATTTGGAAGTGCATTGAATGCTCTGGTTAGTGGAGTAATGACCATGTTTGCTATGATTGTGTCTGCTGGGGTATGTTTCATTGCTGGTTCTCATGTTTCAGGCTGAGTTCTGACAGCATAATCAAACTGGAAAAAATGTAAATCAGAGTGTTTGTGATATTTGTTGAATGCACACACTGTCTTGCTGCATTTAACAAGAGGATTTATTTATTTATTTTAAATGTTCCACCCCCACGTCCCTTCATCTCCAGAGATTTTCAAAGTAGCTCTGTGTAGTTTTATGTTTATCATAATTTCTTCTTCTTTTCCTCTCTGAGACAGGAAGCTGAGGGTTTTGACCTCATCTGGATCTTTCCCAGTGTCAGGAGGTGGTCTGTTCAAAAAGATTCCACAACACTGATCTCTTCCTGATTTATCAGATAGTTAGGTCAATTAATAAGGTCTCTACTGTTTTTTCCACAGCTGTAAAACAACCAGTGGACTCCTCTGAGGGCTCACTATCAAATCTTTTGAATATTTCTTTCAAGGAACAAGCAGTATCTTTCCAGTTAGTAAATTCCACTGCAGCAAACTAAGCAAAGATTGTCTAATCGTAGGAGCCCTGGCTCACATAAAGCAGTTCATGTAAGTTAATGTCAGATACCTGTTTCTTGCTTATCGTCTTCTCTGTCCTGCTACCAGTATATTTTCTCATAGTCACTTTGCTTATAAGAGGATGATATGTCAGTTGTTACACATAAACAGTCCAGCAGGTGACAAAGAATAGGGTTCTTCTGTATAACTTCTGTGGGCGTAGATAGAGAGGGTATAGTAGTAACTGACAGATAAATAGGCAACATTCCTGATTTGTCATTTTCTCTGTCTGTATCATCCCTGTCAATACATCCAATCTTTGCGCTACTATTTCCTCCCTTTGGACTGGCCGTATCTTGTCCCAGGTAAGGCTGTTCATTTCACAGTAAATACAACTCAGCAAAAATGTCTCATTCCTAGTGAGAAAGTATATTTTCTGACATTCAGTGAAATCAAAGAAATGTGGGTGGCTCTGGTGACTACCAAGATAATTCCCTTAAAGCATTTATCAGAAGTAAGAGTAATCAGAGCATTCTTAAAAGATTGTACATCCCAATATGAACAGAGTACTTCTGTTTTATTCCAGAAGAAATATTTAATTTTTAAAAAAGTAATTAGATGGTTATTTCTTTACAGATTTCATTGAAATTTCAGAATTTCTGACTATCAGAGGTCAGTCAATAGGCTGAAGCTTGCAAAAAATCCCCAGATACTTTTTCTACTGTCTTTCTTTTTCTTAGATTCAGTACGTTATATTATTAAAACTAGGATATTCCTTCCTTTTGTAAGTTTTTTTATTTAATAGGACTCAGTTAGTTACTGAAAACATTCATAAATGAAATGCTCATTTTGCCTGTGTGGCACACCCTCACAATTTGATGATGTATTGGGATTCAAGGAACTCCCCAGCTGTAATACCAATCTGCCTTTGACTCAGAATAAATGACTTCTCCATTTTAATTTATTCACACTTGCTCTGATGTTGCTATCATTAACTCTTCTCACAACGTGCTAACTTTAAGTTAGAACCTCTAAACAATAACTCAACAAGGCAAGATTTTTACTGTAAATTATGCAATAAATATTATATACTGTTTTTAACAGAAATTTTCAATAATGAATATTTCTAGAATTTCTCATACTGGCTTTTAAAGCACAAGAAATTCACAGATGGAGATCATTTCTAGAGGACAAACTGAACTAGAACAAATGAATGCTTATCTTATTTCCCTATAGAGCATGCAAAGTGATATAATCACAAAGCAACTGTTCCACATTCTGCCAAAAATTATCAAAACTACTGCCATGTAATACATCTGCACACAACACGAAGACTCCCAGAGAAAGTTAGTAGACTTTATGCTTTGGTCATGGTAGAGAAGAAAAATCTTACTATTTCTCACTGAGTAATGGAAACCATTCACGCACACAATGACCAACAATGTAACGAAGTAGATGCCACACATCCCTCCCTACATGGAGCTTCCTTGTGCATTGCAGTCAGCCTTTTCTGTGCTCGCTGGTATAATAATCTGGGTGTAAGCCTATGACAGTGGTAAATAAAAGATAGCACCCAAGCTACATACATAACTCAAATTCAAAATATTCACTATAAATATACTTACTATACAATTCTATGCACAGAGGACTTTTCCCCCTAACTGTATAGAATTATATTTCAAACTGAAAACTACCACTGTATACCACTGAGTCAAATGCTGGAGTTCACAATAAACAGAAGAGTTTTAAAATGAACTGTAGACAAACACTTTGCATTTTTTATACCAAGTGTAAAATAAAAGCCTATGGAGGACCATGAGAGAGTAATAATCTCTAGCAGCTGAATTTCTTGTTTGTCTTCAAAATCCTGGAATAACACCAGAGAAAAAGCCATCTCTATTTTCATCTCCCTTAATACTTGGTGTTCAATCACCCTTTTTTTTTTTCTTTCCTTCTGTTTCCCTTATACAACCAAGCCTCACCTTTGTAGCACACAACTCTTTTCTTATGAAGGACTGGAGCTAGTCTTAATGGCAGTAGGGGGGGATAGTAACTACTTTACTGCAGGGTCCTACCACCTCAGGCCAACAGAATAGTAATAGACAAGTAAATAGTTTCCTTCTGCTACAGTCAGTAATTAAGAAAGTAAAAGAAAGCTAATTATGTCAGAGACAAAAAAATCCTCGTATAAAAGAGATAGCCTCACTTTTTCACAATTTCATTTCAGACGCACATTAAGAGTACTAGTCTTTAGAGTATGTAGTATCTGTTACTTGCCTCCTCACTTTTTCACTGAAGACTGAAGTTTGATTATGCTTGCATTGTGTCTCCTGACTAGATCTCCACCATATATAGTTTAGTTTTCAAAAAAGTATTAAGTTGAAGTGGAATAGCACAATGACTTGTAATGCTCTGGGAAACACACATGAGAAAGATGCATTCATGGAGAGCTGAACAGCTGGCCAACACAATGAACAAATTACCACAAAACTATTGGGAATTAGTGAGAAAACTAGAAAGCACAAATATGGGAGGAAAATGTTCTTCTCTAGTTTTACATTTTGATGTACATACAGTCTGATGTATCTCAGGCAGCTGAAACAAAAAAAGCAGTCTAAAAATTTCAAGAGACTGTCAAGTTTGCTTAGGAGCTAAATTTCAATCTTAAGACAGGAACCCATATTTTCCTATCAAGGAATATTTATCAAATACACCTAACTGGAAACTACAGCATTCTGACTTCTTTTAAAAATCTGTTCTGAGAAGATTTGTTGGTAGTTAACTTTGCCCAGTCATAACAGTTACATGTCTTGCAGTTGGTTTTGCCAGGGTTAGAGGAAAGTTTGGAAAGCCTTTCTGCATCACATTGCAAATGACTGAATTGTACAATGCTATGACCTATGCTGAGGATGGAGCAGAGCTTTCGTATTTTCTTCTTTTAATCCACAAGTTTTTGAAGTGTGCAGACATAAATCTGCTTCTTTTTGAAGCACTTCATTACAATCTATCAAATCAGCCATGATGCTAAAGAAAGATGCAGTGTGGACTACCAAAAAGAATCCAGTTTGCATGCTTTGTCTCTGCTCCACAGTGTCACTTTTCACCCTTAATATTATATTAATCAGAAAACTCACTTAAAAAAAAACAACACACTTCTTACCTAATGTAAAATACTACAATAGATATGTGTCTTAACCCATCAGCACGAACCTTGCAGAAAACAATGGAAAAAAAATCTGATTCTCTGGGAACTGCAAATCATGCTTGAAGATTGTAGTTCCTGAATAACACGTGCTATTGCATGATGAGAATATAGATTTTCATTTCCTCATTGTGGTATGGTAGGTTACTTATCAGCAACAAGAACACAGAATGGCTTACAATTCACGTATGTACATTTTCACAATTGAATGATGAATTTTCTCATATATAACATAACTTGCCATGTGCAGACAATTAGGAATGTAATACGAACATCCAAACATAGAATGCAGTTTAAAATGCAGATAAAAACTGTTAGATTATAGGGTTCCACAATATATTTCATAAAAACAACGTCACATCTCATACACTTTTACTAGTTCAAAGACTCAGAATAATAAGAGCAAAAGCATCTGTCATGGACCAGTATAGGATAAGCCCCTTCAGCCAGACATAATGAGCACTGAGGAAGGTAAAAATAGATAAGGGAGAAAAAAGTGTGCTGATAATAAGAATGGCAGATAGTTTATTCTTCAGCAAATCAGCATGCTGGACTTCAAAGAGAAAGGTTTGACACCTGCCTTTCACACCGAGTTTGTTCCACACACATGTATTATTTCAGCAGATGGGACCAAAAAACACATCTGAGCCGTCAATAAGAATCAGACACTGGTTCATGTGGATCCTCTGTGTGCATGAAAGCAAAAGTAAAGTGTACCCACAAGAATACACAAAAGGGGGAGAAAAAAAAAAAAGAAAAAGAGCCCAACCTCAAAAAAATAAAAACCCAGGAACTACAAACAAAAGCAGCACTTACCTACTCTGACATTCTGAATAACTTCCTCTTTTTTCTCTCACAGGAATTGCTTGTGTTGTTTTCTGACCTGTGTACTAATGTGATTACTTAGAAGTGATATGCTAAGTTAATAACAGATAGGTTTCTCCCCATTTCAAGGGATGGGTTACTTCTGGGTTCACTAATTATTTTTGTGTTAATCTTTTCTTTTTCCTCCTATAGTTGCAGAGCTATGAAATTAAGAAAGTGCATATGTACTCGTGAAAACATTTCATAAGTGACTTTTTTTTTTTATTAGGAGTCAGTGTTGTAACTGATTAAAATAGCTGTAACAGTAATTAAAACAAGTACATACTTTCAGCTACTAGCTCCATGAAATCCTCCTTTCCCACCTAGTGCCATGCTTCAGCAACAGTGAGGTGACATCATGAGATGTCACAAGCAGATGCAGAAGTTTAACAGAATTTAACAGAAGCAGAGTTTAACAGATTGGTTATAATTGTGTTATCCCATTTTGGTCAAAACATAATTTTCATAAGTTTTTAAAACAGCGCTCTTATAGCAGAGGCTGGTAGAAAGCATAGAGATGGAAAATCTGTTTCTATTTCAGTTGTATATCTGGTAAGACAGAAAATTTTTCAAGTCTACACAGATGGTAAATAAATTTCTGCTACATGAGGCAGTTCCTGGAATAAAAAAATTTCTCAAATAATAAGTGCCAATTTTTTTTTTTTTTTTTTTTTAAGTTAAGGCTTATTTTTAACTTTCCCAGGGACATGTTGAGAGAACTGCAGAAGTGTCCTTTCACCTCAAGAATTCTGGTCTAAATCCAGAAATAGCCTCTAACACTGCTCTTAGCATAGCTGAGTTTTCTTTACACTTTAAAAGATGTTTCAAAGCAAAGATCAAAGCTTCACAATTACACTTTGCTGCTGGTAAACATTCCTGCTGAATGTCACAGTTAGAAAATAAAAAACATCTTTTTGAATCCTGAGACAATCATCAATGACTAACTCTGCTGACATTTAAGCTGTCATTATTATGCTCCATGAGGCAGTGCTTTTGCTTCACAGAGGATAGGCTTTCTTCGTCATTTTCTCAGGGTTCAAGCTGTTAGAAAGTGAAATGGAAGGGACTAGGAGAGGAAGCACAGAACCAGGGAATAAGCCACTGTACGCTACATCAGCTGACCAAGTTATGAGAAGTTATTTTATATATACACATATATACACACACACACGTATTTTGTCAGATAGACTTTTAAAAGGATTTGAGAAGATGTTTTTACCCAACTACAGAAATGAGAGCTGGGTTATGGGACTACGAATGTGTTGGTGTTTAGAACGCTCTTGTTATAAAAAAGTTTTAGAACAAGTCATGGAAATCTCTCATCCTTTCTCAAACAACTTCATATTCCCTTCCTAAGCTGTTCATTGAGTGTATGACTCTGTGTGGCTCCTGCATTAAGCCCGAAATGAAATTCTATGAAGCGATGATACTCACAAGCAAAGAAATGCACAACACTCTTAAATCACTGAGGGATCTTTCCCTTACACAATCATGAGAAGAAACAAGTCTAAGAAGTTAAATACTGCCACAGTGAGCTTAATGCATGAAACAAGGAAAAAATAATCAGATAATTTCTGGAAAGGCAGGAATGAAGGGGAAGAATTAGTAATTTTTAACAAGTTCACAAAAAGAATACGTATAAGATGAAGAAATTTTTTGTCTGAGGGTGTGGCTGACACTAAACAAAAGAAAAAGAAAATACATTCTAATTTGAAGTTTCTGTTCCCAAGAGAGCAGAATTCAGGAACATAAGCTTTCCTTCTGAATCGGATTAAAGCTGCTTCACCCCCAGTTGTAAGAATTCATAGGCCTTAGTCTGCAAATGTTGCAATTGATTCACGTAAAATACACATTGCAAAAGAACCTGCAGTAAGTAATGCAATATGATTTTTCCAAAAGCTTAATAGAATGCTTGGAAAATTTGCTAATTTACAAGTCCTGCAGAATATCATCCACAAGAATGTTAATCAAGGAACAGCTATGGAGAAACATCTCCTAAAATTGTCCTTGAATTTTATCATCAGTAGTGAGGAATGCTTGGAAACAGTTCATTTAGGAGTTGTTTCTGTGAGCTGAGAAAGCTTTGTGCGATTTAGAGTTGAATAATCATGCTATGTAGAAAATAAACAGATTTTCACCCACCTATGTGACAGTCTCTCAATATTTCTGTCCTGTTTGTCCTATTTCATTCTCTTATCTACTTTCTTGCTGTTTTTACCTACTATGTAAGTATAAAGCCTAAACAGGGTACTGCTCATCTACCACATCAAATTATCATCTAGCAAATAGTAGAGAATTTTTGTAAGCAGATAAGTTTACAGTGCAGGAATAAATTCAATGGGCATAGTGAAGTGTCATGCAAGGATACAGTCACTAATGAATTTCCATGTGACTAATATAGATCAGCATTTAACAGAATTTTAAAGGAGAGTATTTTAAAAAAATCTGGATGTAGGAAAGTAGCACAGTTTATGATCCCAAATTTTTGCTTGTGGTCACACTTTTTCATTTTCAGCACAGTAAAACATAACAACTTATAACATATTTTGGAACAAAAAATTTGTGCTTCATAAGCCGTAAGCTTTAATATCACTGAATTTTTTCATGCATTTCTTTTCTTCATTCCACCATGAATCACATTTCAATGATTATCAGTGCATGTAAACCATTTTTTTAAAAAAGATAACAATAATAACACCCAAGATATGAAAACCTGTAGTACAAGAACAGAATCCACTTCTTAAGAGGTTTTTGTTGTTGCTGTTATTAGGGGATATATTTAGAAATATATTTTAGGTTAAAGAAAAACTATCCAAGTGAGTAAGACACTCAAGATATCCAGATAACATCCTTTGTTTAATTGAATTTGTTTTGTGCAAATTGTTAGGGAAGGAGGCATCCCACAGGAAAGGATAAACAAGCTCCCATTTAACATAAATATTTTACATATTGCATTTGCTATTTTAAGTCTTATGTAAGGTGAGACTGCAAAAACAACAGGAACCTCAAGATATGAAAGTTATTACTGTAATAGGGCACATTATCAAAGGACATTCTCGGGTTACAGAGAGCCAATTTTTCATTAACATAGCATGCATAAGCCAAACTCCTTGTATTCTACTATTGTAGAAATGCAAGACATCAGCTACAACAGACTTATGAAGGAGACTAAGGTTCTGGTTTACATTTGTAATACATTTACCCCAGCGCGCGTGCACACACACACACACACACACAGAGTTGCACTGTTGCTCAGACTTTTTTCCCTGGGGAAAGAATATCCTTCTAAATTTGAATTCATAACCATGTTAGGCCATATCCTCTGGAGATTGGAATGCTTTTTGGCAGCAGAAGCAGTATTACTTCATTTTGCAAAGCAATGTTCAATACACCCTATCTGTGACATAGACCATCTCGTCACCACAAATCTCTTACATTGCCATTACGAGAGAGAGAGGTGCACAAGGACATGAGCGTGAGCAACACATTTTTAGGTAGCTTTCAACAAGTACTGCCATGTTGGGAAGTAAGCATAAGAAAAGCTGTGAAAAACATTTTGCAGATTGCTCCCACCCTGCTACAGTTAAGCCCTTTGGGGTCTCATTTACTTTCTATACTTTTCATTGTTGGAATTGGTCAGATACCTGTGGACTTATCCACCAGTGTACTAGTATGGCCAAACACTCCTTAACAGCCATGGTAAAGCTGTTACTACTGCAAAGTCTTAGCCACAAAAATGCAGTGCATTTACTATTCTTATGCCATTTTAGGAAGTCAGTCCCTGGTCCACTTACCATGACCTAGAAATAACAATTTACAGACTACAAACAGCAAAAAATTGTCCTTTTCCAATCAGAACTTCCTAAAGATTTGTTTTAAAAGCAACCAAAAATGTTTCACAAGTTTCATTTTTATCAATTACTTCAAACTCAGGCAAAATCAGACATTTCTCAGTATTAACTGTGGGAAATGGATTGATTGTGGAAGTGTCTAATACCAGTTTGGTAGAATGATCTTGTGTGACTATGAACCATGTATAAATACAAATACTTTCATGACCATTTTAGGCAGCTGAAATCCAACTAATGCACAACTTGATGTGCAACAGTCTCTCGGTTTGTAGTCTAGACAACTCTGGCAGCCTCTAAAATTTATTGCAGAGCACTGTCACAAAAATGTGCCAAAGTAAAATTTGCATAAAGGTTATACTGTAATGGCCTGGCAATCATCCCATCCTGTTCTGAGCTTGTTTTAAATACTTTTCAGATTGTTTGAAATACATCATACTTCAGTCCAAACACAAAGGAAGTCTGTGGGAAAGCATTCTTTAGCTTCCCAGATGGAGACAATATTTATAATACATATTTTTGTGAGAGTGATAGAGAAAATTCATAGTCATCTAATCACATTAATAAGAAAGTTTTATGATCACTACTTCCACTAATTACCATAGCTAATATGCAAGATTAAAAAAAAATAATTTAAACCAGTTGTTTTAGACAATTTAATTTTTTTTTTTTTTATTACATCTTCATTATTAAATGGTAAATTTAGGAAGTAAATTTTCAATGCAGAAAAGAGAAATATTCGTGACAGCCTAGATGGTTTAAATTTTTCTTTTGTTTTCGTTTGTTTGTTTTCATTATTAAAGAAATCATACTACTCATTTTGCTTTACTTACAGCTATATCCAGATTCTTCCTGGTGCCTTTAAAATTACGACCATTTAGTAGCAATGTGCAAATGCAGCAAATTCTTTGTGGTGAAGCAACTGTTGATCTCTGTAGCCCACTGTACTAATACTACAGACTTGCTCTGAGACATGAGTTGCAACTAACTTTCCAAAAGCTGTTGTGGCTTCAGATCTCTCATCAGTTTTAGATAGTGTTCATATTATCATTATGAGTTTGGAAAAACAGATGAGTATTCTTTCCTAAAATGTTTAGAAACTGAGTCTGAAAATGAAAAGAGATGTAGATGCAGAACAAAAGCATGAGAAAACATTCAGACTGTTTGGATGGTCATCTTTAAAAAGAGATTATCAAATTACCAATATTTGTGTTAATCACTGTTGTCCTTCACAAAATCATTCCCTAGATGCCAAGATGATATTATTCATTCTTGTGTATAAAAACAAAGTGATTCTGGCATAAGAGCTGGACTGAATTATGCAGGAAAGAGAGTAAAAGAACCATATGATTCAATTGCAATTTTGCTGTGATGTGTGCTTCTACATTACTAGCTTCTGTCCCAAGGTTGTAACACCCAAGTTCAGCCAGGCTCTTAAACATATTAAAAAAAACAAAAACAGAGTCATTCCACTGACTGCATTAATTCTTTCCTAATGTCTGTATTTAAGCAATGAAGCCTTGGTCTCCTATGACCAGTGTTCATAGTTTTGGAATTTCTGATATCCTTCATAATCTGAGAATGTAGGAGATCACATTCTGCTTGTTGAATTGCACTAGAATTTTTGCAAGATAATGTTTTTTTAGAAAATACATAATGGGAAAACAAACTACAAAATGCATACATTATTACTTTTTTTTTTTTTTTTTTTTTTTTTTTTTTCTTTGGTGGGGAAGGGGGAAATTAAATAAAATCACTAACTTTTGCAGCTATAGAATCATAGAATCCTTATAGTTGGAAAGGGTCTCTGGAGGCCATCCAGACCAAATCCCCGGCAACAAACAGTGACAGCACAACTAGATCAGGTCCACTGCCTCACCTTGAAAGTCTCCACAGACAGGGCACCAACTAAATCCCTACACTACCTAGGGTTACATTCCCTTACTGTAAAAGATTGTTTCCTTATATCTGACCTAAATCTACGCTCCTGAATGAAGCTTGAAACCATTTCCCTTTTCTCTATCAAAAGAGTCTGTCCCCTTCTTTCCTGTAGCTCCATTTTAAATCATGGTGCTCTAGCTGACCCACATTTGCAGGCTAAAGCTTAGGATAAAGTAAATTCAATTTCCTATAGCCAAATCATGATATAGCAAAATTAACATTCCAATTTTTAATTGTTCCTGCATTTTCTTGATATTTATTTCTGTACTTTCATCTTCTGTGCTGTCAAGTTTTTGAACCAGGACATGTGCTTAAGTTGACTTGAGTTTGTTAGAATGCAACTCCAGCTAGTTTGCAAGTCTGCATCAGCCATTATTACTTATGTAGCAATAATTTAACTTAGAACATCAATAACACAATTTCCATACAGAAATACACTCTAATAGCTATGCTAAATTATAACTTAAAAACAGAAATGAAAAAGGAAGTACCATTAAATTATCCCAGTTCAACAAAGACAGGATTGTGACAAATGGAGATTAAGAATTCAGAAAGACATACTTTGTGACAATTCTGGAAATTCGTGTCTGGTATTTTTACAACAATACAATAAGAAATAGATCTAAAATGTTGGATACTATTGCTCACAACAGGTTCACACTACTTTTAAAAGAAGAATCTAATGCTTTCTAACTCACAATAAGAAGCAACATGTTAGTCTTATGAAACAGAGTTTACTACAAATTATAACAGAATAAAGTCAGTCTTCACACCTCACAAACTCAAATACCAAATATGGACAGAAAGGTCTGAATTCAACTAAAAAGCTCTTCTTTTCAAATATTAATATAGTAGTAATTGATGAAATAATGAAACAAACTGTATTGCATCAGTACAGAAAACACAAAACCACGTTTCAGAGCTCACAATTTTAGCGTGGGGAAAAGGCACTGCTTTATAGAACTTGGTCACCCTTTTCTACCCAGGCTTCTTTCTTCATTTACTGCCATTCTTTTGATTATCTTTTTCTTAAATTAATTTGCATCTTTGACATTGGTTTATATTGGTCATATCCTTAAGTATCCTTTGCCCTGGTTGTTATACTCTTTAATTTTGTAAGAATGTTTTAGAAATAACATTGACTACTTGCAACTGGAAAGATTTTCAGGAGGCCACCACAAAGTTAGAAATAGTAAATATAAAATGGAAGTTAGATAAAGGAGCAGTGAGGAAATCATACTCTGAAATTGTTGCTAATTTTCAGAATCACATAAGCAAAATCTCCTGGGCTCCATCAGGAGAGGGGTGGTCAGCAGGGAGAGGAAGGTGATTGTCCCTCTCTACTTGGCTCTTGTGAGGCCCCATCTGGAGTACTGTGTCCAGGTGTGGAGCCCTCAGTACAAGAAAGACACTGAGATTTTGGAAAGGGTCCAGAGGAGGGCGACTAAGATGATCAGGGGGCTGGAGCACCTCCCCTATGAGGACAGGCTGAGGGAGTTGGGCTTGTTCAGCCTGGAGAAGAGAAGGCTGCGGGGTGACCTCATTGCAGCCTATCAATACCTGAAGGGAACCTACACCCAGGAGGGGAGTAAACTCTTCAAAAGGGCTGACAATAGCAGGACTAGGGGAAATGGATCCAAGTTGAAGGAGGGAAGATTTAGGTTGGATGTAAGGGGGAAGTTCTTTACTAGGAGAGTGGTTAGGCCCTGGAACGGGCTGCCCAGGGAGGTTGTGGATGCCCCGTCCTTGGACGTGTTTAAGGCCAGGTTGGACGGGGTCCTGGGCAACCTGATCTGAATGTGTATGTTTGGTGGCCCTGCTAGGCAGGGGGGTTGGAACTACATGATCCTTGAGGTCCCTTCCAACCCAGGTGATTCTGTGATTCTGTGATTTTAATGAAACTTAAATGGATTCTAGGATTACACATGAAGAGAAACTGATAAAAATTCACCAAATATACTCCAATTAGTTTTTCATTTCAATTAGTTCTTCCTAAAGTAATATCCTGCATATGTATTCTTGAAAGGAATAGAACTGACATAAACTCCCAATCACCAGGCACAATATATCAACTACCTTTCCTGAAACCAATCATATATTAATTTCTTATTTCCTTGCATTTCCTTTGCAATAAATACACCCATGCTCTTTCACTACTCATCTTACAAAATTTATTAATATTGTTTATCAAATATCTGCATAGCAAAACAATCTACAAACAGTACCTCTGTCTTATAGGCCACAGAGAACATGCGTTCCATAGAGTCAATAAGTCCACATTCAAAATAGATAAGCTGCACAACAGATTTCACTGGCAAATCCTGAGAGAAAAGTCCTATCTAACAAAGAGAACACGCAGGAGTGGCAACAAAAACAGGTACAGTCAGAGCTCTGCTGTACATACTCAGACTCAGCCAACCTTACACCTCCAAGTAAAATCTCCCTCCACCTTATGCCACCAGGCTCAACACAGAGAGCACAGATGAAAACCAAGACTGCTCTACTTCATTCAGGACAGTCAGGATGCACAGGTGAGCAGCCGGGCTCTCTGAATGTTTCCCCAAATGGGCAGAGATGGGTGTGCCAATGACTGCCAATGCCTGGTCTGGGTATGAAAAGCAGCACCTGGGAAAATACTACAGCTTGCAACACCACAACTGTCAGCAATTTTGATAGGAAGTGAGGATTTATTGTGAAACATTACTATTTTGTGTTGAAAAATGGTTTCAACTAATATGTTACAGTTCTGATGCACTTGTGCACCTACTCAGTAGTCCTCAGTGGGTATTTTGCTGGTTATCTCTAAAACTGATAAAATGGGCAGCTTGGAGGGCATAAGAAAATATTCACAAGATTCTTTACAGAGTAATGGCCACTGTCCCCCACTTTTTTTTTTTTTTTTTTTTTTTTTTCCCTGTAGTATTCACTTGAGAGTAAATAATGCTTTGTTCTCTAATGCTTTCACTGCACTATGTGTGAACATACTGCACAGCATTGAGAATCCTGTGAATTAAAAACATTACAGAGCAGTCATTAGTTTCAAAGATTATTCCAGTTTTTTGGAAAATAAGAATTTACGAGTATAACTTTTCTAAATCTAAAATGTATTTAACCAAGGACAGTAGATACTAACTACTGTTACCACATTCAACAAATTCGTTTATGCTTTTGCTATTCTGCACTATTAATTACCATCGGTTTTATGTTGTGGATAAACAGAATTGATTTTCAGTCAAGAGAGTAAGTGGAAAGCTTGATTAATGCAGTATCTTTCATTTAGACCTAACATCATTATCTTCTCACAATTATATTCATGCCCTTCCTACTTCAGAAACCTAGGAAGTCTTCTTCAGAAAGCAAAGGAGAAGAGGGTACTTTGCATAAACCATAAGAATGCTGGCAACTTGAAAGAATGCTGTACAGCTGGACCTGTTTGCAAAAAGCATCTGCAGTGTCAGCACATCCATCAAGACTAAAGCAATCTACAGCAGTAGAGCTAGCGTTGGTCAAAGATACTAAACTTTAAGACCTTAAGCCCTCAAAATGACATTCATCTACAAAGCAAGCTCCACAGATCCATGCTATCTCACCTCAGCTTTAGTCTAAAAGCAGCAGATCTAAAGATAAGAGGAGAGGTCACGCTCTGTTTCCACAATTAAAAGCAGTTTAAAATATGTTAACGAGGAACAGGTTTTCAGAAGAATTTGTTACCAGGAAAAGCAGAATGATCTCTACTCAGAGGTCCTAAGATCTTAGCTGTCACTGAGGTACCTGACGTTCAGCAATTTTCTATGATCCCGCAGGGCACAATCTCAAGGTCCAAATACCCAAATATCTCTAGCAATTTATCTCCATATTCTTCTTCCAGTATTCTGACCCTTATGAATATATATTTAGGTGCAACAGTAATTGATGCTGAGCATTAGTCAGACAGTGGTACGTTTTAGGCCTTGACCGTACTGTTTGAACTGCTGACCTTGAGAGAAAAGGTTTTATATATCACTCCCAATTCCGTAAGTCTTCCTGTCACTGCAAAGCAAATACTTGACTTTTATGGATGGATTCAGTTTCAAGTCAGTTGTTTTTCCAATGTCTTGTTAAAGTTACAAAAGTGGCTTTCAGGGAGCGTTTGTAAACTTATGCACATTTTTCATTACAGATCATTACCAGCACAGACAGGCCTTTTTGTAATATAATGTATGATTAGCTATAAGTCAAAATATCCCACAAGCAGGAACATTGTTTGTAGAAGTGTCCTGCAGACTTAGAGGTAAATAACAACAGAAGCAACAGCATATCACAGCTTTCCTCTTTTTGGTAGAGTTCTTTAACCACAGTGTTACTAGACAAATCCTCCAGATCTCCAGATTCTGTCCCCCTTGACCATGAGCGCAGCTTTGCAGTTGCTGTAGCCATGCAACTCTCATCCTTCCCCAGAAAAACAACTTATTTTGCTTCTTTCTATGATTAATTTACTTTCTTAGCTATTCTCATTGGAACCTTTACATTCTATATAAATAGTTAAAGGCACAAAGCACAAATATATTCTCAATTTTAAGATACACAGTAGCTACCATTTTCAAAGCTATTAAAAATACATTACAATGGAAGTTATTGTGGACAGAGTCGTGATGTATCTCTATATAATAAAAAGAAGTTAAACCCTTATTTTGAAATAAGAGTTTGAAACTACACTATAAAAATGAAACCAGCTAACAGGAGGAAAAGTATGCCTGAATATGAACAAATACACTTAGTAAAAAAGAAAAATAATTGCAGAAAGAGCAGTTGAGAATATAGTTACACAGTTAATTCATTATCAAATATGATATAAATTGGAACTGTTATCTACCCATTAGTTAAGTTCAGCATTTTTGGTCCTTCTACATGGTTCATCTTGTTTTATAATTGTAACAGCCACAGCTGCTGCAGAGTCAGTTGAGGAGCCACTGCATTAACAGATTGCATGAACTACTAAAGGAAAACTGGAATTCTAAGCTTCTGAAATCTTTTGCAAATGTTCAGCTTTCAATCATGTAACTTGAGTGTTAATTTTACCACAGGAGAACAGTGGCCAGCAACTCAGGATACTGTGTTGGTGTACAGTACTCACAAACATGTGAGTTTGTGCTCTAAGATTTGCTGTTCTACTGAGATGCTACAGCTGATGGAAAAAAACAAGAAAACAAAAAACAAACAAACAGAAAAAACAATTAATAGAAACCTGATTTACAAAAAACAGTCAAAAAAGGTTGAATGGTAACAAATTAAAAAAGAGAGAGGAGGGAGGAGTAAATAATTAGACACTGGTTATTAGCAAGAATTAGCAGCATAGCTGGGAAAGCCAGAATACAGGATGAATCCTGTAGTGCCACAGCCAGCAAAACTCCTTCCACAAAAGCCATCACAAGTTTTATTACTGGAGAATCAGCCCATTAAAAGCTTAGAATTATGCTCCTTTTTACTTTGCATGGAAAGGGAAACTCTCTGGTGCTTTAAAATTACAAAACATTGTTTTGTACTTTTTTTGTAAGAACATTTTCTCACAGGGCTTAGCTGAAAACCAAAGAATTTCAATTTTTTTTCCTTCCCCGCTCCCCTCCCCCTGCATTTCTTTTCTTCCTTTTAAAGGTTAGTTCCACTTTTCCATTGTACCTCCACTCCCTTTTTTAAAACAAGACTTCCATGCCACTGGACACAATTTCTTTTGTAAGACAACTAATTATACCTGATAGTAGCAGAAAAAAAAAAAACAAAAAACAAAAAACAAAAAACAAATCCATAGAAGGTGCTTATTCATTTAGCCATGGTCAACACATATAAAACCACATATATATATATAATAAATTTGATACAAAGTACATTTCAAACTCACAGTTCAGCCATTTTTTAACATTAAAAAGAGTTCTTGAAACTAAGTTGTTGTATAGTCACATTTTTCTCACTATTTGAAGAAAAAGCTGAGTAGATAATGAAAAAGGCTGGAAAAAAATATCTCCAAACAGTAAGACACAGTATTACCTTTGTAAGAAATTGAGAGAAAATGTTAGAAAAAATCTTTGTATTTTATGAGCATCCTACCTTTTTTTTGCGCAGTTTCACTTGACTATCTGAATATTCTTGTGTGGTCAAATCAATCCTTAAATGTAAACACTGAGTGTCTTCTGCTGAACTGACATTTGAAAGGCATTTGTTTTCAGGGGCCACTTGAGGTTCAGTGAAACCACTTTCATCCAGACCATTTTCCACTGCCGGAACATGAGAGCAAGGAGAAGATTGCATAAGGCACTCACTGGGTTCCACTGCTGAGCATGGCTGTCTATCAATGCTGGGGCATGAATCAGAAGAAATCCCACTCTGTACCAAATTACATTCAGACTTTCCAAGGCTGTCTTTAAAAGCATCAGATTTCCTGCGCTGTTGTGCAATTACAGCAGTATGAAGCAGCTGTTTCCCAGGCATAATAATTTCTTTCACATTTGGAGAATTAAAAAGATTTTCTTTCTCTACTTGTACTACCTCATTTAAGGCTTCATAACTACAAAGCTCCAGGCTTTGGCCAATACTGCCACAAATATCTCCTTCCATCTTCTCTTTAGGAACTGTGTCCCCATCTCCAATTATGCCAGATGTTTCAGCTTCCTCATTACACTCTGTTTTTTGTACCACCTGTCTTAAGGAGCCTGCTCCATTTAAACTCTCTTCTTCATCTTTTAGTTCCCTTCCAACAGCAGTGATATGGCGATTAACGCCATTCAGGTTGAGTGCAGGATAGTCATCATCATCATCATCATCATCATCATCATCAGACACATGGACTAGAGTTTCTGTGCTGGCCTCCAGAAAATGCTCTTCATGGTTTTCATTTTCATCCAATTCCTTTGACACATTTCCAAGCTGCTTTGCAGGGAAGCCAGTTGGCTCTCCACCATGACAACACTCTGGAAATGAAGCACATTTTTCTTTCCGGTCCACATTCAAAATTTCATCTTTTTCCATACTTATCTGCAAGTTATCAGCTACGAGTCCATGACGACATGCTGTATTATACTCCACAGACTCCAAAGCCAATCCCATCCACTGGGTCACATGCTCTTCCCAGCTTTTCTTTCTGATTGCTAGAGACATGTCATAACAGTTCAGCAGCAGGATGCAGCATACCTTCCACAGTGGAGCAGAGGTGTCATGGCTGCTCTGCGCTGCTCCAGAGAGAGAGAGAGTGCTTCATCATTTTAACATCTGCAAAAATAAAAAAACAAAAACAAACAAAAAAAAACCAACAAGGTTATTGAGTCAACTCCAAACATTAAAAAAAAAAAAAAGAGAGAGAGAAAAGAAGAAACAGTTTAAACAAAAGTGTAAAAGCAAGATAAGGACGTGGGACCAGAAGGACAGGAATTCAGAAGACTGTTTTGTTTAAAGTTTTAATAGTTTTCATACAAAACTTGACAGTTCTCATAATTCAGTAGAAGTTTTTTTCTAGTTACTCTCCATTATCATGTAAACAAAAATGTTATAAACAAGCACATGGATAGGCAAGTAGCTCAAGAGCCAAAATTTGACAGTAAGTCTCTCTTCACTGTGTCTGTCATAAGATATTTATTTCAATGGATATAAATTCCATTATGACTTATGACTCCTTTTCACACTCAGTTATTTTGTATTTCTTCTTCATCCAGAGATACCCCTGAGCACAGCACTCTAGCAACTTCTCAACAAAGTTAACCAGAACTTGAGGGTTATTCTGAATCTTGCCAAAATTATAAACTATTTCTCTTACAAGTAGATTTGGTCTAGACTTTTTGCCATTCAGTGGCTCTTATTTCTCTGATTGCTTTCTTCTCATTAGGACTATTAGTTATAGTTATAAGCATCACATGAAAACACAGGGAGAATCAGTCGTTGTGTGATATAAAAAAAATACACTAGTACAAAAATTAATTTAAGTTTTTGGTGTATTTCTTACAAAAATATCATAAAACTTGAAACCCAAAACCAAAGCAAGCAAACAAGCAAACAAGCAAACAAAAAAATCACACCCTGAGACTTTGGTGAATATAGCCAAGATCTAGTAACATAAAGAAGGGACAAAGCCTTTGCTTAGAGCTCGACAGAAGGTTAACTTGTCAGCAATAACTGCATGTGTCATCTGAATTGCCAGGATCTGCCCCATCCTGCTGTCACCCCCTACCTATCCATATAGGTATCTTTCACTGGCGATTGTTATTAGGCCTTCTTCATAACAACATTTGGGATACATTAATCTCCCCACATTGCTTGTATGGAATCAGCACAAAGAAAATATCTCATAAAGATTTACTCATTATAAAACAAAATCAACAGGTTCTCCATCAAATACCAAAACAGAACTTCTGGCCCGAAGAACATCAGAGTGTGAAGGAGCAGGTGCTTCAGTTTTCACTCTGTACATAAGAACTGTCAGTGCTTAGGATGGATCTACTTACTGATTTCAGCAGTAATAAAAATTAAGAACTAAGTTTCTTCTGGGTCACTTCAGTCCGAAAAGACAAATTCACCAGGGCATAGAACTGCCTTGGCAAATCACTTGCCCAAAGGTTAAAAAAAAAAAAAAAAAAAAAAAAAAAAAGTATTCATCTTCAAGAAAATACAGAATTATGCCATGCAAGCAAATGTCAGTAAAATATGTCTTGATAAAGTGACTATTAGGATAGAGTTGTACATGCTCCTAGATCTTTAACCTTCTTAGTTGATGGCAAGCTTCATTTCACGTTCACATTTTCCACCTCCATGGAGACTGTGCTTCAAAAGAAAATATGTTCATAGAGTAAAAGAATTCCATGCACAAGTCATTAGCGTGTGGGAGGCAGAGGAAAATGGAAAATAAGACATGCAGCCAGGCCAAAAAAAATGATCTGCTTTCAGAGGCAAAATTTGGTAGTAAGAAGTTAATTCAGCTTTAAGTTTCTCTTTTCTTTCCTGGTTGAATATGAGAGCACGCTTAATTGTTAAAGTGTAAAGTCAAATTACTGCATAAATTTCCAGTGCATTTGCACTATTTTGCTGGCTTCATTCCAGATCCATAGATTCCTACTATTTCTGCACACGTCAATTAATTACAGTGGGGTGGAGATCAATAAAGACAGTGCTATTACTGTCTCTTGCATCTTTTAGATCCTGAAGTACTTTGTAAAAAAATGAATTAGTATTACAACACCACATTTTGTTTTGACTTTTGAATAGGGGAAGTTTTACTGAGGGGCTCTTTTGTTTCTGCTGTCCTAAATTACTGCTAGAAGTTGCAGCATTACCCTCTGTCTTCCTTCTGTCCCCTTCTTAGAAAACTCTGTTTAAGCTCTATCTCCCTTACAAAAAGTTAAAAATGGTTGCTGCAGCCATACATGAGAATTCAAAGAGAATTCATAGAGCCAAATGAAAAGCTAAAAATATGCAGCTTCTAAATGGAATTCATGCATCCCCCCATCTCAGCTCTAGGCTGCTGGTGGTGAGCAGCATGCAAGCAATCAAGGAGTTAATGGGCGTGTGTTAATCTTGCTGCTGTTAAATGGAGTTACACGTGTGCCGAAAGGGGAGAACAGATCCCTTACTGTTTTTCATTTTTTTGGATGTGGAGAGTTATATTTCATGGGGGATGAAAAACAAATAAATTTTACTTGAGGAACCCTTCTGTTTTACTGGCACTATCACTAGTTTTGGCTGCTTAGTAGACTGCAGGAAAAAAAAAAAGATTAAACAGGTGAATACCAAATATTTTGCCTGAAATACAAGACAAAAAAAGTACATGACAATGGAGTTTTTATTGTTTTCTAAAATACAAGCTTGCATTAGCACTGAGTATGAAACATTTAACTTACAGATTCTTGCTATCTAGGCAGCCCCAGTTCCCTGAAGTCCCTCTGGCACGTGATGTCTTCCATCAACCAGTCTGATGGAAGCCCACTTTCCTTCCTCTTCCTCTCCCCAAAGGCTGCATTATCTGCTACAATTCAGCTCAGAAATTATTTCCCTGCTGTAACTATATCATGTAGTCATAGGCCAACAAGCAGCTGTCCTCTCTTTTCCACCTCCACGGCAGGGTCACCTGTTTACTTTGTACTCACGTCTGCTGTGCTTGGGAAAATCCCTTGCTCCAAGCCTCTGAATGGGATCCATAACCATATTCCTTTCTCCTCCAGAGATAAAAGTGTTCTGCTACTTTTTTTTCTGCTATTGTTGCCTCCCTTTTTCTTGATGTGCAGCATCTTCTGCCATCTGAGAAGTGCTGCTCTCAAGTCCATTTGTAGTCCATCAAGGGAAGACATGACCCCTTTCTCCCATTCGTTACCATACCCCTAGATAACTTTAAATCAGTTTTTTATTTTTTTTTTAAGTCAAGCAGAGGAAGTCTAGCAGTCTAATTCACTTAATTTCTTTAAACAGATTTAGGTTTAACTAATTTTCAGTCACTGACCAGCTCTATGGCCTTTCCAGAGAGTGATAAGTGGCAGTGAATTTAGATTTTCTTTTGCTAGCAAGAGTCAGTGTTATTAAGTTTTCAAGCAGATCAAAAGAATAAAAGAAACATCAGTAGGAAAATTCTGAATTCTGAAAAGACTGATTTTGTTCATTTTAATTTTATAGATCGTTAAGTATACACTCAATGCCTGTTTCATGAAGAATTTTGAAAAACTTGAAAATTTTCAATAGAACTGTTCTGATCACTAAAAGATACCAGCTTTTTCATTGTAATTTCAGTTTCCAAATTTTAATAAAAAGTACTCATTTTCTAATAAGTATTTATGTACACTTTTATAAGTATTTACTTGAGTATTTATAAAACTTAAAGTCTTTCTTGAAATATTTTATGGAGTGAAAATACCTTTTCTTCTGGTCAAAGCATACCATTGGGATACAGCTGTTGCAATAATTCATGTTCATGTTTGGCTTTTATTTTTCTGTTCCACTAAGTTTTATACTACTTAGTACTATTAACTTCCTGAAAAATAAAGTTTGAAATAAAATATAAAAGATAAAGATTTCTCCTCGACAAAGTTTCTTGTTCTCTGCTATGATTTAAAGAGGATCCATAATATTGATGCAGTAGGCAATGCTTGACCAAAGAAAGTGGCAGGGGGTGGTGACACTGAAGCAGAATCTCCCTTGAGCACCCTTTGAGATGGTTTGCAGTGCTTAGAAAACAAGGTGCCAGATTTGACAGATTTTCTAATAAAGTACTGCTGATCTATGTTTACTGTGAGCTACAATGGAAATGAAAAATAGGACGAGCCTTTATGCTTGTTTATGTTTGGAAGTTTTGCATAAGCTCTCATGGAAGAAATAGTTACTTTGCAACAGAAAACCTGTATGAGATGAATTGGCTGGCTATCCTATAGTTAGATTATCTAACACTTTCTTTAAAGGAGGATTCCTGTGATTTTTCCTCAGTAGCTCAAATTAAAGAGTTTTAAGGAGGCTTTCAAAATTCAGACAAAGTAAACTCTCTTTATCCCATGAAATACCACTTACTTTCAGGTGTGTTGATCAATTTTTAAAATGCCTTTCCCTTTCCCTTTTTAAGGAAGCCTATAAGACTTGTCAGAGACTCAGCTCCCCTTCTTTGGAACACTGAAACTTCCTGGTTTCAAGAGTGAGGCACAAAAACAGGGCTCTCTGGTCCACACAAGAGTGGAGCACACCATGTTTTTCCCATGGTGGATAAAGAGAGGAGAAGCATGGAATCCAGCAGCTGCAGCCACCTCGCAAGATGGGGCAGCACAACCAACAGAATCACAGGACATAGGGAGTGATACAGCGAGAGCAGGCACAGTGAGCAAGGCCATGCAGAGAGCACCTTGGCAGCATCCCCACCAGTACAACCGTTACCATCCCAAGTGAAATTCAGTTTTTCCTGTTACTTTGCATGGGATGCAAATCTTATTTGGAAAAGAATAAGGCAAAAGCATTTGCTTATAAAGTTACGCTGAGATGAAAGAATGTTTCATTAAATTTTTTACCTAGTGGGCATACGTAAGCAACTGAGATCAAGCAGAAATATTTGTTATCACTATTTTATCTTTGTTGGTCTCTGACCCTAGTCAGCAAGCTTTGTTTAAGGAAGTCTGAGCAAATGGGATCTGTTTCCTATAAACTCATCTCACATCTTCCTGTTCTGGCTTACATTCAGCTCTTTCAGTAATTCCATACCAAGCTCTGAGACAGAATGTTGTTTACAAATAATTTGAGATAAAACATAAGCCTCTAGGTCTTTGCATAGCTAGTTATTTTAAATTGCCTGTTTTAGAATTTGCAGTCCTTCCTTCTCTTATTTCCTGGACATAAACCACTCTTTGGATTTAACTGAAGTGCGGCTCACCTTGTCTGCAGTTTTTATATAAACAGGTTTTTACAGTACATTTGTATGGATCATTCAAAACCCTGATGTTTAGGAACAGAAACATAAGGAATTTTTGCTGTAGGACTGAGTACATTATGTGCTTCCCTAATTTATTTTAGATGTGAAAGATCATCATATAGTGACATTTTCATCCATGAATTAGTGGACAATAATAGAAGTAGCTTTTGTGTACCAGTGAAAGGTGCTAAGGAAGTAATACTCAACTAAAATCCATAGCCTACGTCCTGTAGGCTAAAACAAAAAAATCTGGCTTTTGAGAAAGTGTGTGATGCATACTCTTTTTTTTTTTTCTCTCCTAAAAAGTTGAAGATATCTTGCCTAGACTACAATAAACAAGGATATCAATACTAACTCAGGTACACTACCTATATATCTCCTCTTTAAAAGTTAATTTTAGAAAACTGAAATCAATGCAATATACGTGAGTCTAGAGAAAGCATAGCTTATTAGACACTGTCCAACTAATTGTTTTTCCTTCCTGCTTCATTCTGCAGATTTTTTTTAAATAAAAGCTATTAAAAGTGAAAAAGCCAAAGAATAAAAATTTTAATTCTCCTCTTTCCTTTTTTTTAAATATATTTTTTTGAAAGAAATTAGTGCCAGCAGCAGTGTTGCAGACATAACATTTAGAACCACAGCATGTCTTAGAAGCCTTAAAGAGGTTGCTGTCACTGCAAGATAACAGATATGAATTCTGCTAAGAATAAGTTGTTTGTCTTGACAAGAATAATCTGAATGGAAAATTTTCAGTGACTCTGATGCATATGAAGCCAGAAAGATTGGGAAAAATTCTGATGTATTTATAATACAGTGGTTGGCACATATGTACTGACTGATTGCATTCTTTAGCATTAGTGAAAGCCATAGGCTTTTAACCAAATAACAATAACATATTTTAATCTCATAACAAATGCCAATCCTAAAATATTTCTAAAATAGTGAGAATTTTTGTTCCCCAGTTTCTGATGAAATGCTTGAAGAGAACCACAGGTAATATTCAAAACAAAACAAAACAAAAAACCAATCTCAAACACTAATATTGGAACTGTATTGCATTGTGGTTTTAATGTGCAGTGAAAGGATAGTGTGGTTTTAGTATTGATATTCATTACAGACAGATGATCCAAATGCTAGACATGATTATTCCTACCAGATCATACCTTATAATATAGTGTTTTAGAAGTAGGCTGTTTCAATGCACCACCAAATTCTGGTCACCTTAAGATCATTAAAAAAGTAAAAAAAAAAAAAAAAGGATGAGAACAGATCACAACCTTAAGATCAAAAGATAACAAGACTCAGGTTGGAACATCAGTGAGAACATTTTTCAGAACAAGAAATCAAAGTGATAAGGAATGAAATGGTTGGATTGAGTAACAACTCAAATGAGAAATTGTGGAATTTGTAATTTTGATAGTTGCTCACTAGGTACATGGGAATTGTAAGGGGACAGAAATGATGCCTGAAAGTCTCAAGGTGTTAAAGTGAGAAACTGATCCTTTCAAGTTAAAGGCCAGTGAGTTTGGAACAAGATACATGTTTTATGTGAGAAAGGAGATGCACTGAGTTGGAAGGGATCCTGACTGGGGCTCAGGTATGAGAAGTACAGCCTTTCTGGGGCACTCTTGTTCCACTCTTTTTCTTGATGATCTTGGAGAGCGGAGGTAGGTTGGGCCCAGAAATCTCCATCTCCTCACTAAAACTCCTGGGGTTGTCTCTTCAAAATAAGAAAATTGGAGGAACAGGAGGAATTTCAGCCTTTGGCTGCTGGGAAAAATGGTGGGGTATCCTAAACCTTTTTTTCAAAATCCAATCAAATCCATTTGATCCTGAGCTATATATTTATAAGTCCGATCCTGAGCTATATATTTATAAGTCCTTTTATTCTTTGTATATAGTAAATTGGCTGAATCTAATGAAGAATGAAAAAGGAAAAAAAGAAAAAAACAAAAAACCCACAGAAATCTAAAAGTGAGAAGAAATAGATGAGATTTGTTTTGTTTTAAATAAGAAGGGAAATTATTAATAGATTTGCAAAGATTGCTATTAGAATATTTGCTATTTATTTTATTCAGAAGGAAAAAAGGTATGACAGTTCATTAATTTAACGTTTATTTGGAAATCTTACTGAAGAATTACAGAGAGACCTGATTACAGCGACCAACTAGGAGATAAAATTGTGTGTAAGCTTCCCTGTCAATAAATGCAAGTGAATGCAGATAGGAAAAAACAACTCCAACTATAAATGCGTAATAATAGTCTCCATTTTCTCTGCTAGTAGTCAGAATGAAAGAAGAAAATACGCCTGTGTTTGTTAATCTAGAACAAATTTCAAGCTCAGTCAAAATTAGAAAGTACACAGCACAGTAGGAGGTTACATTTAAGGCTATTTAAATCCTTGATGTAAATGATATTTAGCATATTACAGAAATTGTTGTATTGTCCAGCAGCATAGTAAGAACTCAATACATTAAATGCCTCAAACTATAACATGAGATTGACAAGTTGCTCGTTCAGACACTTTCAAAGTCTTGCTTGTTTAGTGCAAATGTTACTGATTCATAAGATCTGAACCCAAGATTTGCCAATGTGTCTTAATTTGTTGTCAGAAAAGGTAAAACAGCATTAGCTACTTTTACTTTCTATTGCTCCTCTCAAAAGTGCTCATCATCATTACAAAGAAGGGTTTTTACTTGTAGCCAGCATGTGATTACATTAAGATGGTTTATTTCCAACATTTAGCCTCAGATCAGCTGATCCTCTTCCTCAAGGATGAGAAAGGGGAAATGTGAGGGTCCAAACTGATCCACAATTATCCAGCTTACTTAAGATCTATATTATTTACACCCCATTTAATTATCAAATCAAAACCAATTTAAATAACAAACATATCCAACTTTGTATTTTTGTACTATTTGACACTGATGAATAGTTAAGGAAACAGAAATAATATTTTTAAAAGTATCATGGTGTAATTATTCTTCTTGAATGTAATCCTTGATGATATTTTATTATATTAATGATGTGCATTGAATTCTTATTAGCTGATACGATAATGGAATGTTCTCCATCACCTTCATCACAGCATCATTTCAGAATGACAACAGCCATCAAGTATATAACATCTGCTAGAGAAATAGGAGGCCTTAACACAGAAATTCCTTTTCTGAGAATAAGACCTTTTAAAAAGGAATTTTACTTTTGTGCTTTTGTGTCTGTCTCATCAATCCTGC
The DNA here is from genome assembly GCF_023343835.1 of Lagopus muta. Classification (NCBI taxonomy): domain Eukaryota; kingdom Metazoa; phylum Chordata; class Aves; order Galliformes; family Phasianidae; genus Lagopus; species Lagopus muta. Next base: position 44,722,712 of record NC_064436.1, on the reverse strand, counting down.
CCCCAAATTCTTTCTGCTCTCCACTTTTGCAGAACAGAAAAAACACTTTCCTCCCTCTTCCCCTTGACTGGAAGCAACTCAACAAGCAGACACAAAAGTAAAAAAGGCTGTGCCATAGGACATGTCAAACCAGAAGACTGTGACTATTACTTTTAGTCCTAAATTAGAATAACTTCTTCCCAAATCTCTCTCTTTTTTTTTTTTCTTTTTTTTTTTTCTAAATTTTTCATGATGGAAGAAATTCCATTTTCTAGCCAACCCTAGTAAAATACTAATTTTCTAGCTACAGGAAGCTCTTTGGAAAACAATATAAACTAACCAGATTGTTTTCCTGCTGCCTTTTATATTTAAGGTTCTAATAGAGTGTTTCCATTTAAAGATGAGTTGCTGGAGTTTGTTATAGACATGAACTGTGAAGCCCAAGGCACTATGGGCAATGACTGCTGGTAACCATTGCCCTTACTGAGTAAACCACAAGCATGTATTCATCACTGGTGAGCACAGAACTAAAAAGTAATTTTGATGCTATTATGTATATACTTCACACATAAGACATTGAAAATCATTTTACAGAGTGGAGTGGCCTGAATTCCAGACTCATCAGCTGATCCCTCAGTTTTGTGATGCTTTTCTCCTATTCAGTGTCTGTAGCCTGTTTGACAATACTCATTCAACTCTGCAAACTACTGTTTCTGTACACAAAAAATAAAACATATTACCCTCCCTCAGTCTGAAAACTACTTGGATCAAATTTCTTTACCACCTATCAGTTTGTACGATATGAAAAAGCTTTTAAAAATCTTTACTTATATCTCTAATGGAGTTGACACTGATTCTGGGTTTGGAAGTTGCCATGAAAGCACTGACATCTCCGACAGAAAGGTGTTTAATCCAACACTACAACTTTCAGTGTGTTGAATCTCTTGAACCTCTCAGGCCTCTCAGGGCTGATCAGAAGTGGAGAGTTCACTGCTGTGGATTGAACCAGTGAATCCAAAGTAATTCTTCCCATACCTGTTATACATTTGTGTCTTGGAAGAGAAAATGTAAGAAAGTAGCTTTACATGTTCCTATTAAAGATTGTAATACAAACTTGAAGTTGTTTGATGTTTATTACACTGCAGTTATGCAACTTTACTAAAAATATGAAAGTAGTTAGAATAGGTGAGTATATTGCTGGTTTTTCTCATCTCTTCCATTCTTATTTAGTTCTCTAAGCAGAATAATATTTTTTAATAATCTTCTCTTCTACTCTAGATCTCTCTCATCTCCTAGTATAATTACACTGTAATTTTGAATCTCCCTTACACAAAATAAAACTTTGGATCGCAGTGGAAACTTTCCATAAGTATAAGTTACAGTCAACTTGGACAATTTATGCATTAAGGAACATTTGTCAGACATGACGTAAACTGAATCAGACTACAGAATTCTTAGCAATATGGCATAGTAACTACCCTGGAAAGCCTAGAACTGATAGAAAGATAGAGGGCAGGAGAAGAACTCAGAACTCAGAGGTAACAGAATTTTCCTGAAAATGCCTTTTCAAAGGCATTTTAATTTAAGCCTACTGGAATTTGAGACAAGATATAAAAAAATACAAAACAGAAAACATCACAAATCAGAATGAAAAAAAAAGGAGAGCCCAGAGGAAAGTGAAGACTAGAAGATTACATTGCGTGCGTTAAATAAGTCTTCATGCAGATATGTAGAGCACAGGACAAACCTCTATGTTCAATAATAATTGATAATGCACAATACATCAGAGATAAAAGTCCAGGCATTTGTAATTTCAACATATTTTCCCCATTCAACAGAAACAAGCAATTATGGTAAAAATGGATTTCAAATTCTCTACCAAAAGACTTCACTTAAAATCTAGAAATATCAACAAATACCAGTGGGGAATGAAGAAATAGAAAAACATCTTGAAATGCAGCCAGGAGCCCAGTGAAGTATTTAAATTCAGTAGAGTTAATTATTTTAAAACATCATGGTCACAGTCTTATTAGCATAGGGTTTGCATGCAAAAATGATTATGCATCTGGTTTGGGGAATACTTTTATACATACAGGTATATGTACAGGTATACGTTTGCCTGTACACACATACACATTAAAAAAAAAAAAAAAAAAAAAAAAAAAGTGTATACCTGTGTAGATAGCCAAGTTTAAAATCCTTACTAAGTACTGAAGCTGATAAACATGTTTGAAGATATTCAAAACTCAAGTAGACAAAGCCTTGAGCTGCCTGTTCTAGCTGACCCTGATTTGAGTCAGGAGTAGAATCAGAGACCGCCAGAATCTTCATCCAGTCTCCTGATTTTAGGAAAGAGATCAGGGTCTAGGTCTTCTGGCTATGCTATTTCAATTTCTCTTTTTTTTTTTTTTTAATTTTTTTTTTCCTCCCTTTTCCTTTTGTAGAAGGAATAGGACACCAAGATTAAAAAAAAAATCTCTTAAGAATTTTTTTTAATCCAAACAGCAGAAAATGGAACCAGATGGCTACAAGAAAAAAGAATGTTCAGAAGTATACATATCCTTTCTAGAAAAAAAAATAAAATTGATAAAATTGTTCATAAGTTCTCTTCCTGCTTCTGCTACAGCCCTCCTCAGGGAAGCTTGGCATCAAAGCTGGCAATTTTCAGCAACAAAAATCATTTTAAGAACAACTGAAAAATATATTATAAAATTCAGCATTCAATTTCAGACAATTAAGAAAATAAAAAAGAATAAAATTTTGAGACTTACAAAAAAGGACAAAATGGACATCCTTCCATTTTTCCACCACATTAAAGCAAAATGTGAAAATATATTTTTATAGAATATTATAGCTTTTATTATGTATTTTATTATATATTTTGTTATATATAATTAATATTATATTCAACAGTTCATAAGAATTACTATTAGACTTGCCTACTCAAAAATTGCCTACCCAAACAGTTATTTTTGTTTTTCAGTTTCTTTTCCAAGGAATTAAATTTTGCTTTGTGTCACAAAGACCTTCATGAATTAGTCCCAAATATTCCAATTTACTTTGTTTAGGTGTTCTGATTACAGAATTTAACATTGAAGTTGACAGATACAAGATACAAAAGAGTTTGCAAGGACATAAATTGATACCAAAGGAGAGCTCTTTTAATCTTTTCTATTGTAAGAACTTCATCCCTTGCATTAATTTTGCTCAAGGCTAGAGATATTAATTAATTTGCTTTATTGTTCAAAGTAATCATCTCATGTATTGGCTTTATGCGTGTTTCAAGTTAAAAGGTATTAGCATTTTGGAGTGAACAGAACAGGTCAACAGCTATAGATGCTCAGTGTTAGATTGTATCCTATCTTTTCACTAGTCCTTTTGCGGGTGTTTGTTTGCTTGTTTAATAACAATATCTAAGAAAATAGTATAGTATAACACAAAAATTACATTAAGCATGACCAGGTCTTGAATAGCAACGGGGATTTGTCTTCAGAACTATTCAATAAACACTCTAAATGAGAGTGTAGCGCACTTATGTGTGTTATATTTTCTTATGGCCTGTGAGAAACTTAAATGAGAAAGTGAGTTAAATGAGAAAGTATTTTCTGGACTTCATCCCATTGTCTACCCTATAACTCAACTATCTCAGGTACTTTTATTTGCAAGTGAGGTCAACTGAGGTCATTCATTATGTCCTTTAAAAGACAGAAGAAGATGCTACAGAAGATGCCCCTTGATGTGGAATAGTTGTTTTAATCATTTTACCTCCTCTGTTTAAACACAGTCCTGACTCAGTACATACATCCACAATTGCAGGGGGCAAGTATAGTAACAGAATGGACTGAAAGGTACTAATATTAAATCCCTTGGCAAATCAAAGTTCCAGCATGAATTTCGTGGGAATGACACATAGACTCAGCTGATCAGATTCTTTTTTGAACTTTGTCTCACCACAGACCTACCACAGCTCTCCCAGCTCATGATTAAGAACTGTGGAAGTTGTGACTACTACTCTGACGTTCACCTTAGAGTATATCCAGGAGTAACTTGCTGCCTACCAGATGTTTCCTTCCCCCTTCAGCTCCATGCTCTTCATGTCCCAGAACTTCAAACAGCATGGAGAACATTCTTCTACAAAATGGGTTGGGCAGTAAAGCACAGTTCTCAGTCTATTATAACAGAGAAGATATTGGACACCATTCCAGAGTTCTTACTGCTCCTTTCCTTCGCTTCAAGCCATAAAATCATTTCTTTAGTCACCAATTATTTCAAAACAGTATTTAGTAAAAATACAAATAAAAAACTTCATAAAATTATCTTCAATGTATGTGAACAGATGACTCCTGTTACCAAACAGGCCAATAAATATATGAAGTCTTAATGATGCGAGAAAGAATTTCTTTCATTACTTAAAATAACAGCTGTCCTTTTGGATATTCAGGATGACAAAAGATACATAAAAAAACATATATACAGATGTGAAAAATGCTTAAATCACCGCTTTAATAGCTGCAGCTCTGTTCACACAGTCAAAAATGATATCCTGAGTTTCCCCCTAAATACTTAAGCAACAGATTGTTTGTACTTTTAATAGTTAAACCTTAACTAGGTTGAAAAAAAGAATTCATACGTCTTCACCAAAGTTATCTAGCCAGCTGACATTCGCTGAATCCTGCTTTCCTTCTAAAAGTTAGCACAGCACACCCCAAACTGCATATCTAATTAAAGGTTACTAAAAATAACCTGCTTTAGCTAACAAGGAGAAGGATACCTAGAAATCGCATATTTAGAGTGTACACTTTTAGGACTGTCTTGTCAGTTATACTGCAAACTTCATTTAGGACTAAGTAAAAGCTAGGCAACAAGACCATCAGAAGTATAACTGATATATCTACCTAAATGTCTTTTCATCGTCATTACTGCCGGAGGGGAAGGGAAGAGAAGGGAGGAGAAGGTGGGGAAAGAGAAAAAAACATAGCCCTAAATGCCCTCCCTGTTGGCAAATGAGGTGAAAAAAGATATCATTCACACTTTTAGCTTTCTTATTTCATGCCTATTAAAAACATGCAGGCAAGACCATGCAGTTCTATTTATACATGAATGCAAATAAACAAAGTTCAGCATATCAAGCATATTTTTAAAAGATTAAGCAAAACGAACAAGAAGATTTTGTTATAGCTCTGGCACATTTTGATTAACAGGATTAGCAGCATACAACTAAATTTACATTTTCAATGATATTTATTTACCTCCAGTTTTAGTGCTGGGATCCTGAATGCTGAAAGCCCCAGTAGTGCTGGATGCTGCTTGTTTCTTTCCTGTTTTTTTCTTTTCTTTCACTTCAAAAAAAAGAAAAAAGAAAAAAGAAAAAATATTTTGTCTTATTTTAAAGTATAGGAAGATTCTGAGACAGCTTTACGTAAGTGAAGAGAATGTCAGTCAAACTTGGACATGACCTTCTTAAAATCTTTGGTTTAAAAAAAAAAAAAAAGAAAAAAAAAAAGAAAAGAAAGAAAAATAAGAAAGAAAGGGGAAAAATAAAGTCCTTAAAAAGGAGGGATATAAAAAAAAGCAACAAACAAAAGAACCCAGTCTCAGTTAGCTCCTGCTAGCATAAAAGTTCAGATTTCACTTCTGAGATCCTCGCTCTATTCTAAGCAGTTTTCCTCAATGTGTGATTCTAACAAAAACACCCTCTGCAGCTGGAGGGAGCCTTAGCTAAGCACGAGCCTGTCAAGCTTTTCCCATTGACTTCTGTCTACTAAATTCAGACTGATGTTTTGTGAAAGGGGCCTCAACAACCAGGCCCAGATTGCCTGAAAAGTATTTCCTGCCTTTGAGAGAGGGAGAGAGAGACAGAGAGGGAGAGCGTGTGTGTGCGTGCGCGAGGCAGAGAGAAAAGGAGCGAGCGCGCAGAGAGGGGGAAAGGGAAAAAGACGCCCAGACTGAAAATTTCAAGACATTCAGCTTAACACACTGCTGAGGTATTTCTGTCAAACTGGAAGATCTCAGCTACAGTTACATAATGCAAACATGTTTTAAACCCCTCCTCAATGTTTTCTTTTCTTTAAAAATATACATACATTTTGCACATCTCCAGGGATCATGCAAAGATGACAATCAATCCGAACAAAGGGGGAATGTCTCCAAAATGTCTCATCTTGGTACCAGGTAGTAGGAAAAAGGAAGAGAACAACACAATTTAAATTTAGCTTACAAAGGCTCTTGTACTATTCTGATCAGCATGTACACACAGTTCAATAGATACGCATGCATATGCTACTAAAATTGCATTCCTACTCAAGAGAATTATCCGGATCTGAGAAAATGAATGCTATGGTTTAAATGCAGTCATATAACAGGCAATGGTATATGTTGCTTTACCTCTTCTGAGAATCCTCCAGAGTCACACAAATCCAGCCCTGCGAAAGCAAAAGGACAGACTCCATCTTGATCAAATTAGTATTTTGCTGACATAAAACACTTGTAACTACTTCGTTCCAATTTGACAGAGTGCCTGAATCACGTCTTCAGAGTAACCCACAGCATCTACATCCTCTGCTCTGCACAAATTTAGTGAATATCATCTGTTTATCTTTTCTGCTTTCTTCTGCCTCCTCTGAATGACTTCCTCTTAGCCGTTCCAGACTGAGAACTTGGATTACCATTTGGTTTTGATTAAAACCAGACGGACAGCTCTGGAGAAGTTTGAGTAAGCTAATGGAAATGGCTAGTATGGCTTTAATTAGGGTATCAATTAATAATAAATGCTAGCTGTTCATGTAATATCAAAAGCTAATAATAAAAACACAAAAACTAACTATTTAATCACTGGTCTCATATTTAAATGAAATAATTTAACAAAATTTTATTTAATTTAATTCAGTGTGAATCATACTGATAATGACCATGCATAATTTCCAAACTGCTGGGTGAGGTCAACAATTTTTTGCCTCTTCTTTAATGAAAGAAGTGGTGTTGGTAAATTTGTCTTCCAGGGTGGATCAGTCATGCATGTACCTTTTGGCAATTGCTTCTGTTGTTGCAAAACCACTATAATAATTATCAATCTGATTAATTTTATTTACTCTTTCTGTTCAGATTATTGATTGGCAGCTTTAGTCTTTCTCTGACCTTAGAACAGAGCTTGAGATATAGTGAAAGACATCACACATACTTTCCACAAAATAGTACCTGAACATAGTGACAGGAAGGTCTCCGTTCCGCAGGTCTATCACAACCAGAACAGGATAGTTATTCTGAAATGAGATAGGAAACCTTCATAATTACTAACTGCTGATATTTGAACTTATTACCAGCCTCCAGCAACTGCATTTTAACTGTTTACATAATACCTTCATTAGCTGGAATGAGTCTTCTTGAGGGCATTTCTTTAGTTAAAAAGCCAGCTCTTTAAGGCTGTTTCCAGCTTTCTCTAATATGGTCATATCTGGAGCTAACTTGTTAAGATTCCTGTGGAACTTTGTGTTAAAGTCTGCTAAATTTGTCAAATGTGGTTTTCATTGTCATACATGTAATTTTATATATGCATTTTTCAGCATTAAAATTACAGTTTTAACTTTGAAAGTTAGTTGCAAAGTTATGCAGGCCCAAATGGAAGTGGGTTTGATTTTTTTCCCAGTAGCTTTTATGTGTATGGATAGTGAAGGTAGACAGCCCTAAGAGGAATAGATTACCAGTCTAACCCCTGCAACTTCAAAGAGAGAGGTCTTTGAAGCCCATGCAAGGAAATGGCATATGTGGTGGTTCTCAGACATACGTATAGCTAGAGGTAAATAACTCTGCAGAATGACTTTTTAGCTGTATTTAGCCAGAGATCCAAATATAAATCTTTTACTCCACTCCAAATTGTGATTTATATTATTTTCATGAAGGATTTTCAGATTGGAATTCAATTCCAGTTGGAATTACAGGCTACGAAGAGACACATTTTGTTTGTAATTATGCAGTTGCACAAATTGTGCAATTTTGAAATTTGTCTTCATGGGAATCAAAATGAAAACAAAAAACTGTTGGTTTCCTTACAGTTAAAATTTACTCAGAATGTTGTTTCAGATAATAGCAAATTAGAGATTAAAAACTGTAATGCAATATTCCAAAACAATGAACAGACACTTGAGGGCAAACTATTAATCAAAATGTTTATTTTCTAATTACTTTCCTTAGGCCAAATATCACTTGACATTCCATCAAGAAGCTCTGTTTTCAAAAATTTGCTTCTATATTTACAGAAGAGTAATTGGAGTATGAATATTTTCTTAATAAGTATAAGAAAAAAAAGTTTGCCTAAATTCAACCACATTCTGCCAAATGTATAAGACAGATGCAGCCAGTTCTATTATTAAACATTTTCAAAGTTTTAATATTTGTTTTTCCTTCACAGTAGAACCACCAGATTTCATAAAGTATTTCATACTTCTACATTTCATACGGAATGTACCAATATTCATGAATATGCTCCTTTCCTTGTGTTGGAGCATTAAGAAAAATTAATGACAAAAAATTTAAGTGTGCCTAAGTGTACAAATACCGCTGTGACCCTGGAAATAAAAGTTGTCAGGATTTACAGTTTCTAGATTAGCAACAGTAAAAGTTCAGCAAGACACTGCAAAGCTAATAGCTTGATACAGTTACATGATTATGTAAACTGAAGGTAAGCCACAGTTTCAAGAAATAATCAAAGAATAAGTGGTTACAGTCTCGCTGGAATATTTTATCCAGATTTTGGCTTTGCTTCTACCTTTTATTAATCCATCATCACACATGTCATAACTTGGAAAGAAACTCAGAATGTTGGTATTGTTGTTTCCTGTTGTAAGAACTCTGACTTCTATTTTGGGGATGTCTTTCAAATGCTTATGAATTTCCAAATCAAGCCACAGTTCTTCTTCCATAGACTTTAAATTTCAAGTAAAAGTAAATCATAAAGATCTGTTTTCAAGTACTGTAGAAAGTTACTGTGGTCGCAAAGCAAATTAAAATGATTGCATGGATGTGGGTGGCATATTTTATTTCTGTGGAACTTAGACACTGATATGCAGGGTACAAGCCTACATATGGTAGATGTTAAAGGTAATACCATTAAATATTGCATATGAGTAGACAATATACAGTCAGGTTCTCCAACAGTCTTCAACTGTGGGTGAAGACAATTCTTTCTTTAAATCTTTTTTATTAAATGAATGTTCTTGAAAGGACGCTGAAGAACATCTACTAGAAAAGTCACATTTTGCTGCTGTCATGTTCTTGCAATATGATCTAAATAACTGCAATAAACTCAGGGGAGATACTTCAATTTGCAACCATTGAGAATGTGGTCCATTTTTTGTTCCAGACTTCTACAACTTACTTGTATTCAGCCTTCCTAATTACTTTCAGACCTATGGAATGATGCAGCCTCACAATGGCCGAGTCTGTTCAGCATAACCTATATGAGATCTTCTTAAAACAGTATTTTCCTTGTTGTTTTGTCTGTGTTTTTTATATTTAATGATTTATTTATTTTTTGTTCAGTTATTTGAGGTGGAATCTAAGAACATAAAATCTGTTGATCTACTTTCTAAACCCTCTGTCTGAGGCTGGATCCACAGTGGCATTCAATAACAAGCTGGCAGCTTATCTTCTTTTCTCAGTGTAGTAATGTGTAACTATGCACTGGATGGAGAAACTGCCCTAAACTTCTACGAGTCCTTGCAGAGAGAAACTGTCAGTGGACTTCCTCCAATTCATGTAAAAAAATCAACCCATAGACTTTTTGCAAATGAATTTCTAAATCAGGCAGAAATACAACTACCTTCAGAAATAGAAAAGTAAGGACGAGCAGTTTTATATGTGACTGTAGCTCTTGATCCTTGTCGTACTGAAAATATAAGACATTCTTCTAGCTGTTGCCAGTGTAACACAAGACTTAATGAAATATCAAGAAATTGGGTCATGATTGTAATTTCTAGATTATTCAGTTATTGCATGCCTATCTGTGTATATCCTAAAAATATCATGTCACATACAATACACACAAGTTTAGCTTTGACGAAATGTGTGTGGTGGGCATGATATGTGGAGTTAGCACTGCTCTGTCTCCTCCCCTCCACATGTTTCTGCTGTTGCCTGTGCAGTTCACTTTCAAGCTATGTGCAGTCAACTCATGGAAAATATCACTAAAAATCACATAAAAATGCTGAAACCTTATGATCTTGTGGGGCCACATTACTAATTGTTCATGTGGTTTGCAGGCTGGACACATGCTATATAGCATAAAATGACAAGGGCCTGTTTGTTTTGCATGTGGTTATGTACACAGTGTTCAACATTCCTACAGAATCTGTAAAAGTTTGTGCAAACTGTGCCTTTATCTTTAAAAGATACCCTAAAAATTTACTCTTTAGTATCATATTTCATACCATTACTAATCCATTTCATCTTCAGAATAAACAAGAAAATACTTACAGTGGTACTGTGTTTGTTCTTAAAACAAATTGAGAAAGGCTGTTTGTCTGTTTCCTGAGAAAATACTTGGGAGACATAAATATAATTATCATCGTTTTCTTGTAGAAATCAAGGATTACTCAAACTAAATGCAACCTTCCAAAACAATAGGGAGTTATTGGATTATCTCAGACAGATTCCTTCCTTGTGTCATTTTATTTAGTGTCATTAGCCTTAGCTGTGCAGTACTGACTTAAAGCAGTTTGTGTAATAGTCATAAGAAGCACAGCATTTGATTAGTAGTCATTTGAATGCCACTATATATCATCATATATGATGACAGAACAGTCAATCTGTACAAAACACAGCATTCATTCAGCTCAAAACTGAGTACAGTAAGAATCATATGGGTACATTCAGCAAAAGACACAGTACTAGATAAACTTACATTCTGGAAATACATTCAATTCAGGCTAAATACATTTATAGCTATAAAAGACAAAAAGTAGCTCTCAAGGTGTCAGAAAACAGATTTGCGGAGACATTAGCATCCAAAATAAATTTTGTGGAATACATTCACATAACACCAATATTATGGTCTAGAAAGAGTCACAGAAATTTTCTGCCTAGTTTTAGAGTAGCTTAGAGCTAAGAGACAGAATATTTCTGGGAGAGTTTGCACATGCTGATGATCTTTTGCCATGACACGTAATTCTGCCATGATACGTAAATCAGCCACTGTTATATTTGACAGATTCTTTAAAGCACCTTCACTGCTATCAATTTCCTTCAAAATTTTAGACAGCAGAAGAAGAGTAAAGAATAATTTGATCATCTAGACTGATTCTGTCTTGCCCTGTTCTTGTCCCCTCAGCATAAGGCTCCCCAGAGATCTCAGAAAAAAACAGCTTTCCATCCTTCAGAGACTTTATTTGATTTTGGGAAATTTGGTCTAGATCAGAATATAAAAGAAACTAGCCATTGAACTCAGAAAACAAAAATAACTTAGACATTTCAGACATCAGTTTGGATAGCATTTTAGACTCCATAGTGTACGCTTTCTAATCTTTAAGTTATGCTCAAGGCTCTGATGAGGGATGGTCACTTCTTTGGTAACACTGATTTTTTACATTTTATTTTATGTGGAGGTTTTTACTTACATAAAAGAGGCAGAAAAATAATCTTGCTTTAGAATTTGCTTTAACATGAAACTTTGCTAAGCATACAAATATGGAAATTCCAAATGACATATACAATAGTCTCAGAAACGACATTTAATTCCCTACTGACAATTTCGTTTTTTAATTTTAAGAGTATTTTTAGAGTATTCCATAACTTACTACTTATGTTTTCCAATAAAGAAAATCCAAATCAACAACCATGTAAATCAGCACAGGTTTGTTTCCAAGAAACCAAAGAACTCTTTATAGATTGGAGTTTCCCAGCTGGATATATAATTGCTCTCAGCACCATACTTAATGTTGAGATCATACCAATTACAAAACATAGAGAAAGATTGACATTTTATAAGACATGAGATAGATTCCTGACAGGAAATATGATCTGGTGTATTCAGAAAATTACTGAAAAAAATAAGCATGGTGTAGGTGCACGCTTTTCATTTCTACTAAGAATTCCATGGGTGCAGGTAAAATACCAAAAAATAAAATAAAATAAAATAAAAAAGGAAAAACAAACAAAACAAACAAAACCCCCATACCCCCTTAGGAAATAGTAGCTAGAAAGATGTATATATAATTTTTGATAGAACCATTTTAGCATAATACATTATTAATATTATATACAAAAGAAAATTTCCAGGATGTAAGCAAGATATAATGAAGACATTTAAGGAAAGTGGAGATCTAAAACAAACTACCAGAGGAATCCTTCCTGTGGAATGGTCCTATTCTTAGGTTCTTTTCTGACTTCCCACTTTCTGCTCCTATCCAATGAGACAGGATATTGAGACAAATGTGCATGATCATTTGACCTTGTTTTGTTATACAGTACCACCATTCTAACATTATTTTTTCTTATGACTACCACCTCCCTATACACAATATCTGTATATATGCATAGTTGAAGAAAAATCAACATTTTGACAGCATTTTCCACAGTGTTTTGTTGTTGTTGTTGTTTCTTGGGGAGGTTGATTGGTTGGTTTTTGTACTCTTTGGAGAGAGAGGAGAAACACAATTTTTATTATAATTTCAGCTGAGCATCCATTTATTAACGCTATGTAGTCATCTTTCTGAAAACATATGTACAGGAACTTGAAGAATAGATTGATTTACAGGCAAATGTGCACACTGCTATGAGCTGCAGAAAAGGCTCTGGGGACAGGAATGTGATTGGGCACTCCAGTGGCTCAGCTGTTATTAAAGAAATCTGTCCATTACTGTGTCCCAAACAGTATAGCCTGACCCATCATGGATGTAAGGAAGGTAATTTCTCCTGCCTCTTTCACTATGGGAAATTCAGATTGTTTTTACCTCCAAAGGACACATGACACTTTCTGGGGAAGGATTCCCCTAGATTTGTCTTGAGCTAGCCTGGTCTGTTCAACAGACCGTGTGGATAAGCTGGATGATGCTGAAATAAAAATATCTGGTGTTTTTTTTCTTCTTCTCCTAACTTTAGCAGGTATTAAACTGCAGCTGACTAAAGAAACACCTCATATTCATGGAAATACTGTTAATACTGAAAACTGAGAGTGATGATCATCCAAAACTGTTTGCCTCACATATCCCACCATCTCCCTACAGCACTGTGTGAGATAAACTGCCATAAAGACAGCTAAGAGCAATTTCAAAATCCAAGTTTGCAAATATTAAACCACAAGTACAGCATACAATGACTCAAATGTGAAAATATTTGTATGATAATCCTTCTAGTTGCCCAGATGGCAATTAGAAGGGTGCTGTGATGAAAGCAAGGCCATCAATAACTGTAGCAGTTTTGTGTTTTTTTTTTTTCAAATGTGTCTTCCATCCTGGAATTGGATAGAGTCTATGGGGACTGAACAATCACTTAATGAAGACTTTGTTAGAGGATTAGGGTGTATGCTCACTGTTATAAATATGAACAAAGACATATCAGTAACATGAATGTTAAGTGGGTTGGGAGATTGCAACCATACATTGCATACGAGTACAATTATATCACATGCATCTCAGCATATGCTGAGATATGTATTTCTTAGACAAACATTTTAAAAACAAGCAAACAAAAAAAATAAATTAAAATTGGAGAAATTGGTGGTTTCCACGTTAACCTGCCTCTAGAACTCTGAATGAAAATAAAATGCAGATAAGCCTTAATAAGCCAAAATGAAATACCTGAGATGTAACTGCTGAAGAAAGGGTTCTGATAATTTAGAATTAAATATTTCATTTCTGCATAGCTTTGAGCAAGTTCACCAATTCTCATAAATAGCAAGTTGTTCTATGAACAACAGGAATAATTAAGCCTGCTTTCCTGCTCTCATCCCCTCCCCAGTCCTCACCTCTCCCTTTTTTCTAATAGTTAGACTTTCAATGTGAAGGATTTGAGCTGCCATAGTGTCCTCTCTCAGTAGCATTTACTCTTCTTCAACTTACTTTGAGCCTAGTATTTCCAAACTGATAGCTTTCAAAAGTTACAGTTACTCAAGAGTTAATCTTGTTAATTTAAGAAACAGACCTTAAAAAGAAAAGAGCTTGAAGAAAGATATTTCTAATAAAAAACAATAAAGATCAAAAAACAGAAATGCACTGATAATTTTAACAAAACTGGAAAAAAAAAGCTGAAAGAATGTTTCCTAAATGCTTTTCTAAACTCAATGATTTAAGTTCCTTTACTACAAATGGCTTATTTTTAAGACATCTTTCCTTATTACTTAACAATGTTTTCGTATTACTTAACAACAAAGCATTATGTGCAGACAAGTCCTCAACCCTTTTTTTTTAAAATTTTTTTTAAAATAAAAATTCTGCCACTGAGCTAAGACCTATTCACTGAGCTTTTCATGCAGCACTTCCTGTACCACTGTCTACTTGACCCTGTGGTCTATTTAGTCTGATCTTGGACCGCAGTACTTACGAATACATTGGTAAGTAGTGCCGACTAATAAAAGTAAACCTGTGAAGGAAAATAGCTGAGGAAGTGAGGTTTACATTACACGCATTTCGGAGGTTTGCTTCTAAGAACTAATGTTGTTCAAGTGCCCTAGACTGAATGAATTACTATGTTCCATGCAATGGTGTTTATTATCGCCCCCAAGACAGAGAAGTTCCTTGAGGCTGCTCTGTAATGCAACCCAAATTTAGTAAATAGGGATGACTGGAAGATTTGCATCAAATTACATTCCTGGTTTGCACTTACTTGCTAATGCAGAAGCTCTACAGGCATTAGATGCCTGGGAAGAAAGTTCAACAACCTCAGTCAGGAAGTTTCTGAAACAAACTGTCTCAAGCGATCAACTGTTGTTGATCTTAATTCAGCATTATGGTGATTTGCTGATCTGACTTTCAAGATGCAACTTACTGAATCCATTATAATTACCATTATTAAAGTTATTCCCCTAAAAGTGCAGCGCTGGTTTTGTGTAGAAAATGAGATCACATATTGCTTTCATCTTGAAGGGTTTCCGTTTCTCTTTTTGCAGAATAAATATTCTATTCATTCTTTGCTGATGCTTTCTTCCTCTTTCCATTCTTGATATTTTCATTGGCAATATTTGATTCTTGCATGGCATTTTAAAATAGAGTGCATTTCTCCAGATTTAGTTTAGTAAGACATTTATTTCCTCTCTCTCCGATTTCCTACTTTTCTTACTCTGACTACCATGATTGTTCAGAGCTTCCCAGCTGCTAGTCCTAGAAATGGCAAAACTGTCAATAATAAAGACTGTTTATACAGCTTTCATTTCTAAGAGCGTATGTTTAGCTTAAGCAAAACAAGGATAAGCACAATAGCCGCCTTTGAGTTTCAGTAATATTTGAGAAAAAAATGATTGTTTCTCAGACAGGATTGGTCTCAAAGTACAAGGGACAGAATAAATAAAACATATCACAGTAAATAATAGCATTATCTCCAATTTGTTTCTTGTAACAAGAATCATAAAGTTACAGAATGACTTGGGTTGGACGAGACCCTAAGGATCATCAACTTTCAACCCTCTTGCCACAGGAAGGGCCACCAACATCCATATCTGGTACTAGATCAGGTTGCCCAGGGCCCCATCCAACTCCACTTCCAGAGATGAAGCATGCACAACCTCTCTGGGCAGCCTGTCCCAGCACCTCAGCACTCTGTAAAGAGCTTCCCCCTGACGTCCAATCTAAACCTTCTCTCCTTGTAGAAAGTTCTCCTTTTTCATGTACCAAAGGAGGTACGCCCTATTTGGCCTGCCTCTTTTATGTATAGATTACCTTCTTGTTGGTTTTACCATCCCTCATCAAGTTCAGTTTCATCTGTGCCTTGGCTTTCCTAATCCCCTCTCTGCAATTCTGGACAGCATCCCTGTATTCTCCCCAGGTGACACACCCATGTTTCCACAGCTGGTACAATATCTTCTTTTCCTTCAGTCTGACCAGCAGGTCCTTGACAAGCCATGCTGGTTTCCTGCCTCCCCTCCCCCTTTTCTTTTTCTGAAAGAAATAGAAACCAGATAAATGGGAACAAAAACTGTTTTATTTGTATTTCATCATTTATAAGAGTAACTCCAATTTGTTTTTCTAGAATAAACATGAATGTTTAACTTGCAAGAAACCTCCCAGCTGACCTAATCAAGTAATTGCAGAACATGGTCTTTCAGACAACAGTTTATGCTTATAAAACAGTCCAGATTCAGAATATTGGCACAAAATGCATCTCAGAATTGCTTGTAAAATCCTATTTTATATAGCCTATAATTAGCAACAATAGTAATTAGATTTCTCTAATGGACAAAGTATCAAGACAACTACAGAAAAGGAAAAGGCATCATGCAGCCAAAGTGGGTAAATAGTAACAAAAGAATATTGTATTCTGTGGCTTGGGAGATGCCTGGGAAATGATAAAGAACTGCTGATAACTTGAAGGAAGTTCAAAGACTAGAAACAAATTGTGGAAAAGATACACATTATATGTCTTTAAAAAGAAGCAAGACAAGGTTAGATGGAAAGAAAGGGAAAAAGTATATTCTGTACTAAGATCTGATGTTCTTAGCAGGAGCTGTGCCCACCTGAAGCTGATCTGAAGCCAACCTGAAGATCTAACTGATGGCCTATTCAAGATAAAGCAAAGAAGCTGTTTTCATTCTGCCTCCCACTGAGGGGTAAAAAGAAACAGTAGCAATGTAATGCACTTTCTAATTAATTGCACTTTTGGTAAATCAGAAGTAGAATTTTAGATAACGGTTTTTGTCAACTAAGTAGTTAAAAAATAAATGCAAGATCATCAGTTTGATAGGAGACCTACTTTCACACCCTTCACACTGTACTTTAATACCACACACTAAAATGCACACTGCATTTTAAAATTAGCTGAAATCTAACAGCCTAGCTCCTTACTGAAATGAAAAATTAGCTAAAATGCATCTAAAAATAAAAGTAAAGCACTCAGCATGGATAAGCTTGTATACAATTAATATAATTTTGATGCGATTTATAAGGTAATTTAAGTCTTGCAAATGACATAAATATTTTATCAACATAAAAGCGTAATAGTAATGAACTGCTCACTTCAATTAACTCTAAGCTGTTGTGGATATTCTTTTTATATTCCCATGCTTCCATACTGAACTTCAAGAAAGAAAGGAAGAAAATTATAATTCTAAAGAACTAAAGGGAAGATGTGCAAACAATCATAGCGAAGTCTGATACAGAACTCTCTCACTATCCAAACAGTGCTCCTATTAGAAAACAACCAGAAAAAAAAAGGTCCATTCTAACTTAAGAACTGAAATATTGCAGCTTCTTGCTAAACACAGCCTACATTTAATGCTTTACGTTTTGCTTTGTATTCAGCTCCAGTGTTTATCATAAAACTCAAACATTTTAATTGTTAAAATGTTTTCTAAAATATAAAATTGTATAATTCAAAGAAAATTGACAAATCAAATACTTCTATTTTTTTGAGAGGTAAGCATTCCAAAGAACACATTTCTCAATCTTAGGACTTTACGCTATATTTCTCAGTAAGGGAGAAACAGAAAAACTTTCATACAAGTCATGTGATTTACATTACAGTTAGAAATTAATGCAGTGATTTACAGGGGCTACTAAAAATGCTTAAAAACCTAACATTTTTCTCTGTGAAGTAGACCTATTCAGTTAACAACACACATACATGATTTCACCTTCTACACCTACGTACAGTTCAGAAATTTAAACTCAAACAGAAGGAAGCGGCTGTATATCACATTGGAGCTGAGATAGCTTGAATATTGAGCTAGTCTGAAGGATGAAAAGTTTTGGAACTCATTTGTTACAAGCTCCATGTCTGAGTCCAAATAATTTCCCAGCTCATGAGCTTTTAGTTGCACTGCAGTAGAATTTTCTGATTCCAGCAGAATTCAAAACTGAAATCAGCACGTATAAAGGCAATCTATCATGGGAAATTTCTAGAAGAACTGGAGATTCATCCTGACAGATATATAAAAGTTTAAATGAACTTCTAATATTTTGCCTTGACAAATGGAAATTCTGGGGTTCCCACATTGATCTGTCTTTCTTCATAGATTTCCACCACTATTCACATTTTGGAAGATTAAGACTCTGCTTCTTCTAAGAATTAAAGTTTATTCACGAAGTACTTTGCAGCTTGCTTCCTTTAACCAGTTCAAACAAGCCCCTATTCTTTCTTGCCTGTCATAAGTTAAAGCTGCTAGTTAAAAGCCCCTGGTGGTATCCCATTCTTGCCGTCCAATCTGTACATGCAGGCTGAGATCAGAATAGACAGAGATCTTTCTTCATCAGTGAAGGACTTCTAGAGACTGACAGCAAGACACTGGGTCAACTCAATGGTCAAGCAGAACAAGGGAGAAGTAGTGAAGCCCTTCAAATCCTCAGACTTAATTAGCAATAAAGGGGCAGAGATAGAAGCTTTGCTCTTTACAGACACTCCAAGGATTAATGACACATTGTAGAGGATAGGTCATGGGGGCAATCACCTATCAGATGAGCCTGCAGATTATAATTTCCTGTAGACATTTATACCATTTTATACAGCAGATATAGACGGAGAAGGAGAGAAGACCATAATTAACAGCAATCATGCCTATCATGCTTATTTCCCCCCACTATGGCCCTTTACCTATCTAACACAGTCATGCTTTGAAATTATCAATTTAATCCAAGATCCAAACTGCATATTGGTACAATGTGCCACCTTCCCCCTACCCCAAAACTTGGGTGCCGCAATTTCCAAGCAGGTCTCACAAATATGCAGAAATTAGGTAGAGTTACGGTGGATTACTCCCAATAATAAATGCAATGGAATTTTTAAAAATTAAATGAGATAAAAACCCTGAGCCTAAGCTTTCAGCTGTGATTCAGGGCCTAGTTTGGTGCAGTACAGCTGTAATGCTGGCTCAGTTTTACTGAAGAAATTGCTATGAAAGTGCAAGTAAGTAGGAGTTGTATGAAAAAGTGCATAAATTGGAGACATACAAGATAAGAAAAACAAACTCAGAAGCATAATTGTTACGCTACTTAGCAGCTTGAGGAGCAAACTAAAAATGAATAAAACCCTACAGGAAATAAAGAATCAGATAGTGATAATCTCAGGAACACAGAATCAATCTGTTAAATAAGCAGAAACCAACACTTCCCATTGTTGCCTAATAACTGCCTTGTTTGAAGAGGATCATCAGGTTTCTTATCTGGGCTGTGACCACAAGACTAACAGAATTACTTCACATGTACTGCTTACCTTGCATGTCAATGGAAAAAAGCATTCCATTATACCATTGCAAATACTCTTCTTGGAAGGTCTCTAGTGGCTAGCAAAGGATGTCACATCTTAAAATATATTTTCACAATATTTTTACAAAGCCTTCAGCTACAAACATAGATTAGAGTGTAAGACATATTACTATTTTCAGAGTGAAACAAAATCCACAGAGCTCAGTGATTGCACAGTCTTCAGTGTCTTGTTCAGCTTCATAGTTTATTCTATTACTGGAATTTTTAGATAAGTAAGAGCAATAAGCACTTAGATTCTGATGCTATTAGCAATGATTCAGGCCTAGTAAGGTAATTTTAATGGAAATGTTTTCCTATCATAAAGTTTAATTATGCTGAAGATACATAACAGAATTTTCATGCATCTTCCATACTCAATTAAAATTTTCTGGGGAAAAGATACGTTCCTGTGCCACTTAGTAATATAAAGTATTAGTGGAAGCAAAAGGACATTCATAGTCAATTAACTAAAAATTTATATCTTATTAAGTAATCTCCATGACCTTTTTATTTTTTATAAAACAAAATTTTATTTTGTGCTTTTTATTAAACAAAAACAATACAAACAGCAAATGGACACACTGTGTGGAATAAGGTTCTGTGTATCTGCCTCATGAGTTAGGGCTTAGTAGTCGATGAGTTTCTTGGAAAAGACAGGAAGGTTTGCTGACTGAGATCTGTGACTGGGATTCAATGACTCTTAAGTGAAACTTGGATATTTCTGATATTTCTGCATGTTAAGGAGGCATGAGATTTTGGTGAGAAAATGATTTGATAATAGTGCCAGAAGAAAACAGCAGAAACAGTACAGGCAGTCACAAGAATGAAAAAAGCAAAACTGAGCAAACACACATGCTAAGCAAAAGTAGGAGGTTTTCAGGAAAGATCACTGGCTGATTTGAAGTCTCTCTTACTAGATTGAAGGTTTTTTTTCTCTCTTGGATTCCCATATCTATCAAAGAAACTTGACTCAAGAAGCAGGAGTCAAAGGCACAGGTTGCAGAGAAACAACAGTGTAATAAATGCTCAGTTATATCCTTGTTACCAAATGAATTCTCTCTGTCAATTCCAAATATATATTACTAATGTTTGTACCAACTAGTACCAGAAGAGTACTAATACTAGCAATACAGGCTACTCATACTGAACCCTGCTATGTTTTTCAGGTTATTCATTATGAATTCCTATGAACAATGTTCACATCCAATACAAAGGTAAATAATCTTGGAATGGTGTATATCACATTGCTTGCACTTAACTAGCATTGTGTAAGAGTTTTGATGTATCACCACCAATCATTGAAATGACTACAAAAGGACTGATCTGACATTTACTAATTTTGCAAGCTCTAACTGAACAATTGAGTTGTGGTACAAGGTTAGTGATGAGATTTTAGCATTATGATGAAAAGTAGCTTCTACCATCCACACACGGCTGATAAGAAAGAAAAATAAACCTACTTGTGCAACAATACACACAAAAATCCACTCCCCACCTCCACTAGCACATTTATTCCAAGAAAAACTTAATATTAAATATCCACCCTTTAACTATGCCAATGTGGTTTTGTGGTTTAATATAGTACAGTATGTGAAAGGTAAAATAGAGCTATGGCAAATATTTGCCCGTATGCTCACAAAATGTTAAACATACCTAAATATAACTGCTTCAGTAAATCTTTCTAAAGTCCATCACTAAAAAGTACTGGATGATGAGCTCACTCACAAATTAACTTTATATATATTCCTCTCCCCCTACTAAAAAAATTTGGACTACAAAAATACAAAAAGGTCATGCACAAGCAAAATGTGAGCACAGCCACCATGAAGCAGCTGATACATCTGTGAGTAACATCCAGGTCACTCTGTTTGTTGGACCCAAGACAATAAAAATGGCAGGTGAAGTTTAAAGAATTTTTTTGAGAATTGGTGTGTGGCCAATCAGTATGATTAAGATACATGCAGTTCCTAGCTCATTCAAAGAGATTCTAACTGGTCAGAGTCCCAAGTGGGCAGCACAGAAAAAGTGGGAAAAAAAAAGATTTTAAGCATGTTCCTGAATAGGTTATTTTCAATAACCCTTTTCAAGTCTTACAATCAAATCAGTGGAGAATAGAATTATGAGGGCTGCTCTGAAAATAATGTTTCCTATTTTATCTGTTGACCCACAATGTCAGAGGTGGATGTCGGTGGTATAGTGATGGAGGTTGAACCTTCCTGCCAATTCTCTGTTGCCATGTGACAGAGGGCAGCAGAAGGGCAGGCTGGCAAAATGGTGTCTCACATAAAAGTGTGTATGAAGCAAAGCTGTGTCACTGAATTGCTCCAAGCAGAAAAAATGGCTCCTACTGACATTCATTGATGCTTTCTAAAGACTTACAGAGACCAAATGGAGGATGTCAGCATATTGGGGCATTGTGTGATGCATTTCAGCAATGGCCACAGTGATGTGAGAGAAGCCGTGTTCTAGATGGCTATGAATAGCTGTCACACCATGAAATGAAGAGTTTGCTCTAATCAAATAGCATTGTTCCACTTTTGTATCTGCTTTAGTTTCTGGGTAAATAAATATGAAGCATTACTTTCAGAGCAACCTACATATTTTAGCGTGCTAAAAATTGTTAATGAATTAAAGAGAGTCCAGAGAAAAAAGGGGACTGGACATATAAAGAGAAAATAAGAGCTAAACATGTATCTTTGCTACACTACAACTGTATCAATAACATCAGTGTCTATAAACGCTAACTACAAAAAGGTAAGATAGCATATCATAAAGGACTACTGCACAGTGATTTAGTTATTGACTAATCAATTTATTATTAAGGCTGAGAAACTCAAGAAATATGAAAGCCAGAAACAGAAAGGCAGACACCTACCATAAATAGATAAAACAAAAAATTCAAAGCTGCATCCTGAACCTAGATAGTCCATCATGACATGTCACAGTTAATACCACTGTAATGAAGAAATTTAGATTTGAAGGTGGGTTAACTTGAGCTCAGCAAAAAGCTCAAACTGATTCTTTACTTGTATCGTCCATTTCAGCTGCTCTGCAAGTACATCCCACCACTACAACACAAAACCACATGTGAAAAGCATTCTAATGTTTTAAACTAACAAGATTTAAATAGCTTTTTGCCACCCAGGTTATACTCATTTCAGACATCACACAGTTTTAATATCTATTAGTAAGCCTATTCAGCAGAGGAATTTCAATTTCACTGCATGTGAAATCAGTGGGCACTTATGTTTGTACCTACTGCATTTGTCTCCCAGTAATTCTTTACATTCCTTTGAAGTGTACCAACACATAGTCTTTGCTGTTTGGGAAACAGTATTTGGATGCCATATGGTTTTTTACATGTTTACCTATAGTCACAACAAACAAGAAACAAACAAAAAAGTGTACCTCTAAAAGTGAGCATTATGCTTCAGATTACTCTGCAACTGTGCTTTGTATACTTAACTGCAAATAAATTTCCACACAGTCTAAGAACAGTCAGATTCACTAAGTTCCTGAAATGAAGCAGAACAACCAGAACGGATTGAAAGAACTGTGAAAAGGATGGGGTCACAACTAGGTTATAATTTTATTGTCAAATCAAAAGCAATGAGTTAAAGAAGGATGAGATTCTAGCCTTAAAAATGTTCACACAATCCACCCACATTAAGATTTTGCTGCGAGACACACTGCAGGTTGAGGTTTGTGCACATATTACCAATTTAGGCAAAGGAAGAAAAGACAAAGACAACTGCTGCTGACTTTGAAGAGGAAAAATTGACTACATGCCAATACTTCTTCTTTGTGCATAAGCTATACCATATAGCCCAGTGGACATGACTGCCCATTTTCCTCAATGTGTCAGCTAGTAGTTATTTATCTTTTGATTTAATAAATTTTATTGTAAGTAGGTGGCAGCCTCTGCTAAGGGAATGCCTCTTATTTACTTTTCCAGTTTATACTTTGGAAACAGCCACATCAGATTCCACAAGTTAAAAATAGTAATTAGATTCTAAAATTTATATAGAAATGTGCTTTCCCTGTGCACAGAAAGTCCTCTATCTGAAACAAAATAGTCAGCTCTATAAAGCTCTCTAATCTTGTCACTTCTACAGCAGTTTACTACTCCTTTCCCACTTTCTCAAAATTTCATATCCTACCCATCCATTTCTCCTTATCATCAGGCACATAGGTTTTGCCTTGTTTTTGTTGCACCTCCTCAGACTGAGGAACACAAAACATACTTTATTCAGAGCACAAACCAATTTTATGAAGTGGGTTTGTAAAATAATGTTTGACAGTATACTATAAGCATAACAGAATATATTTAAACAATATTTTCTCTGCTATAATTTCAGCATTTCAGCTCTAAGATAATATTCTCCCCATTGAGTATAGCAATTGCATTACATTATACCTCCACTAAAATACTGCTTAAAAAACCTGTTTACAACAGATCTGATTGCACTAAATTCCAACCGTCTGAACTAAGATGGTTCAAATATTGTTCTAAAATGTCACCAATGTAACTTCGTGATTGTTACGATGCATATAAACTTACGCACATAAACATAAAAAGCACAAAGAGCATGTTATAGAATATGCATTTTTTAAGTGCTTCAAGAAAAAAAATGTGATTCTGTCCTAAACACATAAAACCATAAAACCATTAGTAGAACCCACTGTCTACTTCAAAATTCTTGAAGACTTCTGTTCAAGTTGAACTACTTAGTGAAATAGCTCTGTTTCTTTCAACCTGAGTTTGCCAAAAAAGTACAAAACATTCCTTATTTTCATTTCCCAGGACAAAATTCTTGCCAACGAAAAATTAGGCAATGCAGGCAAACTATCTAGCCTACAAAGATAGTCAGACTACGCACAGAATTTACTACATCTGAGATCGAAAGCATATGGAAAGCAACATATTGCTTGTAGTCTCTCTCACAGGTAGGAAATTGCTGCGTGACATTTTCAGACTGAGGAGAAAATTGTTAAACCAAGAATAATTCATGGTGATTATTTTATCACCTTACATCGGATCAGCACCAAGGCAGCTCTCTCTGCCTTAGCTTTCTCTATTTGGCAATGTAGAGCATCTTTACATAAAGCAGATGTTAGAGAATTACTTTATCAAAGAACAGCCATCCATCATATCTACTATTGCCCCTCACACATAAAGTAGCATAGATCTCCCAGTTCATTCCACATTAGGAAAGTCTGCAGCTTCTGTCAGTCCTCCTGCCCAGAAATGTTACCAGCTAGTTATATTTTTCAAGTGTAACTTAAGGGGGAAAGAGGGGGGAAAGGAAAAAAGGAAGCAATAAAACAAAAAAAAAACCCTCCTGTTGTTAGTCTGGCTGAGAGTTGTTTTTCTTCACAGCCATCTTTATATTGGTGCATTCTAGTTTTGTGACTAAAATTGAGTTAACACAGTATTTTTGTTGTTGTTGCTGTTGCTGAGCAGTGCTTGCACAGCGCAGAGGTTCTCTCTTTTTCCCACTCTGCCTTGAAACTGAGCAAGATGAAGGTGTGCAGACATTTGGGAGGGAATACAGCTGGGACATCTGCCCTGGCCAAAGGGATAGTCCATGCTATATGATGTGCTCAGGAATAAAGACTTAGAGAAAGGAGAAGGAAGGGTGGACTCTTGTGGTTATGGTGTTTTTCTTCCCAAGTAAACTGCATGTGGGCCAAGGCTCTGCTTTCCAGGAAGTGGCTGAACATCTGCCTACTGATGGGAATTAATAAATGAATTCCTTGTTTTGCTTTGCCTGCGCACTCAGACTTATTGTTTTTATCTCAGCTCACAAGTTTTCTCATTTTTGTCCTTCTGGTTCTCTCCCCATGCAGCTAGGGAGCAAAATAGCCCACTTGGTTTTGCTTGAATTCTTAGCTTGGCCATACAAATAAAGTGCTAATGGAGTAAGAAACATCTTCTTTATGTTGTTGTCCAACAAATATTAATGCTGAAGTGACTTCAGTTAACCACATCTCCTCACCCAGAATTTGTGCAGGTACAGCCAGAACTGCAGCATGGCAGATGTTCCACAGAATGATGTTGTCCATGTATAGAAAGTACAGCAAAAATGGATGCAAAATATTGTTTGAAGTGCTTTGTTTTCTACTGTGTTATTTCCTCTAGGTTATTATACCAATCACCTGGAGCATAAATCTGTCATCTTCTCCATCTGTTCCTTCTTCTAAAGCAACTCCCTATTGCCTGTGACTGTTTTTCTTGTATACAATTCGTTATCAAACCTAATTGGAAACAGCATTGAAACCAATACTCATCATCTTTCCAAGCATGCTGCTTAACCCTTCTGCATCCAGAACAGTGCTGAATACTGCATGCAATGGTGCAAAGGATTTTCTCCTCAAATGCTGAGCCAAACACCAGTCCAGGCACAGAATCTCTCTTCCCACTTTATTTCTAGCATTGTCGTTAAGAATGGCAAAGTCACAAGGAAAAAATAAAGCATGCTTTAGAACAAATAAAAAGAGCATAGTAAGAGGATATATTTTTACACAAAACGTGGAGTTTAATGCTTGGAAATCATGACTGATTCACTAGGTGCACTGCAGAGCACAAAGGAAGCATGAAGTCTTTCATTTCCAGGCATTACCAGTTTGTTTTCATTTGTGCTCAGTGGTGATGTATCTAAATCTTTTAAAACTTTGGATTTTGAACAGCTGAAGCACTAAACACTGTATTTAAAGAAGTTTCACAGACCTTTACAGCAGATGCTTTACTATAGAAGTACAATAAGGCGAGTCTCTGCACAGAGCATGCAACGTTTGTAAATGAAAAAACAAAACCTTTAATTTCTTGATTAGTTTAAAGGTCTGACATTATATTATCATAATGCTTTACTTCATTTGTTAGTGTATTTAACCAACAGGTACAAAGAAATCCAACCTACTTTTATAATTTCAAAAACAGATGTTTTAAGGCTACATATTACATTATCAATCCATAAAATAGTAAATAAGAGTTGCTAAAGAAAGCAAACTATTCTCTTACAGAGAAATCAGTCAGTAAAATTTAAATTCACTTTCATACAAATATGAAGTGCCCTAAAAATGACTCATAGAAACCAACCAGCTTTTTAAAGTCAACATTAAATGTATTCTTAAACCACAACTGTGGATAAATCTATGACAATATCCTCCAGCAATTTATAATTTCCTTCAACTCATGCATTACATCAGCTTTAAGATATTCCTATAGGAGTTTAAAGTTTAGCTAATGACCAGAAAAAGTTATTCACTTTCTTCAAATCATGTATTTCTGCTTAAATCCCAAATCCCAGATATTCTGAATGGCAAAAATATTTTTAACTCAAAGCAAATATATAAGACAGAACAGAACACAAATAAGCAACTTCTTAGTTTATTGTTCTAATTCTTAGGCTGTTCCTAGGAATGATAAGATTATGTCTTCACCAGTTATACCTTAAACCCAACTATAATAGCTCCTCCTGAACAAATTTCTTACATATTTAAATATCTATTTTTCAAGGAGTTTAACTCCAGATCTTGAGTTCTACTCAGATACCTTCAAGGTTACATCTTTTGGTCTCTGCTTATAGCATAGAGCAGAATGGTTTGGCTTGAAAGAGACAATCTTGTTGCAATCCACTTGCTATAAGTAGGGACACCTCCCTCTACACCACGTTTCTCAAAACCTCATCTAGCCTGGCCATTAATGCTTCCAGGGAGGGGGGATTCACAACCTCACCAGGATCTTCCAGTATCTCACCACCCTCACAATTAAGACTTTCTTCCTAACATCTAGTCTAAATCTTCTTTCTTCCAGTTTAAAACCATTTCCCCTTGTCCCGTTACTACATGCTCTTCTATAAATTCCCTCTCCAGCTTTCCTGCAGGCCTCCTTCAGATACTGGAAAGCTGCTATAACATCTCTTTAGAGCCTTCTCTTCTTGAGGTTGAAGAGTGCCAGTTCTTTCAGCCTGTCTTCACACGGGAGGTAGTCTAGCTCTTTGGCCATCTTCACTACCCTACTCTGGACCTGCCCCAACAACTCCACGTCCTTCTTGTGTTGGGGACTCTAAAAGTGGATGCAGTACTCCATGTGGGATCTCATGAGAGCAGAATAAAGGGGCAGAATCACCTCCCTCAAACTGCTGGTCACACTTGTCTTGATGCAGCCCACTGTATGGTTGGCCTACTGGTCTGCAAGTACACGTTGAGGCTTTCGTCAATCAACAATCCCAAATCCTTCTCGTCAGAGTTGCTCTCCAGCCATTCTCCACCCAATCATCTGTATCTGTGCTTGAGATTGCCCTGACCCAGGTTCAGGACCTTGCACTTGGCCTTTCTGAACTTCATGAGGTTGACTTGGGTCCACCTCTCAAGACTGTCCTTGTCCCTCTGGATAGCATCCCTTCTCTCTAGTGTGTCAACTTGCTGAGGGTGCACTCAATCGCACTGTCCATGTTACCTACAAAGATGTTAAATAACACCAGTCAAAACATTGATCCCTTTGGAATGCCACTTGTCACTGGCCTCCACTTGGACACTGTGCTGTTGACAGCAACTCTCCGAGTGCAAGCATTCAGACAATTCCTTATCCAGAGTGTGCTCCACCTATCAAATTCATTTTTCTCCAACTTGGCAACCCGGATGTTATGCATGACAGTATCAAATGCTTTGCACAAGTCCAATAGATGACATCAGTTGTTCTTCCTTTATTCACCAATGCTGTAACTCCATTATAAAAGGCCACCAAGTATGTCAGGCTTGACTTGCCCTTGATAAAGCCATAAATTTTTCATATGCCAGTGCCAATTTGTACCTATGAATACACACATATTCATATGCACAGCCACATGACTCCTTGTGATATCAACAAAAATTAATCAAATAATTATTCTAAACTGCCTTCCCAAATTCATGTATCTAGCTTGCTCTTAACTTGACAAAGTAGATATTTGTAACAAACCCACTGGTAACCCATTTAGTTGGATTAGACACATTTGGTTGAATAATCAAATGTTTCACATTCAAATTGCACTCACAGGGGAAACAATTTTTTCTCACTTTGTGCCTATTCTTCTACCCATTTTCAGGAGGGGACTAACACAGAGGTTAAATGAAGTACATAGGGGTGCAGTCCTATATTTGTTTCCTTGTGTTTCTGTAACTGCTAATTTCTGAACTTTAACCTCCAAAACACGTCAACTTGGACAGCTTTCACATGTTCTCCACTAATAACTATTCTTGAACAGTGTGCTTGCAAAAGCCTGTATTTCTAAAGAGGACTTTGGGTGCTTCTGTTCCTTTATCAAGTCAAAATACTCTTCATAAAACTATGTTATTATTTTTTATTACAAATTTCAGATGTATTGTCAAAACAATGAATACAATTTTGTCAATGATATGTTGTCAAAACAATGAATACAATGCTAAAAGCAAGAACCAACTAATTGATTTACATTAGTGATTTACATTCATTAATTACAGGGTCCAATTGCATCCTGCCCACCAACCTATAGAAGTATCTATAAGGACCCCTTTTACTGCTAGTTGTTTGATTACCCTTTACATAGGAATGAGTCTCTTTGGTATGCTTGCAAATTTATTTCTATGATTTCAGCTAAAATTTAAGGAAGCAGATAAAAAGTATGCAAGCAGCATGACATTAGTATCTATATAACCATTTCTCTTGTTTTTTTTTAATAATATTTTTCATGCTTCTTCTTCAGTGTGTGGGTTGTTTAGGTTAAAAGCACTTTTGGACAATATTTTTGTCAGTTTCCTAGTTAGAACCTGTTATATCACTTTCTAAACGTGATAAATAATGCATAGCAAAGCAAGCTTATGGTGAGTGAATATTAATGGCAGGGATTAGAGCACAGAAACTAATCTACAGTCAAAGAACACTAAAGCACAGAGTACTAAGTGACATAAGTAGGCTAATTGGATGCTTTTTACAGGAACTGCTTTTCTGCAAACTTGAGATTTACCTGACAGAGATTTACTTGACAATTCTTGGCATGAGAAGGAAAAAAAAATCCTCTTTTTTTGTCAGAACTGTGTTTGACATCAAGGGGGATAGATAAAGATCTACCCAGTACCTTAATGGCATATTTTTTTTTCCTTCTTTATTTATTTCAATAATACTGTTTTACTCATCTCAAAATCCTTTTCCTACTCTTGAAGTACACAGCTAAGTTAAATGTTATCTTCTTATTCCATCAATGAAGAAAATAACTACAGAAGTTCCTCCCAGCTCTTTTTCAGTGGTCATAAATGCTAGGTGCTCTAGAGTCTTAGGACAATTTAGATATCAAGAATTCCAAACTCAAAGGTTGGAATCTGCTTCTGACTTCAGGAATTATTAATATATAAATATTTCTTAATGAAATTGATAGTCATATATTTTTCAGCCAGAGGTATGACAGAAGTAGAGATCTGTACTAGTTACTAGCCTACTCCACAGATGGCAGTCTTAGGATTCATAGGAGAGACAGGCTTTCAACGGGGCAGAGCACTTGAAGTTCATGGTTAGGTGAGAGAAGGAAAACGGAAGTAGCAGGAGCAGACAGTCTACCAAAAATATTTAAGTATTGGTCATAGGTGCCTATGTAACACTAAAAATTTAGTTGCCTGCCCAAACTATCACTCAGCCTGATCAAAGTCCAGAACCAAATTGAGCCAGCAGAAACACTTTGAAGAAAGATCTGAATACCAAAATGTCAATGTAACGAAGTGCCAGCAGTAATCTTGTACTGTGCTACAGATCTCTCAAACCAGAATCCAGCAACTGGTAGATAAAACTCATAAATAACATCACTGTCAAATGCAAAATATCTAAATTATATGTGAATTATAACACAATATTTTCAAACCACAAACTCCTAATCTTATACATAGCTACATCTTCTGTAGAGGTCAAGATTTTTGTTCCACAGTATGTTCAACAGGTATTATGAAGAGAGTGGAAATTGTAAGCTATGTTTACATTGATACTTTTGGAGACTTTTCTTTTAAAAATACTACATAAAACAGGAAACTATGGTTGAGGCACAGTGCCACCTGAATTTTTGAACAAAGCTGGCAGATACATTATTTTACTGAAAACTTCTCACAGTTCATTTATTTACACCTAGGTATCTACTGCTCTTCTCAAGGTGAAACACACAGCACATACATAAAATACATGATTATATACATAATGAATAGCTAGCTTAATGCTCCTGCATGCATCAATACAAACTGTGATACATTATTTAACTACCTTTTCAGAAGAACATACTTCTAAAGTGTCACTTAAGTAGAATGGCATTTCAGAGATATCTTCACATTTCAAAAGACTACAGAATAATTCTTACCTTACATAAACACATATACCAATAATATCATACAGGTTAAGTAGCTCTGAAAGTACTGTCTCCTATTCATTTCCTTGAAAACTACAGATACACAGAGCACAATAACACTATTTGATAGATCAAATTCTTAGCTACCAAATACTTTTCCAGCAGAGTAACCATCATGAGCTTTGCATTTTTGCCAGCCATGAACAAAAGCCTGCCTGCCACACTTGTACAAATCTGCATCAAAGGTGATCCACTGTTTCTGTCACCACTGCTGAAACACACCCACTGCCTTACTATGTTGACATCCACTGGCTAGACTCTATAACCATTCGGCGAGCATCAATGAATGTCAATAGTTACCGTTTATTCCACATGGAAGATTCCAATTTCACACCTTTTCTTCTGATTTTTCATGCAAGATACCATTTTGTCAGACTGTCCCTTTGCTGCACATGGCAGTAAAAAGAAAGGGAATACTGTCAGGAGGCTCTACTGCCATACCACCAACATCCACCACTGACAACAGGTGCCAACATAATAAAATATGAGACATTACCTGAGAGTTAATAAATTTTCCATGGAAGTATGTATTGATATTCAAATCATGGAATGGCAAGGGTTGGAAAAGACCTTAAAGACCATCAAGTTTCTACCCTCCTGTCATGGGCAGAGTTGTTACCCAATAGATAAGACAGCTCAGGGTTCCATCCAACCTAGCCTCGAATGCCTTCAAGAAGATATCTGAAGTTCATAGCTTTATACTTTGCTAAGCTAAAACATACATTGTGAAAACAAACTAGTAATCTCCATACATTTGTGTATGTTTTTAACAGCATACAACTGATTCTAAGCCTGCAAAGGCGCGTCAATTTATACATCTGTATTACCTACAAGGATTAATAAAACTTGCAGATGGTTATTAAGAAAATCAAATTTTAAATCTTGTTGCAAATCACATTTTCCAGGTCAATTAATTTTCAGTGAAAATAAATCCATACATAATAGAAGAATTAGCCATGCCATCTGAGCATAAGAAAAGATTTTCTTTGGTTGTAATTGTTAGACCCTAAGCAATATGTTGAGATTCAATCTATGTGCACATATTTGTACCATATTAATGTTTTTTTTTAATTATTTTTTTTTTTACAGAAGAGAGTTCGCTTAATGGGAAATACTTCAGTTCTTCTACTTCAGACTAACTGGACAAGGATAAATACTAGGAGGTGCCTGCTATAGTAGGAAATTTGATGAAATCCCTTTTGTTGTTGTTTGTTTTTTTTCCCCCCACTGCTACTTCCTGCTTGTTTATGGTTCTGCATGCAATAGTAAATTACATAAACATATTTTATTGCAAATTTTCACTTTCAAAAAAGAAGAATTCCCAAAATTATACTTTAACTACATGTTATGCTACTACACCATGCTCTTCTATGTTACAACTCATATTATGGCATTATGAGACATTTTCTATTTGAGAAACTCCTTTGCATTTCAAAGGCAGAATCTGTTTCAAACTTAAAAGACAATCAGGCTTGGGAAAACAAACAAAAAATGACAAAACACTCTGCACTGAAATGACAGTAATAGAGTAAATGCAGTTTGTGCAGATTTACTTGATGTTAGCTACTAGTTGGCTAGAGACTTCCAGACCAAATTATTCCATTTACAAGTAATATCATTTCTAATATATGGAATTGTATTATACTCTATCTAAAGATTAAATCAAATGAAGGACAAAGGAAGAATTGGAGCAGCATGATGTTCCAAAAGGTTTTGTATATTTATTTATTTATTAATAAGAAAATAATACCAGGATAATCCTAATTTAATTTCCTTACAACAATTGAGTCTTGGGAAACGCTTGTATGGTAATTTCAGAAATATAAATGGCAATCCAGAATATTCTGGAAAACAAGTGGATTTCTTAGTCTGGAATAAACTTATTTGCCAGGCTAAACGTCAGTGTGAGGATCCTCTCATTCACTGAGCTGACTTTATCAGTGTCAGGAAGTTAAAAACCTTGTTAGCCATCAACTAATCAGTTTGGTAACAATAAGTAGAAACGCGTTAAGATGATACTGCCAGTATAATTCACGAAGACTATCTGCCCTCAGGACTCCATACATCAGTTACATCTGAGTATCATGAGTATCTGTATTCCTGTAATTTCCTTATTACCTCTGCTTTTCATCGAACAAGACTAGCAACAGGTTATTTCTTGCCAAGCATGGAAAGAGTCAAATGATTTTTCTCCCCCCCTACACAGCATCCACATTCTACATTCCTCTCATGAAGATACAGAACTCATCTTTTCACTACACAGTGAGACTGCTTTTTGGCTGAGCAAAGGATAGGGGAGGATGTGGAAAAACACATATAGAAAATAAAGTTTTAGCTACAAAAAGTAAGTATTAATATGTGGGATAACATCATTTGTGGATACAAAAGAAAGACTCTTCCTTTGCTTTTGTTTTTTTTCCCCTTCTGTTCCCCACTCTGGAAACCTCCTTCTAGTTCAAACCATGCAAGGCACTGCACTTTTATGTAGTCTGTTTTGTTCCACAGGGAAGAGTGGAAAAAATAAGAGAACAAAGAAAACGATGTGAAAACTTTTCACAACTTTTGGATATGGATAACATTCAAGTATGGAAAATAAAGAACGGGTCATTGTTCCTTGTCATCTTTCCAGGGAAGCAATTTTCATTCCACTACATTGTCAAGAGATAAGTATTCCCAACACTTTTTCTCCCAAGATACAGGAATGGAGAAAGACTGTTCAATTCACAACTGTGTTAAGCACTGGAGCACAGGAGAATGAGCTGTAATGCACCCAGGGAGAAGCTTTTGGAAAAATAAAACAATTTTTCCAATGGACAAAGCACATGGGATAAAGTCTGCTAAAGCTATCAGACAGACATATCAGTGTTGAATATATCAAAAATTGTATAACCAAGAAATCAAAAGAACCACATCTTAAATATACTAAGAGATAGCTTAGTTATTGTCAAATAACAGAGGAGAATGAGGTATGTATTACTGTGTGATTCAGTATTTCTCTGAAACTAGGTAGCTCAAACACAACAGGACCCTGACTGTGAACGTATGAGAGCCAGATCTGGCAATTGTAATACTGAGTTGTATATTTTTTATTATTATTTTTAAAAACCTTAAATTCATACACCCTCAAAACACAGTCAAAATTCCAGTACTAATAGCCATTTTCTGAACTGAACTTGGTTACTGGATGTTGCAAGAGAAACAGTTACCAAGTCCTTACCAACATCTTCCTTCCTATTGAATGTTTAAACTGATAAACCAATTGGTTTATCAAAGAGCCATAGCATACAGAACTTTTAGTGGACATGGATGAACTGTTATTTTCCGTTTTTAGCATAAATGAACCCTAAAACCCCCAAGCAGCAAAGCCTATCAGCCCATCAGGCTATCTGACACATTCTTTACTCCACTGCACATTCTGAACCACAACACGTTCAGGTTGATATGGAAGAAGTGTAGAGCTTCAAGGGTGTATCTAAGGCTGTCAAGATTGCACTGATTGCTGCAAAGTGTGGTTGCCACCAAGATTTCAAGAGACATCGAGGAAAAATGCTGAAAGCACTGTAGCTAACTTGTACCCAAGACTGTGTCTTCGGGAAAAAGCCCATAGTATAACAATATTATCATCAATTTTTAACTCCTGTAAATGCATCCAAATTTAACACAACCTCTATGAAATTCTGGAGCTTTACTGCTTTCTGATGCAAGCGTGCTTCATTCTAGGCAGTTCATATCTATTTCTTAGTCTTATTCAGATATCTCTATATTAAAATTGTATCTGATATTCACATTATGAATAGCAAGGCAATCACATCTCTTGCTATTCGTGGCATCTTCCGCTTCTTCATCATCAACCACCTTCTGAGACAGAAGTTAATTTACGCCAAATGCCTATTCAGCTTTGCATAACAAATGGGGCTGGACCACCAGCAGCATGCAATTCCTTTCTATCTCTCATTTGTATAATTTTGCATTTCTCCAGACACTTGCGTTACCATTTGAACAGGAATTAGTGACTCCATCTATAAAGCAGTCTTTCCTCAATAGGTTTCCTTCCTTTCTCCACTCTGAGAAAAAGTTAAATTTAGACTTTCAGAATGGTTGCTGCTGGAGGAGCAATGAAGAAACAGGACATGGGCCAAAATTGTGTGACAGATATGTGCTCCCACTAATTAGTGAGTGAACAGGGTTAGCAGCTGAAAATGAAAATGCTCCTAATCACTGTCCTTGGAAACTGAGCAGTTGGCAAAGTACAAGAAAAGTAGTTCTCCTTCCAAACTTTTTAGAGACATGGATCACATGAACATTAATAACTGCTATGACAATTTGCATGTCTGAGTCATAATAATAAAATTGACTTATACATGCCTAGATTTCATTATATAGACTTCCGTATGTATCTGTCAATGAAGTAATTTATACTGTAGCTGCTTATATATATAAAGAAACCAGTCTGACAAAATTAAATTGCTATATTACCTTACACAGCAAGCAGTATCCAAAGCATGGAATACATTTCATAGACAGAGATTTCCCAGCACTCTCTAACTCAGCTTTCAGAATTTTTCAGTAGGGGAACATTTTAAGTGCAGGTTAAAATGATTTTATGATTTTTTATTCGCTTACAGTTACAAGTAGGTGATCTATACATCATATCAACAATGTAAACCTCCAAAGTATAAAAGTCAAAGACCTTTGCCCTATCTAAAAGCTCATGCTAGATAAAACCAGGGAATTTCAATTAAGTATGAACGTGCAATTACTTTAGGGAAGAATAAAACCAAGCTATCCTTTTGGAATACATGAGCAGCTGTTTAAAAAAATGCTGCGTGATCATTCAATTAGCTCACAACCTTGAAGACCATAGATCATTTCATTTGTCACCATATTGATTAGGCAGCTCTACATTTTGAGGGCTGTTTGCCATTAGGTTATTGGATCCAGATAATTTATTTTTTTAGTTTTACATGAGTACATCCTACATTAGCTAATTAAGAAAGTTAGAAAATTTGTATCAACCCTTTTTATAACAAATTACTATTCTCAAAACACAGACAGATATTATATGTGTTTCTTCAAGGTAAATTATGAGTAAAGACTTAACAATAAAAATTGTTATCTCCATTCTGTTAACTATGAAACTACAAGACAGAAATAAATACTGAGGAAGCAATACTAAACAGGAAAATCTTAAGTATTCTCTCAAAATCATAAAAATCAACAAAAGCCATTTCTAGTATTTTTACATGTCTTTGAACCCTCTTTTTTCAAACAGTAAAACAACCTTCACATTTATTAGTAGTTTGAATTGGAAATATACTAATTCTAGCACGATTTTTTATTTTTTTAAGGTAGTTATACATTTTTTAAAAACACCATTTTTTTTTTCCACAGAAGCTGAACTGTCACTGTTATATCTGAAGTAATTTTATTTAAAGGAAAATTAATTAGAAATGCTTTCTTGTTTTGTTACAAGGCGTATAAAAGATCATTCTCCTACCTTAGTAAAAGATGCCTGCTTCTGACGGGAGCATTTTTACTTGCATGCTTGTAAACTCTTGAGCAGTAACCCTGTTACGTGTCTACAGCAGTTTCACAGGGGTGGGACTTCTGTCTAATAACGAATTCACCAGGGAATCTGCCTGTTCAAAGAACACTGCTGCTGAAAAGGCACTCTACATTTGCTGTCATTTGCAAGGTTTTAGATGATTAGGTTAAGACACAGGGAGTAAGTACACTTACATATATTCAGTGATACAGAATCAAATATTTTCTACATGGTAATACTTCGACAAAAAGACTGAAAATTGCATTATGCTTTACAGGAGAATTATAAATGTGCGTGCATACACACATTGAAGAAAACAAATATGAGAAAATCACTTATCTAGTCTGTATGGGTGTAGCATACTGGCATAACTGGTATGATGTGTAATTTTAAACATTTAATCTGAGAAGCAGAAACTCACAATCATATTTTAAAATGGAGATTCATACTTTAAACTCAAAATTGTACTCTAGTATATAGATTCACTCTTTAAAACTTAGATTTTATTGTATCCTTCATAAATGATGAGCTGCCCATAAAGCAAATGCACATCCGCCCACTGGTGACCATTAATTTCCCCTGTGCAGAAGCAGCACAGATCTAATGAAGGAACCCTGTAATATGTTAACTAACTCAATAACATCAAAACTAGCTTCCTACAAGCTCTGTGATTGAGAATGGTGATGCTTATAGTGATTATTAAGATCTATGAGCAAATAAAACTGGAGAGTACACGTGGTCACATAAAGCAGGCAAACATATGATAGCAGACTTACATGGCTACCGAAAGAGACATTTCTGACAAGGTTACAGTGCTGAATGTGACAAAGTCTGGATAAGTGTTCCACTGTTCAACCAACCACTTTAGTGAAGATAAATCACCCAGAATTTTTCTCATCCAGTTCATATCCAGTAGATTATAAAAAGCAAAATAAAGCACAGGTTATGTCTAGATCTAAAAAAAAAAAAAATCAACAAAACCAAGTTAAAAATAGAACTTGATGGATTTTAAGAAACCCAAATTGAAAACAATCGACACCCTCAATTTTTGCCAATGTCTAAATCAGGAAAACCTCTAAAGGAATCAACATAGTATAAAGAGAACTATATGCCTCTAGCACTGCTTCTTTACTTCACAGATGTTCAGTTGAAGACAGGGTTAAGAATGTTCCTAGCTATCTCTTTCTAGCCAAGAAAAGAGATGGTTCCTTCCCTAAAATATTGAAATGACTCTCAACTTTTCTTATTTGCTGCCTCACTACAGGTACTGAGAGTCACACCTTTCTCTATGAATTCCTCTGGTTCAACATTGATTCAGGGTGTGGAAGACAAATCAGCTCCCCTGCCTTCGATTTAATTTTCCAACTGTATGCTAGTGTCCTAATTAGCAAGTCACAAAGTAGTCTACATGCTTACTACATCTTCTTTTCTAACTGTTTCAACGAGGATACAATACAAGAATTTGAGGTACTTAAAAGACAAACCAAAAGAATAAACAGCATACTAGAAAGTTCAAACACGAACATAACCTGAATAGCAAGCAGGTAACAACCTTTACTTAGAGTAGAATGTTAGAATTTTATTTTAAGAGAAGTAGAAAGAGCGTACAGTTACTTAAAGGGCAGAAGTACTAGCAGAGAGGGATGAGAACATACTGAAGTAGTTAAAAGCCAGAACAGAAAAAAAATGGGAAAAAGGAAAACAATAATAAATAATGGTTTTACATTGGCTAAATGAAGTGGTCTGCTGGTCTGTACAAAGCTTTCATTACAAGTTCGATATTTGTATATAGAGCATACAAAAATGAAAAATAGTTCTATCAGAAATAATTTTATTTGTAGTACTTTTCTAACTGAAAAAGAGTGGTTCAGAAGTACTGATTATATTCACAGAAGTATAAGTTCAACCCTTCTGATAAAAATCTGAAAAGCAATATGACACTTGTTTATAATTTTACCCTTACTTTAAAACAGCCAAAATATGTAAGCTGTTTACCTAAATTAACCTTGTTCTTTTCACAATTATATGTAGAAACTTTAAGACTACTTCCCATAGCTCTGAGAACAAAATCTTCCCATCAGCACTTTGATTCTGCTCTTCATACACAGTAATTGCACCCCAGTAGATCTGAGAACTTAATTATTCTGACTTAACAGATTGATTTTACTTAAGACCTGCTTTTATTGATTTACTATGCAGCTGAAATACTATTTCACCTTCTGGCTTGTGCTTTGCTTGTATTAAATTACTAACCGTTTTTCATCCACTTTATAGATTACTCTGGAGAAAAGTAACCTCAGAAAGCACAGGTATTGTTTTTTAAGGAAAATTGCATGCAGTTCCTTTGTTACTGTTGGATAGCCAAACTTCCAGTAACACTTTTGATCTTTGATAGCTAGTGAGTAATGGATACAAGTCTCCTTGTGTAGATGTTCTTTAATCACACTAAGCTGTAGCACTTCGTAAATGGAATGTATTCTTTGATAGAGGAAATTAAATTTTGTAGAATATTTTTCTGTGAATGTTGGCTTGATTTACAGGTATTGTGTTGCGGAAACATAACCAGTTTTTAACAATATCTGCAACAGCATGAAAACAATGAATACTTCAGTTAATGACAAAAAATACTGAACTTATTGGAAAGTGCATTCCATCTGCAAGATGTAAAAAGAGACTAACTCTGTCAAACAAATTTGAGCAGAATCTTTATTCAGTGGGATTTAACTATTCTCTTTCCCTTTCAGTCAGGAGTTGCATATGCATGTATATAAAAACATGCAAAATGTTTGACAGTTTTCTTTATTTTCCAAGCTGAAATACATCAGACAGTGTGGAAGACTTGAATCCTAGGAACTGCCACAGACTTTATTTCAGTAGGATGTTGATGCCATGTTGGCTGTCATTGCCACTCTGTTTTAGTGATATGTATATAGATTGTGTAAGGGCAGTTCTTCTGCCTCTCTGGAGAAGAAAGTACTGATATTTCTGAGGAACCCCCTTCAGATTTTCTTGTATGAAGGGCTTTCAAATAAGAAACATGGATTGTCCGTCCAACCACCTTGTGTTTCTAATTAAAGAGTTTGCAGAATCACACATAAGAGCCTTTTTGAGAAAGTATATTCAAGTAATACTATTCTGTTCCATAGTATAAGTATCTTTAAAAAATATATTTTAATTGCAGAATGGTTATAGATTCGTAGGGAAGAAAATGAAAAAAAGTGCACGACAGGGGTGCTCACTGCAACTATCGTGGAATACATCGAAGACTGGATAACAATTTTATACAGGGAAACAGTATCACTGTGCACACTTATTCCATGAAGGGTTGAGTCTTTGTAATCTCTTCTAAATTAAAAATAAACTCTAAAGCTATATTCTGACAACATTTGAATTTAAGAAATAAAAAACTGTAGTGAGAAAAGTTGTTGCAGGAAAGGTTGGCAAAGTCTTCAGTACTTTACAGATGACTTGCACAAAAGACTGCACATAATAATTAGCCTAATATTCTAGTCAGATACTTATAGTTTTGTTCGGGGGATGCATCACTGTACTAGTATACTACTTCAAACAATCTACTTCCCTCATTTCTACACCACGCATAATTTTAAGCCTCAGACTTTGCAGCTTATGCCAATAAAATTCTTAATGCATTCCTGTTGCTATGATCATTTTGTTTACAGCTTGCAGATGAAGTACTCATTCATATTTTTGAGAATATTCTGGGATTTTTCACTGACTAAATAGTAACTTTGAACCTTCTTGCCCTACATGCGTGGGCAGTACTTCCTCTCTGTGCATCATGTGTTGTACTTGAACAGCAGCATTAGCTTTTGCCATCATCAAAAGCATTGTACTGGCATTCTATCTGTACTGCACATAAAATTAATAATTGCATCTATTCTCTTCAGAAGGCTAGGCACTGATATGAAAGGCACTCAATACACTTTACTGAAATTTCTTTGTATAGAAGAGTAAAATCTAATGCGTTAGAGGAAATTCAGAACAGCATTCCTTATGTTTAATTAACAGGTGTAATACGGTTCAGTAGTCATGAAAATGAAGAGGACAGCTTTTCTTCAAGTGTGAATTTCCACAGAAATAATCTTTTCTTCCCAACCCAAAGGAAAGCATCTTACTTTTCTACTAGTATGAAATCTAAGAGAAAACACCACTATTTCTTAAGCATCACAGAGCAGAAATCTAATAGATAAATTGTTGAAAATAATGCAGTAGATAAAAATACTGCAAAAAATAATATTTGCTGGTTCCATTGCTTACATTATTTTTTGCACTGCTTTCTTATAGAAACACGCACACACAAAACAAAAGCTCCCCCTTTTTCCCCCATCTGTCCCAAAAATCCAACACCTGGGGCACAGGTGAACAGAATAATTTTCTCATAGATTAAACTTAACCCATAAGTGGCTACTGTGGTAGAAGTGATTGCAGACTACAGTTTTGTTCTCTTACTTCTAAGACACTGGAAATTGTCCCTCACACTTGATAGTGCATATTTATTGCATTTCTCATGGATAACTGGATTATAAATACTTTCAATTTGATATTCATAGAGTGATATCAAAATACTGTAACATTTCCTCAGTTTCCTGTTTCCCACGACTTCCATTTACAGTCTTTTTAGTGACCTTTGAGACAGACTTTTTTCTTTTTCTTTTTTTTTTTTCCTCTCATGTTTTCTGTGAAAATGAATGTAGCCTGAAACTGCCTAAAGACCAACGTTTAGAAACCATTTTGTCCTTCTTTCATTTCTCACCCCCACTTTTTTTCCCTTACTTATGAGAAAGACAACAAAAATAATTCACAAGTATTTGGATGCACTTTTTGTCTTGTTTACAAGTCAAGGTTTTACAAATATTTTGAAAGATTCATACAAAAAAGAGTAATTATGATGGCCTAGATTACTTGTCT
Source organism: Lagopus muta (assembly GCF_023343835.1). Classification (NCBI taxonomy): domain Eukaryota; kingdom Metazoa; phylum Chordata; class Aves; order Galliformes; family Phasianidae; genus Lagopus; species Lagopus muta. The sequence continues at coordinate 44,681,481 of NC_064436.1, read as the reverse complement.
TTAGCTGTCTCCTCTCCATCTATTAAATAGAAATATATGAGACTTGGCTGGAAAGTTGAGTGCATTCCTCATGAGGAAAAAGAAAAAAGGATATTTCACATGGTTATTCCAAGAGTTGGGAGATCCACTTGAATTTAGCCATACAAAGTTAACACAGAACATCAAAATCACTGAACATATGTTAAATGATGCATGTAAACTAATTGGTAAAGTAATACTTCTCTGGTGTTTTTTGTTTTCTTCCAAGTAACAGTAACATATCATCAGAAAAATATATATATTTATATTTAAAAAAAATCATACTTCAAGACATTGCAGACTGACAAAGCTGTGACAGATTATGTTTGTTTTTCTACATGCTGTGAACTTGATCTCAGACAAAAAACACAAAAATTGGACTAAAAAGCAATAGGGAAATGCAGCATGAACTTAAGTGTTCAGTGATGCAGTATCTAAATGGTAAAGTTAAAGGGAGAGGAAGAAGCCTGATCTATTCACCTAGAGCAAGAGAAGGCCAGGATATCTTCTTCATAGTCAAGTATTTTCAAAAGTACTCTGAAAGTATTCTGAATGTATTGCAGATTAACTTTTCATAAAAGAAATAAAATAAGATTATCAACCACTCTGGTGGGGGGGACTACTGTGTCCCACAGCCTCAAGCATTAGAAGTTAATTAGTCAATATCTTTAAGCTCAAAAAAGATAGTCATCCTGTGACCCACCTGAGACCTTCATTTGCCACACAGGAGGGCTCTTCTACCTGCAAACTTCCTCTTTTTGCCTTGAGGAGATTGCAACATGCCAGAAGCCAAGACAAGCAGTAAATGCAAGAGTACCACAGAAGTATTTCAACTTTTCTTCCCCTTGTAAACATCTTAGGAAAAAAAGATGGGTTCAAAACAAACACAGAAGTAAAATCCTCAGATTTTACAGACCTAAGACACCTTTTAAAATAAGATTTTACACTTGTTTTCAAAAACTGCTGCTTAAAAATTTTTTGTGCACAATTTCCCTCGACTTCAAGCTTCCCTTTACAACTTACTCTTTTATGAAGGAACTTCCTGGATTTCTTAAACAAGATGGTTATTTACATAGAACAAGAAAAATGGAATCATGTTTCCCTTCCTTATCACCAAGGGAGGACTGAAGAATGACCAAGTTTGTTCAGCAACTAACAACATTAATAACATAAGTATTTTTAATCAAAACTGCAACATTAAATTTTTCCTTGTAAGGCACTGACATCAAAATAACATAGGAGATCAAGGATACTGTTGGCATAACTACTTTGAAACGAGAAGAAAACAAAAGCCTAGAACAGAAGTTACTCTCTACATAGATAATAAAACTAGAGATAAAGTCATAAGAGATCTTCATGCTACACACATTCATCAGTCAAGACAGAAGTGTTAACGGGTTTTCACCACATTGTCTTTTATAGTTAAAATAAACAAATATTCCAGAAGGAAATTAACTCAGTAAGTAGAGAGAAAATATATTGCTATTGCGGAGATACGTGGCAAGCTGTTAGTTCTATCTTTAACTTTTGGGGAGAGATAAGAGGGAGGAAGGAATAGGTCAGAAATTTCATACTTATTTGTCCAATCACACAAATACATTATTATTAAAATAAAATAAAAAAAATGCAAAAAAATAAAATATCAACTTGGTATTTCTGAGAAATGGGAGGAGGCAGGGAAGTTATACCCAAAAAAAGAGAAGTTTTGCCATGAAAACTTGCATCTCAAACAAGAAGAACTACATTAAAAACAATGCATGAATTACAAATTTATTTTCCTCTGTTCTCCCCTCCACATCCACTTGCTTGCAGGCATGGAAACTTCATGAATTTTAGTTCTGTCTTTGAACTCCATTACAAAAAACAAACAAACAAAAAAACCCAATGTTATTATTATTTTCTGAAACTAAGAAGAAACAAAAAAAGATATATGTATCTCATGAGGCTGATATTCAAGATCACGTCTTTCATTATTTCTTATCATACTGAGAGGCTGAACATAGGCTTTGTGCCTCCACATGCAGAAATATGAAAGATCCTGACATATCCGCTCCTATTCCAAGGCTGCAAAGGGCACATAAGACAGAATATGCAAAAGCACCTCACAGAAATGAAATTTTGCAGAGTCAAAGGTGAGCTCTATGGTAAAGCAACATCATAACTTCAGAGCTTGTAAGACTAAGACAATAGATGAAGCAGGATAAATAGCATAAGTGGATGCATAGAAAGAAAAGTAAACATTTTTATTTAGTGACAAGAATTGTAATAAGCTCGACTCAGCATTTATTTGGCCTACATATTCTAATTATGATTTACTAAGAGATATGTGTTGCAAATGCACATCTGGACTTTGTCCATTCAACCGCATTGTTACTTGTCCTGCTATTTATTCCAAATCTATTTTCACATAGCTCTACAGAGAGCTTCCTTTTCCCAGGGGATTTGATTCTACCAGATGGTATTCACATGTACATATTATATCTAGATTTCAGTAGTTTTTCCACAACTCTGTTTTCAAGTAACAGAAAATATCACCACACAGTTATGTCTCTGTTAGAGAATTCTGAGGGAATGAAGTTACTGCAGTGTAATAAGGTTTCTAATAGTATAAATATGTTGAAGTTGAAAGATTTGTTCTGTTTCATGCGCGCCTTGTGAAAATGCTTCTAGGTATTTTCAGTTTTCATCCCAAGTTGTTATACACTACCTTTTTTTTTTTTTTCTTAGAAAATATCTTGCTGTGTAATGGCATTATATGTCCCAAGATCAGAACTAAAGATCAGAAGTATATGGTCTTTTGAGTCTATAAACACTGACACACAGGCTGTCCAACTGATATTTTAAGATGCATATACAGCATGTTATGAGAAGGCACTAAAAACATTAACCATGCGTATTAAACACATTGAAAAGCCACTCAAGGAAACTGGAGCCATCTATACAGATAATAATAAGCATCACAACACTGAGACAGGCTCCAGCAACCTGTAAAAGACTTAAAAATTATGCACAGACATTAAAATATTCTCCTACAATAGTAAAATAAGAAAAAACATGCCACAAAGATATTTTCTTGATGCCCAGCCTGCTGTGGCACCTTGTCTGCACAACACACAACATTCTGCATTCCCACACAACAGCCTAAATCCTCCAGGCCTGTGAATAGTGAGAAAACCAATACCAGGTGTTTAGTGAACACTTCAACCACTGTTCTTTGTTTCACAACACAAAGAACATTTCCTGACAGATGCAAGAATTAATATACAAGAAGTAGACAGTATCTAACATTCCGGGTCCCAGAAACAGGTCTCCAGTCCTTCTATGAGTAGCCTTGCTTCCAGTCAGACTGGTCATTTTCACAGCTTCCCTTCTTAAAGCATTTATTTACAGCTACTGCAAATCACTGAAAAGAAAAAATACCAACCACGGCAGCTAACCATCTTTCTTATATTAGTATTTACAGTATTGGACCCACTCATATTCTGTTAATCTTTTGATAATGGGCAGACAGCTTTGTTACTTGAAAACCAGCTTAACCATCCTTTGTCAGCCACGTCAAATTAAACACAGCAATTATGCAAGTAATAATTACCAGAACAATTAAGCAATTACTATTTAAAATTGTCACCTGAATTGTCATTCAGGTAAATATTTAGAGATATACATATTTGATAAATTATAAGGGAATATTTGAGCTAAGCTCACCTCAGCATCCACCCCTGAAAGATTGCTCGTGATCAAAAGTCTAAAATGCCTAGAGATGAGATTCTTCCTCTGCAGCACGAGACTGAAGTAACATAAGTACACAAGACAGTCCTCTTTCATACCATCATTTTAGTGTTTTACTCCATCAGTAGTGCTATCAGAGAAATAAAGAAGCTGCTGACCGTAAAAACATAGTGTGACCCACCTCCCTTCCATTAAGAGCTGTTATATCTGCACTTATACATAGGGATGAAGTTAAAATGGGAATAGTTAATAGCAAAGTTAAAACATAAATTCGAACTTTCCATCCTCATCAGAAACAAGAGAAACTACTCTTGGAAGAACAATTCCATCTTATCTCTCTAAAGATGAAGTCATGAGTGTCTTCTAAAAAGATGTTTTTTTTCTCCTAACAATGCAATGCTTGTTTCTTGCATTTCAATTGGCACAACTTCATATTGTTGTGTTCTGAAGAACAATAGAGCCAGTTGTAGAAATGAAATGAGTCACAAACAACACATGACTTGGGGCATGTAAGGTAGAACTGACTATAACATTTTGTTTCAGTTGCCAAACTGTGTAACAAAATCATATTTGTTTCTTACTTTAATCCAGAGTTTTGTTGTTGATCTAAGTACATTTTTTAAAAGTGGCATTTTTAAATAGCATTCAGAATTGCTCATAAACACTACTTAGAGTTTTTATAGCCCCAATGCTTGCATGATACAAGACTATAATCTTATATTTTTTACCATCCCACAATACGAAAGCGAGAAATATCCCTGGCAAGAGCAGCAGGTGCAAATTAGCTCCTCCATGGAAAATCAAGTTGGCTATTATGACAAGATAGTTTTGTGATTCTAAACATATTACACCAGATCAAAACTGCATTTCTCCCCCTCTCCTAGAAGGATCAAAAGGCCCCTAGATAGATAAGAAGATGACTGGAAAATTTGTTTCTATTGAATTTCCTTTCTTGATCTTTTAATTCTTTTTCAGAAAGTTATTCAGGAAATAAGTAACTGTTCTCATATTGTTCTCATCTACTAGAGTCAAAAGATTATCATCCTCTAACTATTTCTAGTCTCACAGCTCTTAAGAGAGAGCAGATTCCTACTGAGCAGTGGCGTCCTCAGGCATTCCTACTGTTTGGGTACAGGATTAGGAAAAAACCTATATATATATATATGTATATATTCTTTAACTATTACACTGGAATCTGATTTCTCAGGAGAAAAGAAATAAGCTGTATGAGCAGAATTTAAAAGGTAAAGTTGCAAGGTAAGCACAAAACTTCCCCAGAGTTGAGGCCTCTATCCTAAATGGAACAGCACTTACAACTGTTTCTTCCAGTACTACCCATTTAAAGTGTTTTGTTTGTTTGTTTGTTTGTTTGTTTTTAATTCAGTCCCAGAAGGATTTTAAGAAAAGTCAGAACTGCAGGTATTTATACTCAAAGAATTCTAGCACAAAGCTTTCTCAAAGCGTGAATAGTCCCACACGAAAGCATTCACAGCTTTGGGAGTCAAGTTGAACAGAATTAAAATGATGTTTGTATAGGTCTTTATCAAACTCCAGTTAAAATAAAGGTATTTGTGCAGAAAAACTATTCTGTACCAGAAGACATCTGTAAATCAACCACCACTGTTGTTATTTCATACTAACAATATCAGAAATGAACTACAAACTTCATAATCTTTCTGTGGCTAAAAAAACACAGGTTTTCGAAGTTATCAAAAGTCCAAAGGCTCAGTTTTCATTGTGCAGTAGTATCACAGAAAACAATTCTGCATGATACAGACGTGAATTCACAGCAGGATGCCTTTCAGTTCAAAGTGCTCAGATTGTTGCATTGAGAACGTAACTTCAAATCTCCTGCTTTGAAATACAAAAACAGTACATGAAGCTAATGTGTCACATTTTGAAGACTGGATAGTCTACAAACATCCAGAGTGATGGATGTTCAGTGGGTAGATGCTTACTAAGTTGCATTAATATAGTTCTGTAACATACGACCAAACCGAAGTTGACAGCAATAATATATTTATTTCTCTATAACAGTGATTCTTCACGTTTTATGCATTTTTCATATTATCCACCATGAATATAGTCCTATACAAATAAGAGTTTGTATTTATAATTACTACAAAATGTTACCTCAGGAAATATTACAAGTGGTCAATTTGATCACATACCTAGGACAAAATAGTTGATAAATTAGATGCATGTATGTAATTCCAAGAGATTAGAAAAGGATTTGTTTTCTAAGTTTGTTTTAGTATCAGATACAGGTGCTAACCTATGACTTGTCCTTGTTCTGAAGAAACAGCTACTTTCAAGATGCTCCTGCATGTGGAACTTGTAGCAGGGAGTCGCTGCTGAATGGCTTTCAAACCTACTTTCCTCACAAAAGAGTATTCTGCTAAAAAGTCTCCTAAGTAAAGTAACTCCATTTAGGTTGAAAAAAATCAAATCAAACAATCTGATCAACCAATATAACATACATTCAGTTCCACCAAGATTATTTCTTGGCTGACAAGAGTATAGCAGTTAACATGATTTAGAGGTTCTCAGAGTAAAGACATCATAGCAGCTATAAATATAATACTAATATAAATAGTTATGAAGTTCTAGGTTTTGATTATTTAATTAAGGCTCAGGGTTTTTATTGTATTAATAGCACTAAAGTATGAAAGTTTAAAAAAAAAAAAAAAAAAAAAAAGATGGGAGATATTAAGTTCCCCCATACAAGCAGTTTCTCTACACAGTTATTCTCTCTAGATCAGAGATAACTAAACAGACACAAACTGTCTATACTATTGCTCTGCATAGGAGCATAGACAATTGTGCTTCTGACACTCCAGATGGACAGGAAAATGAGAGGAAAGAAGTGCTCCTTCTTTCCCTACAGATTTATCTGTTTCTGCCATCCTTATTGTTGCACACCTCTTGAGAATAACTCAGACTGTAAGTGGCAGGGATGTACTTCAGGAGGCAAATCAACATTTACGTTAACAGTAATACCATAAGAAAAGTAGAACAGTGACATCAAGTGACAGGATTCCTACAATACACTTCTGAGGGTATGAGGATCATCTGCAACACACCCCTTTAGAAATTCCAGTTCTTAAATATTAATAACTATGGACATTTAAAGCAGTATAACTAAAGTATAAACACTACTCTTGGTCTCACTTGTGCTTGAATATTCAGCTTCTCATTTAAAGTATTCTTAAGTGAGGTTAAAAGAATTTAAAACACACTGCAGTTAAGATCAGTAACTTAAGGCTTAAGCAGCAACTTTAAAAAGACAAAACCAGAAAATCCAGCCAGGACTTGAAGCACTTATAGGGCTTTCTCATATGAAAAGATAATAACATCTTTGAAGTCACGGAAAAGCTATTTTTGTGTTTATATATATACATATGCACGTGTGCGTACACACACACACACACACACACACACACATGCTTCCACTCTTAGGGCAGTAGCAGTGAGTTGAAGAGTTGAAGTTCTACAGATTTTAAGTGTGGTTAAGCGTCTCTCCCTTTTAGATCTGGAGAAAAGTCTTCAAATGAAACCATTATTAATAAAGCTCAAAAGTCTGTGAACAGTGTTTTAGCACTGCTCTAAGCTTAGTCATAAAACACACAAGCTGAACTACCTTACGAAGACTGCCCTATTCTTTAGGCAGTTATCTGTGAAATGAGATACAGGTTTATTATTTTTATTCTGGTTTCTTTCAAGAAAATACTCCAGAGTTAACAGCTTCTAGTCTTCTGTCAGATACTTTGACTACATGACAAATGCCATATTGATAGCTTGAAACCTCCTAGAACATCATAATACCCAAGTGTGTTGTTACTGACTTCCAAGACAGATGAAAGATATCTCATACTTCCTACAATTGCAGCATCATTCAGTGTCTAGTGAATGGTAACACATGCGGGATAGGGGAAGGAAAGGTGCTTATTCATTAAGTCCACAGGTCTTAGGCAATATATGCAGCTGGATTCTGACAATGTTGAGAAAAAAAAAAACATTTGCTAGTGAAGGACCAGCTCTTCTCTCCATGGTACTACCATTTTTTACTGGATGTAAGCTATGAAGTTTAATCTGAGCTTTCTAGAAGGCACGTACACAAGGCATTAGGGAAAAGTACAATGAACTGATCTAAAATGAGTACTTCACTCATGCCCTTCTGAGCACCAAATGGGTCAAGGGAAACAAATGAAAGTTAAAGAAAGTTGAAATATATTAATGAGAATGTGATATTATCAGACACAGTCTTTGACTTCACTCTAGAAACTTATGTCATTTTGCATGATGGAATGCTATGCTTTCAGTATTTATCAATCTAGTACCCTTAGAGAATTCAAACACAGCACGAAACAAATAAAATATTCCCAGGTTCCAATCAGCTATACTGTCCGTAGAATCATTTCTTCTCTACAGTGGTATTTTCTCCTACAGACTAGGTGATCACATATTGCACCGATACTTAAATGTCTTGCATCCTTAGTTCTCCTTGCAAATGCTAGTTAGTGCAGCTCACTACCATGTAATAAGGGCTCCTAGGACAAGCAAGACTGTCAGTGTCAAGCTTCATTTAATTTCCTAATTATTGTGTCAAAGTAATTAGAGGAGACACAAAGAAAATAAACCTTATTTCACTTTACTTCTGTCAGGTTTCTGTAGCTCAAGAAACACAGAAGAAAAACTCAGTTGATCCAAATAGGGTTCGCTTTGGTTTTGTTGTGTTTTTCCTCCCTTCTGATGCTAAATCCTTATTGTTATATAATGGTGCCTTGCCAGGGAGCTGCCAAGCCAGATACCACAAGCAGAATGGACAACAGTCACTCAGGAGCAGTGATACTGAGAAAGAAGCACAACTTGTTAAAGGGAATTTAGGAAAAAGAATATTGAAATTCTAGAATTATTTGTCTTTTACACAATGAATATACATTGTAAGTAAGTCCTTTGGCATTCAGTTTAGCATCTTGAATAAAAAACATCAGATGGCTGTGTTAGCAATGGTATGTTCAAAATAGCGGTTAAATAGATACTGGTGTGCACAGTAATTCTGAAAACATTAAAAGGATTCCAGCAATTCTAGTAAGTTATGATCTAAATTGAGCAAGACATAGTCAAACTCTTGCATATATTATGCAAACTGTCTCTTCACACAAGATATGAAAGAACATTGAAGACTTCCTTTATCTTCTTCATACAAAATTTTCAAAATAACAAGCTTAAAGCCTCCAGGGTAACAGGTCTTCACAAAACTGAACTGTTTTATATATTTTTATATTTCTGCTGAGAGTTTCAGTATCTAAAGGTACAAATTCATCTATATCTGAAATCCGTACCATAAGAAATTCACATATTTTGTTATTGAGATATCACATCTTCACTTCTCTGCACAGAATAAGACACTCATTTTGCACTGACCTTCTCATTCATTATTTTTTGCAAAGCAGATACTAAGTGTTAATCATACCATATGGACCAGCTGTTTCACATATATCTGTTTTCTTATCTGTATTCTGATCTAAGCACTGCATATGCTTGGAAAGACTTGTGCATACTACATATGTAGTATTCAGTTTTGTCCCAAATTTCATCCTTCTTAGAACATTTCTCACAGCAGATTACACAGTGGGAAGCCAGCTGAAAACAACCAGACTTAAGTTTGACCTCTCAGACCTTTACAGATTTCCCATGACTTTTCTGCTGTACTAAAGTTTTCTTCCTTTACACAAACTAGCTTCAATTTTGGACAACTGTCAACACTAAAGCACCAGTCCATGGATCACAGACAACCAATCAGCAGTTAGTAGAAATATTCTCAAAATCACACCTTCAGGAAGAAATAACCTCTTAAATTCAAGTATCTTTAAAACCACCACTGGCAACTAAAACATTAAGAGAAATACCAGTACCTACCTTTTGTCATATCCAACCCTCAAGAACAACAAACATAATTCCAGCAATATTACAAAAGACGTGAATTGCAGAATTGCAGCAGTTTTAATAGCAAGCATATCTAGATCCACTCAAGGAAAACTCACCTTATGCCTCATGAGAGCTGCGCATCACAAAACAGAGTACTTCCCATAACAGCCACTCACCAACAGCTATTTTCTTCTAATAACTGTGGAGCCAAGTTGACTTTTGACACTGAAGTCTTTCCACATACAGGAATTCTGATGCCTCGTACCAGCTGTTCAACCGCAGATAAAGAGTTCAGCAACTTCATTTCTCTCTCCTCAGAGTCCTCTCAGGAAAAATCTTTATTTTTTCCTAGTATCTAAACCATAAATTCAGGCTTAGGTTCAGACTTCACAAAAAAAATGCATCCTCCCATGAGTTTTACAGTTTTTCCGAGGTGCATCCAAGATATCTTCCTGCTCAGTAATGCTCTAATATGACCTTATCACTAGCACAAACATAACTAACATTCCTACAACTTTCTACAGCACTACTAACAATGATAAAACAACCAACCAGCAACTCTCCCTTCTTTTCTTGTCATTCGGGCCTTCTAGGGGGACTCCAGATTTTGCTTTCACCCAAAGCCCAAAACCACTCACAGCTGAGGCCTAACGGTAATTGGGGCTCATTAATTACTTACTTGCTTTGGGTGTCTGGTTAACTTTTCCAAGTCAAGGAATGTTTACATCATCCTCTCTAAAGCTATGCAGCAAAACATCTTCTGTTGCTTTCAGCATGGATTAAAAAAAGGATCTATGTATTTGCAAAAAATTCACAGTATAATTACAAAAATGTGAAATAGAAAGTACTAAGTATAATATATTTTGCTGAACATAAGGAGTAAAAAAAAAGCTTCTAATGTTGTGATAGTAACTGCTGAAAAAAAGAAAGACTTGTTGTAACCTATATCAATGTGCTCCAGAAATCCAAGCATAGTTTAAAATCCTGAGCAGGAAAGAAAAATATATATGTCTATATTTATGAAACTACGCAAATAATTTCTCTGTAAAATAATCCAGATTATATAAATTATCCCACAGAATAAGGCCCCATGTTAATGATGCTATTAATTTGCTAATTATGTGTTATTTTCATAAAATAGGTTACTGTGTTACCACTTGTATTCCTTTGCTTTGGCTAATGGATAACAACTGCCTTATCACTTGTTTTATATTGCTTAATTTTGAAGATTTCATTAGAGATATTACTGCTTTGCCCTGTTATAAATGTGATCTAAATCATGCTATTTTTTTCTCTATGGTTTACACGCTGCTCTCTTTTTCTGCCATTAGATCAAAAATCTATTGCTGTGGGGAATTGTGGGACCCCTCCACGGGATGTGACACGACAGGCCCTCTCAGCTCTATGATTGATGTGTGGCATATGCTTTAGGGGCGTAGACGGGGCACATGAGGTATATAAACTAGAGTTCACATCTAATAAACACTATTTTGCTGTTCACCATATTGGTGTGTACATGCAGTTATTTGGTCCTGACCTGGTTAGGGTTAATAGCATAGGAGGCAGTGCAACAATCTGTTATCTCAAAAAGAAAAGAAAACATCTGTTCAGTGTTTGATTTTCTCACTGGCAATTTAGTACGAGCTGTATTTGCATCTTTCCTGATATAAAAATTAGGATGGCTGATCTTTTCTACTACATTCTTTTGTATATCTCCTCTATTCATTGCTCAACTCTGTTATTAATGCAATAGTTAAGAGATGGTATAAGGCCAAGTTAAGTTATGTCCTGGTATTTAATTATTTCATTACTTTTTTTTTATGCTTTGGCTAACAATCTCATTCATGATTAATGATTAACTTCAATACTATGATTTACTTACAACCTAGATTCAATAGAACAAATAAAACAAAAGCTCTTATTCTGTGCCTGTAGGCCCACTGAAATAACTGAGGACATTTAATTTCTCCTGTATTCATCATCATCCTCCAGCCTGCCTGGAATATAACAAATAAGACTTGCATTTCACCCCCTAGCCCCTAACAAAATCTGATCTGCCTTGTACAAGCCTTAGTTTCAATTCTCTTCAAAGAAACATTCACATCTCTGCTTCCCTTTTTTTATATTAATGTAATACATCTACAGTGTTACTACTATTCTGAGTTTCACCAACTGGGCTAGCTCTGCAGCTTTACATAGACATGAATTTGCACACAAGGGAGACTTTCCCCTGTTCTTGTCAAGCACATTTAGTACTTTCTGGCATACTGTTACAGCAAATGTTGCCTGCAATGACAAGGACCATTAGGTCTGTATTTAAACATTGATGACACAAAGGAATAAAGACCTCAACAATTTATTATCTTTCATGATAATAGAAAAGTCTATTGAACATAAAAACTTCACATTCAGAAATCCTGAATTTATGCTTGTTTCAAAAACTCTGAACTCAACCTGGAATTACACCACATTTGCATTAGGTGATGGGATTCATGTTGGGACTGGCTGTTCTTCAGAAGACTGTGGGAATAAACTCAGGGATTTGTCTGCACCAGCAGTTTTACGTTTTGCTGGAAAAGAAAAAAAAATCCCTTTTCCTTTTTCTCCTCTGGGAATTCTAAGAACTTCCCTGGAAATTTATCAGATTTTACAGATGTTATACGTACTAACAAATATGATATCAAGAGAAAGAAAAAACTAAGAGCATACATGAGTATATACAGCACTGCAAACTAAAATAATTGAAGTATTTTTTCATGATGAAAAAAAAAAGCAGAAAATATCCTGAAATTCATTTTCCAAAAGCCTTATACCTGATAAGGCTTTTATTTATTTATTTATTTTAATCTCCAATAACTGTGGGAGTGTCTTCTAAATTAATTTTTATTTTCTTATGAGTCTTAAAAATGCATAGTAATATCATACCATTTCATACAACCTTAAAACATAAAAATGGCCAGGTACATGATTGACATTTAAGGTATGCTACATAATAGGTTGTCTCTATATGTTCCTGATTATTTGAGAAAATTCTATACAGTTACCTACTAATGTCAGAAGCATTACTCTTACATTTGACTAATAGTGAATATCAAAGGGATTGTTGAAACTGAGAAGATAGAGGTAGTTAACTAAAAGTAGTTAATAAAACATTAATTTTGTATTTTTCACTTTGTTTTCATTGTCTCTTCTGCTGTTTGACAGCTTGAATGTGTGTTATCAATGTAGGGTTTTTTTGTTTTTTGTTTTGTTTGTTTTTGAATCCATTCTGAGTGGATATTTAATACCTATCTGCCATCCATATTAGGAAGTCTGGGATCAGGATGGTGAGTAAAATCATTGAAAACTCTCTTAAACAGGTAATAATTTATTTCTACTCAAGATTGTCCTTTCTGCACAGGCTTTGTTCCCTCTTTTCTGAGACTAGTTTGCTTTAAGTTTACATACCCTTCAGTATGTAGGATTAACCTTTAGGAAAGATGAAGCATGCAAGCATGGAGAGAGTAAAGTCTCATCTACCTTTCCAAACCAATGGCACAGCCATCATTGCATCGATTCTTTAAAAGCTGCTTATCCATCTTTACTGCCTTTCTCTGGATGTTTGTTTTCCATTAGTTGTCTTCTTTGGCTTGCATCCTGACACTCATACTTGTTTATAGTGAACAGATAAACTGATGGGGAACATGACATTTACAAAAATGGGGTCTCTAAGTACTGCATTCTACTGCATTCTTCAAGCTCCCATACAAAATAGCTTCAGTAATTACAGCTCAAGGCTTCTCTGCTTCTTCATTTCTTTAACATGGCAATGAAAACAATGATCTACTTCATTTTTGTGGCATGATGTGTTGATCTTCCTTCCATTGTCTTTATTTGTCAAATACTTTATAATTTCACTCTGTAGTTGAAAATCCTTTTTATTTTTATTTTTTTTCCTGAAAATGCCTGCAGTTTCTGCAGTACTGTTTGTTATTCTACTGATTTCACTTGTTCTTTCAGGCTGTTATATTTAAGACTGATGAGGCATTCATGCTCTGGCAATAAGCTTTTTAAGAGTACACTGAGTTGTATAGGTAAATTAATTACCACTATAAAATGCTTGTATATGTTTAGGAACGATTGTTGACTTTCTCCCCTAAGCACATTGTCTTTAATCAAAGACTGCAGAGCTGAATACAATCAATTACTTGCTGCCTACTTCTACTAAAAATATCCTAATTTCACAGAGAGGATATCTGACTGACTACAAGATAACTTACTGTGCACATAATAGGTAAGCAGAAAAAAGCCACAAACTCATGCTGGAAGAAGAGGTTTATGATAATTTCAGATCTTTTCTCAAATGCAAAAAAAAGATCTCATAAAGTGAGAATTTTATAGATTTAGAGTTAGAAGACTGCCAGCTGCTTTTTAATCCATAGTAAGCAATACTATGTACCTGAGTGTGACTATCATCACAACACAAAAAGCATATCTCTGCTACAGAGTTTTAAATAAAATCAGAATACTGGATTATTTAAATAATAGCCTGAAAACTAGACTGTCTTAGGAATTATTGTGTTGCAGCTGCTAGATTGTCTGAACTTAGTGTGGGAATTTTTGCTCCAAAATGCAGTGTTGAAATGCCTTCAGCATGGAAAAATCAAAGAACTTCATTGAAAAAAGTGTATTTAACAAAACAAAACCATGCAAAGAAAATTAAACAAAGAAACCGAACCAGGAAGCAAAAAATCTGGACATCTGGGCACCAAAAGAGGATATTTGCTTAATTTTTATTACAGTTGTTAACTCACTGATAAGATGACATCTTTCTCTAAACCAAAGTTGTATCAGTAACCCATAAAAAAGAGGGGAAAAAGAAACTGTAAAACCTTATAATGAAACTATTAACATTTCTACTACCCTTTACTGCTTTTTCTTTTTTTTTTTTTTTTTTTTTTTTTTTTTTTTTTTTAAGAATTACTTGGCTGCATAACACAACCCTATTATGTAATATTGCACTGGGGAGATGTAGTTAACGTATATCACCTTTGCATAGCAGATAAAAACCTACCTCAGGAGATATGACAAAACACTATAAAGGAAAGCTGCTGAAAGGAGCTGAGATAGCATTACAGTATCCAGGAAAAAAAATCCTACCAGCCTGCTGCAAAGGCTGAAGATAGGTCATGAATGCTTACCTTGGTCACAAGACTACTATTTCTGAAGTGAACATGATGAAGGGAGAGGAGAAAAAGAGAGAAAGAGAAGAGAGCTAGAGCATGCTGTGCCAGCCTATGTCCTTGTCCTCCTTCCTGGCCCAGCTCACCTGTGACACACAGGTGACCCAGATCAGTTTGGTTTCTGTGGAATGGCCTTGCTACAGAACCCACCCACTGACAAGACAGCTGGCCTACTTTCTGCCCACTGTGAGGCTGTGCAATGCCAGTGAAGCTTTTTGGAAGATGTCTCAGTAATAATCTCAATGTACTTCCTCAGTTATATGCAGCAATGCACCATCTGCTCTAGGGCAGGACACAGAGCAACATGCTCATCTGTTCAGAAGATCTGTACTAGCAGCTGGAAGCTTGTTAGATTTGAACCAAACAGGAGGAGGGGCAATTAGTATGTTCAAATCTAGGTTTTTCTCCAACAGGAGCTTTTCGATTTTCACTATCCTTTTAATTCTGAACTATGATTTCTGTAATAGCTTAAAGAAACCTGCAAAGTTCTTTGTTTTTGTATCTTGGTAAGAGTAACTATGCTACTTTATTTCAGTAGATTCATAACATTTGTTTTCATACTCACTAAAACTTCCTCAGTGATGGATTGTATCAGAGATATGAAGCCAAAATACACAGTTGCTAGAAAGACAGTGTACTGTTCCATAATTCCTCTAAGTGATTTCACTGTTCCTGGTAATATGATGCAACTGTTTTTGACAAAACCTTGTCACCCTATAAATCAAAATTGTGCTTTGTAATATCAAGTTTAACTTCTCTTTTGAGTGAAACACATGTAAATAACTCTTGCTCCTAAAGGACTGAAAAATCTCACTTTTCTATAGCTTTGGTCAGAGAAGCTAAGTACCGGTCATGGTGTCATGATTAATTACTTTAAAACTTGTATGTTTATAAAATCTAGTACAATAGCAGTTCTAAGCTGACATGTTCCTTTAGGTATCCAAACACACCTTCCAGTCATGTTGTGATTTCTTGGCAGACTAGGGTCTCTAGGAAAAGAGAATCAAATGAGGCTCCAGCATAGAGGTCTACAATGGAACCAGGCTGTGGCTGGGATGAATTCCCACAACTTGAAACTGAGCCCAGGTAATCTAGGTAGAGCACTTGGAAATTGAGTTTTAACTTCTCTCCTCTGAGAGTGCAAAGCACTTTCAAACTTTATATTCTGGATGTGTCTTGATTAATCAAGAGAAAGGCAGGACACTTTACTTCACAAATTCTGTCTTTCTCTTCATTAAGAAGATCATAAACCAGCTTACTGAAGATTTATTTCTTTTCTTTAAGGCGGTCTTTACACACTTTAGGGCACTCTTTACAGACTAAGAGTATTTGTTCAGGCTGTAGTTTAAGAGACTGATTCTTACTTCTGTGCTTGTCTATTCTGTGAAGGATTTTTTCAAGAAGCTGACTGAAACAGTTGGCTGCAAATACTTACCCCACAAAGTGCGCATTGATGACTGGGAAAAGTGTATGGTGGGATAGATTTGGTTGGTTGGTATAGTTGGGTTTAGCACTAAAAGGCAGTAATAATTTGATAGGTTTGGAAGTGGTTTAAGATTTAATTCTACCAACTAAAATGTGTGATAAGAGTAGGTCTTGTTGGGTCTCACACAGGTGCTGTCAACTTCAGGAATATTGGATAATTGACTTCATAGAATAAAAAAAGAATTTCTTATCCATATCTATGGTCATGATTCTACAAGATGCTAGGTGTTTGATAGTTTCCTTAATGCTTTGGGTACAACTGTCCACCAAGCAAAAGCTCTATAATTTGTAGTGTATCCATTCTCCATCAACTTCTGGAGATGCTCTTGGGTAAATTTCTTGCAGTCATAATGCAGAGCTTTTGTAGTTGCTAAAGTAAATTGTATTGAATAATAGATGATTCCGTACATAGTTTCCTCATGCTGGTAAATGGAATGGAACTTTTAGCTGTTTTACAGTGCCTTAGGGGGAACATTTTCAGTAGATTCAACATTATTTTTTCCTGATTCAGAGAATAATAGCCCCACACATTACAAATACCAGAGAGGAGGAATTTTTTTCCTCCTTTTAAGGATATTATATCTAGCATGTACTTTCTGTTCTCAGATCATTTAAATTCATAAATTCATATATTTTGAACACATAGTTTATGTTACAATCTTTATGAAATTAAAATACAAACCAAACATATCCTATCCCCTTAATACTTCCTTAAAAGAAAAAGAAGTCCAGACTCCCAGCAGGTGGCAGCCAACTCTAAATTTTAGTGTAGAAATTAGCTCTCTGAAGAGTATCAGTGGTGAAATCTAGAGCATAAATGATGTAGAAATAAGAAGTGCTTTAAGAAGCAATTTCACATGCTTATTGTCCTATCTGCAGGTTTTGAATCTTATAACATTTAGAATTTATTTTTAAAAGTGATGGCAAGTTCTCTTGAGTTTTGGTGGCAACATTTTTCTTCTTTAACCTATGACAGTTTAATACTGTTCTATTATTAAGATCTATTAGCTCAATTCTGAGGAAAACATAACCAGTATTTTGCCTGAAAAATGCTCATGTTATAAGTTTAAAAAAAAAAAAATTCTCGATTTATTTATCATGCAGAACAGGTACTAATATAAATACTTCTCACCTTTCCAAAATACTCTAAGATAATAATCTAACATTATTTTAAATATACTTAGAAATCATTATAGATTTTTTTTGGTCAAATTATTTTAAAGCATAAGGCAAGTACCCTTACCCAGATAAAGACTGAGTAGAATGAGCAGGTTCAGCCTAAAAAAGGAAGTTATGTGCATAACATCCAATAAGACGATCACTGAAATCTACTTTGCTGTTAATTCATTTGGGCCACTATACAAAAATTATTTTTCAATAATACTATCATCACATGTCACAAAAATAAACTGATTGTTCAGTACACAACAAGTATTACATTAGAACAACCACAGAATCAAATAGTCTATGTCAAACTATATACATTTGATTAATCTACTATTGAAAGTTGCTAGAAAGTACTTATTTTTGTGGCCAAAATGGAAATTCTATGTATATACTATGTCATCAGAAAGACTGCAATATTCCCCCATACACAGTGCCAGTCTCCCCGTTCAGCCTACCCAGCCAAGAGGCTGTTCTTTTGGGCAACAGTAAAGATTACAGGTGGCTGAGGAGGAGCTTTTTTTCCCGCCTATCCTGAATAGACTGCTCCTGGATCTGGTCAGAAAGCGGCTTTCAACATTCACTACTTAATGTACTTGCCCATATTTCCAGGGCCAGCCCCAGAGCGCTTGGGGACAGAGCCAGAGTACGAGCATATCAGAGCCAGTTATGCAAAAGCATATGTTTGATGAGAGGAAAAAGACATATGCTTGTGCAGGTGCTGACTGCAAAATTGTGATTGATTTCTTCAGGAGATTCACTTCTTGCCCTCCATCTAGAGGGTTTGCTGGTACATCAGGATGTGAATGCCATTTTTTAAGTAGCAAGATACACTGTTTTTAGTGTCAACTGTGACCAACTACAGAGTTTGAAAAGATTCCTCAGTGCATGGTCACACCCAAATATTTGAGCTTTGTACCTGTTCTAGCTTTTCAGCATTATCATATAAAACAAAGTTGAATCAATTCTCATGCTTCATGGGAGGAATTTTAAGAGGAAGAACATGCCAGTGTCCAGTCTGACTGTGATTAGAATTAAATTAGAATAAATCTAGCATTTAGATTTGCTTAAAT
The DNA here is from genome assembly GCF_023343835.1 of Lagopus muta. Classification (NCBI taxonomy): domain Eukaryota; kingdom Metazoa; phylum Chordata; class Aves; order Galliformes; family Phasianidae; genus Lagopus; species Lagopus muta. The sequence continues at coordinate 44,662,859 of NC_064436.1, read as the reverse complement.
TAATCTAAAACTAAATCTGAAATTGTGCAAAGATGAGCTAACATACTTTTGTGGTTATAGCTCTCCAGTTTGCTTCCTGTGGATGACTACCAACTTTGGAGCATTACTGCCTACATTTTATTTAAAGGCTGTCCCTATGAAGCTAGTGCAGGTGAACAATCAGAATCACCTTTTTGAAAGTCTCCATTTTACACTTGAAAGATTTTTTTTTCTCTTCAGCTTTACTGGATCCTTGAACTTCCACCAATCACTTAAGTATCTCGCATACTTTTCACCAGATCTTTTCTATTTGCTTTATAACAACAACCAAACTGAAAATCCTTCCAGTACCTCCTGGAGTTTTTATGTGATTTAATATCCTCTCTTCAAAGGTGTGTTTGGAGATGGAAGTTTATCTGACCTCAAACATGAATTTACATTACAGCAATTACAATTTGTTTCTCTCAAATTGCTATGTTTTTGCATAATCCTACTTAAAATGTCATAAAACCTGAAGGCAGCACATGAAGAACAATGCATCAGAAGCAACAGACTAGGAATCTGTGCACTATGTTCTAGCCTAATAAGACACCAGGCTTTCCTACATGAATGTTTAAAATGACTGAAATAACTTTAAAAATTCAAAATCTGAAAAAAATAAATGTTTGTTTTTGTTAGCAGTTTAGATTATTTAATACAAAATAGTCTAATATTACTCTTGCTTATTTGTCATGAAGCAGTTATAAATTCTTTTTCCTTTTAGTAATACTTGATAACACTGTGTCATGCAGCATGACAGTGGTTTCTGAGCTGAATACTGTGCAGATAGTTGTGAAAACAGAAGTGAGCTGCACCTTTAATATAACCATCAAATAAATGTTTTATCATATTCTGCAAATTATTTGGCATCCTGCCATTTCTCAGCCTTACAGTTCACATTTAAAACTGAGAAGTATAAAAATATTCGGGTGTTCTTCAACAAATCAAAATAATTCAAAGTCCCACGAGCTTTATTAATGAGCTTGCCTCTCTGTACGTATGAAACTTCATTTTGTACAGCTCTTCTGAATTATAGTTGATTCAGTTTTTTTCCCTTTAAATAATAAGCTAGATATTTTTCTATGATTTAGAGCATGAAAATATCCAAGTCAGCTTTCTCCTTTGTAAATTCCTTATGAAATGATACAAGAGTCAGTCTATGGTTTAAGACTTCAAAATCTGGGAAGCATTTTGACATACAAAGCATCATACTGCAATTAGATGTTGATTTTTCAAGCGTTACCTTGCGATAATTTTTTTCTACTAACAACCCAGCTATTGACTTTTTATAACAGTGATCACTGTAAATAAATTAATTTTACAAAGAGTCAAGAGGTCAGAACCTCCACGAAATCAATTGAACTTTCTGTGCTTGGTGAGAAGTAGATTGCCAGCAGCTGATATTCTTAGATTTGAATACTAATCCAAAAAGCGATGTCAAATTCAGAAGCTGGGGCAGAAGAGTGCATGGGATATAAAGGAACCTGCTACTGGTAGTAATATGATAGGAAGAACTAATATGTCAGATTTTCTAAAGAATGTATAAGGAAAGTACTGCCATATGTCTATAAGATGGCTGAAATTACAAACTGAGATGTAAATATTTAATTATCTGGTTTTTAAAAATCATTACAGAAGCGTAGTAGATTTTCTTGTGTACTAAGAGAAACCCCAAAAATGCAGTGATTTAAGAGAAATGACATCTGAGGGATGCATTTCAAAGGAGTTTCTTTGCCTGTATCTTTAGATTAATCCAATACTAAATCATCCATGTAACTTTTTCCTAAAGTTAATTACTTATACCATTACGTATAAAGTCTGTCAGAACTTCTGAGGACTGTGAGTAGGCACTTGCATTGAAGACAATATTTTTTCAAATAGAATGAACATGAATATAAAGGATTGCTCTAGATGAGCCTGAATTAGAAGCTACTTAACAAAGACGAGGATACAAAACTTTGAAATTTTGAACACACTAATTTAACACTTCCTTAGTTTGCTTATCACAAATGTAAGGCATAGCTATATGTGATACATCTATCTGCATGAGTACACAGACGTACTTACACAAACACTGTAATGTTGCATAGACTATAAAAAGGTCAACTAATATATTATCTGCAATTGCTTATATGCATTATATTTAGTCCAATTTATCTTTTTTTGCCCTTCTTATTTTTTTTCTCACAGAAATCCCATTTGACTCCCATTTCTCAAATTTAAGTGCAACCAAAAACGTCCACCTTTAGGACCTGATCCTGTTTTCCAATTACATCACTGATACAGTTGCTGCTCAGGTGAAACATAACAAAAAATTACAAAATTAAAGAACAAACACATGATAAGAATTAGGGTTTATGCTTGAATTCCTCTTGAGTCTAATAGTTATATGTATATGTATAAATAATAAATATTTCATTATAATATATCTTTTTCTGTCTATGGGTAAAATACAATTATACATTCTGGAACAAACAGGATTTTTTTTTCTAATTCAGTGTTAGGTCACAGTATGCGTTCAACTTTTTTTGGAAAATGGGTAATTGGCGTTCCTTAAAATATTGGTTGTGGTATGTATGTTTCCAAATTGAAAGATTTGGTATGACAGAATTAGCTCCCAGAGAGACCAGAGTACAGCTTGTATTGTGGCAGATGTACTTACAGAACATGTCTGAGTTCTGGCAATTCATCTAATAATAATCCACAATTACGAACTGAAGTGTGAGCTCTCCCTTTTTGCATCACGCACCATGGATGAGATGCCTTTCTGCAAGCTTGTCTTGTGGTTCAGGTGAATTTTACCTTATTTGCATATGTGCCCCTGGGCTTATTTATTAATGCAATTGTTGACCTTGTTTTTAAATTTTTTGAATGTGCATGATTATGCATAAACTGCGATTATCTTCAGTAACATGAGAAAAAAAAAACAACAATTTGTTGTTCCACTCCTTTGCTCCTATTCTGAAAGAGTACTTCCCATTTCATTTATATATTTATTTTGCAAGCTTTTTAGCACTGGGATGGGAGTGTCTCAAACGCACAATTGCTCGGCTATAATATGGATTCCCAGACAAGGACTGCAGGCCAGCAGAGGAAGACAGCAACTGCATTATTTATGAAGACAACAGGGTCGCTACTGACATTTCTGCACAAGGGACAGGTTGTATTTGCAGAGTAGCTGATGCTTGGAATGCCTTTTATGCTATATGTTCGAGCATGTTTTCAGCCAGCCACCAAAAAACAAATCCTGCCATCTTCTCCTCATCCTTACTCTCCTCATAGCATCACAGTGCAAATACTTTGCTCCACAGTGAGCCAGGCTAGCAAAAGGACTCCTAAAAAATCTCCAAACACAGCTGAAAGGATTATTCAATAGCTTCATGTCTGAACTATGTTTACAGTGCACCAAAACATGTACTCTGATATCATCTGGGAAAGGCTGTACAGGCTGGGAGTGGCAGGAGGCGTGGCTGCAATTTTGGGTGGCATTTCAGTCCTAGGAGGGCTTGAAGAGTCTGTTGAATGCAGAGCTTGTGTTTTCAGGATACAGATGTTATGAAATTCACCAAGCTATACCCCTAAGGAACCGACCTGCAGATTTACAATCCCAGGAGCTACACTTTCCTGATCAGTGCAACTTCTGAACTCTACAGTAACTATCAAAGTTTATAAAAATTATGCATGCAGTTCACAGTTTTTTCAAATCATTAGGAAAACATCCTGAATCAGTTGCATGTATTGAATTTAATCACAAATTATCTCCTACCTGAGAGTAGGCAATCCCAATCTGAATTTCTTTCTCCTTTGTAGCAAGGCCACAGACAGCTTCCTTCAGTACCTGGCTGTGCTGTTCTGGCAGTCACTAATTAATTATCCTTTGTAATGAACACATCTCGACCAGCCAACACAGTCGAATACAGGGAATTGCAATCCTGTGCTCATGTGCCTCCACAGTCTTGTCTGTGCAATGTACAATGATTCTAACATTAGCTTATATTATAAAACCATAATTGCTGCATTAGCGCCATTGCTAGCCCTCTTAACTTACATGAAAACCTGGAGTAGTGAGGTACTTTCCTATATACTGTGAGAGACTTTCACAGAGATGAGGGTTTCATTTTGCAGAGTAGCCAAATTTTATACTTGGCAAAAATCCACATTAGTCAATGACAAATAAGGTTTAAATATTATTTATGCTTGTTCATAGAATTTTAAAAGTGCATTTTTGAAAATTCATTATTTTCATTACAATATTTTAAAATGTATTTCCTCAAATTATTAAATAGGAAAGAACTTCAGCCACATTATTCTTGGTAACAATTACTCATCATTCTAACAATCATGATAGAAGTATTAATTTTTATTTATCGTTTATATGCCTAGGCAGTTCTTAGTTATTATGTTTAACTAAAATATTGCCTGCTAAGATAGCATACTGATTTAGCTTATGACAAGGCCTTTATTTTACCAAACAAATTCTTCCACTTTGTTCTTGCTTTTATTAATTCTGAATCCCACTTTTCTTCTTCAGAAAAGGAGTCATCTGATTTCCCAACGCACTTGGGGTTAAATCAGAAAGTAGTTTTCTCTTTCAAAAATCCCCAAAGGAAACAAATTGTTTGAGCTTGTTCTATATTCTTACGAGTAGGGTGACCACAAGAACATTTTGTTAAACATGTCTGTATCATTTTGTTTTAAATTCTGCCTTAGTTTTTCCCATGTCTACCATTTCTATTCAGGACAACAAATGAGGGAAAGGAGAAAGGAAATACATCAACTGCTTAATAATGTGCTGAAAAATGCTCCCTGAACTACCGAGATGCATGCCCAGGTACAAATCTTGCAAACCTAGTTTTTCTGTGAAATTGTCTCATTTCTAATATATTCTAGGGAAGACACTAGAGAAGCTGTTTAAGTAAGATGTTAACATTAGGAGGAAGTACTGTTGATTAAAAAAAAAAAAAAACAACACAAAAGTGAAATAGAAGGGAAACCCTGCAACTTTCAGAACATTCAAAGAATTAAAAAAGAAAAAAAAAAAAAACATGTTTAAAACTGTTATTTTCTACAGTCAAAGATTCTGGCATGAGAGTACATATGAAAAATTCGCAAGCAAGGATGCTGTTGTGGTATTTCAAGCTTAACAAAAAAATATATATATAAAATAGACATCTTAAGATGCTTTGTTTTCATTCTGGCTCTTTTCAGCAATATTCCCTTATCTAGTAAAGTATTTTAATTCTTATTTTATTCTATCTTATGATAGAACAGAGAGGGATGTCTCAAGAATATCTACTCCATACACACCTACATTATACCCTCTGGATGTTTATGCATGACACACTTTAACAGCACCAGAATGATCAAAGAGGACTTTTGCAGTTAGAAAGCTTTCCTTAAAAATACAAATGATTAATTAGTATACATTTCCTTTATCATAAAATCATAGAATGGCTTGGGTTGAAATGAACCTCCAGGATCATCAAGCTGCAACAACCCTGCTGCAGGCAGGGCCACCATTCTCCATATCTAATACTAGACCTGGCTGCCCCATCCAACCTGGCCTTGAACACCTAAAGGGATGAGGCACCCATAACCTCTCTGGGCAGCCTGTTCCAGCACCTCACCACTCTCATAGTAAAGAACTTCCCCCTGAAATCCAATCTAAATCTTCCTTCCTTCAACTTAAAACAATTTTCCCCCTTGTCCTGCTATTATCTACACTTTCATAGAGTTGGCTCCCCTCATGTTTATAGGTTCCCTTTAGGCACTGGAAGGCTGCAGTGAGGTCACCCCCAGCCTTCTCCAGGCTGAACAAGCCCACCTCCCTCAGCCAGTCTTCATAAGGGAAGACTTTAAAATACTTTAAAATAAGTCTTTTTTTTCGCCTCCCTTTGTACTTAACACATGATGAACAATAGTTTATATATAGTTATATACTGAATAGTTTATATCTTCTTTGTAACCACTTTGCAGATTAGAAGCTTTTTGATACATCGTGTACTTTCTTAGGATTCTCTTTTCTATTAAAAAGAGTCAACTGAGTGAATTGCTCTGCTTGGTACTGAATTTGACCATTGACATTTTTACACAATTTGCTCACTTTGTCAAGAACATTTAGATTTCTTACTCTGTCCTCCAAAGAGCTTGCAAATATTCCTAGCTTGCTGTCACCATTAAATTTAATAAGTGTACTCTCAGTTCTGTGATCCAGGTTGTTAACACTAATCTTATGAACATGTCATGTGGAACAGTGTCAAAAGCCTTATTGATGTCAAGGTATAACATAACCATGGATTCTCTTTTATCTGCTAGGTCAGTTACCTTGTCAAAGAAAGAAATTGGAATAGTTTTTGACAGGATTCATTCCTGACACGTCCATGCTCACAGAATTTTGTCTCACTGTTTGCTAGATACTCACAAATGGGTTGTTTTATAATCTTGTGTTCTTCCTCACACAAAGCTTGGCTGGGTGGAATAGGCTTTTCCACAACTTCCTTCCCTCACCCTCGCTGTTCTTTACAGAGAGACTGCTGTATTATTGTTCCCTTCTGCTACTGCTAATGGCAGCTTAGTGTAGCATGACTAAACAGCTGTAACCGGTTCCTGTTGTATTATCACATGAATGCATCAGGCCCTTTGAAATAAAGCATCTCTAATTTTTCTAAATTTTCTCCTACCTCCTGTTTCCATTTTCTGATCTACGCTTTCTCCTATTCTGAAAATGTCATTTTATTGATAAATAACCTTTTTATTAACAGAGGAAAAAACTCTTCTTTGTTAAACAAACAAACTTACATTTCTGTCTGCCAAAGTAAAGAATTGATGCTTCTATCTCTTCTAACAGTACATACATGTGTGTGCAGAAATAAATATAATATTTCTTATTTCCATTCTATGTTACTTTGTAATGGTAAGCGATCTTGCAGCTTTAACTTCCTAAAATTTATCAATGTTTTTGTGCTATTCCCACTGTTAATTTCCCTAAATGTTTGGTCATGAGGGATATTACAGATGTGTCTGTCTACTTCTAATATTCTTCTTCATACTATGCATTTTGGCTGTTCATATGTTCATAAACTTCTCCTTTAGAAGTTGTCAAATCTTCTATATTCTTACTTTTGCCTCTGAATTTTTTTTTCAAGAGGCCTATCCATCACATTCCCGAAAGCCTGCTATTCTAATAATTCTCTTTCCGTAAAACTTCTTAATTTACACACAGACTGCTTACTAACTTACTTCAAATATTCTTTATTTATTTATTATATAAATAAATATCATTTATACCTTTATTTATTGTATGCATTAAAAAATTAAAATCAAATTTGCTTTTAACTTCAAGCACAGTATTGTATCAGGAATATTTCAAGAAGGTTTGGGCTGCTCTACTATGTCAAACACACTCAAAGTGTTAGACTGAAATATATTCATCTATTTTCTTCTAAACAGGAGGCCTGCATAAATCCTTACTGTGCTATCCTTTTCTCTTTTTATTCTTTTATTATTACATTATGGACAAAATTACTTCCTCATAGATTTTTTTTTTTATTGGAATGCCACCATTTTTTTGAAGCAAATAATGATATTTTCATTTTATTATAATTTTTGAAAAGCTTATGAACTTTTGAAGAGGAAAAAGAATAGAAAATTTTATCTCAGTCTTCAAATTTAGTTCATAACATAACACGTGCACGTATTTTGTCTGTGCTTTCCAGAAAGGATCTTTAAAGTGGTCCAATGGCACTAAATATATTAAAAAATGTTTTTATAATAGGAAACAGCATGATCCTACCGTGATCTAGTTCTACACTGGAGCAGGGGAATTATTTACCTTTTCTGAATGACCTTTATCTATCTACCAATTTACAGCTGTACAGTTACAATAATCCCCAGAAGAATTTTTCTGTCTTAAAGTTGTTAGTGATGTTGGAACACAGATATAATAGTAGCTTCAGAGAATAGCTAACAAAATACTTTCCAATGCACCATGTTAGAGCAAAGTGTGAATTTGACATGCCGCATACATCTGTAAGTCAACAAGTTTGTGGAGTTGTAGGTGGACAATTTATATTTCTTCCTCTCTGATTTCTGTATTTGGTATTGAAAAATGAAGAAGTATAAGGTATGGTCTCCATGGCTCCTGCTGAGTCCATTCATTATTATTATTTTTTTTTTGGTCTGTCTCCACATCATTCTCAGTTTTCATGTGATCCCATTTATATCTGGATTCTGAACAAAAATTAGTTACCCTGCATAATAAATAGAATTGCAAATTTCTGGGAAGGTACCTCCAGAGAAGAAGCTCTGTGCTTCAATACAAAATATAATCTGTCCCCTTTTCATATCAGCTTCCACAGCCTAGGGTTAAATATCGCAGATCTTGTTATGCAGTATCTGATGGTTTCAAGGCATCAGATTAGTCTTACTACAGAGCAAAAAACTGCCTAAAGAAATTCAAAGAAATAATAAAGTGATTTTATCTTACAACTCTGCATTTGTGAGAACTACAGTCTGTATTTTTTCCTGAGGATAGTTTCCCAAGTTCAGTTATTGAAATATAAAGAAGCAGTCACTCATCTCTTTCCAGATATTATGTTGGAGACACTAGTCTTTATTACAAAAAAAAAAGTGTATATATATATAATATATATATATATATATTTTAATAACCTATTGCTGTAGACTACTGGCATTTGAGAATGTGCACCAGATCTAGTAATCCTAAAAATACTAGATATTTAAAATCCATGCTCTGAAAATAAATAGCATCAAAACATACTAACACAGAACACTGCTGCCTTATACAAATCAGATTCCCTCCATCACTTCTGTAAATATTAAGTCCTCCTCAGGTCATGGCAAAAGTGATAGAATCATATCAAACTGACACCACAGTTTTAGCTACCTGCAATATGCAATATAGACTTTGTATTCTATGTTATTTCCTGCCTATAGACCTATATACCTAACTGTGTAAAGCTGTGTAAAAAAAATTATTTGGTTGAATGATTAAGCTGGAAGAAGGGGTGTGCAAAGGTAAGCTAAGAAAAAGGGGGGAATGCAAAGATGAAATGTGATCTTAATATTCACAGGAAATCTCAGAGTCTACAGGTGGATTGTAAAGAACATTAAACAGCTATCATTTGCCAGGCTGTCTAAATGTACTGATCTAGTTTTACCAGACATGGGAGTATCTCTGTAGAACACATGATTTATGCTAGGAGAAAACTGTCTTCTCAATCACTATTATACAGTTCCTACATTTTGTATCATCATAGGACATTCAAAGGACATAGGCTTCTGTATAATCTGTAGTTGATAAAGACAAAATTCCCTAGGCTTCTGCAGATAACACTAAGCTGGCAAAGCCAACTTGCTATCCCTGTGAATGCGCTAGCAAGATGTCTTACAAAATTTCTTTTTATTGAGGGTTTTGTCGTGAGGCTTTGAAGAGAGATTTATGGTAAGAGAAGGAATCAGTAGATATACTAAATGTAACCATTAGAGGGAGCTGATTCATGACACATTTAAAGTATGTGACTATGAATATTAGTACAATATTTATGAGCAGCATAGGCTACCTTCTTCATTGCAGTTCTTTGCAAGATTATTAATTATCTCTGATCATAAGTGTTAATATGCTGTTGGAATTAGTATTACAATTAATTTTAAAATTGTTGAGATTTCTTTATCTCAATGTTGCTATAAGTGAAAGAATTTGAGGGAGTCCTTAAAAGCAAAGAAAATGGAATTTTTCAAATAACAGCATATGCATAGCAAAAGCTGAGAAAAATCAAATCATATTTCATACTCATTTTCAATCAGCAATCATGCCTGCCTTTGAATTTGAAAAAGTCTTAGTGAAAGAGGACTCTGATGCATTTGCACTGTCTACCAAATGAAATTAAAACAATTAAAAGAACAGATTAAGAATGTATGTTCTTTAAGTGCTTATAAAACAAGTCTGAATAAATGCTAATAAAAGTTGATTTTGTACAAAGTATGCAATAAAGATACTTCAGAAACTAAAAGTTATTTTTTCTGATGACTATTAAGCACAGGGCCTATAAGTAAAAATAGAATATATGTATACATAGTGTTTATTTACGTATATATATACGTAATATTACATATATATTTAGTTACGTACATATATACACTATATATGGACTTGTCAGAAGAAATGGGAAGGAAATTATACATGTAGGACTGAGTTGGGAAATTGGTATTTATAAAATAGAGATTAATAGTTAAAAGAAAAGGAAATAAGACATAGAGCAAGGTTTTAAGAATGGAAAATAGAAAGGAAAATATGAAAATATTTACACAGAAAAGATATTTCCAAAAATATAACGCAAAAGAAGCAAACTTAGTAAAAAGAAAACTGAAAGAAAAGAAATTGTTACATTTTTATGAGCTTCATGAAGCATCAGTTTGTGTTTTAGAAATCAATCAAGTTTACTCTTACAGAAAGAAAGGGAAAAGCACTGTATTTTGAGAAAGTGAAATGAAATAGGCACTTCCAAAACAATAATCCTGAAAACACAGTGAAAGGGAAAAAACAGGCAAAGAAAAAGATGGTGAACTGTTGGAGCCTATACCTGCATCTGAAAGTAAAGCTGTGGTGGTGACTGGCAGAAATAAGGAGTGAAGGTCATGAGTAAGGGCAATAACACTGGGGAAGTAGACTGAATTTTGGTATTTTGCTCAAAGATAAAATTATGTGGAAAATCATTTGATTTAACATTAATGTGTAACAGCAGGTTAAGAATATAAATTAATATTGAAATATATATACTTTGGACTTAAATATATTTATATAAATTGCATTAATGAAAAATTAACACAAAGATATTAATATCATAAATATAAAAATCCATGTTTATGTAAATATGATGAATTAGAGTTTACTGTAGCTTTAACAACTGATTCCACAAGACTTCTTTCTCTATTGTAAACTAGGGAACCTTTTGAAGTTTCTATGGTTTTTTGTTTTTTTTTTTTTTCCAATTTTTATCTATGTAATATTTACAGTATGTCTACCATAGGTGTTAAATTATTCATTTAAGATTCCTGAAAAGGTTCCTGGCTACAGAGAGATTTAACACTTTTAATTGCTTACCAGCAGAAATCTGGCACTGTGCATCTAGCTGGATAATATTATCTCTGTGGCGAAGGTTCTTGTTCATAACATCAGCACCCTTCACATGTAGATACCCTGGAGCACCCAAGCTTTTTAGAATCTCTTTCCCATTTGAGAACAATAACCACATACGCCTTCAGACGCTGCAGTGGCAGATTTGTTCATTGTGATGCCAGCTGGAAACAGAAATTATTGTTTGGGGTTCAGCAAAGAAAGATCATTTGACTATTTGTTCTCCTGCTTGGATTGTACAATTCAGGTTTGAGGAACCTTGAGCAGCCAGTAGCTATTTCTGTAGTTGTGGTGAGAAAATCTCCAGATCCATGAGATTCTGTTCCAAGAGTTCTCCTGACAGTGGTTGCTTTTTCACCTCTGTGTAAAGTAATACTAATTGGTTAGAGTAAGATTCAGTGGTCTCTGATTCCCAAGGGAAATGTAATTGAGGCATTTGCTAGGAAAACAAACAAACATGTATGTTCTGTATTTCATCAGCACCTGGAATTTCACACAGAATGTCTTTCAACTCTACTTTGTCCGTGCTGTTTTCTTTTTGATGTAGTGTTGTAATCCTTCCTTCCCACTCTTCTAGTTGGTAAGATGATAGCTCCCTTTTAGGTGAGGTCAAGCTTTGGTAATCCTTTTCTTCTCCATGATTTGTTACTCATGATGAAAATCTTTGAACCTAAAGGTTTATATTCAGAGAGCTCTGTTTTTCTGCTGGTTCCTGTACTCTCAGACTTCTCTCTCTGTCTCTGTGCAGTGGCAGCTGGTAGCAGCCCTGGGTCTTCCTTGTCGCATCTGTCTTGGGCAGAGATCCCAGCTTGATTCTTTGCCTACATTTTATATTGACTGATCCTTTTATTTGAACACGAGGAGTTTTCTGGCCTTTTTTTTTTTTTTTTTTTTTTGGCCTTTCTATCTGCAATAAATATAAAGAACTGGATAGAAATGAAACTAAATAACAGCAATATTTTGAGAATGGTTTTACCTCTCCAAATCAAAGTTTCTATGCTAGACAAAAGGGCATACTTTGACTTGAAGGCCTACATATATCAGATGTGAAAAGCAGATATCATGTATAATTTAGAAAAAAATAAAGGTAACATAATAGCAGCAAGCTGTGGAATGTAGAAATTATGAAATGCAGACAATTGGCTCTCAAACAAAGACCACAGATCAAATACAAACTTTTAAAGAGACGAATGAATATAACTCTGAAGAGTAGTCCTGAAAGGAGTTTTATTACAGTGTTTAACTTTAGAAGGGAAAAAAGAAAAGCACAGCCTAAACAAACAGCCTAAATTAAATACTATTTGGCTTCTGTTTAAAGATAACTAGAATAAATTGCTGAAATTTGATGCTATAGAAGACACTTTCTATTCAGGGAAAAGTAGGAATGATCTGCTATTAGAACAAGCTTCCAAGAACTTTTTTTCTTCAACTTGGCTGAAAAGAATCTAAAAGATTCTTTTGGTCAAGACCAAACCAATTCTTGGGTTCTGACATATAATATGAGATTTAAACAGTCTAAGGTACAAAAATCCTAACTGGTTGATCTAAAAAAGTCTTTCTGCACCTTGACTGTAATATTTTGAAAGTAGAATGTAGCAAGAGAGGTGGAAAATGTAAACCACCTTGCCCTTTCAACTTAGCAAGCCTTTAAGCTTAACTATGGCCAAAATCCTGAGGACACCTTTTTGTGCCCTGGACGCGCATAAGAGCAGTCAGGACACAGTCATGGTTATGCCATGAAAAAGAAGTGATTTGTCATAGGCGAGATTATAGAAGTCTTGCCCACCCTTCTCCTCACAGTTTACACAGCATCTGATTTGCTTCCCATCTCCTGGCATTAAATTTACAGTCTAAGGGCCGACATTCTGCTTTCTAGCATAATTGCTTAGTTTCACTGCTGAATGTTAGATCTACTTACACTTTAAGCCAGGTTTCTTTAACAGCCTTCTATGACACTGTCCTTCCTTTGCTAATTCTTGGTTTGAAGAAAAGAACGAAATAAAGAAAGCTTTTCTTCTTCTACTTCCCACCAGATTGATTTCTATACTTTTATTTCCTCCTCATTGTGCTTGAGGCATTAAACATCTTCTGGCATGGTCATGTGATGCAGAGACTGAAAGAATAAGTGGAAGTTGCAGTCTCTCAGGCATTCATCTGCTTGCAGTTGAAACAAATGCTTTACTGTAAGTCCCCTGGAAGTACATTTGATCCATCACTACTCTTTCATATAATAAATCTTAGAAATGTGAACTTGAAATTGTCTATCAGCACAAAAGTAAATCGGGAACTATTCTATTTATAGAAGAAATACAAAAGCATATTAACCTAGCTATATTTCACAAAATCCAAAGTACGTATTTTAATACAAACTAGGGTAACAACTTCTCACAGTAAGTGTATTTGAAGCAAAAGTAGAACTTTATAAATAATGATTATTATTATTCATAAAAAGTGATAAAAAGTGATATTAAAAAAAAAAACAAAAAAAAAAACCCTAAGCTTTATGTCAAAATATGATGTCTTTATACCTCTTTAATATTTTTATATGATTACTCATATAACAAGAAATTTGGAATGATGCTTTTGGCCTCATATCTCTTTTAAAGTCGATGTCAAGGAGCTGTCCAAGGCTTTCATTTCATATGGATATGAGGGAAGAAAAAGAGATAGGAAATCCTTTTCTTAAATATATATATATATATATATATATATATATATATATATATATATATATATTGTATATATTTTGTATATATATTGTATGCATATATGTATATGTATATATAATGTATATTTTTTATATATATGCACATATATGCACATATAGCTCAACATGGCATAATAATCTCTATATATGTTTTAATTTGTATACAGTTTAATTGGGTATTCTGTCACTGAAATTACAGTAATGTGAATATCTCCGATTATACTCAAATGGCTGAAATTCGGGTCTTAACAGTAGTATGCTGTTTATATGTACCATGAGGTACATCCATATTGTTATACTGAATTCTTTATTCTGGAAATTAAACGTTAAGCTGACTTCCATTAAAAATTTATTATTAATTCTATTTCCTTAATCTTCTACATTAATATTCAGAATAAATTATGAATCAGGAATATTATTGTTAAAATTTAATTAGGAAAATACTGAATAATTTTGTTTCTTTTTCCATGCTTATGCTTTTCTATTAAATAAAACAGAAGTGTTACATGAAATCTTTCACTGTGAAGAACTCAGACTTTGTTGAAAACAAACAACTTTGATTCCCAAATAACAATCTACTGTAATTTTTTTTATATATATAAATATATTAAAAAATAAAATTTCCGTTTCCTTTCACATAAGTTACTATTTACCATGCGAATGCTGACTGCCTCTACATTTTCTAGCCTTGCCAGGATATTTGTTCTATTTAATAAAAGTATTTAGCATTAGAGAACCAACTTCAGATCACAAATGTCCTTTTTTAATTTTAACCTATATTCACATCAGAGATGCTAACTTACAACCAAATGCATATATGTCAGAAAGCAAGAATATTGTTTGAAGACAACAGAAATAATAATAGTAATAGAAAAGCAATACAATAATTAGTAAAAAGACAGTACTTAATAAACTTTGGCCATTGTTATTTAATTACTGTTTTCTGTTACATTGAAATAGAAAGCAATTGATGCTGAGCAATGCAAAGTGGCTGTAATTCTGTAATCTAGACAAGATTTTTCTGATTAATACTGTACACTTCCCAGTTGTGATCATGATGTATTAAAAAGGCAATGGGTTTAACAAATTATTCAACAAGAACTGTAAAGGGAATATTTAATTATAATTGATATTCATACAATTCACAGTGAAAGTGCTTTAGTGATAAAATGGCTTAGAAATACACAAGGCTGGAGACACTGGCCATATCAACAAGCCTCCTCAATCTTTCAATTACTCCTAGATCTATACTGAGCTGTAGAATCTGTGCAATGTGATAAATTACAAACAGTACTGAAATGAAAAGTAGAATTACAAACTAAAAAAGTTATTCTTCTAGTAACAAATTTTCCCATCCCTATTGAAAATTTTGATGTATCATTACTTCTGTAGACTATTCCTGTTCTTTTAAAGGTCCTGGCAACAGAGACATTAAAGACACGCTCCAGACAGGAAGACTTAACCATATTTCAGTCTGTTTATCTAAAAACAACATTTACTCCTGTCTACAGAGTTCTTTGAAAGCACTGGATTTCTGATTTTAAAATTACTTTTATCTTTTTTATCCTTTTTATCTATGGTGAATTTTAGATGCTTTTTCTTCCTTCCACATATAACTCTTATATTTATGCGTAGATTATTCACCTTTACTGAATTATTACTTCCCATGCAAACCTACACCAGTTCACATCAAAAATGAATTAGTTATATTTCTGCAGTTGTTCTGTAACATAATTCTTCACTGTACTTACAGAAAAGCCAATGTCTGTCTTTATCTGTGAGCATTCTTGCTGTCGTACAGACATACTTGGGAGAAAACTTTTTGAAGAAATACAGTCATATGTGAATTTGTGTGTACATGCACACAAAAACATGGAAAGGTTTTTGGTCTGCAAAGCGATTAAAGACAGAGAAATGTTAAGGAAAAAAAATCTTTCAGATGAAATGTTCTATACACCTGAAAATATTCAGTATTTGCCCTGGAGCTGCAACCATCACACTAAATAAACAGTTCGCCTGTTGCAAATCCACATGACACACTATGCCAGATTTGATCTGCTCACTTCTGGACAGTTTTATTAATATACTGTAACTTTTCTTCCCAAAAAAGGAAAAAAATACATTACAGTTCATAGTTAATAGATCATTCATTGACTTTGCATAGAATATCTTTGGCGTGAAAATTTATGAAATATGGTTATGTGACTGTTCTTAATATGAAGCAGCCTAATGAAGATTAAATGTTAGAATCTTTAATGTTTAAAATCTTTAAAATATTTTTACACACACTTTTTATTTAAATGTGTAATGCAAATAAGTACATTAACTAATCTTCATAACTAGCAAGGAATGGTTCAAGTTATTGTAGCCAAATCAACTGAACAAAAGCATTTTTAAAAATCATTCTGTGTTGCACAACTGTTGTTCATCTGCTGTAAAGATAAGTTTCTCAACTTATCTATCCACTGTCACTGATTGTCTACACAAATAATATCTCCTAACATTTGTTATTATTAGTGGTAGTAGCATTAATATCAAATAAAATGTTACTCACAAAATCTCATTCAAAACAAGCTTTATGTTAACAATATTCGTTTATACGAGTACCCTTGGCTTGTTCCTAAAGGGTTTCTATCTTTCTCCTTTTAAATGCTGGATAACAAAGCATAGCAGCTTAATTTTACTTTGGCATTCCCCTTGCAGAATCATCAAGCCTGCAAAGTGAATATAATAAATAGCTTTTCATTTTGAAAAATGGACAAGCTAGAGAAAAGCTGCTTCTTTTTTTAGATATACATAAATATAAATGCCAACTTCCTCAAGCAATACTCATTAAATAACTAAGTCTCTTTGTATAAAATATATTTGTAAAATATACGTGCTTCTTGAAAATGGCAGACCTAAACTTTAATATAAACTTAAAAGATAAACTTAAATATTGCTTGAACAGGGGCTGCAGCCTGAGTTTTGGTCTCTGACTCTATTCAGACCTTTATTATATCCTGAGGACCAGGCAATTTTTAGCCTACAGGTTTGTCATCACTGTCTTTGGCAGACAGACCTGCCCTTGTTCCACTGTCCCTTTCATCTGGCTGGATGCCCACCAGCTCCAACCCAAAAGCACATTGCCCTCAGCCTGGATTATGGTATTAGCTCACGCATGCTGCCTTCAGATTATCACTGGTGTTTGTTTATTTACCTTTGAGACCAGGAGGAGCAAGTGCAAGTCAGTCTCCAAAGACTGTGTAAAAAATCTGTAAGCTTCTGCAAAGGTTGTACTTCCAGCCTGAAAGAGAAAGAGAAATTTGGAAAATAAATATTCTGGAGGAAACAGCGCTTAGTTGAGACTGAATGCATATTGTCTGCTTTGCTTATTCAAGGATGCTTGTACATATTTTGCAATGGAAAATGAACACTGAGTTTTGAAAGCAGCTCATTTTTTCCCTTTGGAATATGAAGCACTTGAATACTGTGCTTGTTTTATCATCAAGTTTGTCAGGCATGATGTTCAGAAGTACCTACTGCAATCTATATTGTTGCACTTCACTAGTTAAGATGCAGACCTGAGGGGATCACCAAACTATACTTAAGAAGTATAATAAAAAGTGGTGTTCAGTAGGAGTTCATCAAGAATCTCTTTAAAAGCAGCACTGGGGCATCTGTTAAAAAGCTTTCTGGGAATATCTAATACAAGACTATTTTGCTGTCTCATTGTACGAGTATTACACCCATACAACTGATTTTATTTTCAGTTATATTACAATTGTATAAAATAAAAAATTCCCAATCAAGAATGAATTTAGCTCACAGAGGTAGTACAGATTTCAGTCTTTGTTTAGCATATTAACCAGTTTATTCTCTCCTCAGTTACTACTGAATACTTATAACAAATATTTAATATGGTAAACATAATAATTCCAGGATTAAAAAAAATAATAACACTTTAACTAAAAGCAAACAGGTAGCTACGTCTCATTCTCTTAAGGAAATATGTGCAATCTTTATTATACAGTAGTCACTAAGAAAAAAAACAACATTCTAAAAGAAAAACAGAAAGACATCCAAATTCTCATTTACCATCGGCTGAAACAGAATCGTCATAGAATGGCTTAGGTTGGAAGGGACCTTGAAGATCATCTACTTCCAACCCCCTGCCATGGACTGACTACCACCCACCAGCTCAGGCTGCCTAGGACCCTGTCCAACCTGGCCTTGAATGCCTCCAGGGATGGGTCATCCACAACTTCTCTGGGCAGCCTGTGCCTGCACCTCACCCTCCTCTGAATGCAGAATTTCTTTCTAACATCTAATCTAAATTTCCTTTATCTTAGTTTAAATCATTGTCCCTTGCTTTATCACAATTATACCATGTAAAAAGTCACATTTCTTTCTCTTTAGAAGCTGCCTTGAAGTACTGAAAGACTGCAACGAGGTCCCTTCAAACCCTTCTCCAAGCTGAATAAGCCCACCTCCCTCTGCGTTTCTTTGTAAGAGAGGTGCTTCATTTCTCTGATCATCTTTGTGGCCCTCCTGTTCCATGTCTTTCTTGTGCTGGGGACCCCAGGCCTAGATGCAGTACTCCAGATGGGGCCTTAGAAGGTTGGTGTAGAGGGGGACAGAAGTCATGGAGGCAGATAGTATCAGCTGAACAACAACAAATTTAAATGAGAAATATATAGACAACAAACTTATAAACAGATAATAAATGGAACTTGTAGCCAATTGAACAAGGGAGCATGAGGGGGGATAACCTTTTAGATGCATGCTCAGGTATTCTCCTTATATTTTCCCTTTCACTGTTGGAGGCAGAACAGCAAAGGCAACGGACTACCAGACTTGCCAATAGGGCTTTTATGCCATTATGATTTGGCATTGGTTTCAGATTCTGCACAGAACTTGCAAGAATAACACTTAGCTCAGCATAAAGTCTGTGCTGCTCATGGTGGCCAACCTGTCACTGGTGATGGAAGGAGAGTACACAAAACTGGCTGCTTCTGGAACCAGACCAAGGCTGAGAACTAGGATTCACCACAATAAGTATTTTCTGCTGCACAGCTACAGTCTGTAATCACGTTCTCTGTGAAAAAGCTGAATGTTACAGTAATTTGTAAAAATGTTTTGCTCCTTCTATCAGGTTCAGACACAAACGGATGTGTGACTCCTGTATGTGAAGTTGGAGTTTAATCATAATTTTATAAATTATAAGCATCTGCAAAAGTAATAAGCCAATCTAATGCTGAAACAAAACTAGAGTGAATGCATGCCTTGTCTTTTCCTTTGTCCATTTGAAACTCATTAAATTAAACCTCTAATTTTAAGAGATGCCTGGCAGCATTACTGATAATGCCAGGTGGTCTGCCAATGTGGATGTTAGAGCATTGTGTGGCATTTATACAAAGAATTGAAAATAAAAAGAGAAACTTCTCCACAGAATCTACTTTGACAGCTGTTTAGCATAGCAACTGTGTTGTACATTCCACCACTCCCAAGCTAGCTGTGAACAAGGAAGTCTGCAAATCAGATCTCTGCAAAACAGATAACTTAGCTCCATGCTTTACCTACTAATTAGCTTTGCTTTCAAAATTTTCCCAGTAGGGCTAATTAGTCTATTCTTTTATCTCCCATGTAAACCAGTGTGGGTCTCCCAGAGGCCACAGCAGAGTGGGCATCCAAGGAAGGAGTGACTGTTGGGCGATCTTGGCTGATTCATCTGCTCTTTTAAGTAGGTTGTCAAAGTCAGCCTTACACTATACAGTCAGCCTCTATTTCTGCCTCATTTCCTCTTTCTCTCTCTTTTCTTTATTTTTATCCTTTGGAGTAATTTGCAAATAATTTACTGTTACTTTGGACAGCAAAGGTGAAAAATCTTATGTTAGCAAACATCAGTATTATGATACTCATACCCAGTGAAGGTCTGCTTTATTGTATGTCTCTTCCGTGCATTGGAATAAAATAGAAATGAAACCATGTTGAAATATGTTAACTCACAATTTTCTAGAAAACTCTGTCAAACTATTATACAAGTGCATTAATCGTTGGTGAATTTCCTGTATTTTTTGCATCTATTTATTTCTTTATTTATTCTACTGGGGGGGGGAGGGAAGGAATATGACTTTTTTTTTTTTTTTTTTAAGCTAGCATCATACACTGGTTTGTAAAACAATTTTTTTTTTTTTTCCTTTAAAAGTACATATGACCATGAAGGTTATACTCAATTTAGTTTTACAATCAAGTTAGCGTTATGTCTTATAATGAAGCAGTTTAGCCAGTGAATTAAATCTGAGACTTTTCACAGACTGGCACGTTATTTCAGTTTAAACAATCAGTCAAATCTTAGCATTTTTAGATTTCACCTGTTTTTGTTTCTTTTATTTATTTATTTATTTTTATTATTATTATCTTCTTAGTACTTATTCGGTATTTAGAAGTAGTTGAAATTGTAGACAAAAAGGGATTCTGTACAGCATAATTTCTGGCTTGTCATTGTCTTCTTCACCACTACTAACAGATTACTGCATTATTTGGTTTTGAATACATTCTCTGTCTCCCCTTATCTGTTTTAAGATTCTCTCATTCTGCCTGACCTTGGATGCAGTCAAGTGGCAAAAAATAAAAATAAAGTAAAAAACTGGTGGAATTAAATTAAATAGAGAAAGAAGAAAACAAGTAAGAATTCATTTTCTTATTTTCTTTTCTTTCCTTTTTTTTTTTTTTTTTTTTTTTTTTTTTTTAATGCTGCACTGGAATTTGCTGCATCCAGAAATGATACTACTATAATTATTTGCATCTCACCACAGATCATTTAGATCATCTGTAACAAAGGTCTGTTTTAACAGATAGCAAAAAATCTGTTAGTAATCTAGTGTTTGTTTGTGACTTTAAAGGAAATGCTTGCATGATGGAAAAACATTTTATACTGCAAGCTGTCCTTGTTTTATTTAACAAAGTGCTCTGATTTCAGCTTTTCTCTGATTTGAGAACTTTAGAAACAAAATCAAAACTAGAACATTCAACATACCAATACCTAGTTAGCTTTGGTATTACTCTGATTATATATCTCCTTTTCTAGTGGCATAATATGGTAATCAAGCTTATTTCTGAGATACAGTGGGTAACAGACTCAAGAGAAAGACAGAAACTGTAGGAACAAACCACCTAGAAAATTAGATACAAAGTAAGAAGGCATCAGCATCTTCCCTTAGGTGAGTAGTTTCCACAAATAGCATAGATATATGGTCCACTGTGTCTGCCTAGGCCACAGATGATCAAGTTCAATGGGAACTTACTGTGAAAGCACTAAACTTTCCAGGCCCATGAGTCCCAGTCCTTTCCAAGAGCTGAGCATCTGCAGGGAGTGGCATGGAGACACGTCCTGTCATGAATACAGGAACATCATCTTTACTCTGGGCTAGAAGGCAGTAGCCACAGAATATTGTCAGTGCACCTACTGGGAATCCAGAAAATACCATAAAATGATTACTTGTTGTGTTATAGTGATTCAGTTATCCAGGGTTCACAGTGTTTGTTTGTTTTTAAAAGCTTATGGAAAATTTTCTTGCATTCAATAATAACATAGAAGTCACTCAGATATTATAAATATTTGAAATATATGACATGTTCATTTGTTTTTACAATACGAGAAACAAACACAAGCAGCATTATAGAAACAGGGTCTTTGATGCCTGTGGAAATTCTGTGGCTTTTTTTCCCCCTCAAAAAATAATTTAAATGCCTGTATTTTAAAAATAGATGGAATTCTTTTTTGAAAGAGGCAGTAAATTACCGAAACTGAGCAGTTTTTCTATTTCTAGGTGCTTTTGTAGATATCGCAATGCCTCAGTAATCTCAAAAATAAACATTTATCTACTTCATAGAAAACAAGATCTGTTAAATTCAGACAGATTGTCCAGTACATGAGCAATGAAGCAACAGGTATAAAACCAGCTGCTCAAGACAATAACATTCTCACGTACAGTACTTGTTGTATTAGGCACTGTATATGTGTTAAATTAAACATTACCTACTTCAAACTTGAGAACACAGCTCAATTTAAAACTCTTACTATTTGGCACAGTTTCATATTTTTGAATTTCAGATCTCAAGGCAATCTACATGTAAAGCATTGTATTTGTGACATGCAATTATTGCGCTATAACTAACAAAATAAGTTGGCTCTGCAACTGTTGTAAGAATAATATGGTACAACACTCAGAGCTTCCTACTGAAGAAAACAAATAAAAAAATAGAGTGCTATTCCTGCAATTCATTTCTAGGCAGAACAAGTGCTATATTTTAAAAACTGCAGTTACTTGAAGCTTTATACAGCATGTTATCAGCTTTAGTAGAATTCATGTTTTGAAGGTAAGTGATAAAATACTACTATTGCTACCTTAAAACAATAACTCTGAGACAATAAACCTCCTGGATGAAAATTTCATATCTTTGGACCTGAATTTTTTTTTCCTTACTAAAAATCCCCAAGCCTTTCAACTACGAATTTTCCAGCACTTGCAGAATGAGGTACAGAGGTTTTAGTTCAGCAGGGAATAACAGTGCAAAGTACATTAACAGTTCACTAAAAAACTGCTGATGTACTTTAGGGTTTCACAGTAAAAAATGTAACAATAGTCATTTGATGCTATTGTCATTATAGAATACTTTGTACAATGTATAATTATACATGAATATGTACATTTATGTGTAATACCTGTCATCTATCTATGAGAAAGATTATTCACATTGGAGATAAGGATTTGTTAGACAGAATTGTTTAAGCAGGGCCCTTAGGGGTTATTTAACCTAGTAAAACTCAAAATAAGTCAGAAATTAAATGTATAAGTCAGAAAAATATTAATGTTTAGAAAATATATTGAGAAAAAATGCAAGTTATAATAAAATTAGAATGAATAAAAGACACTGCAAAATGCAGAAATAATTGGATTCCTGATATAGTTTTGCAGTACAAATAATGAGCAAACAATCACGGTTTTAAACTGAAGTTTTAAGTAAACAATGACTTTTTAATGCAAGGGATGATGTAACTTGCCTATCTGTACACCTGTGAGACTTGATTCTGTCACCACACTATCAGTTCTGCCTTTGTATATGTTGAATCAAAGCTCCAGATGTTTTCAGATGAAACATCTAGTCCTGGATAAATTCCAGGATAAGAAAAATTCCTTGATGAGGTGTTACAGAACCAATTATTTTCAATCAAATAAGTTATCCTGTCCACTGTCAGCAATATTAGACCGTTTCTACAGCAACTGCAGCAATTATTACAGGGGGGAGGGGGCTGAAAAAAATCTTAGTGAATATTCACGTGATGTAAACACAGTATAGTGATAAAAAAAAAGTAGTCTTATCTACAAACATAAACAAAAGAGGATCTCTGCTGCAGAAGATCTTAATATGTTATTTGGTCACTGTACTGTTTAAGAAATAATATGCAACAGAATTCTGCTAGCAGACACTGCTTACCAGCTGAAACTGGCAGAGGAGAAAGATATGTATATTTTATATGAGAGTTAGTTTGAGCTCTGACATTTATTTGATCTTTGGCTTTGGTTTTTCTACAAAGCATTTGTGTGCAAGCAAAGAACAGACATTTTCAGTGTTGTAACAGTAAAGTACAAACCAATGTTTGCTGCCTACAGAAAGGTTTTGCTTGTTAATGTCATTTCAAAGGGAATAAAACTCCAATAATTTTTGTGTAGTTCTAATTGAAGATTACTCTGTTAGGCTTCTGTACTCTTTCAGAACTCAGATTATGATTGGAAGCTTTCAATTTTCCTGAGTTTCTTCATCTTCTGGTTATGTATTATACTTAATACCATTATGACTTCATATACTAGGTTTTTCTCTCAGAAGTGCATTTCAGAGAATTTCTCTGTCTATATTTTCTAGTCTTATATTTTGCCTTCTTTTTCCTTCTTCAAATTTACAAATACACAAATATACAAAATGAGTTTTAAGGGTTAGTAGTGTTATTAGTAAAATAGGGCTGGATATTCCCAGCATGTTAGCAAAGGTATTATTACTAATATGATACACATATTTTTCAAGATCCATTTCAAAATTATTTTCTTTCTTTGGTGGCATTAATCTTGTTCTGGCCTGGTTGATCCATTTGCCTAATATAATGGTTACAAATGTTTTGTTCAAAAACTATTTCCAGCCTTTTTAACCAGATTGACACTTCCAAGACCAAAATCATAGAAGGGTCATGATGTAAGCCACAGAATATTTCCCAGAATTGTTGTTGAATATAGACGATCAGCTTGATAAAATTGAAAATTCAGGCACAGAATAGCCTTAGCAATTTGCTACTCCAGTTATTGCAAATAAGTCACCATTTTTACTTTCACCATTCAAAAAATACAGAAGATGAGTCTGTGACTTAAATTTTTAACCTTTTCTTCTCTTGATTTCACCCTGTCCTATTTATTAATTATGTAGTGACTATTGTCTTCGGGCTTGTTTTGCATTGTCTATAAAGTATTTTCAAAACTGTTAGTCAACACATCTTCCAGAATGTAGAAAAGAATATTAATGCACTAGAACACTATGTCCTATGGCAGCACTTTGGCTTATATGCAAGATATTCCTGGACACATACATCTAAGAAGTTTCCAACTACAATATAACAGTGCAGTTGCACTTTATGCTTTCATTAACAGGCTTTCAAATAACTTTGTATCTGTTGACAGCACAGAATGTTTAGACAAGCATGGTTTCATTAAAACACTAAATACAAAACATGTAAAAGAAAATCGTTAAGCTTCAGATATCAATGCAAATAATAATAATAATAAATAAAGGTTAGAACTATGATGAGATTTAACTAAGGCAATCAGCCCAGATTAGAATTTTAGCATGCATTTCAGTAGAGAAACATCCAAACATCTTTTGTTAAGCAAAATCTCTGATCTGTAGAATTGTTTGTTTGTTCCTCTCATCTTTAAAAAAAAAAACTTGCTGGTGCTATTTTTTTTTTGTGGGGGAGGTGAGGGTTGTATTGGGGAATGGTAGAAGAACAGATGGGAGATGCGTAGAGATCTTCATATTTTAAATTATAGAATCCTGGCAGTAATTAGACATTTATTCCAAACTCTAGTATAAAACATCCGAAATTCTGAAAGAGAAAATAAATTTTCATGTTGGCACCCATGGAAATCCAGGATGTTTTATGTACATAAAGCTTTGATCTAGGAGGAGAAGAGGATGGATAAAATACAGTTCCTACCTCACATTAATTTTTATTAAATTGTAAAAATTACTGCAGCTTTCTTGGAGACAAAAAATTTCATTGCTGTATAAAAACTGAATATAATGAACTTCTCATATATTGCGTAAATCAACTAACTCTGTGTTCTACAATATGCTAAAAATTGGATAAGTCTACACTATTTTGCATGAAGCATATATATATGTATTGCCATATATACACCCATAATTTTTTGTGCACAGACATATAATTTGTTATGTTGATTTCAGTTAAAGAGAGATTCATTTCAGAACTTGGCTATTATAGATGTAGGCAGCTCTTTGTAATACTTACATATTTTCAAATACAAATAAGTCTGAGCAGTAAATGTCTCCAAGACTATCATAGATTCAGAAGTCATAAACCAAGTGAAATAATGGGTTGTCTCAGATTTTTACGATTAGGATGTTAATAACCTTTCATATTTAGTGACTTTCTGCTTAAAGAATTTATCTTCTTGTCTCACTTAGTAATGTTTGCAAACTTAAAAGATTTTTTTATATTATTTTATCAGAGTGGAGAAGGACTTGTTTCTCTATGGCAAAAACACATTAAGTGACCTATAAACATAGAAAGATTTCACCTTATGAAGATTACTGCCAGTAGGAAGCTAAATCTACTCTAATGGCATTTTATCTCTTCACTAGAAGAAAATATACTCAAAAACTCGTAGAATCAGAATTTGCATAATACATTTTGGTTAATGAAAGGATTTGACCCCAAACAGCTAAAGTATTAATGAAATTAGAAATAATTAGCTGCGAAGTTTGAATACTAATTGAAGTCACAGTTTCAAAGTGTGGGAGAGAGAATTAGTCTGCATTCAAGTCAAGGAAAATATAAAACAGAATAGCAAACAGCATGGAAAATCAGTATTGCAGTTAGAACTACTATCTGTAAGAATGATATGGTGGATTTTCATTGCATATGAATGATGTAAGAAAACAAGAAATTCAGAAATAAGAATTAAATTTAGAGGTCATGCAGACAGGAAAAACTGTGATTTCTGCTATGAACTGATCTACACCAGCTGATAAAAATTTGTGTATCGTAGTCAATCAGAGAGTATTGCTGAGGCATTTATATGATGATGACAAAAGTGGTTAAGGTGAAATAGATGCATAAAGCTTCAATCATTTCAGGTAGCAATACTCTGTGATGCTGACAAAGAAGTTAAAAAATCATCTATTGAACAATCTACTTTAATCTACCTTAAAATTGAAGGCTAAAATACACTTATTTTGGTTATTCCAGCAAAACTAAGAGCCAAAACAAAGATGACAACCTAAAGATTTGTCATCTTCAAATCTAAAGCATTGAGCAATAGAGAAATTATCCTTTAATTTCGGATATAATCTTAAAATAGAAGTATTTCTATATATTAATATTATATAGTATTAACATATTAATATTTACATTCTGGCTGAGTATATATGGAAAAACATATATTAGCTGTCACGAAACAATGAATAAATTACTAAGATTTGGGTGTAAATAAACATTGTCAAACATTTGACCCTGAACTGATCGAATAGTCATTATTTTCATTGATTACTCGTACAGTACAGTCTCATAGTCTAAGGTAAGTGGAAACTAGAACTGACTAGATTTAGTCAGATGAAAATATATCTGAGGCTCCAGGAAGATCACATTGCAGCCTTCCACTACTTAAGGAGCTTATAAACAGGAAAGAGACTAACTTCTTACACTGACAGATAGTGATAGAACAAGGGGAATTATTTTAAATTGAAAGAAGGGAGATTTACATTAAGTGTTAGGAGGACATTTTTTACTCTGGTAGTGAGGTATTGGCACAGGCTGTCCAGATAAATGCCCCCATCCCTGGAGACATTCCAGACCAGGTTGGATGGGGCACTGGGCAGCTTGATCCTGTGAGTGGAAACCCTGCCCAAAACAGGAGGTTGGATGGAGGTTGATAGATGATCCTTAAGGTCCTTTTCATGCAAAACCATTCTATGCTTCAATGACCATTCAAAAGGTTTCTTCTGAGTATGAAGATAAGATATAAGGGACTTAAACCTGTGTAATTACAGAAGCTTCTATATTTAAAAACAAAACAATTTCTTGATTTTCAGTGCAGAAAAGTGCTTACCCAATGCCCACAGGCAATATAATATTTTTGGAGATTAAAAACATTACTGTGAAGATATTTGCTCCATGGAATTATTGGCGCTTCTGAAATAAGTCTAGAAACATTTAAAAAATAATAAACATTCATATTAAAAATAAAACAAAGATGTATGCATATGCTTTCTGAAAAGAAAAAAATAAAACAAATACACACACACACAAAAACCGCACACATTTTCCTGGAGAAGTCTTGTGTATTTGGGAAACAAGGAGAGAATCATGATTATATCCTTTGAAAAAAATCTTTTCTTAAGGACCTACTTCAAGATGTTGCATAAAGCACTTCACTGTCACTATGGAAGCAATCACAGGGATTTACTGTGCTGTTGGATTGCCATTTTTTTCTGTGTATAGTGTGTTAAATGTACCCCTGATGTTTGGGAAGGAGTTATTTGTTTATATATTGAATAAAATACTGCAAACATGGTCATATATTTGCTCTTGCAGGTGTAGCAAAGAGAAACATGCCAGTTTAAATGATTAAGCCTATACTTCCATTTCTACGCTTTTATTTAAAGTATGAAAACTTCTTTTTGTGAACTGTTGTACTCCACTGTGTGGAGCAAATTTACACTGTACATTTTTGTTTTCTTCATCACAGCACATGGCACACAGTTGGTGAACTAGAACATGATAAAATCACCTTCAGTGTTATCTGGAATCAGAAGGCATATTTACACTGTCTTTTTTTTTTTTTTTCTTTTTTACATTAACTTTTAACAGAGGCATAACTGTTTCAAACAGAGAACAGCACTCAAGAAGTCATGAACATGGAAGAACAATGATTTCTAGCCCCATTTATACATCTGTTGTGCAGAAAGAAACATAAAAACATTGTAGATGAGTTCTGTAGATGCATCTGAACTCCACATTTAATGCTTAGTCAAGCAAACCTTTTGCATACTGGAAGTCAGCAATACTACTACAGTAGAAACTTCTACTTGCCCTTGACAGTTCTAGTTCCTCTTATGCTTCCCTCTTCCCTTTGAAGCTAATACTTGAGTTCTAATTCTTAGAATAGGATTACTATAGGATCTAGTTTCTTAGTATCCAAGATGCTTCAATTGAAATTCACTCAAAGCACTCAAGTGACAGCTCTGATCAAACTGATTAGGATTACCTAAGATCCAGACAAAGTAATGTACATATACAGTCTCACCTGTTCACTTACATTATCTGCTAGTGAAGGAAACTCATGATGTAACAATTTCAGTAATAAAACACGTAAGTTAAAAATTGCATAATCCTATCAGTGTGAATAAGAATTATATACAATCATAGATAAAGGAGGGAGCTAATAATTGCAGGAAGGACAAAGGGGTAAAATAGGTATAATTTTATATTTGTTTAGCCTCTCTTGTCTTTTGTTACCATCCCCTCTTAAAATTTACACACTCCATCATTAGATTTGTGAGTTCCTGAACTGAAATTAGATTTAAAAGTGTTTCATACACACATATTACAGATGCAAGCATGGACTTTTTTCGCTATATGTCATGACGCTTCTAGAAGCACTCTAGATATTGAGATTTTGAGGGTATTTTATTAAAAAATACTGAGATAGAAATATTTAGATGAAAACATGATTCATTAAGTTGTCATTTTACAATAGTGATTTATTTAAATAGACATTAAACATCAATAATGTAAAGAAAACCTCTAAGTAACTCTTTTCCTACAATAACAACTTGCAATGAGTAATCAATGTCACGTTAATTTTTTTGGTTTCTCCTAAGCATTCGCACTTCCCATTCCACTATACAAGAGGGCTTGAGGACATTAAGAACTATGAATAATCAAGCTCGTAATTAATTTAAACATCTATTCTCTCCATTTTTGAGCACGATGAAGGACTGATAATCTGAAAACTATCTTAATTTAAATTGGATGGAGGGAATGATAATGCAAACTCTGTAGTGAATAGCATTTTACATGGTATACTGAGAAAAGAATGTGAAGGTAGGTGACATAATTGGAAGGCAGACCTCCTCAGAGACCCTAGGCTGCCAGCAGCAGCAGAAAAAAAAAAAAAAAAAAAAAGCTATATTATTCCATTAAATTAAATTAATCTTCTAATTCATAAATTTCATCTTAGAGTAAACGATATGGTTATTAATGACTCTACTCTGGATGAAGTCACTTTTTTGAGCAGAATAATCTCATATAGGATCAAGTTAGAATTGTGGGATCAAGTAGGTAATCACAAAGAGCACAGAGAAACATAATGGTGTTTCATAAAAACCTAGTTATGAGCTGAATAGTGAACAAAATTTCTAACAGTATATATGGCTAAGAACACAGTCAAAATGGCTGTGCACAGTGCAGATTGAGTTTCTACCAGAATTTTCTGCAACCTAGATTAAGCACATTAGAGAATTATACTACAAACAGATATTACTCATAACAAACCTACATACATAGCTGAAAAATTAATGCCTCTTATTTATTTCCACGGAAACTACAACAAAGAGCACAATAACACCTCTAAATAGAGCAAATTTTCAGCTACCAAAAAATATCTTTTCAACGTATTTACTACCCCTAATTATGCATTTCTACCAGCAATGAAGAGCTTGCATGTGGTGCTGATAAAAATCTACACCGACGTAGATGAGCCACTGTCACTCAGTCATCACAGCTGAAAAGCACCACCCACCACTTCACTGTGCTCACATTCACTGCTTAGTCGTCATAAAAATTCAGCAGTTTAGGTAAGTGTCAATGGGTGCAATTTTTTGCACATGGACGAATTCAATGATATGCATTTGCCTCACATGATCTTCCGTGCCAGACGCCATTTTGTCAGAATGTTTCTCTGCTGTCATCCGGCACACAGCAACAAAATGTAATGGCAGAAAGGTGTAATCTCTACTGCCATACTGCCAACATTTCCTCTGACATCATGGGCCAACATAATAAAATAGAAAGCATTATTTTTGAATCAGCCCTCATATGTCACTATAAATGGAACCCATAAAGAAATCTACCCCCTCCCATTCCCTTGCACTTGGATAGTCTGTTAGCTACTTGTTCAGAAAACAGCTGATTTAGAGAGAATTTTATACCATAAGAAATCCTAACTCTTCAGCTTCTCTTTTTTATTATTTTTTCCGCCTTAAGGAAAATCGACACAAAACATTCTTACACAAAGCAGAGACTGAGTTCAGAAGAGCCAACACAATTCTGATCTATTTTGAGATTTATTTTTTTTCATTCCCTGTTCTCTCAGTCTTTTCTCATAGAGGCTAAAAAAAAAAAAAAACCACCAAGAACTTTGATTATTTTCACTTTCTTCTAGATGTTCCCAGCAGGTTCATGTCTTCACTGGAAGTTCAGTGCCCTGCACTGGACAGAATGTACTAGCTGAAGCTCAACAAGGAGTAAGAGAACAAAAAGCATTATTTTATGTAGCTTGCAACTCTGATCTACTTTGTGTATTTTATCCCAGAATGTCAGACAGAGGTTTTTTGTTGCTGATAGTGCTATTCTTGATAAGATCTAGGGGACAAACTAAATAAAAGACCATAAAATCCAATCTTTCTCAAACAAACAAACAAAAAAAAAAACAAAAAATAACCCCCACACTAATATTTTATTACTACAAGAAGTATGCATTGGGAAGTCATTTTCTCTCAGTCTTTTCTGTTTTTGTTTCTTTTCCATTCTTACAAAAGAGCGATGTTCCAGAGGAATTTAGAGTTGAGTTTTATCCCTCAGCTGCATAAGGATGAAGTCTGTTCCTTTAATGTAATAGTAATATAAAAGGATTTTTTTTAATACACTTATGAAGTATACACAGAAAGCCATAAAAATAAGATAAAAATAGATATTACCAAGTCTAACTGATTTTATGTGGAGTCCTGCAAAGTACCTTTTCACTGTAAAACTGGTGTATCACCCAATGTTATCTTCAGGAATTCTGGTGGTATGGATGACAAGCTAGTTTACAGCATCAGCAAGTGTTACATTTGAAGAGTTAATGCTACTAGCGTGACACGCAAAACAGAAGTGTACGCCTCTTTCAACAATATGCCTCTCAACCTACATTTTCAATGCAAATATAGCTCTGCTTCTTTACAGAATGTAGCACACAAAAATTTTCACGTTCAGCTTATTGTTTCTGCAGTCCATAAGATGTAGAAGCAAGCCAACAGCAAAGCCTTGTAAGACACTATGAAAATTAATGATTTGTTAAAGAAAGATGCTTTGAGAGCTGAAAGAAAAAAAAAAAACAAACAGAATTATAGAGAGACAGCAGAATATTGTACTGATATGGGGGCTTCTGCGTTCCTGAGATACTTGCGTTGTCATCGGATACAAAAAACTGTGATTGTGCCATCTCAAAATTATCAAAATACTCTTTTTCCCCAAAAAACTATCAGATTGTTTTCAGATTTTTGCAGCACTTTAAAATTAAATTCAAGTGCGGGCAAAACACATATTAAATATCTGCTTTCAACATGAAGAAAAGCTTTGCTGGTCACTGAAATATTCACTGCCTCAATGTTGTCATCTGAGATATTAAGGTAAACAAAGCATATGCATACTTCCAAAACACTCAGAAATAAGGAAAAGACATTAGGACAAAGCAACACTGCTCTTGAGATATCGTCAACTAAACAGATGTAGGTATATTTTTTTCCTTCCTGAGAAGCACCACCCAGTGCACTGAAGTACCTGCATTAACTAGGTAATGCATACATAGGTTTGATGTTCATATGCACTTTGAGTTTATAATAACCGTGCTCAACATTTACATGCTCTTTGCTGGCATCTTGAGGCTGTCGAATTACTCAGTTCTTTAAGGTGTTTCTATCTGGGTTCCATCAATTTGCTTTTCCTCTAGTGTG
This sequence comes from Lagopus muta, assembly GCF_023343835.1. Classification (NCBI taxonomy): domain Eukaryota; kingdom Metazoa; phylum Chordata; class Aves; order Galliformes; family Phasianidae; genus Lagopus; species Lagopus muta. The sequence continues at coordinate 44,630,712 of NC_064436.1, read as the reverse complement.
AATATCCTCTAAAACAAATACTTCTGAGCAGGGATGTGCGATGTGTTGAATTAATGGGTCTTGTTATTATTTAAAGACATAAAAAATAATAACAAAAAAAAAAATCCCAACATTTTTATTTGAATCTCGGGGAGCTCTGAATGTATGCTTGGCTTTTTCGGCTTCCAGCGATTACCACTGATTTATCTATTGGTCAGGGTAACAAGTTCAAATACCAAAACTCCCTGCAGTTCTTCAGTTGAATTTTGCCTTATTTCCAGAATACTGATGTGTGTCTAGGGACATGTCCTGTATGCCACAGTTACTCATAGCCACAGGGATCCCTAGCATTTCTAGTTCTTCCCATGGCTTTCCCTGATGACTCCAAAGGAAAGAATTGTTCTAATTCAGCACATTCTCAAGGTGGATAAGGTAAAACAGATAAGTTAGTTGAGCTTGGGATTATTTATTTGTTTGTTTTTAATAAAAATACATGAAGGAGACTATAATGGCTACCTCCGTTCAAAGTAATGGTACTTTGTAGTTTACATTACCTAAAAAAGATTTCAGTCATTCTTAAAATCTATCAGTATACAAAATTTCATGTTCAAATTCCCAATTTTGTTCCTGACAATGTATTAAAAATGCATCTGAGCTGTATATAGAAATTTAATTTGAATGAAAATCATTATAATGAATTCAGCAGTTAATAACTTGACCATGTCTTGTCAGTCAGATGACTGACATTGCAATGTTATTTATTTGTTGATGTACCCTATAATTAAGCTTTAATGATAGTTTAACATTTTTAATAATTATTTATTGCTCAAAAATAACTTGGTAAGGTTTTCATTACCTGAATCATGACTGACAATGCAATTTAACTTTCTTTTAAGAAAACAATCATTAAACATAGCAGTGACCGAATCTAAATAGTTTGCATTAATATTTGCATGACATCAATCTACTGCTATTCCTGTTTTACAGATGTGTTTTTATTGCAATTCCTTTGACAGCAGATAGTGAGGACATAAACAGTTGTAATTCAAGCAACCAACATTTTCCTCCATGTTTCATGGTGTACTACAATTTCACAAGATTAAAACACCCAAGAATTAGCCTTTAGATAAAGAAATTAGAAGTAATGGGTAGAGAGGAAGATAGAATGCAGTGAATATCTGGGAACTGAGCTTGGTGGAATACGAATTATTAATGGCACTGAAAATCTTAAAATGAATGGCAAGTTGTGAAAACAGAGCACTGAGTGTCCTTTGCATACACAGCAGAAATCTATGGCATTGAAATTAGTGTTGCATGCTAAAGATTGAGTTTTGTATGATATTCATAGCTCTCTATCATGGTATGTGCAGTTCAGCAGTGCCTACAGATATTTAAGGAAAAGAATCAAGTACAGATAATTAAAAATTTTCCCTGAACTTTGGAAGAAAATAAAAAGCAAAAAAAGTGTGGGAAAAAATACATTAAATTCTTCCATTAGGCAAAATATTTTCTAAGAAAAATATTACCAGTCAAGCTACTACAAGACTTACTATGTAGATTTACTTCTCATTATAACCAAATCAAACAAAATGTTTTTACTGACAATGAAAGGAAGGGAAGCTTTTTTAATCAACTAGCAGCATTCTAGGATTTCAGTCAGGCAGCCGTATGTAACTGTGGGAGTTAATATGACATCACTGTCTGGAACTAGTCATGCTAACTACAAAGAAATGAAGAAAGTTATACTTAATGACAAAACCTAAGTAAATCACAGGATCTCAAAAAAGTATATAAATCTCTAGTGCCTGTGTATTATTGTGATGAATTCAAAACGAAACATTTTGTCCATCTCTAGTAATATCATATTCTCTACAACATAGATCTAAATCACTTCATTTCATAATGATTTAAATACAGAGATAGTATTCAAACATTATTTTTTTTTTAATTTTTCCAGAGGAAAAGTTTTGCAACATTTTCCTCAATACTTGAAAGAAACATTGACAGAGAGTTAAAGCAAAATATTTGAAAAAAAATATATATTTCTTATGTTTTCAAGGTATTTTTCAGATCCCTGTGGAACAACACTCCTGATTCTGAAAGGTCACAACTGCAAATAAGTTAAGACTGCCAACAGATAGAGCATCATGCTGCTATAAGAAATAAAAAAAATTATGGAGTTATACTTCTCACAACCAACCTTTGTCAGGTGGTCATCTATCTATCTTCAAGCACATCTTTGTGGAATATCATTTTATCTTGCTTCTATTGTGAGAATACCTTCTAAGTGTCCGCTATGAACTTTACAACAAGTATTGAAACAATAAATCTAGTTTGGAGAATTTTTGATCGAGAAAATCTTTCATGGTGGTTACCCATGTATTTCACTGTCACTTCAACAATGAAGTGTCACGTGGGGAGAAAAAAAAAAAAAAAAGAGCGTTATTACTTTAGTAACTGATATAGGCATTGATAGTTGTTAGATATTATAAAATGTTTACAACCAAAAATTTCATAGAGAAGCTGTGAGGAAAAAGATAAATTAATCTAAGAATGAACAGTGCCAATAAAGCAAAAATTCTTATTATTTTTCTAATTATACTTCAGCGTAGTGCAGATGTTTTACTTTCTTAGATTTTTCTTCTCATCTATCTTTACTCCTAAGCACAAACTGCAGTTTTTTCTACAAAAAGAAATTTTGTTACTTAAAATATTGTACTTGTTACCAACATGCCCGTTTCTGAGAATCCTTCTTTGTTTTTTTGGCTCAAAGCTTGCTTCCTTAGGTATTTTGTTGAGGAGGCAAGTGATGGATTTTATGTGGCAATCAACATCACTGTGTGGACAATTTTACATCTTTGGAGCTGTTTGCCTTCGGAAGGTAGTGCTCAGGACTGTTTACTGGCAAAAGATCTAGCCTGTTACCAAATAACTCCTGTTTGCTATGGAAGACTGGGGGACAATGCCATTGTATCTTTCATAAGGCAAGATACAAGTTGGTGCCTCCCTGCTTCCTCTTATCTGCTGGCAAGGCCAGAAAGATAAGAACAAAGGAATTTCCTGCTGAGGTCCCAGAGCCAGAAGCTGCCACCGCAAGGAGAACTGACTCAATCACCTTGGCTTTGAGCTGTCACTCCAAAGGGAGCTGACTCGACCACTTTGAAAAGCATTGAAAAGTGGCCATCATCGCCATGGTCGTTGTCATTGTTGTCAACAGAACAACAATGCCTGACGACCCACCACTACTGAAGATCAAAGACTGAACTACGAACCTCGCTGGATCCATGGTGGTGACTATGTCCCTCTTGCTTCCTATAAAGACTCCTTGCCTCTTCTTTCCTATCTTTTCTATCGCCCTCCTTCCCTTCCCCATTACCCTAAATCACAATAGTGTCCGCCTTCCCCTTCCCCATTTCCCTGATTAAGATTTGTAATAAACTGGTCAGACCAACATTTGAACCGTTGTTTCTTAATCTCACGCCGAGTATATAGATAATAAAAGAACCTCCTCTCCCTCCTATAAATTGGAGCGAGACACCATTCTACTTCCACAACTAAAAAGACATTGTAGAGTGATGGCTAACAATATTATTCACAGCAACTTATCTAATGTGGTTTTCTCCAATATTCATAACCAAATTTTTTTTAGTAGTGTTTCCTTTCATGGAAGCAGAATTTGTTCTATAAAGACATCTTTTTTGTAAGGATTTTATGATAAAAAACACGACAAATTCTGGTAGGTGATAATTATTCAAAGTATTCCACAGTCATAATGAACAGATGGTTTCAGGATCAAAACGATATCTAAAGCTCCTTTTTCTGAATGTTCTATAACACCTTTACAATTCTCAACATTTCTACAGTTCCTAATGTCTAAGTTGAGCAGAAACAAACTCAGGTTCCAGTATAACTGATCCAGTTCTAATATTCTAGACACAAGCTAAATAGTACAGGCAGACAGGTAGATCTCTCCAAGAGTAATGCCTGCTACTATATTTCTGTGGAAACTACAACAGATAGAAAGAGAGCAATAACACTACTTGATAAACAAATTCTCAGCTACAAAACACTACTTTTCAACATAGTCACCACTGATAGTTGTGCATTTTCACCAGTAATGAAGAAGAGCCTGCATGCTGCCAGTCCTGTAAAAAAATCTGTACCAGTGGATGTGACTCACTGCTATGACACCATTGTTGCAAGGGAAATATTGCCCACATTATCACACACAACAAAATGTAATAAAATACTGTTAGGAAGGTTCAATTTCTACTACCACGACACCAAAATTAGCCTCTGATGTTGTGGGCCAATATCATGAAAGAGGAGGCATTAGTTTTGGATCAGCCCTCGTGCAACTCTAATAATCATAGAATCACTCAGGTTGGAAAAGACCTTAAAGATCATTTAGTCCAACCATGATAATATAATCTATTTCTTCTTACTTTGACAATAACTGTAGCTGTGCTTGTTAGATTACTATCTAACTCTTTTTATTACTGTATAATTTTAGCATATCTCAAGAGTTGACATTAAGTCTTTCAAACAGGAGAACTAGAAATCCATAAGAAAATCTTTCATGTTATGCTTCCTACAATGTTATTTTGTTTCATACCAATAAACATAGTATGAAATGTTTTGCAAACTTTTAGATTAATTAGATGCTGAAATCCATAGTATAGACAGTCTATGTGAGTAGGGGACAGTGCAATAATAATGTTTGAATCTAACAGTATTGGACTTAACTGTTCTAAAGAAGACAGCCTCCAATGCGTATGCAAATGGAAACCCTTCATTGACTTCAGGAAATGGATTTGCTGCAAATGCTGATTTATTTTAGCAGGAGTGCAGTCTGCCTTCTGACTACAGCCTCAGATGAGATACATTCAGATATCATAAATTCTGATGAAATGTATGAACCAAATGTCCAAAGAAAGGTCAAGATATCTCTCGGATTTGATCTTAGTGAAACGTAGGTAATTATAGAGGCTTTCCCTGCTTGTGCTTTTTTTTTTTTTTAAATTTTCTTTTTAAAAAACAAATACCACCTTCTCTAAAAATTTGTTGTTGGGTTTATTCTGCTGTTTAAAATTGAAGATATTATATATTTGTATCTGACTTGACTTGAGCATGATTTTACATGGGTTTACATGAGCTGCTCCTTTCTCAAAAGTAAGGCCAACCTGTGAAACTCATTAAATGCCCAAGAATTCCAACAGCCCTCACAGAAGCTGTGCTTTCCTGGTTTATGAGCTTCCATCACAAGGAACTGCAGAGGGAAAAATTTTGCTTTGGTGACTCTAAAAAGCCAGGAAATCAATGGACAGGGTGATCAGAAGCATACCTGGACTTTGACAGCCTTGAGGGATTTCGTGACACACAAGACTAAAAATAATGCAAACGAGTCAATAAAATTTTGCAGTAATTTGTCTACTCAAAGGTCTCTTATACCTCACCAAATATTATTTCATGAAAAACTGCAAGAGCTGTTGTGCTTTCTTTGTACAACAGCCAGGAAATATTGCTAGAAATTTAAAGGCAGATTCAGACTGAATGATCCCATCAGCTTTAGATGGGAAGCCATAATACATCAGCCTATTTTTTCTTTTTTTGGCTTTACAAACATTTGTTACAACCTGTGTTGGACACAATCCCAGGCAATCTATGCTGGATGCCCCCATTTGAGCAAGAGTAGGTGACCACATGACCTCCAGAGACCCCTTCTAACCTTAACAATCCTGTAATTCTTTGTGAAGATATGTCATAATCATATTATCAACTGCTGAGTAAGCTTGATGTTTCTGCCAGTAAAACAAAAATACTTGTCTATCCTTCTGACTTCTATGGGGCAGCCCTGGTCAGTCATGCTGAACTGTTGTCTGGTTCATTGCTGTGAAAAAGAGATGTTATTTCTTCCCAGCTCTACCTTTATGGAAAATAAATCCTAAGAATGGAGTTAAAACATACTGATTTCTATGCATCTTGAAGTGTGATATAGGTATGAATGATCTGTAATAAGATTTTAAACAGATAAAAAGAAATAGCATCTCATGATAGTCTTTACAAAGTTTTAAAAGTCATTCATCTATATATTGAAAAGCTTAGTTGCTGGATATTTCTTTTGAACCCTCTTTATCGGAAATGTTAGCATTGACGTTAAAAAAGTTAGCTTGTAGCTTTTAACATGATTTTGCTGAATATGCTGTAGGCTAGAAGGCTTTATAGGGCTGTATTTCACTTCAGAGTATTTTTTCAGATGCAGTTAATGATTAAACAGGCAAATAAAAACAGAGTCAGAATATAATAAAAATGAAAGGAAAAATTTGAAGCAGTAATTTACTAAAAATTTTTGATTATAAGTTAACTTACCATATATTCCTCTCATTTTCAATTGATGATAGCTTGAACACAATTCTAAGTAAAAAGTATGTTAAGACACAGTATGGTTTGTTTTGTCTTTTTGTCTTTACTTTTCCAGTAGAAATCAGTTAAGTACAGGGAACTCAATATAAAAAAAGAATTTTGTTTTCTATAAATGTGGTCAGACAGACATTAGTATGTTGAGCAAGAACTATAAAAAGTTCTATAAAGTGCGGCCAAGTCCTACAATTTAAGTAGAATTGCTTTCTTTGAGAATTACTGATACTCACCATGCAGATTTAATGCATATTTTAAGAACAGCAATCATTTCCAAAGGTAAAGGTCTTGTCACATTTTTTCATTTGAAGAAACAGCTACCAATGTTTTTAACATTATACTGCAGAGATTTTGTAGCTTTACAGGGAATTAAAATCATTATGATACTGTACATAAAGATTTAATGCACTAATACTTGCATTTTGTGAGCAAAAGAGAACTTCTCTTTTGCAAAAATATTTAACGCTAAGTGTTTAAGAAATTGAAATACTTTTGACGTTGGGAACACTCAGAACTAAAGAAGACATTACGAGCTTCTGAAATTCTCAGCTTCAAAGGGCTTGTGTTACTGTATTTGTATTGTATTCTTCCTTCATCATTCACACATCCAAACAGGAGAGTGCATTGCTAGAAAGGGACTTGAAATCACAGAATTGCTCAATTTGGAAAAGATCAAGTCCACTGCAGCCTAACCATACTACCCTAACTACAACAACCCACCACTAAATCATGTCTCATGAGCACCACACAAACAGTTTTTAAACACATTCATGGATGGTTACTCAAACACCTCGCTCGTGAGTCTATTCCAGTGCTTAATCACTCTTTCCATAAAGAAGTTTTTCCCAATATCCAACCTAAACTTACTCTGGTGCAACTTGAGGCCATTTCCCCTTGTCCTGTCACCTGTCACCAGTGAGAAGAGACCAACCCCACTCTCACTGCAAGCACCTTTCAGGTATTGAAAGATAGCAATAAGGTCCCACTTCAGCCTTCTCTTCACCAGACTTAACAGTTCTAGTTCCCAGTATTCTACTAATCCTTTATTGTAGTCTACTCACAATTTTCTGTAATAGGTGTACTTCAAACATGGACTTCACATTCAATGTTTTTTTAAACTCTTTACAAATCTTCAAACTTTTTGAGGAATCATACACTTAAACTATGGATAAACATAGTGAGATTGGGCCTCCTGCTACAGACTGCAAGAAATAAATGTATTTGAGGAACATTTTAAGAAGAAACAGTCTTAACAATTAAAAAAAAAAAAAAAAAAAAAAAAAAAAAAAAAGCCAGAAACACGCAATGATAATGTCTGCAATACTTAGAATAATAAACATAATACTTATATTCGCCATATTAGATATATAGCTAAATGAGAAAAAAATCAAAGAAAATTATATCAGTTTTTTCAATGGTGGAGTGATGGAACAGAATGGGACAAAAGTAGTTTAGACTGCTAAGGTTGCATTCTATTGTACTCAGATCAATGAACCTTATCCAGCAGGCCCAGTCAAAGAATTTGAAAACAACATTTATATCACATTTTTCCATAAATCTATGGCTGCCTCAACTCAGACATAAGAGAAACACTGGAACCAATTAAAGCCAAAATGGTACAACAGTCAATTCATACCTTAGTAAAAGATGACAGTAAAAATGTCATATTTAATAGCTTAAACTCCCCCAAAAGTCAACAGTTTCACCATTTCTTCTCTGTGTCTGAGACAGATATTTAAATTATTTCATCTCAAGTTTTTCTTATTATAGAGGACTATGAATTACTCTTGCTCCCAAGAGTTTGCTATCTGGCTTCACACTCTTAAGTTTGTCCACAAAAGCTAGCCACCAGAATGGCCTGGTATAGCTTTTGTATTTTAGTCAAGTTTTGCTAATACGTTCTTACAGATTTTAAAGTTTAAAGCATACTTTAAGCATTCCTCATTTGTTCTGGCTAATACATTCACCTGTCTATATCTTAGTGGATACACAATCACTTCAGAATTCTGTCAAATGCGTGCTAACGCTTATTCTATTGCAACTAAATTATTATTGCAACATTAACTTGGCATGTGACTTACAAGTCAGAGAGACTCTAGTTTAATGGAAATAGTTCCTACGCATTGTAGCTCAATCAGCAAATCAAGTTACTAGAACTTTCCCATAAAATATGCCTATCAATTCACTTACTCTCTTGATACAAGCGTTTGAAGAACTGTCTGGACCAATAGAGGTAGCTTTTAGTTTGAATTCAATATATCTACGTTCCATTCACATTTTCTTTTCGCCAAAACATTTGATTTTTCTTCACCACCTTTAGAAGTTTTGTTTGAACTTATCTTATAAATCAGACCTGATTTCAGTTGAGGGCTTTAAACCACACCATCATATGTATGAAGGTGCTTGCTGTACAACCCTTGTGAAATGACCTTTTTGTAAGGCAACATTTACAAAAAAACATAAAAACAACCCCCCGCCCCCCCAAAATCAAAACAACAAAAAAGAAAAAAACCCAAACAACTAATACTAATGTTTACATTTCACTCACCTGTTTCAGGACATAATAGAATGGAAAGAGGGAAGTCATATCTTAGAAAATTAGTGATGAATATAGCAAGGAATGACTAGTTCCATAAAATATGAAGAAAAAAGAAAAAAAAAAAACCTCTTCCTATTCCCAGCTTGATTTACAAAAAATGCATCAGCTGTTTCCTGAGAATTGGAAGCTACTAGGCCACACGCTAGGGCCAGCTGTAGCTAATTTAAGGAGTCATGAGTGCTGAAAAATAGGAACTGCTGCTGTAAATGGTAGGCACATATAATTCAAGTCTCAGACAACAAAGTTAATGGGGCTACAGGATTTTGCAGTACAAGCAGATGAACCTTCACTGACTTCAGGTCTATTTTTTACTTTTTTTAATAATGAACTTGTCCCAGACTGCCTACCTCAGTGCTTCTGAAATTTGGGAAAACATAAGCTATGATTACTTTTTCTTCTTACGTCAATAAATTTCTATTTATGCCTTCTGTTCCTTGTGTCACTTTGTATGCCCACCTCAGTTGGCTAGTGATGTTATAGGAAAGACAATTTCCCAGCAACTACTTTGCATAGCAGATCAGCACTTCAACTCAATCGCAGTTTATGCCATACAAACAATTCAAGTTTGAGCTGGGATTCACTGTCAAACTTCAGTGGAGTATAAAACATTGACAAGTTTCTTAAGTGTTTGCATGTCAAATTTACAAAGTTTGTCTTTGAAAATGTGAGAATATCCTTTTTCTTTTTCACCTTGCATTATCAATCTGATCTCATTTAAAATTTTTCGTCTACGTTTTTAAAATAATCCATGTTATATAAAAAAAGGCCTTCTGACATATATTATTATTCCTTTGTAACATTTGTTCAAACTCATTTTAAATCACATCTATGCTGTGAGAACTCTTTCTTTACTTGTAACTCAGTATAAAATGGAATTTTATTTTTAACCTTGTGAGAAGCTTTCAGTCTGGATGACACCTTATTCAAAAAAAAATTTTCCTGTAGTTCTCAGAAGTATGACATTTAATCCTTTCACTGCCTGGTATCCACTGACAGGCTGCTAAATACTCACAACCACAACTTGACCAAATAAAACCAATCTACCTGTAATGGCACAAGAACAGAAAGTCAAACACTACTCAGTATTTTAGCTGTGAAATGACATTAATGAGTTATTAGCTACTCAAAAAATACGCATCACTGGGATCCATAAAGGTAACCCTGACTTTAAATGACATTATTAGCACTGCTCTGCTTTTGGAAGCTTGCCTGAAAAACATTATCTAATAATAATTCCTCCATGTAATTACTAGAGTGCAGTGATGGGTAAGCATATGTTGATTTACACCTACATCTTTAATTCATACACTTCTGTAGTCATACATCAGAAGAAAAAAATTCAACAGTTTTCAATAAAAGATTTTGAATGGTAAAAGAAAACATATTTTTGTTTTCTTATAAGCTTATGCATAATATTATCCTTATCTGGCATTTGTAACAGACTAGTGTGCAAACCATTGAAAAACACGCTGCAGTGCATTTAATTTATAACTTCTTTGCATTACAAGGCTGAAATCATTATACTTATGGCTTCAATATGCCTTGAATCTGCATAACACAACCTACAAAGTCTCATGCTGTTGGTAGTCAGAAACTTGAAGAATCTTGACTTCCAGTGGTTTGCTAGTGCATGTGAATGTGGCTAGATACAGTTTGAAGCGTATACAAGATGCAGTGCAATGAGATGCAGGAATACTGCAAGCATACTTTTTAAAGCACTAGTAAGGGGCTATAACCTAACTTCCAGGGAGTACCTGTGCAGTACTACATTGGTGAAGCTATCTTCTATTATCATAACTCTATAAAACTGCATATAGCTGGGACCATGAGGTGTTCAGAGCCTGTATCTGTTGTCATGTCAAAAGCCACCTGGGATTAGCCAAGATCAAATCTAATGCCTCAGGGTTATAACAACTATGTGATTTCATTGAGCACTATTCCTTGGCTTTATAGCATACTGTCAACAGTTTATGGGCTGGTCCGGCCCAGTTCCGTGACCAGCAGGGCGGAGGGATCTGCGGATCCGCGCCTCTGGGAAAGGGGAAGCAGGGGACCCCAAAATACTTGAAAACAACAGCACTGATCTGAGGTGGAACAAATGATTTTACTAAATATAGTATTAGTAAAATACAATGAGAGAGAGAGAGAGAGAGAGAGTCTGTTTGAATTGTATAGACCTCACCACAATGCTGGGGTGAGAAGTGCAGTCCAGTTGAGTGACTGAAGTACAGACGGCGAAGCGCAGATAGCGAAGCGCAGACAGCGAAGAGCAGACAGCGAAGAAGAAGGATCAGGTGACCTTGCTTGGAGTTATATCCCCTTGCTGACCGCAAAGTCTCCTGGGGAAATGTAGTTCTTCTCCGACAGATGAACATTCGGCAGATATCAAACCCCACCCCCAGTGCATTACATGATGTTATGGTGTGGAATACTGATGACCAAAAAATCATAAAACCATGACACATACGAAGAGTTTAGACTTCTTGTGTGTTAAATTGGGGCTGTAGGCTGATTTGTGTTCATCAGCTAGAGTTTCTCAGTTGCTTTGATGGGCTATTATAAGGAAATGAAAATTCTTCCATAGGAAGGCATTTTCATACCTGTATGATCTAAATGTACCCAGGGCCAGTTTCAGCAGTGTCTGGCCCAGCATTCTGTTGAGAGGCTCTCTAGTCTTTGACAGAAATTTTCCATGTGAAAATTTCAGGGAACTGTTATTTTGTTTAGAGCACTGCAGTGCACTTCAGAGCTGTTTTCTTCATAGTAGTATGCAGCCCTGCTACTAACCCTAGCTTGCAGCATTCTGAGATACTGAAGAAAGTTCACTGTGCTCCCAAATCTGGTGCTAAATAAATAACTGTCCATCAGAGATGTCATCTCAGTCTGATTAAAGTCTATTAGAGAATCAAAGCCCCTGGAGACTTAAACTCCTTAAACAAGTCTTTAAAGTACCTCTGAAAAACATGGAACTATATTGTCATTTATCCCAGCAATACACTAAAAGAAAGGTTCATAATTTGTTTTACTGAATTTTGTTGAATAGGCTACACACATACCTGTAATACGTAAAGCCAGCCCATTCCTTTGATTCACTGGAGAATATATTTGGAACAAAGTTCATCAAATGACAAAGAAGAATTAAAAACAAAATAAAACCCACCCAAACAGCCAAAAAGATCTATTTTTTAGCACAGTTAATCTTACAGGTTGAGGAGAGGAGGATAATTTTCTCATTTAAATAATGGACAGCTAACATAATCAGGCAAAGAGGAGATATTTTTATTGCCAGCTCCCCCAATCCCCCATGACCTCATGCCTTAAAAATGCCTCAATGCAGTCAATACAAGTTGTTAATAAACCTGAGTAATTTCTCCCATAGAGTACATAGACTTGCAATGTAGAAGTTCTGTAATATATACAGTATCACATCTGAATGGAAAACAGTATTCTTACAGGTAGAATTACTGACTACCACATCATTTCTGTAGTTCTATGTGGTCTAAGTTTTCCTCTTTACTCAGAAACTCAGATACATGTCTTTTTTTTTGTGGATGATCTTTATGTAGCTGTTATATCTCCTGCAGAATCGTAGAGCTTTTATTCAGCTTTTGTTTTGCCTTCCATTCTAGCCTGACACCTTTAACTGTGAGCTGTCTTCCATGATCCAGTGGGTTCCCACAGGAGCATTCAATGACAAGCAAAAAGCTGAACTGTGAAGTGACCTCTAGGCCCTTTCTTCATTTTCCTGCTTGTTAGCAGGTTGTTCGTGCACAGTTTGATGTCAGACAGAACGCATTGCTGTAGATCTATTTTGTGCTTTGCTTTACTCCCCACGTGGCTCCATTTTTCTATTATTTTCAAAGAAAAAGAAATTGTGCTCTAATAATACATAGGAAATGAAAAACTTGCCTGGAACTGTGTGTGAATTATATATATCATGGAAACACAGAAATTATATTGACAGATCACATGTGGAGAGAGAAGATAGATGATAAGACTTCTTAACAGGTAAAAGAATGCCATTCTTATTTGGTTATTGGTTACATATATTTTTTTCTATTCTCAAATATAACCCTTTCTTCCTATTGTTTTACACACACACACACACAAGCATGCATGCTAATAGAGATTGGATACATTTTTTTTAACCGAGGTTTAGATCAAAATACAAATGAAACCAAGATGGATTTTGCTTTTGAGGGAGAAGTAGTAGAGCTCCATATTGCAGTTATTTCCAGGTGGCTCATATACACTTGAGCAACAGGGTTGGTTTTTTTTTTCCTTCACTACTCTTACACTGGAATATTTTAATAATAATCAGTTTAAAATTCCAGCTTAGAATAAGACTATTCTGCACAGAAAACTTTGCTCTCAGGAGCTCTGTGAGAGAGAGCTGTAGTTTGAAGTAGCTTTGAAACAATTTTTTAATCTTTCAAAAATTTGAAGATACGACGCATCTCTGATTTTATTTTTTTTTTTTTTTAAGCATTTGAATTTGCTGTTCTGCCTCTTTACACTATGAAAAATAAACATTTCTTAATAGGAGCTTGTTTCTGACAAAATACTCTGCAAAAACAATCCAGTAATTTATCATCAAGAGATTTTCTTCCAAATTTTCAAGCCAGCAATATTTTATTTTTTAATGGGGAATGAAGTGAAAATAGATTTGGTTCTAGGCTTTTTCCCAGTTCCATATGTCCACTAACTGGAAACAAAAGTAGCTACAATCTTTTTCTTCATAAATTCCCCACAAGAGGTTAAACACCATAGCAAAGGTTAACATCTTTGGCCAGAAAGGAAGGGAACATGAGCAGCAGGAAAGGGAAGAAAATCTTCAGTGAATTCCCTCAGTAGCTTTTTGATCCATCTCGCCTACAGCACAGACCATTATTTACAGCAATTCCACTGCAAAATCCTCCAGGGAGAATGGAAAGTATCCAAACTCCCCGGGGGTGTCTCGCTCCTGTGATTTCCCTGTTAAACACGAGCTGGAAAGTCTTAAAATAATCCTCTCAGTCTCTTATGCATTTCTGGAGGTCACTGTTTTTGAACTATTTAAAAATAATAATGCCTAAAAATGTTCCTAGTGATTCAATGAAGGCTGAGACATGTGAGTACCCCCTGAGATGGCCATCATCCTGAGATAAGTCCACACAAGAGTCCATTTCACAGCCATTAAGCTGCAGCTCATCTCTCTCTCTCGTTCCCCAGCCTTGTCCATCTGCGTCTTTCAGACAAAAGATTTCACAACCCTTGCCCAGGATTTGTCCAAAGTTCTCCAAGCAAAGGATTTCTCAACCCCTGCCCAAGACTTGCCTGGACTTGTTCATCTGTGTCCCCAGCAAGCTTTGAGACGATGATGTAACAGAATAATATCTTACAAAAAGTAACTTAGGCAGTTTAGTAACAAAAAAGGTAAAAAGTAATTTATTTCTTGCCTATATATTCCCTAAAAGGGATATAATGATTACTATGAATTTTTACTTAGAATGCTGACAGGAGTGAACATTGCATGCTGAAGCCGAACTACTCTAAAATAACTACATACTTTTTTTTTTTTTTTTTTGGCTACATTTGTTACTTTTCCACTTTCAGTTTTGATTGAGATGTTATACCCTGAAACAGAAGTTTTACATTTAGTCAAATGAAAACTAACCCACCAACTTTCACACAGCTTCCATAGTCTTGAAGCAAGCTTCTCGATTTTTTTCTCTGCACATTTCTTTTCAGCTAGGCAGAAACATAGTGGCACAAATCTCAGGAGAGATCATTCACCTGCCCTCCTGTCAAATTACATTGCAGAAGCAACAGTAGCCAATGAAGTGTGCTATCTCATGCTAGACTTGCAGTTCCTGATAAATTTGGTCAGTATCTTGCAACTCAAGGCACTTTAAACAATTAGATATTTAAATACTGTAAAAAGAAGTTGAGAACACAAACTTAATAGGATCACGGTCAGTTAGATTGTTTATATTATTTCAAGATTCCTTATTATACTTTAAGACTGCATTTTAAGAAAAACAACATAGCAGAAAGAAGTTGAGGATTCACGAGTAAATCTGCTGGACTTCCATCAGAAAAATATAGATACTGTTCTCGACTAACATTGTGCATATTCGGGTACACTAATAGCTTTACTACTTATAGCTTTACTACTTAGAACACAAGTGTACAGCATGTCTAAACAGGATGAGGACTAAGATCTGTGGGTATTGTAATTTCATCTAAAATAATACTAGAAGCTCAAGATTTCCGTATTCAAAGAATGCCAACATGTTTATAAAATACATTCTATTTATTTATTAAGCATTACTATTGACAATTTATTTTATAATGTTACAAATCTCATTTTAGAGATCAGTAAAGTTTGTAGTATTTACACAGCTGCAATTAGGCTAATTTTCAAGTATTTAATAACTATGTAATTTAATTCTGTAGAGAAGCTTTTTTTTTTTTTTTTTTTTTTTTTTTTTTTTTTTTTTTAAGCAATTAGATTATAATTTGTGAACTGACAGCCAAGTACTGAAGAGGCTGAGCAGTCATCTTAATGGAAGCGTGCAGTAGCAGAAAATTAGAAGAAAACAATTTGATAGGAAAAGTACTTGAGAAACACTAGCATAAAGCACTGCAGCACAAATACAAGGTTGAATTCACTTACTCTGTTGACTTAAGATTGTTTTCAAAAGTAACAGGTTTATCAGGTTCAGTGACTTCCTTTTCTAGGCTTAAATTTGAGATTGCAGAGCACACTTCCCATAGCTGTTCTGCTATTCTCCTCATTTTATCTTGAAATTTGAAATGGGGAGTTACCCTGAAACCAATAATTGTTGCACAAGAAGACAAACTATCACCTAGATACAATTTTTTTATTTCCAAAACACATATTTTCTAATATTTTCTCAACCTCTTCTAGAGGGAGTTGTTTCATCTTCTCTCAATGAAAAGTTCCTGGTTAGTGGAGAAGGATGCCAAATATAAGCAAGGAAAAAACAGATGAACAATGCGTTATAATTTAAAAATGTATGACAAACTAACCTGAAAAGGTAAAAGATCAAGACATTCTGGGAGTCCTCCATACAGTTTTGTTGTTGTTGTTTTTTGTATGTAGCAGTATGTCAATGGTTTAGGGGTTGGTTTGGCCCAGTTCTGTGACTAATTGGAGTGGAGGGACCCACAGATCCACACTCTGGAAAAGGGGTAAGGGAAAAAAGGGGAAAAGGTAAGGAGATGGGCCTAAAAACAAAACAGCAGTAAAGAGAGAAGGGAGAAAACTAATTTACTAAATATTATAGTAGAATGCAAGATAATACAATATAAGTGGAATTTAAGCTAATAAATTAAAAAAGAAAATAAAAGATAAGAAAGAGAGAGAGTGCATCCAAAACTAAAGGCGTCAATTTAATGGTAAAGGCAAGATGCCTAGGCAGCACACACCACAGAAATGAGCAGTAAACGAAGGGAAGTCTTGTGAGTTTTATGTTTCCCTCTAAACAGAAAAGGGAAACAGAACAGTGAAAGTCTTCTGGCATATGTAGTTGTTCTCTTCTGAGAACCAGGTACCTGGAAATATCAACTGTCCACAGAACTGGAGCATCAGCTGTTTAAGACCCAGTGCACTTCATGATATTATGATGTGGAATACTGATATCAAAAAGAAAAATAATCATAAAACCATGGTGCAGTGACAAGGAAAAAGTAGAAAAAAAAGTTAGTTAAGTTTTCCTGTCCCAAACTGGCTATCTGGGAATTCATCTGAGGGAGAAGTCATCTGCCCACAGCTGTTTATGAAAGGGCAGCCTCAGCTGATTGAATTTAGGCTAGCAGAATGCACACCTTTGAAAAGAGCTTCATTAAGATGCACCAGCTTGTTGTAGTCTGACTATATAACAGTTAGAAAATAGCTATTTCTCAGCTGATTTTTCAATCCACTTTTTGCTGTGAGGTATAGCCTATCTTAAACTGCAGCTCCCTCAATTGTGATTTGCAATATACAGAACAGATTAGGAATGGATAATAAGGAATGAGTACACAGTAATTCATACCCAACTGCACACATATCTGAATGTGTGAAAATTAAGTTTTATTCATTTATTAATGAACGCTGTAAAACACCGTGCAGTTTTCTGTCAAAATACTTGCTAACAGCAAGAGATTCACAGCAGCAACACTGCAGCTATTCTGACTGGATTTGATGAAAAATTTGCAATGGTTGTCAATGTTGGGAAGCCTGCAGTGTAATAATTAATTCAGTGAAAAAAACATGAGTTAAACGTTGTAATTTATAAAGACAAAAAATGAACATAGACAGAAAAAAGTAGGAATATAGGTTACATTTCAGAATAGAAGATTTCCACATATTTGAGAAGTCAGACAGTTATGACTGCAGTCCTATTTAATTGCAGACTTTTATTAACCAAAAGGAAAATGAAAAATTGTGCTATTTAGAGATACAAAGTGAGGAAAGAATGCAAAACAACTTTCTAATTATGACAAAGATGTTCCAGAATGGACAGCTGATTTTAAAAGTGAACAGAAATACTTAGCAGCTTCACTAATGAGAGAAGAAATAACATAAGAATAAATAAGGAAGCTGCATTTCTAATACACAGAAACGTGAATAGAAGAATACAGAATACAGGTTTCATAGCAAACATTCTGTGTCATAGTCAGAGGAAAAAAAAAAAAAATAAAGTATTACTAAGCCAACAAGAAGGGATGATTACATATACCCAAAGGTGGTAAAAATACGTGAAAGATTTTTTTCTTGTTGCAATTTATATAGAACATGACTGGAAGGTTCACAATCATTTGAAGTTAATTCATAAAGCTGGTATTTCAAAATGATCCTTATCATCAATCTGGTTATATTCAAGCTGTCCTATTTGTCATGGAACATGTAAAATTAACTTCTGCATCTCTGTACTGCTAATGGAGAGAATAAAATGAAGTTGGGAAGCAGGGGCTTTTTCTGTGAGGCTTTTTCTGTATGATTGAGTAAGGATGGGCACTTGGATGAAAGGAATTAGTTTATTTCTATCTCAAGTCAGCCATCCAGTCCTCAGAACAGTAACTACACTGCCCTGGAGCTAGACTGCTGCTGAACTAAGTCTGTGCCAATGCAGGTAGCAGTAACTACATACGGGTAGACTCAAGAGAAGGGAGAGCAAGTGGGAGGATCTAAAAAAAATGAATGGGCAATGCTGGAGGCTCTTAAGAGAATACCGACAGGCAGTTAGTGGCAAGAGAGACTGGGAGAAGAACTTATTTGAATGCACTTGAAATAACATGTAATTTTTGACCAACCCATCAACATACATATTTGACACCAGGTAATTAATACACATGAAAGAAACGCCCTGCTAGTGAAAGAAAAGGAGGCCTAGGTTATTTATATTATGTTCTTCCAGGCAAAAAATCTACACAAATCAGAGATTTTTGAAGTTTTTACTATTAATTCTTAGGGGGAAGGGGAAGTTCAGAAAGTAAGAAATGTAAGCAAAACTGAAAATGTTCTTAGATTAAGCACATCTAATAACTTTTTATGTAAAGGATATGGCAATTTTTTATTTCATTAGAAGTTTTGCTTATGAAGGCTACAAACCTTTTTTGTAAGAAATATAATTTCGAACACATCTATTTTCGCATAGAAAACACTGACATGAAAAATGAAAAACAAAGCAGAACAACATGGCAAATCTTGAACATTTCTGGAAAACTGCCCATTATGTTAATGTGGTGCTATTTTCATGAGTGACAATCATTAAGTCAGTTCCAACAGGTCTTGTGAGAGATGATTCCTCTGATCCTGAAGTATTTAGGGAAATACAATGGAGCAAAATAAATAGGACAAATTAAATTCCACTGCTGTCTAAGGAAATGTTGGGACAAAGAAACAAGCACAGCTTCCAGAGAGTTTAAGCATTTGTTCTGTGCCAAAGTGGTGAAACTGATCACATCCAAAATTAAGCACAGGCTACCTATAGTGAAGCAACTATCAAAGAGAGCTGTAGTGCTAGATTAGGTGCATGTAAAATCTAGCATGTGAGTGGCAGTTTTATAGCACTTCAGAGGCAAAGCAAAACACAAAGAAAGAAAGGGTAAAAGTAATGAGTTATACATCTGGTTTCAATGTTAAACATATAGTGGAATTTTGGAGGCAAAAGAGCTCTTTTGTTATGTACTTTGGGAGAATAACCTGAATGGGCAAACTCTGGTTGCCATGGGAGCCATTGGTATGCAAGGGACTGCACAGAAAACATTTATTGAAAAAGTCTAATGAATTTGGACTTGATTACAAGGAATGGCACAAGATTACTTCTCGAGGGGAAGAATTAAATCTGAGCTTTGTTATTGGTGCAAAATAATTGGGACTAAGATAAAGGTATCTTCTATGCCTTTTTATCTCACTTTTTGTCAGACTTTGGTGAGTGCATAGCAGAGACCTTCACAGAATTTTCTACATAAAATGTGTTAGAAAAGATACTTTGCTGGTAAAGGATAACAGGGCAAGGAGAACACCTTAAAAAAAAAAAAAAAAAAAGAGAAAAAGAAAAAAGCAAGAGTTGAAGATGGACAGAAAGCTCTTACAGTTACAATAATGTAATGCATGGATTTTAATACCTGCCAAAGAATAATTCCCAGCTGCAGATTGCCACCCTTCAAAGACTATAAAGACAATGTCAGCACTCAGGATAGCCCAAGCAGCAGGTTGTATAGCACGTAGATTCGTATTTCTCTTAGGAAAAAGATCACTGAAATCTGCTCTGTGTTTTAACACAGAAAATCAGATGCATGTCAGATTTATGATGGTGAGGACATGTTGCTTCTTTTCTAGGACAGCAAAATGGACTAAGGTCATCTTACAAGTATTCACACATGCTATAGATCTCCCAGCTGAGCTGGGGGATCCTAGTGCCAGAAACACCAGCCCAAAAGGAATGGTTGTGCAGTAGTCTACCACTGCATAAAACGCCGTAGGTTTTAGTTAATAAAACATACTGTTACCATTTTCCCTCACATTTCTGAGTGAACTTGAAAAAGCAATATGTTTTCTTTACTATAAGATGAATTTAAATCTGAAAAAGGAGACCACTCTTATATGAGCTAGATAGTCACGTCTGAGAATGAAGGAAACAGGATTTAACTCACCTGTCAGATAATGCAAACATCAGTGTCAGAGATAAAGGAATAAGAGGGAATAAACAGGCTTTTCCTAAGGAGATGCCCTTAGCTCCATCACCAACTGGAACAGAATCAGGGTAATCCTCTATGCCCATTGTACTACTATTGGGATAAAAGTTCTAAAGGTATTATCTACACATACCTCAGCATTAGGTGCTCTGACAAGCAGGGGCAATTAGCAATATGGACAAGCTCTAACTTACATGTCGTACTATTAAATAGGGGACTGTCATCTCATTGTCATGCCTAGATTTCTTGCTACTTCCTCTGACACTTAAATTTATCCTGCTTAAATAGCAACTGCAAGATGAGGATGTTTAAATGTTTCATGTTGTAAGCATCACAGTTAGATGATCTACACCAGAAATAGTAATACTGCAGCTTACTGTAAAGTGATTTCAGATAAATAGATGAGTGTTGGAATAAGGATAGTTGTTCAACTCCCTGACTTCACCAGTGAGGCACAGACCAAAGTTATAAAATCTGGGATTTCCATGCCAGCAGAAAGCTGCATGCTCCAGGCAGCTTTCAGCTGAAGCGCAGAAAAGATAAGTGTCATCAGCAAACCACCTGAACACTACAGCGGGCAGCACTCCCTGCTTGGCCTGCTACCTGCAGTGTGCTGCCCTCAGAAAGGGGAGGGGGAACAAGAACGAGTACATATACGAGCTTCACACAGGATTAAACTAAAGGGAAGCTTGCTCAAGCAGTAGTTGTACAGTGGGAGACTGCAACCCACACCAAGCATTCTTCACCCTTAAATCTGAGAAGGGTTAAGTCAACATAACCTTTTTATAAATCTTGTGAAGCTGCATCCTCCCAGATCAATCCTGCCTTGTCTATCATTCACTTTATGCCCTACTCAGTCTGGAGTGGTTTCTTTTTAAATAAGCAGCTTTGGTTAAAAAAAATCCACAAGTTTTTGATTTTGGTTTTCAGTAGAATTACCACTGACATCAAAACAGGATGGTATGCATTTCAGCTTGTAATTTATGTGACCAGCACCTGCGTTTTAAATATTGGGGCAAAAGCAGTCAGCTATTCCACGCAAATCAGGTGCACTTCTTATTCACCTCATGAGATGGATGACTCCTTCATTAGATAAGAAGTGCTCAGACTTTCCTCACCACACGATGAAGTGTTAAAAGTCATACACAAATAAAGCTTATCATTAGAAAGAGAAAGCTGTATGAAACAAACAGCAATGGAAGTTTTGAGAGACAGAGCGCAGCTAGAAACCTCAAGCAAACCTATATTTTAAAGAACAACATCTGCTACAATAATCAAAAGCAAATCCCCAAGGCAGGATTCTATGAACCTACACTGTGAGTGCATCACTTTTTTGCCAGAATGGAAAAGGGGTAAAGAAGAAAACAATGAGCAAATAGATATTATCAGAGTGCTACTGCTGAAGGCAACAACACAAGCAAGAGAAAAAAGTTTCCAATAGGCTCCCCAAAGGAAGGGATTTCTTGATTAAAAACATGGAATCTCTCAAAAATCTCTCAACATTTCTCATAATTGCTCTAGCATTAAAAAGAAAAAAAGACAGGGCACTCCAAATGCTGGTGAGATTTCTGGCTAAATAAGAATTTTTGAATTTTAATTGGATAACTAAAAAATTGTCAGAAGTGGCTTAGAAAAAAAAAAGTTTAGAAAACCATTGTCATAGTTTCTACTTTGATAACTTACATATAAAGTCTGTTCTTTAAAGTACCTTTTTCTATACAAACGGTAGTTTCAGAAAGCATTTCATGAATTATAAGTTATTACATTCCTATGTTCTTCTATATTACAGTTTTAATTAAGAAGTTTCCGGCGTTTGATCCTCACTCAAGTATAAGCAAATTAAAGAACACACCAACTGAAGACAAGAAAGAGCTTCTGAGAAGAAACCATCCATACAGATTCTCAAAAGAGAATCTGTAGAGGGGAGCAAGACAAGGAATAAAGCTTTGTGGATTCTATCAGCAATATACACTGAAATGAAAGAAAAAATTCTTCACACATTGTTACAGGCCAAAACAGCCTTGGAAAGTTTTTGCTTAATTCACTGTGAATTTAAAAATAAAATAATTGATTCAGGTACAGGCAGAAATAGAATCTAAACAATCCAACACAAGTAAATCTCCTTTCCTCTCCTTCCACAGACTCAAGCCAAATACATTCCTACCATCACCTCCCCCTATACCTGGCTCTTAACAACTCTCTGAGAAGAGAAAGTGCAAAGGGAGGTGCTGCTTATTCCCTTCACCAGAAGGGTGGTTGAATATTGGAACAGACTACATAGAGAGGTGGTTGATTGACCCTATAGCTGTCAGTATTCAACAGGTGTGTTGAAGAGAGCTTTCAAGGGCTGAAAGATAAATATTTTGTGTTTGAGTGCTGCTGCTCAGCCCCTTCCCCCCATGAATAAATAAATACTGATCACCATAAGAAGTTACTGCATCTCAGGATGGCTGATAAATCAGAACAAATGCAAATATAAGAATTGTGTAGTCCTACTTCCCTGGAAGCAGTGAAATTGCTTCTGATAAATTCTTTGTGACACCAGGCCAAGCATTATTAGGAGCGCTGATAATCATAAAAAGAAAAAAGTTAACTCACCCAACTCAGGATATGGCACTACCTACAAAACATTCCTCAAGAAAATGTCTTCATCCAGGCAACATTCTCATTTTGTGGACTAGCTGTTAAATGAGGCCAGGAAGGGACAGATCTTGGCCTTCACCTCTGGGATGCACAGGTGAATTTCTTGCACCTGTGCTTCCTGGGCCAGCCACCCCCTTAACCAGATGCTCAATTATCAGTTCAGGCCATGACATGAGTTCTCTTATACCTACCAAAATTGAATTAAAAGATATATACATGGGGTTTTCCTGAGGATGGAGCTCTAATCTTGGTGATAATGCCCTTCTTTCTCCTTTGAGCTTGAAATGAATTGTTGCTCTTTTTGTGTAGGTTGTGTAAAACAATGTGATCTCTTAATATGAGATTTTAATATCCTCTTTAAGCAGCACTTTACAGAATGACAGAATGCAGTTACTGTATGTTCAGATTTTTGAATCTTCACAATAGCTCTTAATTAAAGACATGATACTGTCTGCCTTCAGGAGGTTTTTTCCCAAGTACGTATGCCAAATTAATTTTGAAGCAAGCTGAAACAAACATTTCTCTTATAAGTCTCAGGGATTTCTGTGGTAAATGTCTTAAGTCTTGGTAGGATTTCAAAAGTTTTTTCCTCTCCTTACCACAGAAGATTTCTCTGACAGAGGAAGTAGAATAAACTGTTCCCAACAGTAACAGCATAAAAAAGTATTATTTTAGATAAAATAAATGATGAAAGTTTTACCCAATAATGTACACAAAATATTCTGCAATTCATAAAGATCTTTAATCTGATCAGTCATGAAAAGTGATGATCCAGGATATGTATTTGGGCTCTCAAAACAGATCCATAGACTTTAAAATCAATAATCAATAGAGTATAAAACCAAGACTCATGAAGAGAAAAATTGTTTTTGGTTCATAAGCATATCAGGTGTTTGATCAGGTGTCTGGTAGACTGGCTAATTTAGAAACATAGAATCCTTGGAGTCAGAAGGGTCCTTTAAAGGTGATTCACAACTAGATCAGGCTGCTCAGAGCCTGGTCCAGGATGATCTTGTATGTCTCCAGGGGTTCCATCTCCATTCCATCTCTGGGCAACCTGTTTCAGTGACTCAACACCCTCACTGTAAAAGACTTTTTCATTATATCCAACATATTTCTTATCCTCCAAAAGCTAGTCCAAGATAATAAACGAATTGACTGTGTCATTTCTACAGATCATGCATGGGTCAACTTTGAAAGAAAATATTAGATAACGCTAAAGTTATCTCCATATAGTTATGAACATGAAGAATTCACTGGATCATTAGGTGCCCCATATATAATAGTATCTAAACAAATAAAGCTATAATTTTTTTGTATACTGAATAAAACTGGAGTAATAGTTATTTGTTCAGGTGATTTTCTAGCTACATTCAAACTATCCATAAACATCAGAACACTGGGTGACTGTACAGCACAACTTGTTCTCTAGCTGCAACACTCAAGCTCTTCTATCATTTGACCTGCTGATGTGACTTATATGCTCTTTAAATAGACTAAGGAAAACAAAATTCAGTAGCTTTGCAAGTTTTCTGAGAGTTCAACATTATGTTGAGTTGGTGGAAAAGTTGGATGATTGCAAGGTGTGAAGTGATATTATTGTCCTTGTGTACCACTGAAATAGAAATTATGTCCCCCTATAAATAGAAATTTCCCTCTAAGTTGAGAAATAACAGAAAAGAACTAGACAAATCTTTTTTTGGGTGGTTTTAGAGTACTACACTCTCAAAAGGTAAGCACTTAGGGCACTACACAAAACTGATTTTCAGTCTGCTTTACAGACTATAGTGCAGTTTGCTTTCTACTTAGATAGTAGTAAAAAACACCCCACATCTGCACATTTTGTAGCATATGAAGAAGTCAGAGCATTAGTTTTATTTGCATTGCAATGATTCAGCATTAGTGGTGGACATAATCGGGCCAAAAACAAGAGGAGGTTGCAGCCTGTTCCACAGAGTAAACTTAACCTCCTTACCCGATATTTTTTAAACGAAATCTATCATGTATAAAGAATTGCATACATCTAGATTAGCAAGATTTCTGGCTGTATTTTTGCTAACATATCCTCCCTGATTTTTTTTCCTTCCCACAATGGATTTAAAAGAATATTTATATTCTCTGTTTACATTTACATGCAGGATGTTATCTCCTGTTTGCTCATTCTTAGGCAAAGACTTCTAGACTGAACATCTTCATTTAGTTTGATCTTTCTACAGGTTATATTCTCTAAGTATTTAATTGTCATAGATCTATCTCCAATTGCGGTTGCAATTGTTGAATTGCGTCCATTTTTTACAACTCAAAATTGCTTTCAGTTATATCTTCTGTACTTCTAGCCTTCTTCTGCTTCACATTTTCTGTAACTTTTCTTTTTCTTGCTGAACACTGAATACCAGTGAACACCAGACACAATATCCCTCAGAAATCTATTTACATGTTCCTCTATTGAAAGGGTGAACTTTTAACAGATTTCTGCGCAGTTTTAAGCTAATTTTGCAGAAATTTTCCTAACTTGCATTTAAATATCGCATCCAAAAGATATCAAAACTTTTAGGAAACACATGTTGCACAAAATATACCGCATTCCAGCACAGAAGGCAATTGGGATCATTACTTCCTCTCAATAACATAATTTTAGTTGTTTAGTTGTTATTTTCTAGATTTCTACTATATTTATAGAAATAGGTTGAAGGCTTTCCAGTTAACAAATGTCTCTGATGAGCAGCTCTTTATGCTTTGACCTTCAGGTCTATGTCCCCGAATATTTATGTAATTCCTTTAAATTTGTCCTTCATAATTACACTACAGCTATGAAATTTCACATGGACTTATTTCAGCCTAAGAGCTCATCATTTTCAAATTTTGGCTTGAAAACATGTACGTAATGTACTGCCAGATGGAAAAAAAAAATGTGAGATGCAATACATTACAAAAATTCAGATTCATGCAATGCACTTAGAATAATATAGGTTTGTTTCTTGTAATGGAGATGTGTAAAATGAAAATCTATTCAGGTAAGGGATTATTTTATCACTTATGAAGGTGGGCAATTAAATTTTATGCTTGGTAGTCCCGTGTACCTAAAGATGAGGAGCACCAGAAAACAAAGCATTCATCACCCAAGGCCCCAAAGTGTTACCCACACTGAACTTCTACAAATGGAGACAGACAAAAACTTCTTCACTCGTTTCCTGTCCAGCTCATGCCAGTTTATATGTAAGTATACTGTATCTATATAGATATCTGCTTTAATGAGGAAATCTTTATTTGGTGGAATAAAACATATATAAAAACTGTATTCAACTTTTTTTTAAATATAGAAACTATATGAAATCACAGCAGCAATGTGAATAGAGCCCTTTATCCACTAAAAATCCAGTTCTTCTCTGATCCTTGACTTACTACAAAATTTGAGGGGTTAAAGAAGCAGAAGAAATGTTTTACAGCACGGTAGTTTGGGACCATCTGAATCTACACCACATTCAAGAAGAAACTAAAGAACACTAGGAATCTGTTAAGCAAAGTGTGCTGCCCAACACCAGGCAAAGGAGGTAAGGAGGTAAATCTTGTTAGTGTCAATGGAAACTAATAGCTACATTTGCCACATTACATTAATATCACTCCTGGTTTATAACTTTACCAACAGAACAGAGAGGCGTGACTTGCTTGTTCATTATTGTGGTAATATATCATTAAGTGAGACTTCAGATGAAACCTGAGTCACAATGGTCTTTGCTGAGCGAAGCTTGAAATTCAAGAGGTGGGGTAAAGAAGAAAGAGGAAAATAAAAATGCATTTACAGTGACAAATCTTTTCGTGGCCATATCTCTCACTTTCTAATTCTCCATGGCTTCCTCCTTTGTTATAAATTGTCTTCAAACAGATGGCAATAAAGCTTTGTCTCTGCTCTAATTTCCTACAAAGTAGGGTGGTCTGACAGATGCTATCTCTTTTCTTTTTTCATTCTTTATTATTACAGAAGCTTTCAATTCGTATCTTAGAACTGACTGCTGGAATACTTTCAAAAAATATATGGTTTTGGAAACTTAAAGTAAAATTTACATTTCTCAATGATTAAGCAGTTATAGTCAACTCCCTAGTATATCTATCTCATCTCAGTGCTCACAAATATTTCCAGCATGTAGAACTGTGCATTTATATAAATATATATAGATGATATATATATTCAGGCAGTGAATTCAGGGAGAAACTAGTATAACAAATGTAAATTTACCAAAGACAAACTGAAATCAAATGAGTATTTTCTAAGGACAAGCAGATCAATTTTGAGACAGAATAGCAGGTGTTTACCGACAGAATTGTGAGTTTTTGAAACCAGCAAAGAGCAGGTACATTATATAGTGTTGTACAGTCATAAGTTACCATAGCTTTGGAAAAAAAAAACAGGGCTGCCAACTGCTACTGACTTTCTGAGCAAGCAGTTCGAGAGTTCTGACGAGAACAATTGATGAAAGCTACAATTTCATCTAACAAGATAAATGTAATCACATTAGTATGCATCAAGATTTTAAGCACTGCATTCACATATAGATAGGACATATTTAATTCAGTGAGACACAAAAGAATTCTGTTCTCTGTTATGGTTGTAAATCTAAAATATATCTGTTGGTGTGTCTACTTCACAATGCAAACATTGTTTCTTTCATCTAGCTGCTCCTCTCCAGTCTGGAGAATGACTAAGGTATTTTATTCATCTTCTTCATATTCATCATCGTCTCTACTGCAATCCCTAATGATATTACAAAACACAGCCAAAATTTTCTCATAATAATTTTTGCTGAAGTATGTTAATAAGATATTGAAAATAGAGGTTGGGTTAATGATTAAACTGAGATCAAGAAGTTAGTTTTCTTAGCCTTATTTTCCTTCCTCCTTCTGGAGGAATGGAGACATATAGACTAATTACTCAGTGCCCTTTAAAAGACCGCAGTATCCATTCCTTCTTTTTCAGAAGAAAGAAATCAGTACTAAGTAATTGCTTAAAAAAAAAAAAAAAAAAAAAAAAAAGGGTGAGTGGGTGTGTTAAGATACCTCATGATGGGATTCATTCTTCATTTTCAGTGCAGCAGACCAAAACAATTAGATGAACATGGTGTCATAACACAGCTGACTGTACTTATGCTTTCATCGGTATTCAATGGAACAATGGCTATAATTCTGAGTCATTGCAGCTTGGTCATACGGAAATCAATACTACCACCACCATGTCTACTGGGACAAATAATATAAGATGAATTTTCTGTTTATCAGAAAGTCAAGCTATGGTTGCCTTTTTTAAACAGTTTAGCTTTTTAGTTTGTTGGCAGAGGGATGAGTTAACTAGAAACATCTTTAATTACTTTTTCTGTCATTTGACAAATCTGATTATTATCAAGGGAAATTAGACATTCAAAAGTAATAAAAGAAAGTAGGACTTTCTATTCCAAGCTATGTCAGAGGTCTTCTATACAAGAATAAGTGAAAAGACTTATCAGATGGTTTCTAATTGAAGAGGAAAAAAACAGAATACAGTTTAATAAAAGCTATGCATGCTTTAAGAATACCTTCTGTTATTTTTTCATATCATACCTAAGGCATTAATTTTATTCAATTTGCCTTTAGAATGGGGCATAGGAATACCATTTCACAGAAATCATCATTTTTTTAATCCATTATATTTCTGAAGTGAGTAGAATGCTTGCATGCTGCAACAATGCCTTACATTTAGTTTCAATAGCATTAGCGAGATTGAAAGTCCTTACTCAGACTTCAGTAAAAAATAAATTCATGAAATTAAAATCACCATAGTTCCATTGTTTCTTAGCAACACCTTCAGACCACCAGAGGAGAAAAACAGTCTTTGTTTATCAACCCATTTCCTTGTTTTCGTATCCAAAAAAGTAATTTGTCAATCAATAATGAAATAACTGCTGAGATACGAAAAAAATATGAAGCTAACAGGTGAATAAATTAATTGCAAATTCTGCCAAAGAACAAAATATTAGACAAGACCAAAACTTGTACATTGTCCAGTAAGTGGGCCATAGTCATCCACATCAAGATCAGTTTCAAGGCAGAATTAATTTAATACTTTTCTGGCTCTTTGTTTTTCTCTTATCTTTTCTATTTATTGTGGGAAGCACTGTTTCATGCACTTTCCAAGGCTGGGATGAAGTGCACAAACAAGATATTACATTTCTGCGTTATTTAATATATTTTATTTAACAAGTCCATTTATTATATATCTACCTTCGTTAGCAGGTATTTATTAGGCCCAGGATGGAATAACTATGCATTTTCCTCAAGTTCCCACTTATACTTTTTATTGGAAAACAGGTTTAAAAATCTGTACAAAAGTACAGTTTTCAGATACACAGGTGGTAGGTAACACTAGCAGATTGCATGTATTAATAATGTGGCTTTAAGTAATGTGTTGACACTCTGGGCCAACTGACAGAAGAGTTCTCAAAATATTGTAATGGTAGCTCCAAAGATTCAGGAACAGACTGCAATATCAAAAACTAAGATTATATAGCAAAGTGACTGGAATAGAGCACCAGAACCAAAATTTGGTCATGCCAAATACTGCTTATAGGAATACCCAAAGGTAAATGAATGAGGCTAATAAAACAGCGAAGGTGAAGAAGAAAGATTAATTCTTCTACAATTTTTTTTCTACAAAATTGCAACATATAAATTTCTCTTAGAAATATTTAAGCTCTCCAGCATGGAGTGCATTTGAAAACATTATCATTGTTTTCAGCAGTCATGTTCTTACTTTGCAAGCAACACAATTTATACAAAACAGATCCCACTTTTAATAAATAAATAAAATCATGCTAATGACAAAGCCTGTATTAGTAACTGAGGTAGTTCATACACTAATATCACCAGAAAGTACCACCGTATCTTTTCCGGTTCAGCGTAGAAATAAACATTATAATAATTTAGAGCTTATTCTGTCTTTCCTCTAAAGAAAAATCTGTTCAAGACTATTGGAAAGAATGACATGGTACTTAGTCCTAAAGAAATATGTTTCTTTTCTCCTGACTGTACATGTTTCAAAGTTAAAAGGATGCATGTGAAAATAGGGAAGGAGTTTAACAGCAGAGTTTTGTTTCCTTTTGGGAGGTCACAAAAAAACTCAGCAAGATGACTCAGTCTCCCAGTCAGATCTGTTCTCTTCCTGACTATGCTCTTAGCTCCTTGTAAGCTGTACAACTTGAGTTAGCTTGTTCTAAATACAGTAAGCAGAGCTCAAAAACCTGATTTTGCTGTTGACTCTATCTACACATCTATATGATCTTTATCTTCAGTTTTGCTCTGAGAAAGGCTAGACTTCCGAGCACATTTCAAGCCTAAACAATCACACACACAAAAAAAAAAACCCAAAAAAACAAACAAACCAAAACAAAAAACCTATGAAATATTAATTTAAAATAAATAGAAATTCCTGTGTTATGCTCTACCCTTCTCTCATCCTCTCTCTCTCAAAAAATAAACAAAATAAAAATAAACAAAATCAAAACAACAAAACAAGTTGACCTACCAAAAAATAGTGTAATTCACTCATGTAATCGCAAGATACTCTTTGAATCCACAGTCCTTCATGTTTCATATGTCTCTGTTTATAAGTCCTTATTGGTTTTCAGGCTACATTGCTACTAAGCTTATTTGAAGGAGTCACTGGAATTTAGTGTGTAACAGAGAAAGAGTCTCCCAGCTGCTCACCCAATTGAATATCAGGGACAGTATCTATCCTTCGGACAATTATTCCAAGTCAGAAGCGGAACCTGAAGGAAGAGCTGGCATATACATTCTGTTTCTCAGTCTTTAGGTATCATGCTCCTTTCTCTTCACCTCCTCCTTCTCCAGTCTTATTTCTCAATAGCTGCCTTTCCGGGAACCACAGACTCCTAGAGAGAGATTTAGTTTGACATTAGAGTATCCACATTTGGGACTATCTAAGCTCAAGATTAGAATATCCATACTTGAATACACCTAAGTTCCTGAGATAGTCAAGGAAACTGTTGTCAGCACAGTTAATGGCAACATATACGGTGCAATCAGTGAAGATCAGCATTCAGCGTTGGTTCTTTTTTTCCCCTCACCAATTAGTAAGCACATGCTTTAGGGGAAACTAAATTTCACAGGATGTCCGAGGTTCATTGACTCTCTATTGCTAATGATAGTAGTAGGAGTCTCCTAGAACTTTATAAATAGACACGGCAGTTCAGAAGCTTTAATTAGGAGCTGAATCCCACCCCTGCTGACTTAATTTGGAAGGCAGCTTATTCTGCACTTTGCAAAATAATGGGAGGAAGACAACATGTAGGCAAAGGAAAATTGGCTAGCCATAAGAAGTCACTGAGAAGCAAAATTCCAGATAATACAACGTGAGTGAGTGTTACAGTGTTACATATTACAGTCCTGGTTAAAATGGAAATTTGGAGGAAAAAATAATAATATTCCCAAATGCTGTATTTTGTTAGATAATTTGTGCTTGATTTTTCATTTGAACACTTAAATACCCTCTTTCTATTCTCTTCGAGAGGATGTTAAGACCTTAAGAGCAATGAAACAGCAATGGAATACAAGAATTTTTAGTTAACAGTCATTTTCTTCTAGAGCATTTGGAAGGTACAGTTTTAGACAAGTTTATTTTTAAATCTGGGAGTAACATACAGTTTCAGTAAGAATAGTGGAGTTTCATACAAAGAAGTCAGCAATTACCTGCATTATGACTGCTTATATAAAAAAAATAAAGCAAATTAAGGAATATCTTGGATATGCAGCAGCCATCCCTCTCCCTTTCTATCAACACAGTCAGGGATAAGGTACAATATAACCTCTTGACCTAGACTGGAAAAAGTACCTACTAGAAATACAGTAACAATTGCGTGCTGCCTGGGAGACAGGATGAGTATATTGGCTTTCCATGACATTATGCTTATATATAAAGATTAATTTATGTCGACACTGTTCTTGGCTGTCTGCATTCACAGGCAGGAATGTAGAGTTCATTTAACTGGATGAATTTCAAGTGATACTAGAAACTTCTGCCAATGATCAAATTGAATCTTCCCAGAATTAACAAGACAAGGGTCGTTCCTGCAGAGAAATGTTGAAAGGTTTGACAGCCAATTGCTGACCTCTGCTAGAGTGAATACATGTTTTAGAGTAAAAGGCAGGAATGCTCAATAGCTCAATTACATTAACTATTTCTGTTTCCCTTTTTAGAATGTCTGATTAAAGAAATTTTGCTCTGATGATTTATATTACCATGACAAGCACCCCAGGAGAATTTATCTCCCCAAAGAATGCTGAATTTATCCATGACAA
Source organism: Lagopus muta (assembly GCF_023343835.1). NCBI lineage: Eukaryota > Metazoa > Chordata > Aves > Galliformes > Phasianidae > Lagopus > Lagopus muta. Next base: position 44,598,542 of record NC_064436.1, on the reverse strand, counting down.
GGGTTTTCTCTGAAGAGTTATCTACTCCGTAGATTTTTAGTTTGTGTCAGTCATACTTCGTCAGACTAAGAAGTGATACTCTGCAGTGAGAGGTTGCTCATATGCCATTTCCTTCAATAGTGAATCAAGATAACTTTCTGATCAAATTAGTCCAATTAAATCAGTCACATTTTTAACATGTACTATATCACTAGAAGTCATGATATAATCTTTTATCTTAGTTTCTCAACTGATAGCACTTTTTTCCAATGTTCTTACTGATCATCCTTGACACTTTATTTCTCATTTATGTTCTTTCTTCTTGAGTCAGACTCTGTCCCTACACATTGTTGAGTGGCAAGGGAGACAAAATAAGATGAAACTCAAGCAGCAGATATAACTGTACTTAAAGTATTGCTTTAAATACCTCACCTGGAAAAGTCAGTCTACTCTTATCTAAAACTAGAAAAGTAATACATTATTTACAGTAATTTCCACACCATTATCATTTGTACATAAATAAAACAAAGTAAAACAGTATTAGAAAAACATTAATGAAAGGATGTGTTCAGCAGGTGTTTACATCTCCATTGTCTAGAAATTGAGCAAAATGTGATCCTTCACATTTTCTCCTGTTCTCCTAGAATAGATCAGAATTCTAGATTAGATGAAAGGATGGAATTTTTTTATGGTGTATATATCTGACACATTAGTAAAGATAGAAGATTGCAGTAATGTTTCAAGGTCATGTCATATAACATTTGTTTATAATAAGTTGTCAACAAAAAATATTTCAGCAACCCTAAAGTATTTTGACAAATATGTAGAACAGCACTGAATATAGACTTCTACATTTGAAAAAATATGGTGTATTTATCCATATTTGACACACATATTTGACAATCTCTTTGAAATCAGCAATGCTGAATAGGGAATAAACCTGCACAGGTTTGCATGCTGAGTGTATTTCAAAGACAGCATCAAATTAAGTTAATTTCAAGCTATCTACTGTACATCTAATGCTAGAGACTTTCTTATTTACCACTTACACACATTCACTGTGGTTGTTTATCGCCAACTTGAGTCAAACTTCCTGCCATTTAGCTCTCTAACGTAGCCATATTTTATTTTTTACTTCGCATACATTGAGAGCATGCAAAGCCAGATCAGCACATCGTAATTTTTTCTCCCCATAAATACCAGTATTTACAGTCCTAATACAATACCTACTTACAGACTTTCTTATTTCAGGAAAATCTGTCCTGTGGTTACAATTCAGCCACATAATCTGGTGAGTTTAAATCACTTGGTGATCTTATTCATTAAGACAAATGCATGATTTCTTGTGAAAGGTTTTTCTGTCTTTTCTTGCTAGGCTAACTTTTGCCTTCAAAAGTTTAGACACTGAAGAAAAGTGGAAATTCAATATCTACATAGGTTGCTGCAAAAGCAGTGACTATTTATTTCCAAGGAAACTTCAACAGCTATAAAAAGAAAAAAGCCACTAGTTTACAAAATAAATTCTCAACTATAAAACACTGTTTTTCAACGTGGCCACCACCAACATTGCTAGTGATGAACAAGAGACTTCACTCGGCACTTGTGAAAATCTGCACCAGCAGAGATGACCCACTGTCACTGTTGCCACTGCTGAAACACCACTCATCTCACTGTGCTCATATCCATTGTTTGATCTCCATAAACATTCTGTAAGTACTGATGAATGTCAACAGATAAAATTTTTACCTTTTCTCCACCTGCACTTCTGTGTCAGATGCTAGTTTGTCAGACTGCCCCTTTGCTGCCACCTGTCACAGAGCAACAAGATGTAATGGAATGTTGGTGGGAATGTTCCACCTCTCCTGCCATACCATCGACATCTACCTCTCATGTTGTGGAACTACATAATAAAATAAGAGGTGTTACTTCCATGGCAGCCCTCATTACAAAAAAAAAAAAAAAAAAAAAAAAAGCTCTTGTGTATACTAAGAATGTATTACGCATTTGTATTTTAAAGCTGCAAAGCTAAGACCAGACAGTAAGAAGACTCATTAAATCCTGTGCGCACACAAGAAGATGTCAGACTAGCTCTAAATGTATGAAACACCACATTTTCCTCTATAGTACCACTCTTTAGCTTCCAAAGCAAAAAAAGAAAACAAAACAAAAACCTCACACAGCTCAGAAAAAAATTAAAGATGGCTAGTAGCTAGTTAATGAAAACGCACTTAAAGAACAGCATAATTTAACTTTCAAATGGTCATTATTAATTAAAAAAAAAAAAATGCAGAGAAAGGAGAAAGGCCAAGAAGTTTGTTCAGTTTTAATCACAGTAATACCTATCAGATACAGCCAGGATTCATATTACCATCTACGTGATAACTTAGCAGCAACTCCCTAACACATCCTACTGACTCTATGCAATAAATTTTTTTTCAGAAGCTTTTAAATTGAGTTCTTTTTGGTATAAGAAAAATACATGTGAAAAACACTAGATGCATCTTAAACAAATTTTGAATTTCCCTTGCAATCTCAAAAGATATTGCAGCGTCAGGTAAGAGCTATATTTTTCCTTCTGTTAAGCAATATTTTCCCTTCAGTATCATTCCACAGAAGAGTGTGAAATGACTAGAGCAATACCTTCTGTTTCTGTTTTCCTCTTTAAGAGGAAAGAGGTTTGGATATCATCTTCCTTATTTTTGTTTGCTTACTCTTTTTTTTTTTTTTTTTTTTTTTTTTGTTATTAAATCGGAGGAGTGCAGCTGTGCCTGAATAAAATAATTGGAGCTAAGAAACTCATTTCATTGTATGCACCAAGTATGTTATTCTCTTGCACATAGATTACAGCATCCAGAATAAGTCTACTCAACTATTTTATGGATAAATTTTTGAAGCCAGATAATTTTTACTATAATTTCATTACCAGTATTTGGCTTCAGTTGTGCTACTTGATCTGAACTCTTGATCTGAACTCTACCAAGAGTTACATACTCCTTTAATTTCTACGAGCTGTGGCAGGCAGATAAAAACATATTCAGGTTAGATATTAGGAAGTTACTTCTCAGAAAGAGTGCTGAGGCATTGGAATTGGTTGCCCAGAGAGGTTGTGAATTCATCATTCCTGAAGGTTTCCAAGGGAAAGACAGATGTTTTAGTGGGCACAGTAGTGATGGGTTATGGTTGGACTAAATGATTTTAGTGGTCTTTTCCAACCTTAATGATTCCATGGTATAAAATCATAAAAGCAAATACCATGTTTTCTTCAAATCGAATTTACCATTTGTAAAAGTACTCCTGCTCTAAATGGTGTGAAGGGCCATTTAAGAATGCTGCTTATTTACAACTAGATATAAAAAGCTGTCACACACTAAGAACTTTTGTTTATATAGAAACACCTCAAATAATAGAATGTATGTTGCAAATATGTTACTGCCCAAACCAGTAAGCCTTAATCTAGAGCTACGGACTTCTGTGAAGCCAACTGGAGAAGATCAGAGGACAGAGAGTCCAATGGGGACACTGAGCCTCTTAGCAGACAGCATTCACTTGTTTCACTTCCACTTTCACTTCATTTTCTTTGCTTCTTTGTTTGCATTAAGCATCAGAGGTTTATCAGGCAGTGCTATTCACACTCCATGCCGAGAGATGAACAGCTGAAGAGGAGGAAAAGCTGGAGAAAATCCAGGAGCTGTGCAGGGATAGATTATTGTGGGTACAACAGACTTGAAAAAGATTAATGAGCCCACAGTGAGAAGTATGGACTACCACTATTAAAGAGATCACATCACTGTGAAGGTGGAGACAAGGAAATCTCAATCAGTACATTACAGATACCACCTGCAAAGTAAAGGGAAAAACTGTGATGCAGCCCTGATCATTTAAAAAAAAGTTGCAACATAATACTCTGTTGGTATTTGGCTAGTATTAAATAGTTGAGAATACAACATTTTTCCTTTACTTCTACTAAAGTAATTTACACTTTGTCATGGTTTTATGATTTTTGGTTATAAGTATTCCACATCATAACATCATGTAGTGCACTGGGAGTTAAGGTGTTAATGCTCCAGTTCCAGGTACCTGTCCGGAAAAGAACTACATTCCCCGGAGGGCTTTGCAGCTAGAGAGGAGATATAACTCCTGGCAAGGTCACCTGATGCTCTCTTCATCAGCTCTTTCTTGTCTCCCTGCTGCTCAACCAGACTGCACATCTCACTCCAGCATTATGATGAGGCCTGTCCACCTTTCGGACATTCTCTCTCTTGTTATATTTGATTTATTAGCTTCAATTCTAATTATATTTTATTATAGTGCGTTATCTTGCATTCTGATACCATATTTAGAAAATTAGTTTTTCCTCAGATTGTTGCCGCTGTTTTTAATTATTTTGGGGTCCCCTATTTCCCTTTTCCAGAGGTGCAGATTTTGTGAAATACCTCCGCCCTGCTAGTCACGGAACCAGGCTGAACCAGCCCATAAAATGTTGACGCACTTGTAGTGACAGAATTTGTGTACTGGAAGATGGATACTAAGATTTTCATTTTACATGTAGAAAGTAGAACAATATGGGGAAGGTATGTTCCTCCTGAGATATCATGCACGAAATGTACTACGTTTTCAATCACATGTGCTATACAGTTGATTTGTGAAATATCACTTACATTGGACATTCATACGTGACACAGATTTTGTACGCAAGTGAATATTCGATCTGAGAAAAGACTCAAACGAGATCTGTAAGTCTACATATACCGTTAATTATTTTCAGAATTAGATTAGCACTCAAACAAAAAGTTATGATGAGAACAATTCTTTGCCCCCAAAATACTGTATTTTATATAAACTGCTTTAAAGGTGTACAAACACATGCATGAGACAAAAAAAAAAAAAAAAAAATTACCACAGTCTGAACACTCAGAAAAATCTGTTCCCAGGGATCCATTCCTTGTAATAAGAATTGAAGATAAAATGAATTTACTCCAAGATATTTTCAGAATACAGCCTTCAATTTTATGAACAATTTCTGGCTATTTTCCTTCCAGATGCTGAAAGAAAAATTCCCACAGAGGGTTGAATCAGACATTGTTAACTGTAATGGAATATAAAACCCAGTAAATAAGAGCAGTGCTATTGTTAAGGAGTCTTTCAACTGCCTATTTGTGTAAGCATGGATAAAGATGTGATATTTCCCTTGACAATGTCAGACAGAAATATTAAGCAAAAGTTCAAGTTCTTTAAAGTCCCTTTTGACTTTTTACAAGACTTTATACACTGACAGCATTTATCAGTTACAGATGCAATGATGAAAGGAAGAAACTGAAGATAATAATACATACACTTTTCATTCTGTTTTCATCTATGAAAACATTCAAAAAAATGGGAGAGAAATATCAAAAAATCTCCAAGTAAAACTCAAATTTTGTTGCTTCAGTTCGTAATTTCTGGAGTTCTACTAGGTTAAAGGACCTTTTAGAACATTAGGTGATGTACAATTTTCCTTCTCAGGTAACTTATACATTCATTAAAATGACTATATGTAAAATTTCATTTAAATACTTTACATTTTCACAAATTGTGATTAAATGTTAAACATATAAAATAAATGCCAAAGGTTTTCCACAGTGCTTGTTGTCTAAAATATTACTAGACCTTTTTGAAGAGGTCTGTTTCAGCAACATTTTACCTTTATAAAGTAGAGAGAGCCCAGAAAAAACTGAAGATACTCAGAAGTACTCACCACATACGTGCTATGCCCTCAAGATTGTACCTGTAAAGCTAAGTAAAAATAGTAAGACATGCACATTTAATATGAGTAGCTCATTTTGATGCTATTTTCATTTTATCATTGGAGTAGAGAAATTCAGCAATAACAGTGGTGAAGCACCCCAGCTCATACAAGCATTCAGTAATAAGCTGCTCCAGTTGCATCTTGAACCACATTTTCTTTCTTTTTCTGTACCTTTCTATAGTTATCTAACAAATGCCCAAAAGACAAGTTATTCAATGCCAAAAATTGTCTAAGTAAGATCTGAAATGCTTTAGCATCCATTTTAACCCAAGTAAAACACAAATCTAATGAAGATGTGAATACTGCCATATTCTTAATGAAAAATGATTTTAAGAGGTAGCAGTAAAATTCAAAATAAATTAATTTACTACTCAGTGTAAGAAACTAATGAAGATTTACCTATTTTGATCATAGCCTTTCAGACTCTGGAGAAGAAGTAGGAAAACAAGCATCTAAGACAAGTTGAAGCTATTTCTGTATCACCTTCAATTTTTAAGTTGATGAATCTGTCAATTAATTGAAATTGCTAAACCATCCTTAACCTATGTTTTTCAATATTTTAATAACTGTAATTTGTGAAATACTAGTGCAAACAAAAAGATAAAAGTATCCTATTCTGGATATTTATTCATTAATCCAAAGGGACTAGAAATGTTATTGTGCACTTATACAGTTCTAACGTTCCTGAAATGATGAACTGTTTTAAGTTACCCTGCTGGGTTCACTACACAGTGCTAAGCTATCCATATAATTTTAGAAAGCCTAGCAAAGCAGGACTCACAAACACAAATCCACTTCCTTAAGGAAAACTTACTTTCCCTGAATACTTTAAATTGTTGTAGTGTTATTTTGTATAATTTCCCCCCAAGCTTCCTAGTGCTCAGGTCTCCATATGGAATTCTGTTAATGCCTCTTTGATACGGTTAGCCAAAATAAATAACTGCACGGCTAGGATTGGCCCTGAAGATTTTGAAGATTTTACAATCTAGAAAGCCTACAGAAAAATGGACTGGATACACTATGGGGACCAGAGCTTTCTTATATATGTATCAACACAAAAATCAAAGGCACTGAGGTGAGCATGCCTAAAAAGGAAAGGTTGAAGGGATTTTGGTAGTGTCACTGATCACAGATTATTCTGTTAGATATGTAACAAAGCATATGGGCATATAAGTGCATACATTTTCATGACATGTCCTTTACTTAGGAGTTTCAGAGCCTTTACGTTTGTGCATACTAGGAAGGCTCTATGTCCCAGCATCTGGAGAGTCCAGACAGTGAGATGAAAATAGTTACTTTCCCATCTGAGATATCGAGCTGTGGCTGAGGACAGTGTGACAAACTCAAGTGTGTGTGTGTGTGTGTGTGTGTGTGTGTGTGTGTGTGTGTGTGTGAAGACTGCCTTTCATTTTCATCATCCTTTGCATCTCAATGTCTGATCTCCTTACTTCTAAGATTTCTAAATACTACAGAAATGGTAATGTCTATAAATAAAAACAAAGTGCATTTTCTTCAAATACTTTCTGATTTATCACTTTTATCCACAAAGTGTGCACTTTTTATAATCACCCTTTTCCTTAATCATCATGAACACAGAGCAACACCAAATATAACTGAAAAAAAAAGTATCACAAAAGACTAAAACAAATACTGTTTCATTTTTTCCTATTAGTTATGTATATGTATACATGTACATATATATATTTAGCTATCTAGACAGCTTTCAAAGCCCAGCCAGAAACACAATCCAAAAAAAACCTCTGACTCCTATAGAGTGGTGGTTTCCCCCATTTGCAGCCAGCACTGAAGGTTACAGCTGAAATTTAGCTTTCAGTATCACTCAACGTTATTTGTAAAACAACTGGAATACATAAAGTACAGAACTTAATGAACTACCTTGGCAAAACAATTTTCATTTTGTAAGATCAAAAGAGAACAGAAGTCATTAGAGTCATTACTTATTACATGTAAGACAATAAATGTAGCAGCAAATTTTCAAAACCTGAAGGCAGTAAGCCCAGAGAGCTCTCACACTAACCATACCAAGTTCATTAAACCCAAGATCTTCAGTCAAACCCTTAGCAATCAGTAGCTCGGGCACAGAGCTCACCATCTGGGTGGCTGCTGGCTGAGCTGCCTAGCTTTCTGGTTAGCCCCAGGGAGGTTGCCATTAACAAATCCAGCCAATGTAGTGCATCTCCTACCCCCCAGCAGATAGGACTGGTAGCCTAGTCCTTCTTCAGATAACTGAGGAAGACAACCAACAACAAAGCCAACCAGCTGGGGAAAATGAGCAACATGCCATCTCTCTCATCAAAGAGATGTGAGAAGGAAGCAGCTCAGCCAATGGCCCATCAGGTGGGCTGCACGAGGACCAGGTTATTTCAGTGATCCAAGAACTGTTTATTCAGGCCTCCTATCAGCTTTACAAAATATTTGGCAAGTTAAAAAAAAAAAAAAAAAAAAAAAAAGGGGGAGGTCCATGACCTAAAAATATTATTGCAAGTCTGAACAGCTAAAAACACCTACAGAGTGTAGATAGACTAAGTAAAGGAATACAAGACTATATGGAAGGAACAAGATTAAAATCTTACATAAACCATAAAGCTCTAGTGGGAAATACCCTGCCAGCACATTCCCCCTGACAGAGCTGTGCCTGGAATTCTGGATTCACACAGATCTGCCTGTGCTTAGAGAGCACTTGTGACAATTTCAGTGCTATATGAAGTAACACAGCAACAGCTCTACAGTCTATCTGCACCAGGCATTGTGGGGCAGCACTCTCTGTAGAAGCTAACTCTACTGCAGACAGTAGAGTTGCTACCACCCTGGTTCAAAGCTTCAGAGGTTCATTTTGTTATAGAAGTTGCCACCATCTTAGGATTTATCTCAGGTAGCTCCTTTGTGATGCTTTACCTTGTGAAGTAAGACCTCTACAGCCCAGGCGCTGCACAGGGGATGTGCTGTGGAGCACTAAGGTGGGCTGTGACATCTCCTCAGCAGCAGAAGTGGGGTGTAATATTCCCACAGTACTTTTCCTCTGTCCCAGTTTCTTGTGTGCTTTTTTTTTTTTTCTTTGAATCCCATGTCCTAAATTTTGAAAAACCAGGCTCTGAACAGTTTCAGCACTCCCGAACCTGCTCAGGAAAGAGAAAATACTTTGTACTTGAAAACCCACACAAAGAATTGGAGACAGCAAAGGAGCAGGATGACAGCATGTGAAGATAACAGTCTCTGTAAATGATTTCTGAAAACCTCTTCACAATAACCCAGCATCTTAACACCTTGCTATGTGCACAGATCTGTGATGTCAACCTGCGACACACCACCATCACTTTAGACCTTTAAAGAAAGGCTTTTCCCAGAGCCATGTGACATGTACCCTCCAGCTCCTCAGCAGGTACACCCTGGGGTGCAAAATGCTCAGAGAGCAGCAAATTGAATGGTTGAGAAGCATGTAGTGATGGCTCATGATCTCAGCAGGGGAAATACCTCTGTGGTTGCCACAATGTGCAATGTATTGCACAATGAAAGCTCTGCTGAAAGGAAAGTGTTGCTTCAGTAAGACAGACAGGGTGGTTTTGAATATCCTGACAAAATTAGTGCAAGCTACACACCATTACAGAAAGCTTTAAAAGCCTCTGTGATGTAGCAAACCATCTAGAATGGATAACTTCTGAGGAGGTGCTGCTGTCCTGTAGATCTACAGTACTGTCTTGCCGTATGATAAACACACTAGTCTTTTTTCAGTGCAGATTGTCAAGTATAAATGACAGAAGTAAAGAAAAGCTTTCATGCAAGTACACAAGCATAAGCTGCAACCCGTTTAGAACTGGACTGACCTTTTCAAGGCAGAAGAACCGTTTTTTTTATGGTGTTCCAATCCATATTTTCTTGGTCTGCTATTTCAAATAGCCAAAATACACTCTGTTAACTATTCAGCTTGACTCTCTTATTCTTAGCCATGCATTCTATTTTGAGGTCTGAAGTCATATGCAGAAACTTTAAAAACAATTAATCTTAACTAATCTTGAATTTCTATATGAGTCCAATATCACTGCTATGTAATATTTAACAATGCTTCTAGAAATAAAATACTTTCTTTCTCTCTTTCTCTCCCCAGCTTTGTGATAGCAGAACCCCAAAAACATTCTGCTTGTGTATGTAAATGAAGATGGCTCAAAGAAAGGATATCAAATGGATGGTATTCAAGCAGGCAAAAACATTAAATTGCAGCAGTTCCTTTTTTTTATTGTTATATTGGCTGATTAAATCTATCCAGTGTTGGGTTTTTTGTGGCTCATGACCACTGTTAAAAACAAATCCCTCTGCTGCTTTCCAAACAGCTATGGGAACCTAATTCACCATGACAGAGTTTAACATAGTGAGCCACTTGAGGACAATACTAAGATTAGAGTTTGTTCTGTCTTCTATTCTGGTAAGCCTGCTGCAACATTTTCCTCCTTTTTTACACGTTAGTAGTTTGGCCACCCTCAGATCTTTCCTCCTTTTCTCCAGTATGTGGTGCACTGTTCCTTGCACATCGTAGGATATTTCAAGGAAAACTTATACTTCCTTCCTGAGTCATGCCAGAGCTTAAGACCTACCCTAGCTTACTTGTACAGGTGAAATGGGAATTTTAAACTAGATCAATTTCCAAATTCAGTGAGCTCTTGCCTCTAACGTACATAAGCTTGACCAAAATGGTCACAGTGCTGCAGAAATGTTTGCACATGGGGTTGATATTAAAGGCAGAGGTGTTATTATCACAGGCCCACAGACTACATTGCTCAAGAAGCTGAAGTGTGCCACGGTACAATTTTAAAAATCTCTAATCATTACTCAACTTTTTGTTGTGGGTGTAGAAAGCAGAGAATCTTTGAGACTTCCACCTGGGCAGACACCTCTGTCAAATGCCAAATGTTTTATTGCATTATGGTTCCTTCCTTTGAACTAAAAAAAAAAAAAAAAAAAAAAAAAAGAAATCCCCCAAAACAACAAACCAACTCAAAAATAAACCATTCAAGTGACCTACTTGGCACATTCTGATGACAGACACTGTGACTCTTCCATCACCATCCCCAGATCATCTGAACACATATTTTCAATCAACACTTCCTCCTCAAAAGTCCTTTTCTGACCCTTTCATTTATTCTGAATCCTTCCAAAAGTTTATACAGTGTTTGCACTCTTCTCAAAATCTGCTGGATCCAGTAGCATTGCAGCTTTGCTGGCTCTTCTTAACTTCCTAAGCATTTCTAGCAATCTGTCTATCCATCAGACTACTCTCAAAGCTGTAAAAGACAAACAAGGGCTAACAGTGTGATGATTTTTTTTTCCTCGGTGCTTCCTTTCTTTGAATAGGGATCTTTTAACTGTCTCAGTTCTTTCAATAGTTTTCAAGCAACATTTTTTTCCTCCATGTTATAGGAGATTGACAGTTTAGCTAAAAGGAAATGAAATTCACCTGTTGCCATAGAGAAGTTTCCAATTGCCTTTATATTTGCCCTTACAGTTTGGCATACCTTAAATGGAAAATATTCTCTGTGAGCTAATGACTTGAGATAAGACTTATGCTCCTTTATTACTTATATACAACATTAGAACAAGGCAAGAGGCTTTAAATAAATTAAAAGATAATATCTTCTCTTTAAGACTCTTACTGGACACGAATTTGAAAAAAAAAAACACAAAACACAATGGTAATCTCAGTATGTGGACTGGACACAAAAACTAGAGGATAGCATAGGAGGTATACTAAGATACATATAATATAATGCATCCTTAGGCTGATCCAATTGTCTCAAAAGGATATAGTGTTGATGAGTGCGTCATCTCTCTGAGACAAAAGGTTTATCTGTTATGCAGTGACAGATCTGAGCTGCTCTGAATTGAGTTTGTGAATAGTGAGTACTGGCAAATACTTTGAGAAGTTTACAGTGTGAATATATTGAGACACCTTAGCTGTCTGACACAGGTAGGATGCAAAAAAAACCCCAAACAAACAAACAAAACAAACAAACACTCTATATATGAAAGAACTATTAAAGGACATATCCATAACCATTGAGTGATCAAAGCTTGATCTCTTCAACATACATATCCAGAATGAATATAAACCAGAACAATTACAGCACTGAAATATGCTGGGCAGAATCCTGCTTCCTGTCTCAAGGGAAGATAAAATTATTTAAGAAGCCAAGAATGATTATGCAGTGTCATATGCAGAGGCAAACAAAACACAATAAAAGAAACAATGAGAAGTATTTTCATGAAAATGGTACAGATTATTTACCGTGCCACAAGACAGCTTTAAACTTTTGCTTTACTGCAAATTACATGAAGAGAAAGCACTTACAGTACAAAATAAGACCCACAAAGGAATGAGGTAGGAGCATTTGTTTATGACAGCCATTAGGATTAACCAACTAATTTTAAACTTCTCCCTTATGCAGACATATCGGAGAGCAGAACTAAATAAAAGTGTCTATTAACACAACTATTAGCACAACTCTGATATCTGAAGGCTTCTCTCAAACTTCAGGACAAAATTACATTTCTATCTAAATCATTTTGTAACCTGAACCAATTAAAAAAAAAAACGTATGTTTTATAGAGAAAATAAAAAGTAATATCTCTAGGACCAAAAAGAGGGAAAGGAATAGTGTATCTGAACAGGTTATAGAAATTAGGAATAAGAATGCTGACCAGTGAATATCCTTAGATACAAAAATCAGAGAAGAAAAGCAAAATAATAGCAAAAACACCAGTGCTGTTATGTCAAGAATACATCTCCCCAGATCATATCTAGAGCATTCTTACGCCTGCCAAGAAGGCCTCAGTAACCATGAGTAAAAATGTGAAATTTTCTTTCTTATCTCTAGTTAGTGATAGAATAAACACCAATTCCCAAAATCAGAAGCATGACAGAGAAATATTTAGAGAAGAAACACAGAAATGAAGAATACAGAGTTGGTGGGAAAAGTAGAAAAGTCTCAATGAACTTCAACTGTTTAAACATTCTTCCATCTTCTATTTTTGTTATAATCACAACTTGAAACTTGACAGAATATTTACGGAAAATCGAAAACGTTTGAAAGAATGCTTTCATCAAGATTTAAAGAAGAAAAAAAATAGAACCATAGAATTAGACCTGTAAGCGAGGTAACATTTTGAACAGAAATATTCATTAAACTGGTAAAATTTTCTAGTGACTATGATGACTGTGAATAGGTTCACAGTAGGCTGACAAATGATAAATCTAAAGAACAGCAGGAAAAGTATTAAGGGGAATGCCTGTGGTCAGAATTTCTCTTTCCCTGCATCTGAATTACCTGCTAGACACTAGCAGGGAGACAGTGCTTGAACTCTGTAGAGAAGGGAAAGGCCTGAGGCAAAGGTGGAGTTTTAAGACTCAGTTACAAAGTATATAACCAAAACTTGTACAAAACAAAAAGTAAACAATAGGGAAAAACAACCACTTGCCCATGAAAATATTATATGTATTTCAGTATTACTTATCATTATGTAATGCCTCTGACAGATTTATGTCAACAAGATGTACATACTGATGAAGAGCTTTAAAAAACACACATTTCGATGCAGAACTAGTTCACCTTTTCAGAGTACTTAACTGTACTGACTATAGGAGAAAATTAAATACGTAGCCAAAAAGTTCAGGATAAAACACTCCTCTGGAACCTCAGAGTTCTATCCTCTATATGACTCTACAGTTTTCGATGCACCACTGTGATTTCTTTCTGCTAGTGCAAACGACATTACACAAGGCAGACAAAATTTGATTTTGGCTAGAATTGTATTCAGCGTGATTTGACAGTAGTTGAGCCTGACATTAACAAACAATTCTATTAAGCAGAAGATCCTGCTCTGAGTTATCAGTTTAGGTCCACATGCAAACTACTTCTAGAAGTACCCTACACTACCCCTACACTAGAAGTGAAGGGTAGCCTTTATTATAGAGCACTGCATAATGCACAAATATGGTAGTAAACATTTTTGTGTTTCACAATACTATTTCTACTGTTGCCTTCTTCTGCAACAGGTCATTCAGGCTATTTCAAGGTAGAGTTTTGCAAACATGCAGTTCCTAGATTTGGGTACTGGAGTTACTCACTCATGACAGTATCAGACACTTTTGCCTAACCCATCAGTAAGTGACAAGATTGATGTGCTTTCCGTTCCCATTATAGCTGAGAACATTGCAACAAAAGAGCAAAAGAAGTTGCAACAAAATCAGTGAGCAGTTAATAATTCTCTTTACTTAGTTTTCCTGAGATAGAAAATTACAAAAGTTCAATTTTATCTCATAATAATTAGTATGTAGAATCTGAATATTTCACTTGCTTGTCATTGTTAGATAAAACACAATGAGAGCATAGCAAACTGAGTGACTGAGAACAATACAGTCCCCATGGAATATTTTTTGACTGATTTTTTATGTTAAACATAAAAAATAATCTACAGAATTTCAAATTAAAAAAAAAAAATTAAGAACAGGTCTAATACAAAAAATTAAGTTTGTCTTTTTGGCTGCTTAGAACCTGTTATTGCATGGAAAATACATTCCATGCATTGGTGCAGTATTCCTGCACTGTAGTATGTGCATATGGCTTATCCCCCTTATTAATTAAATAATTAAATAATTTTGATTCTTGTAATAATAAGGGAAAAAAAATGTTAAAATAGTTTAACGCATCTTTACTGAGGGCTTTTGTGTTTATATTAATATATCTAAAATATGGCATTCTCCTTAAATTACCAGCCAGAATCATTCTAGGATCAGAAACTCATCTTCCACATAAACATAGGCTTTCTCATTAAGACATTTTCTCCCCAGTCTCCCTCTTACAGTTGCAGAAAATAATGTACTTGACTTACACAAAGCAAACAAAACAACCAATTGCCACAATTTCAACACCATTTTAAAGATTTTTCATACTTCCACAAGGCTGTATTACTGAGATCTGAAGTATATATATCTATATATTGATATATGCCACTAGCCACAAAAATTTTAGTAGGTATACTTCGTATGAGATCTTAATTTGACTAATCAAAGTTATTTGTGCAGGTAGCCTTCTGTAACCAATTTTAAGAAATCGTGGTGGTCTAACATATTATATTGGCATCTGGAACATACAGTCATCTTCATGCCTTACTACTGCATCTTTTAAACAGAGGACTCCCCATTCTCAAGGGATGAACAAGATACAAACACTTGTGACTGGATAAGGCTTCAACCTTACTTACTGTCTGAAAATTCCCACAGTGCAGGCTATGATTCTACAATTAATCACTCTTCAGTTGGAAGAGGATTGATTTATCAGTCCTTACTACCTTACTTTCAAAACGCCACAGCTTTATTACTTATCATTACCTCTTTAGCAGCTGACACTAAAAGTCTCATCTCTGTCCCATATCTTTTATTTATTTTAAGGGAAAGTCTTAATCTATCCTTAGAAATCAGGAAACCAAGACTGCATGGCATGGGATCTATCCTGGACACCTATCTGAAACAGCTGCAAACAATTACATTATGTTTACCTACTGCAGGCTCCAAAATCAATTTTCCCCAAATCGCTCTGGTATAAAATATGTTCATTCAATTATTTTTTAAATTCAAACTGTTCTTGACCTTGTCAAGTCAATGGTTTAATCTTTTGCTTCCACTGCTGTATTCTAGAGAAAATGAATATACCGGATCTACTCTATTATTCTATTTATTAAGTGAGTAGACCTAGACAAACCCAAACATTGTACATGGTAAAGAGTAATAATTTCCAAAAGCTCATTCCTGAACGTTGAAAACTGTTTCCTACATTCAAATTACTTCTACTACCCATTCTCAGCTAGGATTAGAAAAGGCTCCATTCTCTGTGTAAAGAATCCTAGCTAAGGCTACTTTTTCTGTCTGCTGTAGTGCATTTTCTGACATGTGGACACTAGTTTGTTAAGGTCATCGATTCATTTTACATAGTCCAGTAAACAGCAATCTTAATGAAGTTTTTTTGGCTGATACTCCATTATAGCTGGCATAACAAACAGCTGACTAAAGTATTCCAGTGTTCAGTGAACAGTGATAGAAGTGTCTATTAAGGGCATGCAGCTATGCCAAATATGATCATATATAATCAGCTGCACCAGAAGAGCCTGTCGACATGTTGGAGAATATAGTCAGTCAGATGATGCATCTGTTACAAGTGGCAGCTGTTGTGCTCTGGAGTGTAGACAATTAGACACAAATCTACTCCTTGGGCTATTTACAGCACTCAAGCATGGTATTAGATGACACCTGTTAAACTG
This sequence comes from Lagopus muta, assembly GCF_023343835.1. Lineage (NCBI taxonomy): Eukaryota > Metazoa > Chordata > Aves > Galliformes > Phasianidae > Lagopus > Lagopus muta. The sequence continues at coordinate 44,582,455 of NC_064436.1, read as the reverse complement.
TAATCCCTATGTTTTTTCTATCTACTCATCATAATTATTGAAAATACAATTTAAGACACCTAAAGAAGTTGGATTTCATAAATAATGGAGCTAACAGGCATACTGCATTTATTTCTGAACTTTCTTAGGAGAAGCTGTTTGAATAGTTCACAGCCAAACTATCTACAATTATCCTTACCAAGTTCATAAAAGCCAAGAGCCACAATTAAAAGTATGTGCTACACTGTAACTTTTTATATCCAATTACTGAAGTAGGGAGTCAGTATCACTGCAAATAAGGTCACATATGTTTTGTTGAGAATATTTATTAAATGGGAGAATTAGAATTAGAATCAGAAAGCTGATTGTAAGGGTATGAAGAAGCTCAGCATAAATCTTTGCCTTTGTCTTAAATGTGTATGCACGCAGGGAACTTTATTATTAGATTTTACTTCTTTTGACCACGTGGGTGTTTTTTTTTCACCTCACTAGATCACTGAAGGGTTATCAACCCTTACATTTTCTCTGAGCGAGAAGTTTTTCTTATATAGAGTAAGTAATTCAGTGGTTTATAAATTATTTTTTATATATTGAAGAAAAAATGACTACTGCAGATGTCTTTCAAATACATAAATAACATCAAATACATAAATAACAGGAAGTTATTAAAAAGTCTTTTATAATAAAGCCTTCCTCATTGTAGAAAAACATAATTCCCCTAAATGTCAAAATAAATTATGAAAACATATTTGAATTTTACAGTCTGGAATATCATATTCAAATTCCTAATCTCTTAAGGTTTGTTCATCATGGATTGAAAACAAACAATGCCAGTAGTTCTCACATAAAATAAAATAAATATTAAAAAAGTCAATCACATTTAGAAAATAAATACTGGACTCTTAACATCCATGTGAAAAGTTTCTGACAAACGTTTTTTCCTCCCACTTCTTCAAAAATATTCTACGCAAGCATGAAACAAAAAGAAACTTTTGAAGAAGATTTTACTCACATAAGATATTGAAAATATGGTTCCCAGGATGCGAGAAACTTGTAATGCATTAATTACTTTAATATCCTTAAAAGTTATTAGTTTGTCAATTTAGAAGGTTTGTTTTCTCTTTTTAATGCACAAGACACATCAGCTTGATATTCCCCACCCCCCTCCCAAAAACAACACGCTTCCCTTACGTTTGTAATGATTCCATTTGCAGAAAATTCTTAATCCAATCTTGTTTTCTACATACTTTGAACAATGTATCTCAGAACTGCTCTTAAAGCTGTAAATCTAAGTCATTGTGAGGAAAATAATAGGCCCCACTAATGCCCCAAAGGAAAACCAATCACAAAAGAGACCATTAAAATAGAAAAACCCACTTATATTAACATCTAATGCTGCAGACCTGTTGCATGCCAATTTTGCTCAAATCTTTGAGGAGCTGTCACCCTAAGAAGACACCAGCAAGGGGGCAGAATCTCTGGGCCAGCTCTCTTCCCTTAAGTGATACTTACATTCCTTCACCACATACACCAACAGCATAAAATATGCCATGATGTAGTATGATGCCTGTCTCAGAAACCAGCACTAACAATTAAAAGTAGCCCAAGAACTAATGGGCTTGATCAGGAAGCAGACCAAAACTTAGGAAGCCAAAAGTCCAGCAGGAGGAAAGAGCCACAAGCTGCAGAAACTCCAAGCATTGATCACCAAACAATCACCCAGCAGTAACACATGGGATCCCTGAGACTCTTTCAGCACCTGTTGACTTTTGTTGGATTGGCTGGGTGAGAAAACAAGGCTGGTCTGGGAACAAGTGGAAATCTGTGCTGGATTGGTGGGGAGATTTTGGTTTAATTAGAGAAAGGCACTTTCTTTAAGCTTGATGGGGTTGGAAACAGAATTTCCTCTGATACTCTCTAAATATCACTTAATGTTCTCTGAATGCATTGTTGTGGTGTTCTTTTTTTAAAAAAAAACTCCTCTTCCCAGCAAAAAAATTCTTTTGCATCTTAATTTGCTGACTGTTCAGAAAGCAACATAATTATATGCTATCTCAATATATATGACAGCTTTTATGACTGTCATTTTTATTGCAATAAATATTTTAAGAACAGGAGGAAAAGCAAACTAAAATTAGAAAAATAATTACTAAGAAAGGAGGAACTACAATCAGAAGTTATTTAAAACTGTATTTTGCTAAACTAAAAATGGTCAAACAAAACTAAAAATGCTGCTTCAGCAATGTGCTTTTAACTAAGGTTTGGAAAAAAGAGCACAAGCTCCAGTTTTCTAAGAGTACAGTTTTCTTGCTTTCTGTCAAAATTTGATTTGTGTGCTTTGAGAAGGGTGCTACATGCTTCTGCAGAACTTCAGGGACCTTATGGTATATATATGATCCTTGATGTTAGGAGAGATGAAGAATGCCAGAGGGACACATGTACCCTCTGCACCAATGCTTTGAGAGTAATAGATTTTAAAACCCCGCAGCAGTCCTATTAAGACTGCACTTTAATTGAAATAGAGACAGACTGCTGGCACTGAAAATTAAAAAGGTTGTAGAGAAGTATTTATGCTAGTAGCTGGATGAATGCCAGCAGGCACATAAGAGCACCTGGTTCAGACTGATGTGACCCCTGAGAGGATGTGGTTAACGTTCAGTGTCTCTGAAAGGCCAGGAGGGAATAAACATCATGGTCACAATAAACAGAGTAGACAAACCAGACTGCCAGCCAGGTTGGCTGACTGGCATGTGCAATGTCAAACAAGGAAGCAAGGGCAACATATACAAATACTCCTGCCCAAGGGCTGCATGCCTGAAACAGAGGATGGGGACAGAAAGATCTTTCACAGAATCACAGAATCGCAAGGTTGGAAACAACCTGCAAGATCATCTAGTCCAACTACCCTCCCATTCCTATTAGTACCACAAGCTACTAAACCATATCTCATAGCTCCTCATTCAGGCGCCTCTTGAACACTGCCAGGGACGGTGACTCCACCATCTCCCTGGGCAGCCATTCCATTCTAGTGCCTGACCACCCTCTGAGGGAAAAAGTTTCTCCTAATGTCCAACCTAAACATCCTCTGGTATAATTTCTGTCCGTTTCCTCAGGTCCTACTATTTGCCTGGCAGAAGAGGCCAGACCCTTTTACACCACAACCTCCCTTCAGGAAGTTGTAAAGTGCAGTGAGGTCTCCCCTGAGCCTCCTCTTCTCCAGACTAAACAATCCCAGCTCCCTCAGCCGCTGTTGCTGATGGTACTGGTGTTGCTCCAATGCAGTGCATTTCTGTAGCAGATAGGTCTCAGGGGCTAGATCACCAGGGAGTAAATGCAGAAGAACAATTAGATCCAATTAATAAGGTGTTAGCAAGAGGTCACGGCTTGGTGGGATTTATTTCAGAGTTCTGGACCATTTTAAGAAGAAACTGAGGAGGAGATTGGGATTGCGTTTGAACAGCTTTTGGAAAAGGCTGAAAAGTATATGTTTAACCTTCATGGCATCATGAAGGTGGTAAATAAGGTGGCTTCATCAAATCCCACAGTATCAAAACTAGGGCTCTCTTTGAAATTATTTGAAGATCAGTTTAAAGGAGATGAAAGCAAGCATTTCTCTGGGCAGCTGGTGATCATCATTTGGAGATTGCTGCCATAAAAGACAGCTTCAAAGAAGGATTAGAGAAACTCACAGAGAACAGATACTATAGGTACCTACTCTATAGGTACGGTGGGGGATATACGCATGGCTGTGTAATTTGGGCAGACTTGTATGCTGACCCTAAACACAATGCCCTGCTGCCGATCTTAGAGATTAGTCTGACCTAGACTTAGCCATTGCTTCGAGGAAAACTGATCAGTGTGATGTCTAAGGTATTTCATTTGGGTGTGGTTATGATTGTGTGATTGGGAATTATGGCAAGACCTTTACACTTGTTTTGCAGATGTGTGCTATTTCCACTAAACTTCAGAAGGCAAACGCCTTACCCTGCAGAACTGTTACAATGTTAGTGTTTGCTACAGACTCTTACAGAAGGTGTGGTGGGAGTCAATTACAGTGATTGCAAAATTTTGCTCAGAAAATTATCCTTACCTTACATAGTCGATAAACAGATCTTTCCATACAGAATCTTATACTACAGACCTGACATTTTCAGAAAGACTGTGAAACCTGGTATTAGTCTCCTCATCTCACTTCCACCTTACCATGATTACTGACTACTGCAGGTGTGAAGAAATCTACTGTCTTTCCTCTTGTCTGAGCTCTTCTGCATCCCATGATAATAAATAGGGAAGTGATGCAGCTCAGTAGCTTGCCACAATTTACAAACCAATTTCTTTGGGTTTTGTTTGTTTTTTTTTTAATCCCTCTCCAAGATTCCAGTGTTGTGGAACAGCTGGCAATATGCAGTGGCCATCTGCACTTCCTTCATCTTTTGAGATTTCAAATTGATTTTCTTCAGCCTAGCATGTGAAGTTAAGGGGTGCTCATTGCCTGATGATGTATGTTCACACCACCCGATGGAGCTGGGAAGACAATTTTAGTATAATGCTATCAGCATGATCAAACTGTACAGTGGCAGATGAGCTGTGGAAGTAAGCTGCCTTTGCATCTTGTCTGCAGAGTAAAATTTTTATCCAAGTTTCAAATATAGATTATATCTAGCCCTGTATATGGGAAGTTTAGCCAAATACCAAAATTTCACTTTGTGGATTGATGGCATTTATCCTCCAAGACACAATAGTACGTTTAAATAAAACAAGTAGTGTATTTTTAGGACTTGTTCAAAACATTTTCAAAATAATAGATGTGGAAACAATTTAAATCAAAAGTAAAAATGAAGATGATGCAGACAGTGTGCAGAAGTCAAACTGATTTGAATAGAGAAATATTGATTAATATATCTTCTCAAGAGTGGTTTTACTCAGCTAAGCAAAACTGAAGTACTGCAGAATATTTAAGAAATTTTTTTAACCTTCATTATTTAATAGTATTTTTTAGTCCTACAGGATAATGCCTTACTCTGCTTGATTTATGAAGACTATTCCAGTAAAATATTTTATCATGATCCTAAATTCAAACTTCAGAAATTCCATTAAGCTTACTGGAAGGACTCACCCATTTCAAATTAAATACATGTGCAGAGCTGTGAGAGAGCTTAATCCAAATGTTAAGTGTAGTGACAAAATAGTGTTCAGAATATTAATAAATAAATCTAAAAGATAAACTGATGCTGCAGTAAAAAACAGAGCAAAAATATATGAATTTTTCACAGAAACCTATTGCAAACATCAAAAATTAAATTCCACTCATACCATGGATATGTGAGACAATGTAAAGCAAGATAAAATATGAAAAAGATGTACATGGATTAACATGCAGCTTAACATAACTTCTAGATAAATTTTGTTAATAGAAAAGTTCAATAAATTGAAAGCACATATTTCACAGAAATTTATATTAAAGATCTTTATTTACATTTTTTAAAAAAATTGATATAATTTTTTTTGTACTTCACAACAGGATGATACATTGTACACTTCTAAAAGGGAATAATACACCATTTAGAAATTTTTCTTTGGAATGTCAATACTTTGTCATCACAATAATCTAAATGAATTGATATTTGCTAGGCAAACTATACAGTGTCAAATTTAATTAAATGTTGGCTTGTTAAGTTTCCTAAAAATAGACAGGAAAATTGCCTAAATCAACCAAAATTATACTGTTCTGAAAAATGTGAGACAATGTGATTTAAATGTATTTTTCCCTTTCAGTTCCCAGAAACATGTGGGCATTAATAAAGTTTTGTAGCTTAGATATATAATTTAAACCTCTTAAAAAGTACATAATGTACTATAGTTAAATAAAAAGATAAAACTCATATTATATTAAAGCCATGCAAGATTTTGGAAACTGGGGGTGAACAACAAATCATTTTAGTTACCAGTAATTACCAGTATACTCCAGTAATCTGGTTAATCATATGGTGACTTGCTCACAAATGTATGCTAACATGCATGAAAAGAGATGGTTATTATCACAGCGCTGTAGAAAGAACTGGTACAGTGTCCAAGACTTTTCCAAAGAAAACTGGAAGTTATTATAGCTTAATATCAGAATTTTAGTAGGTTTACCATAATTTAGCCTTTCATTCTAAGACACGGTAATGAGGTGGCAATAATCATCATAAAGAATAAATTTTCTTACGTAAAATTTGCATTGTATAAGATCTAATTCATAACTACAGAGATAAACTATTTCCTTACAAAGTGGTATACAAGGACTCATCTGGGCTTTAAACTTGTGAAATATCTTGTGAGGTACACATATTATGTATTAACAAAAAAATAAAACCACAAACAAAACCTTTCACCAACCCAGGTCTTTAATTGGTGGCTCTACCTTCCATAACACAAGCAAGCTGCTTTTGTCTCTGAAATGCTTCTAAGAAGGCCTGCTTTCTTATATGTATATGTATATATATTTATATATTTGTATATATATTTCTTGAGTGAGTGAAACAAATCACAGAAGAAGTTAGTTAGATGCTATTAAAAAATGTCTAATAGAGAGAGAAAAAAAAAAAGAAAATACAGTCTAGAGTCTTACCTCAAAAAATCCACCACCAACAAAACAAAACTACAGACTAGTCTCCATATCCTAACTCTTCCTCCAGCAGTTTTCCATTTGCCCTGCTGTAAGCTAACATATGTCTCACTGACCCCCTTCTCTGCCAAGGCAAGTCTTTTTGTACATACAACTTTCTATTCTCTATACAGCTTCAATGTAAAGTCCAAAATTTTCTCATCATTGCCAGAGCAGCATCAGAATTTTGGTGGTATTATTGCCTGACCAACCTAATTTTCTTCTGTGATGACATGACTGTATCAGTGGACAAGGGAAGGTTGTGAGATTGTACCCAGAAAGTAGTGGTCAATGGCTCAGTGTCTGGATAAGATCAGTGAGAAGTGGGATTGAGTGCACTTTCAGCATCTTTGCAGATGACATTAAGCTGTGTGATGCAGTCGACACACTTGAGGGATGGGATGCTATCCAGAGAGATCTAGACAGACGTGAGCAGTGGGTCTAGGAGAACCTGATAATGTTCAACAAATTCAAGTGTTACACCTGTGTGATGGCAACCTCCACTATCTATTTGCTCTATTTGCTATCTAGAGAGCGTTATTTGCTCTCTATAACTCCCTGAAGGGAGGTTGTAGTGAGCAGGGAATCGGCCTCTTCTGTTGTGTATCTAGCGATAGGACTAGAGGGAATGGCTTCAAGCTGCGCCAGGGGAGATTCAGACTGGATGTTAGGAAATACTACCTCTCTGGAGGTGTTCAAGGAATGTTCGGACATTGTGTTGAGAGACATGGTTTAGTGAGAACTATTGGTGATGGGTGGATGGTTGGATGATCTTTTAGGTCTTTTCCAACCTTGGTGATTCTGTGATTATCAGCACAAGCTGGAGGATGAAAGGATATAGCACAGTCCAGACAAAAAAGGACTTGTGGGTACTAGTGGATGGCAAGATATGAATCAGCAATGTGCACTCACAGCTCAGAAAACCAACTGTATTCTGGGCTGCATTAAAAGAAGTGTGGCTAGCAGGTAAAGGGAGTTGATCCTGTCTCTCTGCTCTCTACTCGTGAGACCTCATCTAGAGTATTGTGTCCAGATGTGGAGTCCTCAGTACAGGAGAGACATGGACTTTCTGGATCATGTCCCGAGGAAGGCCACAAAAATGTTCCTAGGGATAGAACACTTTTCTTGTGGGGATGGGATGAGAGCTGAAGCTGTTCAGACTGGAGAAGAGAACTCTGGAGAGATCTGATAGCAGCTCTGCAGTATTTAAATGGCGACTTTAAGTAAGACAGGGACAGACTCTTTAGCAATCTGCTGTATCAGGACAAGGGTAAGGGTTTCAAAATAAAAAGAGGGGAGATTTAGTTTCGATATAAGAAAAACGTTTTTTATAATAAGGATAGTGAAGCACTGGAATGGATTTGCCCAGAGAGGTGGTGGATGCCCCATCCCTGGAGGCATTCAAGGTCAGGCTGGACAGAGCTCTAAGCAGCCTCACCTAGCTATGGGTGTCCCTGTTCACTGCAGGAAAGCTAGACCAGATGGTCTTTAAAGGTCCCTTCCAACTTGAACAATTTAGTGATCTGTTGTGAGTGGCTTATTTCTGGTCTTAGAAATGATTTCCAAATCAATGGTATCCTGAAGGTTTGCCTGTGCGTTAGTAGCTGCTATCAAATTCTTCTCACACCTTTACACATAGAAATAAGGATTATGGGAATTCTAAAGATAACCAATGCAGTGGAAATCAAAGCCAAACCTCAGTGACAAGAAGTCATTTCCCTAAAATCTCCATGGAGCAGAGATCTAGTCTGGTGGGACACTGAGAACATCAAATATATTGCTTCCAGAAACAATGCAATCCATCTACCACTAGGAAAATATTAGGCTGAAATATGAAAATGCAGCAGCAGTAGATTTTTATTGCCATTTCCTTTTATGAATAATCTTGGACATCTCATAATTCGTTAATTTGGTTTAGACTAACGAGTGAAGACTGCACAATCAGTCTAAAGCTCTCCATGTGTGGGAGTCCAAGTGGCACCTGTCGTTATAAGTAGGAACAATTTTCAGAGAAAGTTACACTAATGTTAATGATGCATTTTAGAAGCGCAGTATAAAAAAACATGGAACATGTAACTTGATTTATGCATAAACTTTCAATTAACATTTAAAACCTAGATGTGGAATTAGTCAGTGCTCCTACTGCCTTTAAGAGTATCTGAATCCACTGGGCTACTTTTGGCTCTTTCTGCCATAAATAAAAACACACATATACAGAGTTCAATGTCACTTTCTATTTGAGAAGTACAAAATTTATACTTTCTTATGCTTTTCTCCTTTCCAGTGGTGTTTTTCAAAATAGTCCAGAAAGGAAAATTCCATGAATACAAAGACATAAAGACATTCATCTCTGCCTGGCTTTCTGTCAATTTCTCTGAGTAATCATTAGGCTTAGGGAGAAGCCTAGTCACGGTTTTTGGTGGTTTTTTTTTTCCCACTTAAAACAAACAAACAAAAAAAACCAACAAAAACAAAACAAAGCAGCTTTCAATTATATTTCTATTGTTTACTCTTGCATCGAGGCCAATTTGGACTCACTACCTGTGCATCATTCTTCTCCCCATTCCTATGCAGATCAAACACAACCTGCCTTTTTGCTCAAGCCATTGCAATGCCTTCTCTTACTCACCCTGATGAACACAGGGTTGGAAATCACTCTGACTATTGTTTTCAAAAAGGAGAACTGCTGCAGGAGGCCCTCCCTGTTGACATAAACATATATGCTTTCATATCCTGCTCAGAGCCCCAGTAAGCTACCACAGCTGCCTCTACCACTATATAGATAGAATATTTCCTTCCATCAGGGGCTCCTGATCTCCCAAAAATCTTACAGAACAACAGAAAGGAATGTGATTGAAAAAGAAATCGAATTCTTAATTTATGTAGGATGAATGAGAATGTCACCCATGACTTACAGGAACAATTATTTCATCTTCTATTTTTTGTAGATTTATTAAATACATTTTTACCATGTAACTTATAGGATGTATATAGTCACTGACATTTATTAAAATAAATGAGTGCAATCATAGAGAGGGACAAATAATGAGCTCACTAATTACTTTTCTAGCGTATTTTCAAAAAAAGAAAATGTTAACAGGATAGCATAGTATGTTTTTAAATTTCTTTTACAGTGTTTTAAATGAGAAATGTTATTTGAAATAAAAAGTTATTAAGGATTTCATAGTCCAAAATATTTCTCCATTCTAGTAAATTGGATTACAATTGATATTTACCTGAGTTTGTTTCCATCTTATATAACTTTTGTTTTCACTAAGCAAATAAACTTCCTCTTCATAAGAAATTTCCCCTTTAACACAGTTCCAGTATGCTACACAGGAGCTTGATAAAGAGACTTAGCAAAATCCTTTCTGTTGCCTATTCCTTTATTGTTTGTGGGAAAAAAAAGGAGGCTAAAATGAACAGCTGAAGCCTAGCTGAAGAGGTAATGATGGGTGGAAGCTAAGGGGGAGGGTTTTACTTTTTTACTTTCTCTAACTTCTTCAGGATTTGGGATAAGAAAAAATGAATATAAACCACCTACAAAAGGAAAATAATGGCGTGTTTACCTTTTTTTTTTTTTTTTTTTTTTTTTTTTCCCCCTGTGGTGAAGAATGACTGCAGGCAGGATTCCAAAATACGATAAAGCACACAAAAAATTCAACATCTGACCTTCAGGAATGATTCTCTTGTGTGTAAGTCCTTCTTGTTAATATGCTCTGGATCATGCTGGAAACTGAACTTTTCCCTCACAGGTCTCACAAACAAGAGGTATATGTGTGATAAAAAAGGCACCTTTTCTTCTCAGATCAAGTAATGCATTCAGTGAACTTGGTTAAGCCAAAGGTGGCCAGGCTTTTTAAATATAAATGGTTCTAACAGTTTAAACGCTTTAGAAACTGAGACATTGGAACAGCTGGGAATTCCTTAGGTAAGATATCCTGATAGTTTTAATTTTCTCAAAATGGAGGGAATATTTCTTATTCTGATGATTTTATTTTCTCAGATAAGTAGGCTAAGTTGATTTTTGTTGTATGTAATATTTGCTCACATCACACCAGGCTTGTAATATATGGATTTTTTTTCCTTCTGTGTTCTGAAACTTGTCCTGGTTGTGGTCTGTATAAGGTATGTATTGTTTAAAGATCAAATAATATTTTAAAATTCAAAAAACCATAACCCATGGTCAATTTAGTGTTTCAGGGGAAACTTTTTACATGAAGAGCTTGTATTAAATTTTGGTTTCAGTGTGGGCTATGTTGAATCAACACAAGGCTTATGTAGTTTTGTTCTGCTTCACTAAACCTTCCATTTACTTTTTTTGTACCATTTAGCTTTTCCCTGGATTGGACTAGCCCAAACCAGAATAAAATGGCTAAGAGTATCTTTTCCTGCTCTATCAGCTACTATCTATTAGTCACGTCAAACAGAATGACCCACACTACTGACAGGCCTATACAACTCTTGCTCGTGCAGAAACTGCAATTTTTTAGGCATTATTCAGTTAGCTACTGTTTGGCTACTGTGGATATTGCTAAAACCATAGCATAGCACAAAGTTACTCAGTGCAAACAAATCACCTGCATGCTTACCCTGCTTTTTGCCACAGCTATGTGCAAGGCTGTGTGGTGAACAGAAATGATACCAGTTGAAAAGCAGGTAGGACTTGTCCGCATTGATGAGACCACCGCAACCTCTGAGATGGCTGTATAATTGCCAAGTGGCTTGTTGCTGCAGTTTAAACATATATTTTGTATATATTCTGGCAGGCTACAAAGGAACTTCTACAGTATAATATGCCTTTACAGCAGAAGAGATGTAGGACTCTTAATTTTAACTTTAGTAAAGCTGATATAGAAATAAAACCCATACTTTTTTATATTCTGATTTTCTTTACACAAATACTATGTTTAAGTGCAGTTTATGTCTTCAAAAGTATGTTTGAAACAAAACTGTATTATGTTGTGTGAGGAGAAAAGCTACTACCTTTCAGCTAATTTAGACAGAAGAATACAAACTAGAAAAACCAACAAATTTTCATCTGTTATTCTGCATCCTCCTCCCACCCTTAAAAAGTTTCCCATTTTGTTATTCCTGAAGTGAATTCTGATATGTTCCCTAATGTATAGATCACATTTATTCATGGTTCTACAGTAGCACCAGATAAAAATGCAAAATCAAAGGGAAGAAATACAGGAGATTTCAGACTGTGTTAATTACATGCTGCAAAATTTCTATCTTTCCAAGAAAAAAACGACATTTCCAACTTCCAAAACCTTGCTATTATTGTCATTAAAAAAAAAAAAAAAAAAAAAAACACCCGAGGAAAATGAAATAAAAAGTCTTAAAGTTTTAGTGTACTGCTTTTGAATAATGTTATCTACAATTATGACAGACAATCTGTTAAATAGAAAAAAGATTTGTTTTACATAAAGCAAGAGTACAAAAGCACAGCTTTTGTAATTTTGGTAATATTGCAGTTTTACAAACATATTGCATAGTATGTGTAAGAAAATAGTTCCCATCTTTTTATATATTATATACACAAGAAAATCATTAACGTGAAAATTACAAAACAAAAATGGTTAGCAGACCTTTACTGAGTACTTATTGAAACAATATGACACTCAACCTTTGATCCAGTTTACATATTCATTACTGTGAATCAGCTGATAGTAAGTCCATAATGTGTTTTCTTTTTTATTATTAAAACAATGATTTAGAATCTTAAACCAAAACCATAAAAAACAATACAAAGTGTTAACAGAGTATCTTAAGCATCCTTCATAAAATCCTTCCAGGCATTTATGGCTGTATCTTCAACACAGACTTAATAGCCCTCTGCGTCTAAAATATTTTAAAAAATGAAATTGTGTTGTCCAGTCAAACCACCGTTTTACAAACAAAACAGTATAGCTTCAGTTGAAAGAAGCAATATCTTGGCACATTTTGGAATATACACTCTCCTCTTTTTAAGAACACCCAAAGATTCATATTAAGTATGAGCAGTAACATAACTGCAAAATGTTGGAAAAAAAAAATTAACTGGGAAAAAGTGAACAATCTACAGCTCAAAATGCTGTACAAATCTAAACTATGTTACAATTTCATGTTGTCATTACAACTTGTCTCTTCATTCCAACAGAATTAGTAGGTGTTGTAGTGTTAGATAAAGTAGAAGTGTCAGTCTTTGGTCTTATCGCTTAACCAATGAATGAATTGCAGTACAAAACCATACAGCTAACAGTGCTCAGAGAGATTGCTGATGCTTTTATTTTTCTTTTTTAAACAAGAAAGAGACAGTATCCTATAATATAATGATGCATATTTTTATAGAAGATAAATGTCTTGTCTGCTTTAAATACATGTAGCTAATAAGGTCTTTTCGTGTATTTCACTGTTGCCATAGGGATAGCTCTGGAAAAGTCAAACAGCTGCAATACCATCTTAGTGGTTCCAAAACATTTGAGTACAAAAAGAAGCTTTATTTGATACATGTATTCATATAATAGAAAGAGCCTCAAAAGAGTAATTTTAGTATTTTTTTTAATTGCTAAAATATTAATGATTAAAAATACCTTGAGGTCTTCAGTCTGTCTCTACAATTGATCCAACAGAATGATTTATTAATGGGAAACTCAGCCTTAGTTGGAATAAGAAGCGACATCTCTCTTCTGAAATAACTGATCAAAATTTTTAGTTAAATAAGCACTCTGGTTAGAGATACAGTAGGAGCTTTACATCACATGAATACTGGACGTTATACATGACTAACAAGGACTGAAACAACTTGCAGAAAGGGCCAATAATCTTTGAGAAAGGTGACCCAAAAAATAACTAAAAATTTCCGAATGGTTCTGCATACAACGACCTTTATTTTATGCCTCAACATTACAAAACTAGGACTGAAATAATAAAGGTATGGCTCTATGTTTTAACATGGTATTTGCACTGAGATCTTTCAGTTTTCTTACATCTGAAATTATTTGATCAACTGTGTCATTTTTTGAAGCACACTACAAACCAAAGAGCTCTACTATTTGCAGCTCTAAACATTGAAAAATACCAAATTTGTTTCTCTTCCCACTCAGAAACACTGACACTGCTTATTTATTTATGGTGTTCTGATGTTTTTAGTTCTTTCAATGCACTGAAATCCCTTTTCTAATACTCTTTGAAGTCACGTGGGCTAGAAAACCTCTTAAAAATGAAAACTTATCTTTTCCCCGTCTTATAGCTTTCAGTAGTTGTAAATATCACTATTATGAAAGTCACCAAAATATTAAGACATTTATGAGAACCATTTTATAGTTTCCTGAAGCTTCCAAATTTACTTGTGCTAATATTGTTATCATAAATAGTATGGGGCAGATTGAAATGACTGCTAGCACAAAAATCCTGACAGTGCAAAGCTTTGTGGACTTACTGGCTTGGTTTTGTCCAACGTACCATCTACGTATCTGTCCAAAGTTTTCCTCATACACAGAGGTAAAATATTTCATCCTTATAAATATGAATGCAGTTATGAAATACATGCAGATGTGGTTTTGGTTTATTTTTTTCTGCTTCTTATAAAGTTTCAGCCTATCTGTTCAGCGGCTAGAAATGTACTACAGGTAAATTATCATATAAGGTGAAGAACAAACAAACAAGAAATGTTCAATGGAAAATCCATGACAAAGTATCTGAAAGCCATTCCTGTGGATTTATTGGAGAATAAAAAATAAAAACTTAATCAATTTGTATGAAATTTGTAAGGTAAAATTTAATTTACTGAATAGATAAGTCAGTAGAACCTTTTCATCTTTGAAGCAACCAGTGTTTGTGGGCGTGCAGAGATAATGAATGCATATGGATTTATCTTGTACTCCTGGAATACTATTTATCTTTTCATCCTTGGACTTTCACACTTCCATGCTATTACTTATGTAAAAAGTAGAAGAAAAAAGTGGAAAAAGAAATTTATTTCCTTTTGGTTTTAAGTGTATATTGCATGGATGGACTTTCAAATGTTTTATTATCTTTGTTGTTGTTTGTATCTGTTTCTGTCCCTCTTACTAAGAATCTCCAAGCTTCCAATATATTTTCTTGCAATACTTTCAAATACATTTTCTTACAAGTGAAATAATAAATTATTAAACTAACAAAAAATATTTCTTAATAGCCTTCTTTTGAAGAAATAAAATCAATTTAAAATCTTGATTTAACTGCTAGAAAACAGAAGTTTAGCATTCTTGCTATGGGGTGAAATTCACGCCTCTGAAGAGAGGCAGTGGAAAGACAAGCACCAGTTAAGCCATGCACACATCTTGTGCTGGTCTTCTGCATAGGAGTGAATTTCACCTGAAGTGAAAACAAAATCCTTATTAGGTGGTAATAAAATAGGTAATCAAAACATTTGGTTACTTCTTTTCCTATTTTTTTTCCAAAGACAAAAAAATATACTCTGTAGAAATACTCACCTTTCACTCTTTGCCCTTCAGAGTGACCTTGCAAAAGCTGTCACTGAATTGATCATCTTACATTCAGAAGCCTCTATAGCTACATGCTAGGTGATGTAATTTAAAGGATAGTATTAAAAAGTGCACTTACCTTATGTAATCAAGCCATCTTCCAGAATAGGAAGCATTTTTAAACTGTTTTACATTCCTGGATTCTGTAAGTTTCAAGATACTCTTGTTAATCAGTGTTGTGATAAATTAATGTAGCAGTATACCAAAGCTTTTATATAAGATTTCTATTACAAATCAAATGAATCAAGTATGAACCTTGATACAAGTAAGAAATCCCATCTTAAACTGGTCAAAAATAAGAAGTCAGCAGTGAGATCTTGGTGCAAATGGGGCTGCATAATTTAAACACAGACCTGATGAAGTCAACATAATATTAATGTACTTATTTAATGTATTTTCTTCATATTTAATGTAATTTGATATATGTTTGTATATATATGTGTTACTGTTATTTTGAAACTTTAGCAGCAGATGGTAAACGAAAGAGAATAAAAAATGAGTGTCATACCACTTGTCAGTGAATTGCTTCTCAGTATTACACATTGCATTAGCACTAATGTTTATGCTGTGCTCAAATGGCAGCAGTTAGCTAGAAAATGGACAGATGTAACTTTGAAGACTTTTTTTTTTCATTTGCCAATTATAATTACTTTATGAAGAGCAATACACTGGTCAAAAGACATATCATCAGTATTTCCCTCTTTACCCTGTTCTTCTTTCCCAAAATCTACTGAAATCAATCGCTTCACATGCAGTAGCCACAAAATTAATATATAAGGCCATTCAGATCAGACAAACAAGAACAGATGTCTTTTTCATTCTGAAAGGTAATATTGCTGAGCACTTCCAAAATTTACCTAGTGTACAAAACCCTAGACTGAGTAGACAAAGAGTAACAACACACTTCTAAAGAAACCAAACTCAGGGAGGGATTCTGTCTCTTTTTGTGTTAAAAACCATTTACTGAATTTAATTGTTTAGTAAAGCAAGCATCACACAATGCTTCAAAATTTTAAAATTCGGGGATAAAAGTTTACATCCAAAAAAGATGAATGGAAAATTGTGCTTTCAGACAGTAGAGTTAATTATCATACAGGGATAACCAATTCATCTCACCATCAGATTCTGGGCAAATTTGTTTATGTACTGTATATATATATATATATGCAGTTCATATCCAGGTCCTGCAAAAATCTAAAACTATGTGCTTCACTTCATGTAGCAAAGGCACCTGTGTTATTCTCCCTTTTGGACAAAAGGTGATATTATGTTCCAGGTTTCCTGATGAAGAATACATTGATTTCTGAATATCTCACTCCCATCTCTACGTTGAGTGGTAACACAAACCACGAGAGAAGGCAGCGCTGTATTCCTGCTTACACTGGAAGAAGTTGCTCTGCAGGCCATTTGAAGCGTTGAACTTGTCACAAGGGAAACCGAGCAGAACTGTGAAGCAGAGGGATAGTAACAAAAGGCTATTCTGGTGTGAGGATAAATTGGAGTCCTTCTAGCTCCACAAGCAGATGTTGCTACTGGATTGACATGTGGAGCCTGCTCCTGCTGGGGACAGGTAAAGTTTACCATTGGGACAGATGCAGATCTCATAGATAGTCTGGCGAGGAGCTGAAGAGCTCGGTGAAGAGGAGGAGAAGGAGCCCACTGGTAGATTTCCCAGGCGGATTGTATCTGCATTTAAAAATATCTACAAAAGGGGAAATAAAAGAATAAGTACATTTCTTTCAGTATTGTAGCATATTTTTAAAAATGTATTT
This sequence comes from Lagopus muta, assembly GCF_023343835.1. NCBI lineage: Eukaryota > Metazoa > Chordata > Aves > Galliformes > Phasianidae > Lagopus > Lagopus muta. The sequence goes on along the minus strand of NC_064436.1, from coordinate 44,565,545 downwards.
GAGGCAGAGTTGTGAGATTTTGCAAATATATAAGCTGTTAACATTTCTTGTTTTTCAACTGTGCAGTTGCATACCCATTAATGACCATTACTGCAGTATATGCAAATGGTTCCCCCAACATGTTTATTCAGATACAAGAAATATCATACAGAAATATTTAGACAGTATTCTTAAACAGCCCAAATTTTCACCTGTGCAATTTGTGATTAAAATTTATTCATGCGTGTCAGTAGCATATCCTTGTTCTGGATAAGTTTTTATTTTAATGAGTGTGAAGAGATATTAAAGTACATTCCCTAGTGTGCTCCTGTAAGCAGCAGGAAATATGTGCTGAACTGTGCTAAACTGTAGGGGCTTAACAATAGTTTCATTCTGAGAATAATTAAATAAGGATGCAGATTCACATGCACAAAATAAAGAGCCAATTTGACCTAAATTAGGAGGATAGAATATTTCAGGTTAAAGTCCTGTTAAGAAGGTCATTTGCTATTCCCATTTAATTCTGAACGTATCAAATGACTTTAAAAATTGTTGTTTTTTTTTTTTAATCTTCTTCTTGGAAACAAGAGACAGTATTAAACAGCAAACTTGAATAATGTTAATAAATCTGTATCAAATTCTATAATACTTACACTTTTGTTAAATTTTCAGGATGCCACGAAATCATGTAAATAAAGAAAAAAACAAGGCAAATCCTCCACTATTCCCACTAGTACAAACAGATAAGCTTCCAGCTGCTTGGAGGTAGTTTTTCATGGAAGTGAGAGCCAAAGCAAGATCAGCCATTACCTTGGATGCAGACTATGGTAACAAAGCAAAATGCCTTTATCTCTGCAAACGACTGTAGAAGCTTAAGGAAAGGTGAGTTCCTTAGGTTGTTGTTAGTGATTTTTATAAGGTATTGAAAGTCAACAAAGCCAACTTGACAACACTATAGCACAATATCAGCAGTACATTTAAGGGACTGGGAAGATATGACATTTGACATTTTCAACAGTAAATACATATTAGTTTATGATAAAACTGGTGGTATACAACAGAAAAGCAGTGCAGGAGCACTATAGAACCCATGCTGGAGAGAAGTGACTGACACCAGGATGGGAAAAAACTGAGAAGAGAAAGCTGAATGAAAATCAATGCAATGACTGATGCACAACAATGTTACCATCCACAGCAGAAGCAATGTAAATGACTGGGATGGTTGAAGGAAATACAGGCTGAACGAAGCCCAAAATAATATAAACCCTGTCAAGGCTTCCTTCTCCCAGAGGAAGATGCTGTCACTGATGGGACATAACACTAAAAGGGACAGAAGGAAGAATCTCAGAGGCATAGATGACAAGTGCATGGCATGATACCTTTCTTAATTCTCATCCTTACTGACAGGAATTCATTACAAAATTAAATGCAGTGAACTGTTATCTTTGTTCTGCATTTTTTATAACAAAAGAATGATGCATTTACACACACAAGCTGTTTTAAAAGTACAATTTCATAAACCTGAAGTAATTAGGAGTCAGTATATATTATAATTTATATAATAATATATAATTTAGATGGAAGAAATGTGGACAGTGTTGAGAATTAATACTGTTCTATTGGAACTGGAACTGTAAAAGATTGCATATGTGAAAAATTCAGCTCAGATAGGAGCAAATGTAACAGTAACTATAGAAAGCATAATAAGAAAATAAAATAACAGATGAGAGAAACAAAGAATTTGGTAGCAAACTAAAAACTAGAACTGGTAAAATGCGGTAAGGAAACAAAAGACTAATCATCAGTCACTGGAGTTAATGCAAATAAAAAGTACTCTTTCATTTCTAATACAAGAAATAAAACAAATGTTATCAAGTCCACTGTTATCACAGCAATAGTGGAGTTACCAACAGGATTGAATAAAAATCTAGTACCATTCAACAGTGTAAGCTTAACATAAGTATCAGCACATCTTTCATACTGAATAGTGTTCAGCATCATTCTGTACTCAGAGAAAGATCAAACACTGATGTCAGAACATGATAAAATGCTTTCAGTTTCAACAGTAACTCTGCCGGATATTAAACAGGAGCCTTGAATGTCATATACTTGTAATCAGCAGGTTTTGATAGCTTGAAAATAGTTTTTAAAAAAAACCAACAACCAGAGTAGCCTTTTGGACATTTAATACGTTTTTTCACTAAGCCTTAGTATACTCGGAATATCAGAGAAGATAAGTAAAAGATTATTTATCTGTTTTTTTGAGAAAAAAAAAAAGGAAAAAGAAAAAAACAGAAATTAGAATGTTATGTATGTGATCACACAGAATCACAGAATCACAGAATCACCCGGGTTGGAAGGGACCCCAAGGATCATGTAGTTCCAACCCCCCTGCCTAGCAGGGCCACCAAACATACACATTCAGATCAGGTTGCCCAGGACCCCGTCCAGCCTGGCCTTAAACACGTCCAAGGACGGGGCATCCACAACCTCCCTGGGCAGCCCGATAATATAATGATAATGATATAATGATAATATGACATTTGAATATAGAAGACTTTCATGTGAAGAAAATCCAACTATACCTGATCAGTTACATATACTTTTGAAAGGAAGAATGACTGGTAACAATTTAGTTGAGGTAGTAGTGGGAAAGGATTCTGAGGAGTACATAAATCAAAATTAAATGAATTCTAAAAGAAGACATGTCTTGATTCAAAAAAGAATTAATTCAGAAGGAAAACAGAAGTCATATGATGCTCGAGATCATGCTAGAAGATGAAAATCTTTTGGATGCTTTGAACTTTGCTATTTTTTATTATATGTACTTATTATTTCTATGTCTTTGCTTACATCAGGACAGCTACACTTCTGCAACTCCTAACTGCAGAGATTCTGTAGTGTACTTCCCTAAGGTTTTAATTCAGTGGACTTTTACTCCAGCGTCCTCTGCAATATAATGTGGCTCAGTTACTTCAAGATTAAATGATCTTTTAAATGATTAAATGATCTTTTCAAGCACATCTGTGCATGTATTTCCACCAGCGCTTTCAAATTTCACACTGTGATGTTGATGAAATCAGATTTTTCTGATGCCATGATCTTGAGTGGTAGCTCTAATGTCCTGTTCCAACAAGCATCCCACAACATCTGGTGAGCAATGTGGATAAAGTGGTACTGTGTTGCAGAGAAACTGAAGTGGATTCTTGTGAAGGTGTATCTACTGCAATGAGTCTGACAAGCTTGATGCCTTTGTAGAAAGCTGGGAAAGTAGTGCTGTTTAGACAGACCCCTATAAGCTACACTCTGGGAATGCCCAAGATGAAGTTTAATAAAGGTAGCTTAAAACCAACCTTAAATCTGTGTACATATGCCTTCAGGGTTATCAATAAAAAACTAAATTTACAGATGCAACATTGATATTTATTATTAGTTACTTCAGGGGAAAAAAAAAACAAAAAAACAAAAAAACCCTTTGTATGGAATTTGAGAGGAACATAGTTCATGTTTTAGGATGCAACCTTTTCCCTCCTAAATTTTGGTAAAAACTGAAATTCTTGTCAGAAAAATCTTCCAACAAAACTTAAACTACTTAACTTTTTATGGTTGCTGTAATGAGGTGTTTGAAGAGAAAGGAGGTGGCAACAAAGAAGAGTATTGTGTTCCCAGGGAATACTGTTACTAGATGACAGAGAAGTCATCAGGGAAATGCCAGTATGAAGGGTCTTACTCTAATCCTTTGTGCTGCCAAAGGTAGGAGATAAGCCATATAATACTTCATATGCATGAAGATTAAGCAAAGCCATTACGCTCTACCTGATACTCACACCTTAGCAGATAAATAGGCAAGGAAAAAAAACCAAAACTTTTATCCATTCTTGAAACATTGTGGGAGATTGACTAAGAAACTACAAAATGGAAAAAGCAGCAGTTACTCACCAAAATAATGTTTCACATTGGAAAACAGTATATTTAGCAGGATCATTCCCTTTATATAGTTAAGATCTAGAAATTGTAGATCATTGCCCTGTTTTGTGTATCTTAATGTCACAAAAAATATTTTAATATTACCCTTTTTAATTATTTTTTTTTAAAGTACACCTGGTTTCGGATTAATTAAAATAGCAAACTGAATCAGCCTGTAGGGCATGTGAAATTAACAGAAAAATCGTACACTTTAAATGAATATTCTTTTGTTCTGTACTATTTAATGTGAAACCTGAGAACTTTCACTGCACATTTTCCATGCAGGATTTTATTTTCACCAGGGCTGTAGGAGTACTGTATGAGACAGAGAGACTGTGAGAGTGAAGCAGAAGACTGAATATAATATTTTTAGGAAATTATTTTATTATTTCCAGTTCTGTATTTTGGGGGAGAAAAAAAAAAAAAAAAAAAAAAAGGAAGAAAGAAAGAATAGGCAGTTCAGCAAGATACCAAAAGATATTATTTGAAATGACAAAGGATATATAAATATTTGGTCTCTCTACTTAGAAAATTTGCAATCAGTTATTTCTACGAATTAGCAAAAGTCTCTGCAATAACAGCACTATTAACTGGCAGACACAAACATGTAAAAGACTGTATCTTCAAAGAAATGTCAAAGATTAACTAACCCAAGAAATCCTAGCCTGTGCCTTGTGAAAGTGTTTAGAATATCAAAGGTACCTGTGATGTTTATTAACTGAGATCTGGAAGTCATCTACTCATCAGACTGTGCTGTTAAGCTATCTGAACAGGAACAAGGAGGAGAGGAAGATAAGAAAGAAAATACAGTTTATCTACAAAAAAATACAGAAAAATTGAATGAAAGTACTTTCAGTGGGTAAGATACAGGCATGAGGTAAAGAATCAAATATTCATACAAGGCATGTTATATAGAGATATGAATCAGCCTTGTCATGTATAGAAGTTCTCCCCTAGGTCCTTGACTAAGTGCTCACAAAAGAGGAGATTACACTCTGACTATATACAGCCAAATACAAGAGTTATGATTTATAAATATTGAAAAATGCATCAAAGTATGGCTGGACTTGAAAGATCATTCCGAAGTGCTTCAAATTGTATTCAGGACTAGTGTGGTTAAAAAATAACAGGAAATTGGATGAAATGTAGAAAAGAAGAAGGAAAACTGAAAGGTAGCGTTCATCAATCAGTATGAAAAGACAGTGTAATGTGATTGCCCTTAGGCTCTTCAGAATTAATTTGAATTATAACAATTCAAGATTTTGTCCAGTCTTTTTGCTCTATTGCATATGCTACCAGAAGCATAAATGGAAATATGATCATATAAATTGGGTTGCTAGACTCCTAACAACGTATTTTTCATTTGCTTGTATGTTTTTATTTGCTGAAGTCAGATTACAGCATATACTGCAATGTTTTAGTTCACATCAACCTATTGTTCTAATAACTACTTCTGGTTTTTACATTTATTTTAAAAATATTCAACAAAAATAGCCTTCATTGAAAGTCTAACATACACTAGCACAGTATCTGGAACCATATCTGTCTTAAGAATCAGTGCTATTAAGGAAAAGGTAAGTACCGAAATGAATTCCATAACTGCGGTGAAACTGGATGTACTGAACATCCAGAGAGAGACAAATTACCTAGTACAATCTGCATGTTCAAAATATATTCTCTATAGAAGTAGGATCAATTGGCCACAAGAGAAAGGAGAGCTGTAGGCCAAAGTGCGGTCAGGTGTGGTGAATGTTCTCTGTCTAAAGATTATACATGACACACATGGCTGAAGCAACCTTCTTTAATTCTGTTCCATTTTCTTCTTCAATATTATTCTTGAAAGTACTGCCAACTGTAAGTGATTTGAAAACTAATATATATATGCTTTAAATATAATGTAAATAGTAAAGTGTGCAATTCTTGCTAGAATGAAAGAACTTTTGTTTCAACACCTCAATACAGAAGTGACATTTGAGAGTTATGCTTCATTTTAAGCACATATTTTTCTAAATTCATGTTAGATGGTCACAAGCATATGTCGCATGATAACTCCACTGTAATTTATATTGGTGGCTATGGAAACAAAAAATTTCTAGCATATTTATTCTTTCCGTTTCAGGGTTGCTCAAATGGGATTGCTATGAATGCTGACCAGTAGAAGTTTACAAGGTCCAATGCTTATGGTATGCCCATGACAGACTCATACACAAGAATTCCTTGAATCAAATTCCAAATGGTATTAGAAATCCTTTGAAATTCAGAGGACAAATATGACTTCTTTGTTATATATGTACCCAAACCAGAAAGCGAAAGACATGATAAAAATATTTCTGCTCAATCTTGTGAGTAAAAAAAGTCATCAATTACATTTCAAATTGAACTAGAATAAAATTTAATCTTCTTGGAAAAATGTTTCACTTATAAATTAAAAATTGTCACTTCTTTTTCTAGTAAAATTGCCTCAAGGATCATCAAGTTCCAACGTCCTTGCCATAGGCAGGGTTGCCAGCTAGTACTAGATCAGTACTGCTCAGGACCCCAACCAACCTGGCCTTGAACATCTCTGGGGACAGGGTATTCAAAGTCTCTCTGGGCAACCCCCCTGGCATTTAATCTAAGTCTAACCATTACCCCTTGTCCTATCACCATCTACTCATGTAAAAAGTTGATTTTCCTTCCATTTCTAATATTCCTTTAAATGCTGGAAAGCCATACATCCTTCTCTTCTCTAGACTAAACAAGCCTAGCTCCTTCAGTTTATTACAGGAGAGGTGCTCTAGTCCTCTGATCATCTTCATGGCCCTCCTCTGGACCCTATTCAAAAGCTCTACATCTTTCCTGTGTTGGGGGGGACCAGACTTGGACATAGCACTCCATCTGGGGCCTCACAAAAACAGAATAGACAGGGACAATCACGTCCCTCTCCCCACTAGTCATCCCTTTTCTGACAGAACTGAAGTTACCATTGGCTTTCTGGCTACAAGTGCACACTGCTGGCTCATGTTAAGTTTTTCATTTACCAGAATCCCTAAGTCCTTCTCAGCAGGGCTGCTCTCAAGTTCTTCTCCCAGTTTGTATTATCTTGACCTGGGATTATCTCAAACTGAGTGCAAAGCCTTGCACTTGGCTTCGTTGACCTTCATAAGGTTTACATGAGCCCAACATTCAAATTTAGCAAGATCTTCTAGATGGCATCCCTTCCTTCTGCTTTTTCAACCACATCGCCCAGCTTGGTGTCATCAGCAAACTTGCTGAGGGTGCACTCAATCCCATCATTTATGTCACTGATAAAGATGTTACAGTACTGCTTCCAAGACAGATCCCTGGGGGACACTGTGCATCACCAGACTCTCCTGGGACATAGAGCCATTGACCACAACCCTCTGGCTGTGATGTTCCAACCAGCTCCTTACCCATGAAACTGTATAGCTTTCAAAACCACATCTCTGACAAGGATAAGGATGTAGTAGGGACCATGCAAGCCAAAGGCCTTGCAGAAGCAAATATATTTATAGAAAAAAGGAGTGTCAGTGTGTCTTTCTCTTTTTATTTATTTTGTCTTTGCTAAAAAAATAGGATTCAATGAAAATGCAGAACTTAGGTTACATAGAAGCAGCCTGAAAAAGTACATAACAGCATGAGCTTCAGTACAGCTAAGGTTAGTTAGCAGCCCTTCTCTTCAAAGAGTGATGTATTTCAAAACCATTAAAATTAGTTGCTAGAACAAATAGTTTTTAGCATGAAATAAACTATTTGGAAAGGTGTGATTATATCATAATGCATTTCAGGTATATTTCTATGTACTTTTATACTAAGCAAAATCTAGTATTTGTGGAATTCAAAATTGATCTGTATTTTTGCAATATACTTATATGTGAAAGAAGCAGTAGCCAGCTAGCAATCGTGCTGAATTACCAAACAAGAAAAGTTATTTTTCTTCTTATGTGAACCAGTAGATTTAGATAGAGCTCAGAGCTTCACATTGCTTTCTGCTTGTAAACGATGGCTACTTTAAACCATTAGTTATGGTTTATTTATAGAATAAAACATAGTTCACAATTAAAAGCCAAGCTGTAATTGAATCAAAGGATTCAGCTGATGCCTTGGCTCACAAGGGTGCAGCTCAAGAGTTTTATAAAGAGCAGTAGAGTGTGAATAAAAATTACAGCCCCTAGTATTCAGTCTGGGATCATGCATTATAATGTGTAATATGGCTAGAAGGATTATTATAATACTGTAGTAAATAAAAAGACCATGTATCAAACAGCAGAACTGAGAATGCTTGCAGAGGCTTTCATTTTGTGATGTGGGAGGCTAAAGATTATACTGTGTGAGAAATAAGGGTAAAGGAAAATGATTTTATAAACACATCAATGTTCTTCAGAAGATAATTTCCAAAGTTATTCTTAAATAAAAGAAAAATATATGCTTCATAGATTAATCCACTGTAAATTCATAACAATTGTCTTCATGGCTAATAATGATTTTTTCCAGATTCCATATAACTATTTCCTGGTATGACACAGCAGTAATTATGCCACAGAAGGAAAATATTACCTTGTGTATCTTTGGTGCCTTAGTAAATAAGCTTATAAACTTAAAAAAAAAATTAAAAGTTAACTAGTATGGAAATGATACCAAAAAATCATGTATTGTATTTTTTTTTCTAGTACAAAAAGGGACCTCAAGGATCATGAATCTCCAACCCACAGGCAGGGCCACCAACCTCCCCATTTAATACTAGACCAGGTTGTCCAGGGCCCCATCCGATCTGGCCTTGAACACCTCCAGGGACGGTGCATGCACAGCCTCTCTGGGCAGCCTGTTCCAGCACCTCACTACTCTCTAATAAAGAACTTACAGGGTGAGGGAAAGGGTAGGGAAAGGTTGGTGTCTTGTTCTCTCATAACTATCAATCTAACATATACGTGGGAAATCACAGATGAATGAAGTCTTATTTTCCATGCCCAGGACTATAAAAAACATTTTTAATAGGAAGTTCGATTAAGCTTGTTTTACACTGTCATTTTTTTTTTTTTTTTTTCTATAAAGCATTTTGTTCTTAACTGAATTCCAGCAATGCAAAAGATAGTTATTATAACTTTTCTCAAGTTCCTATTATGGCAATCTAGCTGAGAGCATAAGGAATTACTTCCAAAAACATCTTTCCAATGTACACTAGTAGATACTTAAGAAAAATTAAGTCATACTATATATTCTGTACGTTTCTGCCATTCATGGATTATGAACCAAACCAGTGATCCAATTTGACATTTTTTTCTTGATTTCACACAGGTTTATACATGAAGAATCCATACCAAATTTTTTGTCTTGTTGATCACTGAAACATGATTTTGGTGAAATCATACAATGAACACAGCACTGAAATTCTCTATCCTTCAGAGGTATTAACAGCCAAAGGAAAAATATGCAGTATGCAGAGCAAATCTGTTGAAACATGTTATCATAGCCTAATAAGGTATTAACTCAAACTTTTCTCTTTCAGCTTGTCAAATTCATCCAAAATTTTTTTTTACCATCATCACTTAGCTGTATTTTTCCCAAGGATATGCCGAAGGACTTGATAGTGTTCTTCTTGAGTGTTATATTAAAAACTATTTTTATCTATATCCATTTCATTTTTTTCAGTGTGCATGAGATTTAGTAATTCAAATATTTGAAAAAAGAAAAATAAACAAATTATTTTAACATAGACAAATGCAGAACGCTTCTTGTATGTTTACCATGCTGCTGAATAAATGATCCTTGCATTATTTGTTTTAAGTTGAACAGGGCAGTAGAACATTTTTCTACTGGCTGAGCTTACCTCCCCTTCTGTAGACTGTAAGTGCAGTTCTTTTCTACATGTAGCCTTTAAATCTCCTGCAGCTGCATTGATTTGCACTCCCCTGGGTGCTTCCATCACCAAAGATCTAGTTGGAGATTCAAGTCTGAAAGACAAAAACAACCACTGAGAAAAAAATACACTGAATCAAGCCACCAAAAAAAAAAAAAAAAATCAACCAGACTTAAAAACTACAGTACCACAGTGCATGAAGATACACATTTTGAATTGTTAATGTATTTTGAAAGTTAATGAAGCAGAAGTGAGTTATTATACATACACATGATTCTCTCACTGTTCTCTATAGCCCAGAGAATAAAAAATCCATCTGTGTTTAAATCTATTCCTGCCTGGGACAGCATTTAGGCATTTAATGATATATAGGTGCCTGCCTACTGATGTTTGCCTATACTAAAACTGAAATACAGGAACTTACAATTCCATGTATTTCTATGAGTGCTACTGTAATGGCAAATTAATAACTAAACTTTGCTAAGTGACCAATGGCAAATGTTCATCTCAATAAAAATTAAGCAAAGGACTTTAACAGTTTTAAATAATAATGTAATACTGAATAGAATGGCTTTGCCTTCACAGGCTTATTTGTATTTCACAGAGATGTAGCAGCATTATGTATGAAAAAAGGGAAAGAGTACCATTCCAGTCTCTTTTACCGTGGTTTTTTGCTTGCCCTTTTTCTGTTCTGCAAAATACTCATTATGCTCTTTAATACTGATATAATAGGGTCAAACTACATATTACTGGGACTTGGTATGTCTCCCTAGTGCAACTATTGTTGTTCTACTCCTGACAGATTTTCCCTTTCTTTCTGTACTCTATACTCAAGATTCTCAATTAAGCTTAGTGCAGAACTAAGGTACCTTCTCATCTATATTCTATCTCAGTATGCTGAGATAGATCTCTTGAATGGGAAGAACCACTGCAAGGTTTTGATAGTAGTAGTGTTCACAGACTGAATAGAAAAGGTGATCAAATGTATTGAACTGGAAAACAAAGAAATGAATTCTGTATGGGTTCAGCGATAGACTTATTGCATAGCCCTGTTAGGAATGGGACAAATCTTTTAATCTATTTGTATCACAGTAATATAATGACAGAACACAGTTCTTACTCTACCTGAACAAAAGCTTTTTGTAAGATGAAATATGCTAGTGATAAAAATAGCTAGAGTGAGCAGCTCAATAAAAACACTGCATTTCCCTCTTTAACAAATTGTATTCTGAGTGTTAGATCAAATGTATTCCAAAGTATAATGAGTTACTAGGCATGTTATAGATATGAGTAGTTCATCAAAGAATTTTGCTATAGAAAAGCCAAATGAAAGGTCTATCAGGCAGTGGAATGACAGAATTTCAGCATATTTCAACCACTGTTTTTGTTTTTGTTTTTTAGTATACAGAGTAGTAATGGATAATTTGAAATCAAAATGCCACATTTGCATGCAAAGTTACCAAGATGGTATCTGTGAAATATGTCTGTTCATTATATGTCACTCAGATTCAATGGGACAGAAGATGGAAACACACAGAAAAATTACCTGATAGCACAAAATAAGACTATTAAAAGCAGGTGTTCAGATAACAGCAAAGTATTTTTTGCAGATAGCACAAAAATATGTACTTGTTACATGCTTTCTTTTTTTTTTTTTTTTTTTTTTTTTTTTACAGTCTATATAGGAAAAGGTTAGCAGATCATTTTTGTGCTTCTTTGTACCAGGAAAGAATCTAAATATCATGAATTTTTTAATCATGAACTTCAGTGTTTTTCAGGTGGTTATCTGGTGTTAATTTCTGATGGCTATAAGACAACAGAAAAAGAGTTTCCAAAACTTTTTAGAAACTGTATACACACACTGGAAACAAATGAACAAACAAAACCAACAAAAGAACAACAAAAAATAACATTCAAAGAGAAAACTTATTTGTTTGCAATGGAAAGTATAACAGAATTCTGCTGCTCACAAAATACCGAGTAACTCCAAAACAGAGAAACAGAGCTGCATATCTGATTTACAAATATCAGACCCAATTTAACCATTGCTATAAATCAAGAAAACTTCATTATGTACAATTGTATACTATGTAACAAACATTTTTTTGTTATGTGTGTTTGAAATTTGCTGAAAGGGTGTGTGTAGCAGAGAAAGCTATTGTACTAGTTCCATGACAATTTAGGTCTGACTTCTGCAATCCAGTCAGCATACACAGATTTGTACTGCAAAGATCATAGCTCAGTAGTGTTGGAGTACAGTAGCAAACTGATGAAAAAAAAAAAAAAGCCATAATCAAAAAATGCCTGGCATTTAGGTAAGGTGCATTTCTGTGTAGATTTCTGTTTAGAAATGAGGCTTTTGAAAGTATTACGTTGGCTTAACGAAATTTTAACTTCATAGGAAATTGAACTATGCAGTTCAGTGTTAAATGTTTGGATATTTCCATTCCATCCATAATTTTCAGCAACATGATTTTGTGATTTATAAACCAATTTCTCAGAATCTTAAGATTTCCCACTGGTTTCAGCTCCCACCTTCTAATAATTAGGATAAAAAATGTTCCTTAACTATATTCATTACACTGAATATGTAGATTTTAGGAAAAAAAAAACCCAGAAAATATTTCTGGTTTTATATAATCAAAATCACTCTTAGAAATCAGAAATTTTCTAGTAGGAAGACAGAAAAAGTCTGTTTAGGAATACCAAACAAAAAATAATTTTGTTTGAAAAAGTAACATTTTTTTCCAAAGCACAACAAGAGTTGAGATGTTCCCTTTTGTTTCATCATTGTTGTTCATTATCTTTGTCAATTTTAATAGCTTTCTATTTGTCTAAAATGAAGACATTTGGAGAATTAATTTCTGAAATTAAGTTGTTAATATCAGACTTCAACGTAGTCTGGAGAAGTTTCTTTTTCAGGCAATAGATTTTTTTAGCAGTTTCCTGAAATCAAATATTTTGGTAGAAATATTAGTGAATGGCTGATGATTAGAGAAGTAGCTTTTAAAATACTACCCATCTATTAATAAAACTGAGTGCCTATATTTGTTTTACAGCTACTAACGTACTTTTTTTGTTATTATTCTTCAGAAGATACACAGCTGAAAAGTGACTTAGTTATGCAATCTCCTGCATGCTATTGGAAACTGAAAAGCCTATGCACTGAGAGATTATTTCCTCAATCTTTTCAGATAAATTATATTTGATATGCAGCTTCTTTAAAATATTTTTGTTATATTTCTGAAAGCTTTAATCTCCATTATAATACAACTGTAACACTCCACGTTGTAATTCATCCCTTTAAGGAATAGCACATTATTAGAATAGCAAACCAAGAATTTGCTTTCCTTTCAGATTTACTGATGGCCTGTCACATTAGCATTTACTTCACTGAGATAATCTGAATTGTACAATCATAGAGTCATAGAATGGCCTGGGTTGAAAAAGACCACAATGATCATCTGGTTTCCATCCCCCTGCTATGTGCAGGGTTGCCAACCACTAGACCAGGCTAGACAAGAGCTACATTCAGCCTGGGCTTGAATGCCTCCAGGGATGTGGCATCCACAACCTCCTTGGGCAACCTGTTCCAGTGTATCACCACCCTCTACGTGAAAAAAATATCTAACCTAAACCTCTCCTGTCTTAGTTTAACACCATTCCCCCTTGTCCTATCACTATCCACTCTCACAAACAGCCGTTCCCCATCATGTTTATACACTCCTTTCAAGTACTGGAAGGCCACAAGGAGGTCTCCCCATAGCCTTCTCCAAGCTAAACAAGCCCAGTTCCCTCAACCTTTCCTCATAGGAGAGGTGCTCCAGCCCTCTGATCATTTTAGTGGCCCTCCACTGGACCTGCTCCAAGTTCTTCCTGTACTGGGGGCCCCAGACCTGGACACAGTATTCCAGATGGGGCCTCACAAGAGCTGAGTAGAGGGGCACAATCACCTCACTCTGATGGCCACCCCTTTTATAATGCAGTCCAGAATACCGTTGGCCTGCTGGGCTGCAAGCACACACTGCTGGCTCATGTCCAGCTTCTCGTCCACCAGGGTCCCCAAGTCCTTCTCTGCAGGACTGCTCTCAAGGAGATCTTCCCCCAGTTTGTATAAGTACCTGGGACTGCCCTGATCCAAGCGTAGCACCCTGCACTTTAATGAACCTCATCAGGTTTTCATGGGCCCACTTCTCCAGCCTGTCCAGGTCCCTCTGGATGGCTTCCCTTCCATCCAGTGTATTGGCACCGCTCAGCTTGGTGTCATCTGCCAAACTTGCTGAGGGTGCATTTGATGCCATTGTCTATGTCATTGATGAAGATGTTGAAAAGCACCGTTCCCAAGACTGACCCATGAAGGACACCGCTTATGACTGGCCTCCACCATGACACATAACCATTGATCACAACCCTTTGGCTGCATCCAGTCAGCCAATTTCTAATCCATCGAATAGTCCATCTTCAAATCCACACCTCTCCAATTTAGCGAGAAGGATGTGGTGAGGGACAATGTGAATATAATATTGCTTATATATCACACAATATAATACAACATAAATGTATATAATTTTATATAATATACATTTATCTGTATATAATATGTATATTATATTAATATATTTTTAAAATAATATAATACAATATAATTTTGCTTTCCTAACCAGCACACAGCTGTAATAGAGAAAGTAATTAGTGCTATTAATGAACAGAATCTACAACACACTAGGGAAAGATGAAGAAATGTTTAAAACAACACTTCCAAATAATATAATCTGTCAATTCTTACATGTGATTCAGAAAGATCTATCCAGAGCACAGAAGGGCTTTTTTTCTTTTTAATTATCAAGGGCTAATTTTAAAGACGAATTTTAGAGGATCAAAGCTGCATGGACTTGGGCTGAATTCATTAAAGCATTATTGCTAAAAAAGGAAAGTTTTCAAACATTTTGAGTATGTTACTTTGAAGGTATTAAAATATTTCTCATCAGAAATACAGAAATATTTATTTTTCATTTGTTATTTTCTGTTTACAAGCTGACCTAGATCGTATTAGGGAAAAATAGTAATTATAAAGAAACAAAAGATTTAATTTTAGGTTTTAATAAATAATTTAGATTTATTTCTTGCACATCCCTCAAACTCACATGGGATATAATTCATCTATGATATTTTTGCTCTATTGACTAGCAGAAAATATTTCCTAAAATAGAAAGAAGATCCCTGTGTGCAAATGTGAATAATTTATTTGCTTCACGTCTATCCAGTCTACACTATTTAGCAAAATGACTAATATAAACTTCTACCACTCTGGAATTTGAATTCCAAATAGCGGATTAAAAAATACACTGCCAGCTAGAGAATGCCCATGTAATTCAGGTGCTCATTTCCCCTTACACATCTTGATGTCTAAAACATACTTCAGTACTTTTAAGTATTTAATATATGATGATGGGCTTCTCATCTTGGTGGGCTTTTTTGTTGTTGTTGTTGTTCCAGTTGTTCCAAACTCCTCTTATCCTTTTTTTCACTTCTTTATAAAATGGCCCTCCAACCCCAAAACACCATAGAATTCAGTGAATTTCTCATCCTCCACGGAAATGATTTTGTTTCAAATTAGAATCCTCTCCCCTTCCCTCACCTCCCCCCCCCCCCCCCCCCCCCAATTTTTATCATTATTATAAGAACAGTTGGCTGCTTAATTTTCAAGCAAACTTTGAAGTCAAAAAAGCCCCTGTCTACTGAAGGACAGAAGGTATTGGACAAAATTTGGGTGGCAAACTCCAGTAGTATGCATAAATAATAACCATGAACTTTTGTGACCATTGTGACAAAAAACCTGGATTACCTTTTTTAATAGATATTGAAACCATTCAAACAGAGCATTCCTGATTAGTTCATTTTGACATCATGATAGGAATGCTGGGACAATAAGACTTCATTCATTTCAATCTTGTTACTTACATATATTCGTATAATTACAAATAGTTTTGATACCTTTACACCCTATACAAGTTGTATCTGATTCACTGCTAGAAGAGTAATTTTTTCTGAAGCTTACTGTATTTGGTTTTTAACCAAATGTCTGTATTTTCAGGAAGAAAGCAAAGATTTTATTGAAATGCAAGGGAAGATGTGCAGGACTCCTGAGTCTTTAATGTCATTCACTGATCATCAGATAACCTTTATCAAAAGGCAAAATTCTCATATCTTCACAGGAAGCTCTCTATGTGTGGGAAACTAACCTTTAAGGACACAGTTTGACTTCCTGTATTTTGTGACTTCACAGCAAGACCTTAAATAAGAGAAAGTTAAATAGAGATCTTATGGAATAGCTAATAGCACAAACTACTAAATATCAACATAACCAGTTTTTCTACTTATTGACCATTGTCAATGGTCAGTTTAAACAAAGATGAAACTTTCATGATTTAAATTAGAACAGCATTCAAGACAGCATTTGCTATTATATCCATTCTCTACACATCACTGACTGTGTCAGCATGACTTTATTACAGTTCCTGGAATTTTCATTAACCCAGAAATCACCTTGCTGGGTTCAAATCTGAGTTCTAATTGCTCAATATATGCCACTGATCTCAGTTCAACAAGTCTGCATTATAATAACAACACACAAAATAACAGTGTTTTAATTTTAGGTGACATAGATAAAAATCAGAAAAATAATTTCCTGACACAGGCAAATAAAGGAGGTCAACTGAGAATATAAATATATTGTTACTGAGGAGGAAAAGAAAGTAATCCAAAGCATTAGAGTGTCTTTTTCAGGGATGCTACTAAAGGGCCAGAAAAAACGAAGAAGAGAAAGGTGAGGTACGCTAAAGAGAGAAAATATTTAAAGCAACAGCTTGACAAAATAATCAGGTGATGTAAGTTAAAGAAAACTTAGTGCATGCTTCTTTCTTAGAGTGAATTAATTAAATCTGTGAATAAAATTCATCCTGAAGAAACCATCTTTGCAATCACCCATCAGGTGGAAGGAAGGATTTGAACAGTATAACCTTTATCTACCATTTACATTTTCTCCAAATGCACTCTTCTTCATTTCTCATTAGATATGGCACTACATCAAAATCTTTACACAGATCTTTGATGAAATGATCTACCTAATTCCTGTTTTCTAGACTATCAAATACCTTATTGAGGGAAAAATATTTTTTGGATTGGCATAATATCACCACCTTCTATTTCACCCCAATTTTTACTTATCTTCAAGTTGTTAATAAATCTTTTCTTTAAGAATCTTTCAGAATAATATTGAAAGCATTGCATACCATTGAATCCAGCCTGAAAGATCTGACCTACTAAAATACTCCTTTCACCTATTTTTCCATCCATTTCATTACAACTGCCACTCTTACTAATCCATCAGACTCAAAGTATTTACATTCTAGTTTGAAAACTTCATATATTTTGGTTATTTGACCTTGTTTTCATGTTTAGCTCATGCAAAGACAAGAGACAGAGATTATCTAGCACCTCAAATTAATGACATGAAACTCAGTAAATTTTGCTATCTATTGTGACAGCAGTACTTTCTTCCTTCAGATTTTTCCTTCATATTCTTCCTTCTCCGGAGTCAAATATAATTATCTTCACCGAACACGAAAGTAAATTACTCTCCTAGTTTAAGAGGCTATTCTATCTGATTAGGAACTAACATTTGAAACTCGTTTCCTTCTTATCTATTTATTCCAATGTATATTTCTTTTGCTTTATGTACACATGTAAAATAATTTATGAATACATAAATATAAAGCTGATTACCTTGTGTCAATTTTCCTGATTTTCACTACATCTATCTCAATTTTGTACAAACATGTATGTGGAAAAATATATTTTCAACAGCTAGTCAATTGTTGTTTTCAACTATTTTTTGCAATATATATGCCCAAACACTGAAATAACTATTCAAACACCAACCATAAATTCTAAAAATATACAAATTGAATACTTTCACTTTATTAAAAACTAATATTAAGAAGGAAGCTAGAAACAGAGGTCCTTAAAAATAACATACGAAATAAGTTGGGCTTTTTAACTCTACATCATCTTCTCAGTTTTGATTAAATTTGTTTTATTATTTGATTTCTGAGTATAATAGATGAGGAGAAGAGTCCCTGTTCTTTTGTTACTCCCTGTCTGCTCTCAATTTATTGTCAAAATTCCTTTCTAATGTATTCTATGGTATCACGGTTTTACAGAACAGGTACTCTGTCCTATTAGTAAACTACTTCTTAAGTGACACATAAGAGGGTCCTTAAGAAACCATCAGGCAGCTCAACATGAAACAGATGCCTTGTACCAGATTCTGAATTCTTTCAGACTTAATGTACGATCCCACTATCCTGGGTTCTTCCTTACTGTTTGATCAATTTCCACCTCATTTTATGCCCAGCATTAGCCTTGCAGGATTAGCTGGTAGTCAATAATAAGCAAGGCTTCACAGAGAAGAAAAACTACTGAATTTGATTTGCAGGTATCTCAAGAGCAACAATAAAGAAATTTACCACTTTATCAAGAAGGTTATTGAGGTCAAAACTATCAGCATTTAACTACTGTATGCCTCTTTTATGAATAGATATTACCAATTATTACACCATGTTTTAATGCACTATTAGCCTAAAACCTATATTTGGTGGCCTATCACATTGGTGGTTTAGTTTGCCTGTGTTCTTGTGATAAAAGTTAGCAAGAGAAATATGCTATTAAACTATTAAGATATTTTTTCCTTTTGGCATGATTCTTTTATGCTCCTTATTACAATTAATAAAAGTAAGATTTAATTAGCTTTTGGGTTTCGATACAAAGAGGCTTACCAGCTTTCACAAAGGATTTTGTATAAAGTATTTACTGAAAGCAAAACCTTTTTACTTATTTGAAAATATAAGATGTGAACAAATAAAGTAGTTGGGCATATAGGAAAGAAATTTTTTCTATCCTTTAAAATCTTATCTGAACTGTCTTTATACAATACATTTTTTAATACCATATATTACAGGTGGTTCTTTGACTGAAGACTTCAAATTCTGGATATAGTGCAAGGAGTGTTGGAGAGGAAAAGCTTTAGAAATTTGTACATAATATAAATCATCATCTTTCTGGCTCCTCATCCAGAACAGATTGAGCTAAAATTCCAGAACTTTCAGCTCAAACACTGTGAAACTTGTATTGTAGTTGAAACTGTATAGTTCAGCTTCATTCTTAGTAATCAAAGTTGTCAAAAATTTCCACTGTTCAAATTCAGCAGGTAATTGTTTTACATGTCCATTGTTATGAATTTTATTCCAATATCTCTTTTTTGAATATAATACACATGTTATTCAAATATACTCATATCTTGATGTTTGACGCTTATTATTTGACCTTTAAAATGTATACTCAAATGAAAAACAAAGGGACCATTTGTATTTTAATTAATCAAATTAAATTCCTGTGTCTTTCAGACCTGTATATAACTATTCAAATGAACATAATGTATTTGCATTTATACACTGAATCCTGCTATCAAACTGCAAACATATGTGTGTACTGAAAAAATGAGTTTTAATGTAAGCACAGCAAACTTCCTTCTTTCTCGTGTCACCATTAACTTCAAAAATACCAAGATTTGGGGATACTGTATTTTGGAAAAAAAAATATAATACATCTATATTTTCCAGTCACTCTTTGGCATGTAGCATGAGACAAAAATCACTTTAGGATGCAACTATTCTCTTTTGGAAGATAAAATCAGTTCACAATATCAGTATAGTTTTATTAATTGGGCCTGAGGCAAGTAAATGGGCATAATATTTGGGCTGATTTATTTCAGCATATTTAGCAAACAATCATTTCAATGGTAAATAATTGTTTTCTGACAACATATTTAAAATCAACAAATTTAAAATCAGCAAAAAAAAAAAATTGGGGGGGGGGAAGTATTGCAGGGCTTAATTTTTTTTTTTTAAAAAGGATTTTTAAAAATCATTTGAAGTAAGATAAATAAGTATGTGGTAACTGGAGTTTCCACAGATATATATGATCTGAGCATCTAATTCCATTTTACCATCAGAAACAACCATACAATGCGGTGACTATTTGCAGTACTTTAAAGTCACAAGCTGAAAAAATGTCTGCAGGTTGCCTTCGTGCCAAAAGGCAAGAAATCTCTGTCCTAATAGTAGTTACATTTTATGAAGGGAATATCATCAAATCCTACCTAACATGTAACAGCACACATGTACAAAATCTTTCAGAATACATTATATATAAAATATAGTAAGAAAAAAATCACACATAAGCTAGTTCTGCTTGACCAGACAGCAAAAGTTGCTGTTTGTTTTTTTTCTTTAAATTAAAAAATGGATTGAATCCATGATTAACTAAAAGACAAAAAACGGAATGAAGATTCAGTAGAATTCTCATTAAGTCCATCTTGGAAAATTGAGATGAAGGAATGGTGATTTGGAAAACATTCTGCAGCAATAATCATCATGCTAATGAATAAAGCCAAAAGACAGGAAGGGTGAATCTCTGAAATACAAGCTGAACAAGTAATATGAGGTGGTTTTAACACAAGTGGGTCCTTCCTGAATAGTTAGAATAAATTTGAGTCTAACAGTGTTTTGGATATGTAAGAATCATTAAGAAGGCAGGAGAGATCACTATATAAATATTTGCTTTTAATCAAGCTGTAATTAGTTTTGAATAATTAATTTTAGAAATCTTTGAACAACACCTACTTGAGGTCTTGGGAAGGTTCTGCTCTGATATGGGGTGTCTCCACGGAATGTCCAAACACTGCCCCTTCCGTGCCTAAAATACATAAATAAAATAAAATACAGTTACTTTGAAAATAAAAATACATCAAAATAAATGATCATATATTTTTGGGGTAAAACATATACTTGTATGCTGTATTACTAGCTATCAATGTTTCTTCGTATTTATGTTAGCATCTCTATTGAAAATCTGGATCGATCACTTAAAACAGTTGACCTCTGCTTATCAATAGATGAACTTCAAATACAAATCTTAAAACATTTAAACATCCAAGCTTCCCAGTGTTGACTTGTCTGAATGTTCATTTCAACACTTTATAGATAATGTTGACAGAGAAAAGAAAAAATTAATTTTGACAAAATCACATTTTTAAAGTATCTACTCTTTTTGCATGATGCTCATTTTGATTATTTAAATTGAGATCCCAATCTTTCAAGTTTTAAAATACCAATTTTCCATCTGAAGTTCCTTACCTAAATCTCTGACACATCTCCAGAGTCTCCTTCCATCATGGCTTTCAAATGACTTATTGGAGATGTTCTTTGTGGGTGGTTTTTTTTTGTTTTGTTATGTTTGTTTAAAATTTTTATTTTTATTTTGGTAGGGGACTGTAAGTTTACACACTGTAAAGATAGCATGGGCATTGTATAATGAAAATAGCTTAGAACTATAATGTGAAAGACTTTTCAATGAACAACAAATACAAAACAACTGAATAGAAATATATCTAAAACAAGTGATTTGTTTACATTATATTACTAGAAATAAGATAAAGGAAGCTTTCTGGCATAATTATAGTTGATTGTTAAATATGCTGGGAACAGTCGCTGCATTTCAGGGACAGAACATTTTCTTGTGTTCTGAGACCTGAAATCTATTAAGAATATACAAACAATATCTCTTAATGGCTGCATAAATAATGGTCAGTATGACCAATGCTTCTCTAATTGTTTCAAAATTTTAAATACAATATTTTAAATTATTTTAATATTTCACAACAGATATTTTGGTTTTTAATTGAGGTAGATGTTTAGAAATTTTGGCAATTAATGAATAACCTTGTAAGAGATTCTCCCTCCTATAAACTGGAGTGACACTAACCTTTAGAAAATTAAACCTACCAGGATCTGTAAGTAGAACCACAGAATATTTAATCAATATAGCTTTACAGTATTTAAGAGAAAATGTCCTGAACAATAAGTCCCAGAATATAAATAAATGTGAAAGTACATAAGTCAGAAAATTGTCATTATTATTCATCTTCTAAGATCCATTTTCATAAATAAAATTAAAAAAAAAAATCTTCATCATCAAATACTCTACTGGTAGAGAGAATTCAAGAGAGGAAGGAGTGAGTTCTGAAAGAAACGAAGATTTAGGGTTTTATCTCCAGAAAACAATGCATATTTTAAAAGTATCTTAGCAAAGCATCCTGAAAGCAATTTCATTACAACTGAAGCTTTGAAGATGTCACAAGAAAAGAAGCAAATCTGTGTGCTATAAACAAACAATGCTGAGTGTTCTGCGGAACCACAGGCAGGAAAAAAAGAAGCATTTCTTCATATATAAAAGTATTCATATAGGAACTATGTAGAATCTTCTTTTTGAACCTTTACTGGCAATTTTGCTACCTTCAAGAGACAGGAGTAGCACGTTTATATAGCCCGAATTCCTTTTACTCCAAACTGAAATCCCATCTATAATAGCATATAAAAATTCCAATGGAGTTGGAGCATCAGAGTGGTTCTAGATCCCATTCAACTCTTTAATCAGCAAAACTGAATATTTACAAGGCCAACGGTTTTTTGTATTTTTCAAGGTGGAAATGGGATATGAAGATACAAATAACTGAGCAGAATGTCAGCCTTCCAAGAAAATCACTTCTCTAACATTTGAAAGAGGAGAATTAATGCTAAGATAGAATAGTGATGGGTCAGGCACCAAATCAATTGGAAGTGCCAGAGATAATTGGCAAAAACTGATAAGAAAATATACGACAGCTTTTTCTAAGCTACTGCTAACATTTTTTATATTCAGCAGTGGTTGTTTAAAATTAGAAGCCATTTTCCCACCTTACACAACTGAAATTTGGAAAGAAAGATGGTCTTGTTCAAGCAGACTGTACTATATGAATACATAATCCCACTTCTTTTTTTCTACTCATTCGCCACCAGATCTGATAATGTTCCCATGGTAAATACTTTATGCTCAAAAAATAAGCTCTCACCTAGGAAGTTAAAGGAACATCTCCCTTATACTTTACACTGGAAGAAATGCAGGAAACTTATCTCATTTTTAGGAAGGAAAATGAGAAATAACCAGAATTTACTGCAGTTAAACAGTCGGATCAAGAAAAATGGAACGGGACTGTAGAACAAATGGGTGACATGGATCAGCATTACTTAAAAATACAGAACATTAGAAAAAACTATAGGAAGGTGCTCTTTACTTTGTGATTTATTATATGGCAAATCTGCTTTTATACTGCTCCAACAGGAAGTTAGATCATGCAGTTCAGCATTATTGAGGAAATGGTGATAGAAAAACATGATTTTTTTTTTGTGTGTGTGTGAGAATAATACTTATATAACAATACAAATCAGGATTCAAAGTGAATAACATGACTTTTTAATGGAAGAAATGTATTTTAGGTGTTTAGTTGCTTGCAATACTAAAATGCTTATTTTTTACAGAAATGACTAAATAATACTATAATTATATTCCCAGACTTACAGAATCATAGCCAAGACCTACTTTGAGATGAGTCAAATTCTAGACAGAGATTAAGATAAAGAGAAAAGACTTGAACCTTCAAGCCCTTTCAAATGTATCTCAAAAGGAAGTAGTTAGGGAACTGAACTCAAAGGAATGTGAGTTAGAATGAATTGCTAAAGAAAGTAGGAAATAAAATAGCAAGGGCGCTGAGTATGTGCAAAGGATGTAAAATCAAAAATGTAAGTTTAACTGAATAAAATTACTCCAACTTCCAGCTTCCATTGGAAAGAATGAGTTAAGTAAAGACTTTGCTAAGGGAGAAAAATCTGTGACTGCAAACTACTGGTCAAAGAACAGCCTCCATAGTTTTCTGCAGAAATGCCAGAAGTACATTTCTGTATATTAAGAAAAATTTCTTAGAGCATAGCAGTTCTATACACAGTAGATGTTTAAAATACACTTTTGCTTTTCTTTCTTCCTTTTTTTTTTTTAAACACAAAGCAGATCAAAGTTATCCCATCAGTACAAGCAAAACTATTAATACACTCCCATTGAAACTGGAACTGAACAGTCAGAATTCACAGAGACTGGTGTAAACTACTAATTTCTGCTCCATTTACTGGTTACTGAAATTCAGCCTTTGGGAAGTGATGACTTTCATAAAAAGAATAGAATTACATTGTTGGTACTTGGTGCTGGATTTATAATCACTTATATATGTTACATGGTGGCAGTGTTGTCATTTATGTAACAAGCAAATGATCCTTGATTTATGAGTTAGCTCACAGAACAACACTGGAACTTTTTAATGACTTAATAACTGAAAGGCGTGAAAAAAACAGCCTATACACTCTGCAAAAAGAATATAGGCTAGAGAACTGATGAGTCAAGAAACAAAAACTAATAAATTATATTGCTGAGAAAAATCCACTGCATATTAACATTATCCCACTCACATTATTCTTGCAAGCAAATCACCTCAAATGTACTGACAGTGGATTTGTATAGCATTTTGATGTGCTCAGATTATATAGCATTGCATTATTACAGGCGCTGTTGAATCTTATTGCCTTGATTTTTCCCTAGGCTTTTTGGAAACAACAAGTGAATATGATAAAGTGCAACAATTTGGCAAGTGCTAGACTCTAATGCCAATTTTTCCTGAGTTACAGATTTTAAAGAATAATTTGTAAATTATTTGTCATCTTTGAGACTTGCCATTTAACTCATCACAAATTCATTAAGTTAAACTAACCACCAATTTCACTGAAAAATATGAGTACTTAATCAAGATTGCTTTACCACTGCAGGGACCTTGAAAACAGACCTTATATTCTAAAAGTTTAACTGCTATTAAAAAGTTCAGTTCTTAATTCTTTTACCATGTGTACATAGCAAAACTTTAAAAGTATCTTTGTGGGATTACTCAGCTATTGTTCACCAATAAGACACTGGAAAGGTTGATCACTGCCAGACTGAAAATGAATCCCAGAAATATTCATCTAGACAGATTAATAATCATAGAAAGATCACTTTCTTCATTAAAAGTTCAGTTATTACACTTGTGCAAACTAGAGAACCAAAGGAATCAGAATGCTTTGGACCACATGCTGATTGTGTAGCTCTTCAAGGTTTTCAATTTTAATAAATGGTTTGAA
Source organism: Lagopus muta (assembly GCF_023343835.1). Classification (NCBI taxonomy): domain Eukaryota; kingdom Metazoa; phylum Chordata; class Aves; order Galliformes; family Phasianidae; genus Lagopus; species Lagopus muta. The sequence goes on along the minus strand of NC_064436.1, from coordinate 44,540,588 downwards.
ATGTAATTTAACTAAGTACTTCTAATATATATATATATAAAAGAGCACGATGAAACTGGATTTTTCCTATAGAAACATACAGAACTAGAATGAAAGCAGGTAGGGTTGTTCTATGGCAATGTATTTGGCACAATTTTCTCAGTCTCTGAGCAGCAAAACTGACTAAGACTAAAAAGCAAAGGTTCCAGGTATGATTTTGATATGGGCACACTAGAGGTCTAATTCAGGCAGACAGATGCAGTACTTAGGCATCTGACTCTAGATGCAGCTGTTCACATGTAAACTAAAGCACTGGCACTTGGTAATTAAAGGCTTCAGAGATAAGACATTGTTTAAAAGTAATTTGTGAAATGAATGATTTAGATTTACTGAAGGACCTTGAACACAACTAATGTTTGATGTATATTTTCTATATAGAAACCTTACTTAAGTAAAGACTTGTACTAAGCCTTTAATCTAGGTAAGAAATGTAACTTCTTCAATAAATTAATTGTCTTCAGTGTAATAAATTTTGATCAAAGCAAATCCACACTCCAGTGAATACTTGTTAAATTGCAAAAAAATCTTCTAAAATTATTGTAACTTGAACTGAGTACAAATACTTTCTAAATTTTGTCCTAGTGGTGGGCAGTAAACTTAGGTAGATCTTGCAGTGCAAATTAAACTATATTATGTCTGTATATTAAGTTAACTTAATACATACTTGCTTGAAAGTTGACAATCAAAATCTATGTTTGGCCAACACTTTATATAGTTTAATATGCTAAAAAAGTGAATCAATCTAAAAAAAATGAAATTAGCATGGGAATTACATAATTGAATTCTTATTTTTCATATACAATACATGATGGAGATAAATATGAAAATTAGAAAGGATTGACAACAACCATTTTCTGCTTGAATAGATAGTTTTCTTGAAAGGCGACAAAAGCTAGACATATTACACAGATAAAAACCTTATATTTAAATTTAATCATAATTACTAAAAAAATACAAACAAACAAAAATAACTTATCTTACTTATCTTCCTAAATAGAAATGACAGTCTGGATCTGATGTGTGCTGTTTTTCTTGTTGGGTTTTGTTGTTGTTTTTTTTTTTTTTGTTTTTTTCTTTTTGTTTTCTTTTGTTTTGTTTTGTTTTTGTTTGATTGTTTGCTTTCTTAAGATCATGCAAAGGTTTCAGGATTCACAGCAGTGGAAAACAGTTGGAGTTGTCCTTGTCAGCATTCAAAATACTGAATTTTAAACTGTATTATTCGTGTATTTAATTGATCAAAAAAAGGAGATTGTTTTCAGTTGGTTTTAGTAGTTATCCCTAAGTTGTGTAAAGCCTAGGCTTATACTCTAATAAATACTTAATCAGGGACAAATTAGAATTGCTGTTTCCTTGTTGAAAAATGAATGAATCAATAAATGAGGATGATCGAATAGTCAATAGCTCAATAACCAGTGGACTCACCTAGGATATGAAAGAATGGGATATGAACTTGGATGTCTCACACACAAAATGAAGGCTTTAACTTTAAGTCTACTCAAATTATCTAAACATTTCAACTTTATTTTCACTAGAAGTAAAGTGTTGCATTTGTATGGAATATTAAGGAAAAGCTGGAATCCTGCAAAGGTAAATGTGTGAATGAGAAAGCTATTTCTCTCCTGGTTTCAAGAGCAACTAGTGATATTCTCCAATTTTGAACTTTCTTAAAAAATCTCATTGCGTACTGCTTCTCAACTATATAACCAGGAATGTTAATACAGCTTGCTCAAGTTCTAAAGTGACTATATCTCAGTTATTTAATAATTTTAACTTGGTGGAAAAATATTATCAAAAGTACTGTTTTCTGGCTCTGCCCTTTCTTAGCTCTTTGCATGCAAAAAAATGCACAAAAATAACAAAGATCTTTCAGGTGATCATCACCATTTTCCACTTTAGATCAAAAATTACTCCTTTTTGAATGAGGATCCAGGTTGACTGATGAACAGCTGATATTTGCAAATAGTGTTACTAAAAACTGGAATCTGAATTATATATTCTGTCTGCCACCAAAACTGTACAAAATTACAAAAATATAAAAATGTCCAAGACTTAACTTATATGATCCCAATTATCTATACTGTTCTGATTTCTATACTTCTTGCTGTCTCTACCTTCAGTCATTCTTCCACTTTTCTGAGATACTAGCACTATCTACTAACAAGTGAGATTTTATGTTCTGCAGTGGAGGTTTAAAAAACCCAATCTCAAGATATTGGACTCTGTGCTGCAGAACGTGAGTATGACTCCAGCATCATCACTTTTCTAAATATTGTTCACACCTGACAACATATAAGAATAGAGATTTGATAGAAGAATTTACAACATGTGAGAAAGAACATTTCCAAAGGAAGCTTTTTTGTATGCATTTCCAATAGGCATTCACTTCTGCTCTGTACATTACCATTACTACAGCATAATGAAAAGTTCTTACATTTATGTGATAATTACTGCTCTGTTCTTACAATTTACTTGGGTTTTATTTATGCAAAAGGAAACCATGAAGCAGTAGAGCTACTATCCAGGTTTTAAAAATAGATCTACTATATCTTTTTTACTACATAGCAATTAGAGTGCCATTGATAAATGGTAATCAAATATTTAGAAAACACATTTGTTTATCCTGTAGAGGGCATTAATACACATAGAAAATATCAATTGTATAGGAGTATATACTATATATTTAAAAAGTTACTGCAAAAATGACTTGAAATATTTTAGAATTTCTGAAAATATGAAAGTGCGAGAAGAATCCTCATACGTACTTTAATAATGTTGAAATAGAGAAGCATTTATATGTACTTTAATAATGTTGAAATAGAGAAGCATTAGCATATTTTGTGCCTGTTTAATCAAAATGAAACAAATGTTAGCATCTTAAAATACTAGAAGTCATAATTTATATTTTTGAGAAATATGAGAAATATAATGTCAGTTCTATCTAATTTCTATCTAGTTATCTTGATTATCACATATTATGACTTCTTTTTATTCCTGTGCTTTACTGATGTTTTTTGTTCCTCTCTAGAAGAAAATTATTCGGCTGAATACAACACATTCCAGCCTGGCAAATGAGTAAATGACTTACTTAGATATGCCTTGGCTGCATTTTCAAACAGAAATTCTCCGCTTATTTGGGAGAAGGTGAATGCATAACAATACTGTTGTCTTTTTAAGAACATTCCCACCTTCAAGTCAGCGTAACAGTGAAACAAGCCTTTCAAGTTAGCAACAAAATGGATGCAGGTGTATTTCGTCCATTAAATGCAATGACTGTATACTAGCAAAGGCCCATATTAGCAGACATGCGGATGTAAGATCTGTATTAATCACTGCAAAAATAGCATGTTTTCTGCAAAGGACAAGTTATCGTTGCATATTGCAGTACACTAAAGTTGGCCAAGTTACCTAAGTTTTCTCATGGTAAGACTTGAACATTTTTTCAGTCAAGGACAAGGGAGTTGCCACATACCTTAGAGATACTGTTGGAAAAAGCTATATGGCAGTAACTTACAGGTAGGTCTCCATTTTCAAGATGGCACTGAACTGGTCACAGAGTAGTTTGTCACTGCTCCTACTAACAGTCACCATGGAGAAGTTATCAGGTGCTGGATTACAACCACAATTCAGATTATCTGGCAAACCTCTTAACAGTCTAGCTTTCCTGCGAGTCTTGTGGCATAACACTAGTCTGGTGTTTGCCCTTTTACTGTTGGTGAGTCAGAATGGACTAAATCACTCTGCCATATACCTGCCATAATTTATCAGAAGGTTTAAGTACTTTTAATTGCCTTGCTGCTAAGGAATGTCAGTCTAAAGTCAGCACAGGGAGGCTTCTGCATCAAAATTCTGAATGGTTAGCAGCCATTGAAACCTCATTTTGTGGTTTAAATCCAGGAAGTTCAGCACCACAAAAACAAAACAAAACAAAACACACACAACATAACAAACAAACAAAACAAAACAAAGTAGGGCTCATAGGTTGAGATCAAAACTATGTATCAAGACAGAAAAAAGAAGAGGAGAAAAAGCTAACAGTTACAATTTTTATATATATATATACAAGATATATGATGCATAAGCAATTACTCAACATCCACTGACCAATGCCCAGCCAATCAAAAATCAGTGGCTTCCTGCTCAGACAAATCTCCATTGTTTTCAAGCTTTTTCAAGTCATATGCGTTTGGAGTATCTCTTTGGCCTGTTCAGGCCAGCTTTCCTGCTTTTGTCCCCTCCCAGCTTCTTGTGTCCCCTTGCTCAATCAGTGGCAGGACAGTATGAAAAGCTGAGAATTTGAAATGTCCATTGTTTTTTCCTACAGTCGTAACATAATATCATAGCAGACATTATGAAGGAAAAATCGATTCTGTCCCAGCTAAGACACCTTTTGTTTATGTTCTCCTAAAAATCAAACTGTACTACATTTAGGCACTTCCAGAATAGATACTGAACATCAGGTACCAGAACTGTCATTTCTGTGGCACAGAATATCATGCTATTTGACACCTGTCTTGAATCAAAACACTTCTTCAATTTAGCACTTAAAATTACAGAAATAAAATATTTCTGGTGTCCAGCTGTCCACAAAAGACCAAGTTCAGAGGTGCTGTAAGAGACAAAACAGAATTTGTCCTGCACTTCAAACTATACCTGAGAGATTTTTCTGCACCATCCAGTTAACAGTCTATCACGATGTTTAGCAATCCAGTCGTTCGGCTTTTATATCCTTATTTGGAAAGATCTCTGTTCTCATGATCTTAAGACTTCCAAATAAATTTATTTCCTTTATATTCAACCTTTCTACTCTTTTACTCTTGCCTTACCTTTCAGACATCTTAGATAGGAAGCAGTTTTGGTTGGTTTTGTGTTTTTTGTGGATTTGTTTTGTCTTTCTGTAGGATACCCCCTCTATTCCTTTCTCTGTTTTTCATTAGAAGTTCCTCTTAACATTTCTACTAATTTTTCACATTAATACTTTACCAACATTACATTATTCTGAGTTTTGTTGTCTTGAGGAAAAAAAGACTATTTTCATTAAATCTTTAAGTTCAGAAGCTGTAATTGATTTTTTGTTTTATTCCTAAATCTAAATATAAACTAGGTAGACAAGACAAGGGATGACCGTGAGAAGAAAAAAACACTGTAAGTATAAAAAGCCAGAAAGCAGTCATGACAGCTTAAACATGAAACAAATTCGTTGGCAAACATTCTTTCTGCACAGCGTGCTTTGTCTATTGGGTTTTCTCTACTCCACACTGAGACTGTAAAAACACATTTTAAAAATTGTCCATCACTTGATAATGCTGCTAAGATAAAAATAGCAAAAATAATGTAGCTTGTTCACTTGATATGAAAATAAATATTTCAAGAAAATATGTTTCCCTCTGATGTTTAATGAGAAAATTCTTTCAGATGAAACTATCAATTCAAACTCGTGCCTTTTCCCAGTTTATGGGAAAATATATTTTCAAATTCTGCTACCACTAGTATTTTGCTTTGTTTATCTTGGATTCATCTTGCACTTTGGTATGAGGTAGCCTGGTACTTCGAAAGCTTTACGTGTTGCTGTATGTAGACCTTTGACAACCATAACTTGCTCCGCAGAAAGCAATGAAGAGAAAGGACATGAAAGATCACTATTTCTAGTCACACTGTAAGAGATGTAACCTGTAGCACTTGCCATCACTTCTATCAGACTTTATCAGATGGTTTTAGAATAATGGCAGCAAAAGTCTTAAGGGAAAAACTCTCTACCTGAGTTAAATGACATTTTGGCTGAAAGACATTTGTGAGCTCATGACTGTGCGTGCTATGCAGAATTGTACTACGTGAATTGATAATTTAAAAACTAACTAAGATCAGAAATAGCAGTCAGTGAAATCAATGAGAGTGAATTTTAGAAACATGCTAAGCATAAAATACTTGCTAGTGAAAGTAGATTCATTTATATGTAAAGAAGGAAAGTAAAAGATACATTTTTTCCAAGGAATTTAAATACTGAATAGGAAGAGGTCTTTTCTAAATTATTTATAAATTAAAATAGAATAACGATGATAATTACTGCAGAAAGAAAACTAAGTGACTCAAGCCACAGTCCAAGATTCTAACAGCTATAAATTATTCCAGTGTTGTGAAGTTGCTCATATTTTAGTTCCAGTCTCATAACTCAGAGGACCAAAATTCTAGCACATATGCATTGAAGGATTGGTGCCAGAATGCTTAGCTATTGGCTATGCAGATTCAAATCCAAAGAATGAATAATGGAGCTCTGGAAATAATAAATGTGCTTAAACCAATGAGACAACTGTAATGACATACCATGAAGGAGAAAAAATGCATATTACAAAAACATATGTAATTCATAGTTGCATGAAAAAAAAAAAAAAAAGACTGCAAAAATACTGACTACTTCATTAATGAGTCCAAATTAAATACAGTGCTTTGAACTTAAGTGACAATTTAACGTATTTGTTCAGGGCTCATTCTTGGTCCTATACAATTAGAAGGAAAACCTTAAACTGATTTAAAGTTCCATTTTGAATTCCGCTTGGTGGGAGTAAGCAAGATGAAGAAAAATAATTTCTTTTATGCTTGCTTTCAGAAAATGAATTTACTGACAAGATTGATTGCTACTGTGATGTTTTGAAATTATGACAGTATCTCGCAATTTTTATTCTAAGTGCTGCATATGCAACTAAATTCCAAGAACTAAGTATATCCAATAATGAAACAAACACACTTCTGATGCATGTCAAAACAGCTTGGATTTCAAATCCTAGCAGGTCAGAACAAAGTAATCATGACCAAAGTATTACCATTAATTATTTACTGAAATTGAAATCACAGTTAAATACAAGAGACATGTACCTTATTCACAGAAGCTTCACAACTGAAAACTCACACATTCGTACATTGGAACAGCTGAACACAACTTTGAAAAAGTGCATTAGCTCTATTATTAGAAACTTCTCTGAGCTTGGTGATAATCTTACACACTATGCTGTCAAAGATTCCTAGATTAGGAATTCCTAGATTATTCCTAGATAAGATCCAACCCCTGGCAGAATCACAGGGGTTGGAAGGGACCACCAGTCCTTTAGTTTCTTCAGCCCTGCTAAAGAAGATTCCCTAACAAGGGGGGTGCACAGAAAAGTGTCCAGGAAGGCTTTGAATTTCTCCTTCCAGAGAAGGAGACTCCATAAACTCTGGATAGCTCATTGCAGTTCTGTCCCACTCAACAGAATAAAGTTTTTACCTCATGTATGGAACTTCCTGTGTTCCAGACTGTGCCAATTGCCACTTGATTTGTTGCTGGGCACTACTGAAAAGAGCCTAGCGCCATCCACTTGACTCCCACTCATTAGATATTTATAAGCTTTACTTTTGGAGTGACCTACATACTTCTAATTCAAATGTAAATGCTTTTTCTATTTTTTTTTAGCTAAAATGATGGCTTATAATGCTTGTATCTTGGTGTGCTGAATGTAATGCTGTCAGACACTGTGAAATGTAAACTTGTCATTAGCCACAATGAGGATAGGAATTTAAATTCTCAATGTAGGCTGAAGGCTGCAGGCCATATGTCTGTGGGTGATTTATTTTTTTTCTGGAGTGGCTTCCTATGGGTGAAATTATTCCTAGCTTACAGAGTTTGCTATGTATAAGCTTTGAGACGTATTGCAGAGCAGAAATGATTTGAATCTACATTCTTCATAGGTTTGCCTGCCTACCTGGTTTATAAATAGCTCTACGGGTAACAGCGAAGTCCAGTGTGGTGGAAAGCTGCTAACTTCTCTGAATAAACCTTTGTCAGGTATTCATGCAGTATCTCCTTGTGAATACTTGAATAATGTAATGCAACGTGTCTTATCCAAAGTCAGAAATACAAATTACAGCCTATGTTGGTAACATTTTCCATCTCAGAAGGAAGAAAAATTTTGGGTCACACTGCAGTACTATGCCATGTTTTGAATATTTAAAGTAAAAAATATAAATAAACTCTGAGGGCAGAAAAATGTGCTCATTCAATAACAGAATATTCCCAGTGTCCTATATTTCTGTCTTTGGTTTAAAATTAAGCTAAATTTCTATATTCCTCTTGCTATTTCTACCTAAACTTAGATTTTAAATGATTTCCATGTTTAGTTCATTGACAAAAGTTTTGTAAGTATGATGCATGTCATTTATGTCTATTAAATGCATTAGCTCATAGTGAAAGTTGGGTAAAAATTTCACCTTAAGATCAGATAAAACTGAAGAAGTCAGTAGTGGTTTCACACGGGATTCAGAGAAAATTAAATGCAGTTCTGATGTGTTACAGCTCTCGCAGTAAGAGGAACTACTGTGTATTTTTTTATTTTTATTTTTATTTTTATTTTTATTTTTATTTTTATTTTTATTTTTAAGTCAGATGCTGATATTTTCTGAAACATAAAAGCATTCCTCCTGTTTAGAAGGTGTGACAAACTGAAATCTGAATGAGCTCATCTTCTCAGCTTTTAGCTAGAAAAGTGTAATAGGAATAATCAAGGTATTTTTGGCCTGCAGTATCATTATAGCATAGGTATTTGGAGAAAAATATCCTCTGTTGAACCTAAATCCTACTGTGCTTTACGGCCTGACCCTTGTCTCCAACAAAAGCATTTTGTTTCCAGGCAGTAATATGTTACAAGCAAGTATTTTAAGAAAAAAGAAGTGAGAATACAGGAGCTCCTTTTAGATTCACCCTTCTCTCTTATGAATAGCTATGTCTTAAAAATAGAGATTGGACTGATTGCTGTAATTTAAATGTGTATTTTCAAATCTACCAAAGCCCGAGGGCATGTAAGTGTCAAAAGTTTAGCTCATTTATTTTATAAGAATTAGAATTTTAATACAAAATCAGAATCCAATTATATCCAAAGGATACACTTCCTGTATCAAACCCTTCTGAATGTTTACTGTTTGATTCAAAACAAGTTGGTTTGGACTAAGAATTAGCTCATCTTACTAATAATGGGTTTATTTTCTGCTGGGCTCCAATGCTTCTATAGATCATGGAAACTTTCCTGGTATCATGCAATTGTCTTCTAAAAACTAGAAATGCTTTGAATTATACATCTGAACGCTGGCACTGTCATTCATTGAGGAATGTGAAATATGACTAGGGATATGAAGCAAACATCAGAAATTTTTCCTAAAAATGCTTATTCTTAGATTTGCTACAAAATCTAATATCTTAGTCTTGGTATGAAAGGTTTCACCAGGAAAACAGTTTAAATCTGGAAGTTATAATCAGTCTTTTGATCAACACAGTTCTGTACCAGAGGAGAGCAAATAGTCTCTTCACTGACTTTGAGAAGCTGGTGGCTATGCTCTGAAGGAACAGCTCAAAAAGTTGATAAGCATCTTGAAAACATAAGATCTATTGAAAAAAAATACTGAACAGATGATAGCCCAGAAGGAGAGAAAGGGATACAAATATGTCTTTTCTTATAATGCATGATATCACCACTGCTCTACAAAAAGAGAAAGAAAAAAAAAGAAGAAACATCAGAAGAGCATGATTTTGCTAGGATTCTATTTATGTCTTTCTTTATTAATCTTTCCATTCTCTTGTCTGAGTATGCAGTCTCTCTCTACATCTCTGGTTGTAGGGCACAATTATCTTAAGAACTTCCCAGTGGAATGCTGGAGCAAACTAAATATATTTTCCTGGGCTAGCAGGACTACAGAAACTTCTACACATTTTTCTTCTTTCGAGTCTACTCACTTGCAGAGAAACTTCTTTAATTAAGGCTTCTTTCTCTGTGCATACATTCATAGCCCAGTCACTATGTTCCTCAGCATGTTTTTCTGAAACTGTCAAAATTCAAAACCTTCTCCTTGCAAACCAACTGCCATTATGCTTAGATAACTGCAGCCCTCCAACAACCGACATATTTCACCTGCAGGCTGATGTAAGCACATACGGCTTGTAATCTGAACTGACTGGGGACATATTCCATGCTTAACAAGAAGACATAAATGTATCTGTGCAATGTCCTGTATAAGAAATTTATTTATTTAGGTTCACTACTTTTAACCTGCCCACAAAACTTCCAGTTCAGAGATAGCTTGGCACTCACATATACAACCTTGTAATCAACTCCAAGGATGCTTCTCAAGAAGAGTGCCCTGAAAAGCTGCTCTGTTGTAATTGGCTAGATTCCTGTAATGGTAATCAGTGCTCTTCTGCAGAAAATTCTGGACATTAAGTGATTCCCTGACATCTAAATAAGCTCATCAGAAATCTTATTCACTCAGTACATTTTGAATTACACATTATTTACTCATCATTTGGGAACCACAGAAGCTATATATATATAATGCATTTTTGTTACTGACAAATGCTGATGTAAGAATCCTGGTTCATTCAGAGTTCAAGATCTTGAGAGTTTAGTACATCTATTCAAAGGCTTGTTTTTACTGCGACATCAAATACAGTAATTTTACTATGATCACTTATAACTTGTCTAAGTGAGATTAAAGTGATTTAGTGCTTCCCTTCATCTCTTGCAACTTCACAATCCACACTCTATTTGTCCTAAATGAGAACATGGCAAATCCAAGATCTTTTCTCCTCTTCATACTACAATTCCTAGTCAGACTCTGAAGGAGCTAAATATATATCTGCTGTCATAAGAATGTACATCAAATAAGCATTTATTTTTCTACATTTCAGTACTTGTTATAAATATTTTAATTCTGCTCTGTCAATCTAATTTGTAATTCATATATATTTCCCCATATTTTTGTCATACTATCTTTTATAGCCATAGCCCATATTTCTACTTCAGAATTTCATTTTAACTACTTTGGAAGACTTTACTACAGACTCACAATCCTAAACATAATCTTAAAATCAAAACTGAGGTAGTGACACGCTCATCTACATGTCAATCTTGGATATTATTAGAACATTATTAGAGTAAAAGTGTGGAAGAACATTCTGGAGTTTCCTTGATACATCAAGGCTCTGATCTTTCTTCCAATGAAGGACGTAACTTTGATCAAAGCCATGCTGAACTCCTTATAAATTCTCATGTAATGAAAATATGTGCAGAATATCACAGATTTTTCCCTGACACTACTCTGGTGTAAAAGTAGATTTAACCCACATCTGTCCTGTTATTAATGTGAGAATGTTTCCACCAAAACTGAAAAATGTCTCCTACTCTCCTTCCCTCTCTTCCACCCTTCTACATAACTTCACTATTTGACAAGGGAGAAGCCTCATAGCAGGTTTTTACACCTCTTCTTTGTGTTTCTCCTACTACCATTATCTATACTTTATTTAGTGCATCTTATTAAACTGTACCTACATATTTGTTTAAAAAAAAAAAAAAAAGTCAGAAGACAATCTGTAGTAATGTGCACATACCATGAAAGTTTTTTGTCCTGGTTTCAGCCAGATTTTCTTTGTAGCGTCTCATATGATGCTGTGTTTTGGCTTTAGGAGAAAAACAGTGTTGATAACACACTGATGTTTTAGTTGTTGCTGAACAGTGCTATATGGAGCCAGGAATGTTTCAGTTTCTTGGTTTCGTGTACTGTCCTGTAAGTGGGCTGTGGGAGCACAAGAAGATGGGAGGGGACCAGAACAGGAAAGTTGGACTAAACTGACCAAAGTGATGCCCCATATCATATGACATGTTAAAAAAAAAAAAAAAAAAAAAGTGAAAAAAAATATTATACTGCATTATAATAGATTTGTGTTTGTGATGTGTGATAGGGCAGTTATTATTGCTTTCTCATACTCATATTTTGTTTTCTCTGCATCGTACAATGTTTATTTTCCTCCTGGAAATCTATTTTCAGTAATTTTAGCTTTTTTTAGCTTTAGACTAGAAGTAAACAGTAAAGCATTTTACAGCTCATTACAGCTTAATCATTTTGCTAGAAATTAGTAATTCTGATGCAAAAAGCTTTGTAGAGATAGAGAAATTAGGATATAATGGTTTTCAGTGTATGCCTGTCAGAAATGCTCTTCTATCTTATACTCTTCCCTTCCTCCTGTAGGATATTTTTATTGTCTAATAAAATGACATAAGGATTAACATAAACTGGGCCCTACTGATCTAAAGTATAAAATTTTGAAAATAACCTTTTTATAAGATATTAAGACAACAAGATGATTAACCAGAGATTAGAATCAATGATCCCAACTTCATTATGTTATTTCCAAATAGATACTTAATGATTTCCAAAGGATTTTAAAAAATAAATTACTCTTTCAATTTGCAATTAAAAAATACCTTCACATATTTTTCTAAACAAACTGCCATGTAAATTGAAAATTAACAATAAATACTTTGTATTTAATTCTCAGACCTACACAGAATTGCTCAGAAACTAGTAAATCTTTCAGTGTGGTCTCACGTTGCACCAAGGTAAGTTTATGTGGGTTATCATGAAAAACTTTACTGAAACGGTTGTTAAGCACTGGAATAGGCTCCCCAGGGAAGTGGTTGAGTCAACATCCCTGAATGTGTTTAAAAACCGTTTGGATGTGGTGCTCAGGGACATGATTTAGCAGAGGGTTGTTAGTGGTTTGGTTAGGTTGCGGATGGACTTGATGATATTTAAGGTCTTTTCCAATCTGAGCAATTCTATGATTCTAGGTAATGGCCATCCTTTTCTATGTGATATCTAATAGCTGACTAAATCTTTCATATATTTCATTTTCTTTATTTTCTATTGTGGAAGTAATTAATGTCAAAGTCAGTGCTTTTTTATTTTTCACCATAGCCACAAAATAAAAACCAAATCTAGTAGTAATATTTTTTGTGTGAATTGACAGGTTTATAGTAATCCCCAAATCTCAGATAAGCATACCAAAGCAGCATTAACTTAACCTACACTTTCCTTTTTTATTATTATTTTTTTTTTTGTGCTTAAAATGAATGTACATACAGCCAGGTGTATTGCAAAAGTTAAGAATAAAATCCTGTTCTTTTTACAAAGAGCACTTCTATATGCCATATTGACCATCGTTGAACAAATTTACTTTAGTTCCTCTGCTTTCTAATACCGCTGAAGTCAACACGTGCTGTCAGTACTCAAACTACTTTGAAGTTAAAATCAGTTGAGCAGTGCACTGTCATTACAACCACAGTACATGATCAGATTTCTTAATGGCAGGAAATCTCATCCTCTGTGCCATATGTTAGACATTTTATTTTGTAACATGGTAGACACTTTGAAATCCGCTGTGTCAACTGTATGTTTAAGATTAACTTTCACATTATTTAAAATTCTGATCGAGCATGAGTCTTGATAGGGTTCCAATGACTATCTTCTTCCTCTCACATTATTCTCATTATTCTCTTACATTTTATTATTAAAACAAAACAAATATTTTAAATGTACTAACTATAAAGAATGCCATTGACTCAACAAACACTCATTTATCCTTTTCATAAATACAAATACGGACAATATATACAATTTAGTATTGGATACTGTGGCATCACTAAACTGTCAGCTTGTGAAAGTTTGTTCTTTTTGTTTAGTACTGAAAAAATCCTGTGGCCAGAGAAGATCAACAGAGATCAGAGAAGAGTGAGTAAGTACTGGAGCACTGGAACAGGTTGTCAAGAGATGCTGTGGAGTTTCCTTCCATGGAGATATTCAAGACCCTGTGTGACTTATTGTAGGGGACCTGCTTTAGCAGAAGGACTGCACTCAATGATCTCTTGAGGTCCCTTCCAACCCCCGCAATTCTGTGATTTTGTGTAAGAAAATTTACCCCCCAAATACTGGCAAGCAACAATCTAATTTATTCTAAGGCTTATAAAGAAAATTCAGTCTCTGTTTGACCCTGGCCTTCCTGAGTGTACTTTTGTCCTATTCCTGGTGTTGATTTAAAGTGGAACATTTGCATTTATTTGAAACAAATCTAACTTTTTTTTTTTTTAAGTTAACACATGTCTAATATCAAACGTGTAACTTACCCATATATATATGCATGTAATGATGACAGTAAAATATCAATGACAATTTTATTTTTGTTCTGTTGAACAAATGTTGAAGTCAAGACAAGTATTTTGCATACTACAATTCAGTCAAGACTTCTAAAGTATAGTAGAGTACATACCCTTAATTCACACATAAGTTGGACCGGGTATTTCAAATACAGAACTATCAAAATCACGATAAAGAGCAAAAGCTTTTACCACTGTGAAGCAGCATTACCTAATCAGATGATATAGCAACCACAGAAAAATGCTTTATTAACAGTAACATATAAAACCAAATGTCTGTGTTGAGGGTAATTTTTACCATTTGCTGGTCAAGCAGAGTTAAAATTCAAATCTGCCTTTGTAGGAATTCACCTTTTGAATTCTGCAATATCTTTTGGTCAGTAAGGGAATGAGAAGAGAGGGAGAGGACTAACATTCATTTAGAAACCTTACAATTAACATACCTGTTACCTTCAGTCTGTCAGCTCCAATGACTATCTCATCTTCATCTGCAGAAAATAATACTTTTCCACCTTCACTTGCCCTTACTTCAAATCTCTTACACTGGGCCTCCACAGCATCAGCTCCTGAAAGGAAAGTGAATGGTTTATCTAAGATATTTTGTAAAAACAAAAGTATTCATCTGTATGCACAGAGTACCATAAACGCATATATGAGGATTTTGTAAAATAGTTTCCTTTCTGTAAGCCTGGTAAACAGTTTTTATTGTAAAGTAATGTTAAATTAATACATAGAGTAACTTTTTCATTATTTTACACCAATATTAAATTTAAAAGAACTGCGCAAAACATCTATTTCAGTATCATGTTGAAGATAACACAAGAATTCATGATGTACTCAAACTCTGTGAACTTAATGAAATGTCAGTTCAGACAGTGCTTTCAGAGGTTAGTTCAGCCTGAAGTGCAGCTTCTTTCAAATGGGAAAAGGATAAATAAAAGAGGAGGCTACACCATGAAAATCAGATTCTCAGTGCAGAGGATAATGATATTTCTCATTCAGTTCTATTGCAAATTTGAACAGCAGAATAAAAAAAAAAAGAGTGACAACAAAAAAGGGAGACATCACAATTTATTTCAGATTCTATGACAGAAAAGTGCCAAATGTCTCAAAGCTCAAAAGATCTAAAATAATTATGAAATCAAATAGACCTATGGGATGTACCAAATCTCAAGTGCTTCATAATATATAGGCATTATCCTTATTCTTCATGTTTTGTCTGCTAAATTACTTTTTAAAATTACTTTATTTTATTAATCAGTGAAAGCATACTTTATTCTGAAAGTAGTGTTTTAAAGTGATGAACAGAATAAAGCATAACTAGCATAAAAAAAATTTCAAGATTTCAGGAAATAATTATCTAACAATTTTCTCTTTAATTCCTAATTAAATTTCAAATGTACACCTGAAACTTATCAGTATAAATGGGTAAAAATTTAGCAGAAGGCATCAGTGACAAAGAAATCCACATTTATTATTTCAGTTTTATTTATCTGAATCATTGGTTTACTTTCATTTTGTCAATGAATGAATGAAATAAACAATGTTCAGTTTAATATATGAAAGTATCAAAATATATAAGAAGAAATACAAAAAAATGTGATAGCTAATTTGAGGTGAAGAACTGCAATATCAGGCCTTATTTTGCAAAATCAGCTATTAAAAAAATAATCTTTCTATTGAGAAATACAGGTAGTCCAAACTACAAACTTACAAGATTAATTCTAGTTTTTTATGCTTTTACTTCATGTTGCAATCAGGTATTAACAGTGTATCGCTTAGTATTGCTTACTGCTGGAAGAGTGGTTAGTATATTCAAGCCACTTGAGAGATTACAAAAAAAAAAAATTAATACATGTTAACTTAATCTCTTTGATGTGGAACCAGATGTGACTGTTATGAAATGGTTTGGAAAAGTTAAACTGCCTGCAGAGTAATCAATGATATCAAAATGGAATTCTGTTTCATTACATTTTCATTTCCCAGTTGAAATAAGAGTAATCAGTTGCATGTGCAGTACAATATTGTTTTATCTTCTCAGCCATAATGCACCTTGCTATGTTTCCAAAAACACTTTACAAATCTACAATTTCTGAATTTCTAATACTAGTACCAACAAAGAGAGAATCATCTCTCTGTATGAAGAAAGCAAACCTAAAATTTTACAGCTCCAACCTGTAGAGCAAGCTATCCACTATGCTTATTTTCAGATTATCCAGATGACTGTATCTCCTTTAATAATGAATACATCAGTTCACAGAAACATGGAAGAAAATCTAAGTTCCAGATTCTTTACTGAAATGTAACTTATATCAAACATTTGACCATCCAAAAAACTTTCAGGCTGCACTGATAAATGGACTTCAAACTGAATATGTAGTCTACTTCTCTATATATTTAATATATAATTAATATATTTAATTTGAATTAAGACAAAACTACACCAAGTTTTGTGTCTCTGCTGTTTTGTGTCAGGAAGAATTATTTACTTGCTGTTTAAGTTCTATAAAGTTTAATAATTAAATAATTACAATTCTGCAAAATTTAATTCATTTAAAGCATATAGATGATGTATATTTTATACACGTCCATATATCACATATACTGTTATAAACATATGCTTGTTGTGCAATAGACTCATAATTGAAACTATTATTAAACCAGATGCATATGGATACAGGGAGTTATAATACTGTAAATAGCATTAAGACAAATGCAGATAAAATTTCAAGCATAAACTGTGTGAACTGAACTGAAATTCATGTTTTTAAAGTTTTGCTTTTCAAAGTCAATATTACAATTAAAATATAACTTTGAAGATGGAAGCACAAATCCTGGGTAGCAGATAATGGTTTCTTTCACTGTACTGTGGGCACGTACAGTCATCACAGCTTTCTACCCAGCTCAGATTTCCCCAAGCAGCAGAGGTGAATCTCTTCCCCATAAATTTTGTGGTTATGTATATTTTGCTTGGTGATGCCCTGTATCGTGTTTTCTGCTGTGGGCAACCATATAAAGTGTTGCTTTTTTGGTTTTTTTGTTTTTGTTTTTGTTTTTGTTTTTGTAACCCTCCCCCCCCCTCCCCCCCTCGCAGTTCCCACAGCATTTATTTCCTTTTCAGTTTTCCATAAAATAATAAAACAAATCTAATGACACTTCTAGGATATGAAGTGGCAGATGTTGGTTCTCTCCACCTCATGATCTACAGACCCATTAGTATACTTAAATGACAAGTAGTATAAATGAAAGCTCACATAAAGTAAAATATGGAGTAAAACAAACAACAGAAGAAAAACAAATCCAAAAAGATCAAATTAAAGAAGATGATTAGCAGATTTCCCTTTCCTTCTTAAAAGATAGGTGAATGTCAGAGACATCACAGCATTCTCTTCCATAACAGAAAACTGCTTTCTCCTTTCTAGAAGCAAAATAGGTAGGAACTTTCAGTGTCAACTGAAACAACTTTAGGATCCCAGATGCCTTGATAACCCATGGGAGATAAAAGCAACAAAACAGCTTCTCCAAATAAATCATCTGTCCTTATATTCACCAATGACAACTCATGAAGTTTTAAAACTGTAAGTTGGAGTAACTTCTTTTAAGGTAAATGCAGTCCTTAGTTTTGATTTGTAAAATACACTCTGTGTTACTTTGATCTGCAACTGATGTTAGATTCAAAGAGAAGTGACTATTCCAGGTGACTAATTAATATCAGATCTATTGAAAGTTTTTCATGGCAGAAAGAAATCTAGAAGAAATTTCTGAATACTTAGCTAATCAACCCTAATCATACAATGCCATCTTTTCATCATTCAGCTGCAACTGCAGTATTTATCTCCTAAGAATAACCCAAGGAAAATAAAAACCTTTTCAGAGGTATATTAATTTGTTACAGAAATCTCAAAAGTCTATACTATGTATGCATTTAAAAGTCCTTTCTGTGTCTGAGATAAGTTTTATCAAGACACCCTGTACATCTAGAGATGGTACAATTAAAAATCTATAATTGGGATAACATAGAACTGGAAATGCCATAGTCTTGTAATAGATGTAAACTAGGACTTTATACTCTGGGGTTTGTGATTTTCTGTAACAAACATTTCCAAACTTTACCACCTACTACCTACTTATATAAACCTCTTTTGAAGTTAGAAATTGAGGTTAATTTATCATAGATGACTCAGTAAGACATCTGCTAAAAATCTAAGCTGAACAATGACTCCAAGTCTTGAATGAAATTACTCCTCACCCATATTTTTGATAACTCTTTCTGCTAACTCAACATCTTCAACAACAGCAGCATGCTATTGACTTTCTTATTTGAACATCATTTGAACATCATTCATTTATTCATTTTTTATGTTTTTTCAATTAAATTAAAAATGACTTCACATTTATTTGTCCTTTTTTTTTTTTGTTCTTCACCTAAATCATTCCTAGTTAGAATAATATATTCTTACTAATATTATTGAGCTGTCTGAACATCAGGGAAAGTTTAAAAAAAAAAAAGGGAGTTAAAATAAAATCTTAATGTCCTGTCAGGGACTTGTTAAAGGGCCAGATGCTGTAGGTAATTTAATAATGCTTAGCACATAGCAGCAGCCTTGTGAATGTCAAGACAAATGCACAGCACATGCTTTTGCAGTTAAATGATATATTAGCAGTTAATACAGCTTAGGACAAATAATTAGTGCCATCTTTTGAAGATATATGCTGTATCCCTCAAAACCTAGATACCAACGAATAATGCCTATTATTTTTTTCTTTGGAGATTTTTCTCTCATAAAAGGAAATTACTTTTTCCTGCTCTGAACATTTGGGTAGTAGTTATGCTTTCTGTATTGGCCAACAGTGCATGGGTAAAAACAGCATGACAGATGGCAATGAATTAATATTTAAACACTAACACTTCTGTACCACCATGCAAACCATTAATGACCTCTTTCCACTCAAACACTTCTACATTTAATCCAACCACTGCACAGAATTGCCTGTCCACTATTCAGAAAAATAGTTTTTTTTCTTTGTTTAAAGACTGAGAATTTAGATATTTAAGGACAAATACAGAATATCATTTTTTTTCCTAATTTTCATCTGGAAATAGTGGAAATATTCACCCTTACATTTAACATGCAATGAGATAGAATAATGTAATGGTTTTGGCTAGTATAGAGTTAATTTTCTTTTAGATGCTCTTATGATGCTGTGTTTAGGATTTTTATGAAGAGAGTAGTGATAGCACGCCAATATTTAAGTTGCTGCGTAAAAGTGCTGCACAGAGCCAAGGACAACTGCAGAAGAAAAAGTAAAATAAACCTCCTTGCATATGACTTTAAGGCTATCAAACCTTAGGAACTCATCCTGACTTTGAGAAGGCATCTTTTCCTCCATGTGCTTGGCCTTTTCTTATCAAATCTAGATTACTGAAAGAAAAACACACTGGAGACCAGGTATTTGGTGTTTCAAAAACAGAATATGCAAATATCACAAATATTATAAAGATAAGTATCAGACTAGTATGAAAATAACTGTGCATGTTTTTCTTTTTGTTTGTCAGTTGCAGATAGCAAACGATATTGTTTTCATTTGATCAGTGCATCTTCAGATACCTACTAACATAATCTGTACTTTGTATACTAGGTAAAAATAGATTTACTGATCTCAGGTAAAGGCAAAGAAAAGAAGTTGAGTCAAAGCACTACTACAGAAAAGTTTTAGTTTCTGAACTCAGTATTTCATCAGGAAAACTATTATTTTTAAGATTTGTGAAGACTGTGTGATTTGTGCTAGTACAGATATTAGTTAAAAATAAAGGATCTTTTATGCATAGTAGAGAACTTTGCTATTGCTGTTTAGAACCAACAACGAATATGTGCTCTCACCTCAGAAAGTACCAAGCTGAAATTGCACAAAATTTAAATGCTATCTTACTACAGCTTGCATTTCCGTTCCTGGGGAAATGCAGAATTCTTGATGTATCAACTGACATTGTATGCTCTTGTACACAGGAAGGAGCTTCTAGGTTAAACAGTGGCACTGCTTATCAGAGAAGATTACTATTTGGGCCTAATAAGTAATAGAAAAAAGCTTACCACTCTTTTTATAGCACCTGTTCATCTGAGAGTTCATAAGCAAGATGCAAGATTATATTTAGAATCATAGAATATTTTAAATATTAAATAGCAATGATGTGTTATGTCTGCACATCACATATAACTAAGATATGACCAATATTGCTGAAAATAATAATGACTGAATGACTTAAAGCATTCTAAAATATTATGTAAAATATGTGACTTTTTCAAATAGATCTTGTTACTCAAATGCAAATTGAAATATGAGCCATTGGTGATATTGTGTATTTAATACTTCCATGACTTAATTATGTAATGAAAGTTTTAAAAAAGCATTATTTTCCAATGAGTTAATGCAAAGGTTAGTCACAACAGCCCATGTTGAATATCAAATATACATGAAACTAACTTACAAATGAAACAGAAGTAAAAACTGGACAAGTTTTAGCAACATTTTTTCTTTTTAACTAGTCCATTAACTATTACTACCTTTCAAAGCTGAAGCAAAACAAACAAGGTGGAAGGCTTTATATTATTGCCAGCTGACTATAACAGAGAAGTGCAGAAAAAAAAAAGAGATGAATTTCAGTCAAATAACATGTTAATCTTTAAAAGGCTACTTTGGCAAGACCAATAAAGTGTTGGCAAAAGGGTAGAAGTTTTGACCAGTTTTCAGAGCTTCTTATTTTCCTAATCCCACACTTCAAGACAACTAATTAATGGTAGTAGTTTATCACGATATCTCAGCTAAGTCCATTAATAATATAACTAAACATACCTTATGTGAGCTGCACAAAAAACTTTTCATAGCCCAGATGGTTTTTAAGACTTTTCTAGAGATTAGACAGACAGAAACAGACAAGATCACATTGCCCAGTAAATTATGAGAAGGGATGAGACTCAGATTCCAGCTGGACATTTCAACTGTTTTGAGCAATGTGGCTGGTTTTCTGACTGGTTCTTGGCTTTTCTCACATGCTTTGCCAGGAGGACACTTAAGGCCATATGGCCTCTCAGGCATTACTCATCCTACCACATTCATGGTAATGTCCACAGTAGAAAGAGGTCCTTTACCCTGCGGTAAGTACAAGATAACCAACCTGCACTAGAAAACCACAAATTTACCTCAGTTTTAAAGCTCTAAAAATAACAGATGAGTTACACTTTCAACTCAGGATAAATTGTTTATATTCCTATACTTGAAACGTATTGGAATTTAAATGCTATACTTCCTATGCTGGCCATAAACTTTCATAAGAAACACTATAACAGTTATACAATCAAAGTTAATCACCTTAGGCTGTGTCAATTATCTAATTATTCTCTCAGTCAACAGGTAACTAGCTGGTAAAACAAGGGAAAACACTAGATAACAGAATTGTTTCTCAGAAAATTAAATAAACAATTCAAAACTAGTAAGCAATAGCAAGCTATACAAATAATTTAGCATAGAAATTAGGAATTCTGTGTTTTCTTAGAATAGAAAAGGAAGAGAGAGAGAATTAATGAACAAATAAAAACATTTGCCAAAATGAGAAGAGTCAGATTAATGAGAAAATCCCTGAAAGGAAAATTTTGAAGGAACTATTTTTTCTTCCTATTTTAGTTGAGGAATACAAATTCAGAAAATCCTGAGAAAGGGATAACTCAATAGCAAACTTTGGGTGATATGTCTCTTTAACAACTATTCATAATCTGATTGCACCACTTTTTTATGAGAGCATTTTTTTAATGTAAAAATAATACAAGTGGATTGTTTAATATATTGTAGATTTTTGAAGATTCTCTTTTGTTTCGGGAGTACAGGTAGGCAAATTTCTCTTTAAAGAAAAGAAGAGTGATGACAAAAGATATCTACAATAAAATGGACTGAGGTGTTTACAAAGGGAATATAGGAACTGAAGTGTTTGCAAAAGGAACATCACAGTTATTTCAGTCACTTTGGAAGTGAAGGAGTAGTAGGATTTGCTAAGTGGTAGGGTATAAGCAAAACTGGGTGACTGGCATATGTAATTTAGATAAGGAGGAAAGGGACTGTTTCTACTTCTAGAAGGTTACATGCCTGTTACTTTGAATGCACAATTATTTCTGCCCCAATAACCCACATGATGGAACACAGCAAGTAAACAAGGAAATTTTCTAAAGAAAAAGCAAAACCAAAAAACTTGAATACACAACAGAAATTTTGTGGTAAATGGAAGAGTCACCAAATCTGACTAGTTATTTGAAAAGCTTTATCTTATAAAATCAATATAAAATCATCATAAAATCAAGAATTTGCCTGTCTCTTCTCTGCTTTACGCAACAGAAGGTTTTGCAAGGGAGATAGGAACAACATATTTTGAACGTTAGGTGCCCATTGATTTCTTTGATTTCCAATAGCAGAATGTTCAGCCTTTAACTGATTGTACTCTGGTAGTTACGTGTGCCTAAACCAACAAATGTTACATTATAAATTTCACAATAAGAAATAACTTTGTATGTATTCAATATTATATGAGGAGTTTATGTAAAAGTAAGAACGTTCATATAGGTAAAAATAAAGGCAATACAACCATTATGAGAAAAATAGGAAGATGAGGAATAAAGTCAATACAATATTGTAATTTAGCAAACTCCCCCTTCCCAGACTGCACCATCTGCAAACCCATTAAGAAGCTTACAGGTGTTCATTGTAATGACTGTAAAAAAGAACATGTTTTCATCAGGCCTTTTTGTTTTTATAATATTATCTATTGTGACATCTTTAGATAAAATCACTGTTCATTGTTAGAATCACTCAGCAAGAATGGTGCCAGCAGTAAGAGCATCTTACGTATTTCAGTCAAAGTGACTATCTGCCACAGGCAACTCTTCTCTTCAGCAATTAGATAAAGTGGAAGGTTTATTAATACAGCTACCAGATGAAATGGAACTGTGTTCCATAAACACACTGGCAAGTACAATATGGCTAGAACAGGTGTTTGCTTAAGTTTCCTCATCTGTATCTGCTAGTTAGCCTGCTTACCTCTGTACACTCATTTGATGTGGTTATTGGGGAAAATCAGTGCAGATGGTGTCTTGTTCTACAAGGTTTTTTTGCAACATGAAGCTACAGTTTTCAGCTGAAACAAAAGCTCAATGTAGACCACAACTAGAGTTTAACTTAAAACTTTACCAGTTAGCACGCCCTTGATTTAGGAGGAAAAAGGGTAGATAAACAGAGCTTAACCAAGAAGTGAAGAATAAAATAGGAAAAAAAAAAAAAAAAAAGGGGATATCTCCTTAAATTTATACATACTTTAGTATGTTACATATTGGTATACATTTCATTGTGTTCCCAGTCAATATGCATTGTTTTATGACTTTGTACTGGTACTTGTACTTACTTGTTACTTGTACTGGCACAAAAATTTTCTTAAACTGTTGAAAGTAATAAAGGCAGGGAATAAATAAGTTTAAAGAAGAACCAAAACAAAAATCTACAGGAAACAAATAACGGATTTTTTATTTTTATTTCATTTGGAATGTTGATTGGGTAATATTTTATACTTTGCAAAATATCAGAGACTGATAACAGGCAGTATGATCACTTTCCATTTATATGTTCTGGTGACTAGGAAAGCATTTGAGTTTCTGTTTTGTTTTTTCCATTCTTCAAATGGATACTTCAAATGATTTTCAATACATGATAGTACAAATATATTGTAAGAATAATGGGAACAAAGCAAATTTCCACTGAAACAATGGAAAAATGACAGAACTTGTAAGAAAATGATGGCTATTTTCCCTTTGAAATTGTTGCTAACTTTTTTGTTTTATTACATCTGTCTAAAAAAACAATCTTTTCTCATTAAGCTATGTTTTAACTACGTATGTCCATTCCTACTTTCTCTGCCTTCAGCTAATGCTAATTATACTTCTATGATCCACTGTTTCTTTTTGGAATATGGTGACAAGATTTTTTCTGATTCCAGTATTTTATCCTCTGTTTTAATTAAGCTATTCATAAATCTAAACTCATATACATAACAGTCAATAAAGAACACTCACCTACTGTCAGTTGTCCAGTTAACTGTCCCATGTGATTTCTCGCATTCACTGTTACATTTCTGTCAGACTGTAAGACCAGTGGGCTATCCTGGGAAACATGTATAAGACAATAAATGAGAGAAAAAAGTATTGAGGTAGAATTAAGTCAGAACTAAGCATGCATGTTGAGAGGGGAGTTCTGTCAAATATAATCATTTTTTTAGAGTTCTAATTTTTGTTAAAATTAATCACAGTAATTCTCTTTTTAAGCCTAAATCCTGAGAGCATAGTATCCCTTGTTTAGGAATCAGAGTTGAACCTGATTTATAAAAACTGGGCTTTAGTTATTGAGGGTAAGACAAAGTCAAAAATTCAAAAACTTTATACAAACCTGTTTTATTATTCTTTTCATATATTCATTATATATAATTTTGAATACTTTTTTAACTACCTCATCAACACTATTCTACATAATTCTATTAAGCTGTACAACTTGAAGAATTTGGATTGCATTTACCAAAACTTTTCCAAACACAGCCATGAATACCTTTGAATGTAACAAATATCATTATTGCCAAAAAGCAAAAAAAAAAAAAAAAAAAAAAGAAAAAAAGAAAGAAAAAAGAAAAAAGAAAAAAAAAGAGTGTACTGCAAGGCAAGGTCATATAACACATCATTTCTTCTCTTACTATTTTTTGAAGGCAATTTTGAAGGCACAAACGTTTTGAGATATGTAGACTTTTTTTTTTTCAGCTTTCAATTATATATGTTTGCTTAAACGTAATGTTGTAAACAATTTTTCTTCAATTCTGATTTGTGAAAGTTTTGTTTCAGCCCAAGAAATAAATATTCCAACATAGTAGGGGGCGTAAACTTCTTCAGAATCCACAAAAGCTGCAAGAAAATCAACTCAGCAGCTGATGTAAGAAAAGTATAACCAATACCAGTACACAAGTCTCGGAAACAGCTGAGTAAGTGCCTTAGATAGAAATGATGAGAGAAAAAATGAAGATATTTTGGAGGTTTATTACCCAATCCTTCTGTTCTTAGATTTTTCCCCGGACCTTCATTATTGGACATTCTTGTATTTAGCTTATTAGATTAAATTAACTTCTTTTTGTGAGGGTGTGTGACAATAAAAGTTATTCCCATTCTTGAAAGATTTTAAGAAGAAAAAGAAAGGAGTTAAGGAGCCATATAAACAGATTTATTTTTAACTGGATGATGCATTCAGTTTGCACTTTGATCTTCTACAGCCTGTAATCTTTTCCTTTTAATCCATGGCTATCCTCTGAAAGTAACACTTTTCCCAGATGTTTTCACAATAATTATGAATCTTAACTGGTACTCAGTGCCCTGGAAAGTCTGAAATTATTCTGAGCTAATTTCTAAGAGCTCAGGTCTGCTTCTTCTCTCACTGGACCCTACGACCACATTCAAGTCCTAATTATTTCTGCATTATGGAATCTGGCAGATGAAATTTGCTATTGGACTTGTCCATATTTCCAGATAAAGTGTTATAATTATCAGTGAGACACTGTCTTCAGTGTGACTGGTTTGAGCTGTGCATGTGATGCAATCAAGGGAGCTTCTGGCAACAAAAGCAGCTGCTTAGAACCTTTTTCTCAACACTTGATTTGATTTCCACTTTCCTTATGGTCCTTTGAAGATCATTAGCTCAGGAAAATTCTGTTCTGGGAAAGGAGGTTGTCTTGGCAGACAGCTGCATGGCCAGAGTATATTTTTAAGGAGCCCTTTTCACTCTTCTATAGTCAGTAGAGGAGAAGAGGCTTTTCACTTAGAATATGTCACTCTTTGCAAGGGAGCGTGCTCTCAAACCTATTTTTGTCTTCTTAGCTGAGGCTCAGGCAATTTACACTTTCAGTGTTAATGATCTGATCTGAGATTAGACCTTACTAAAAGATTTTTCAAGGTAACCTTGCCTCGTAGGTTTTCTTATGCTCAGGCTCCAATTGTAAATAAAGACCTTGGATATCAAATTTTCAAAGACAGGATAATGAAAGTTTAAGTGAACTAAACTTTCCTTCTCTTATTTAAAAGATAAGAAGAGTGATAGAGAAGCTAAGAACTTAAATCTGTATTCCTTACTTCCTATATATCAAATATGTAGCTGCAAGCTTAAAGTGTGAACCAAATAAAACAAGTGTCTAACGTATCAATTCAAGTCCAACATTTTATCTCCAGCATGTGCTGCACCACTGTTTCCACAGGAAGTGCCTAAGGAACAGTTTCAAAGTGTTCAAAGGTAGACTAGTCAGAAGAGATAACTACTTAGAGAAAACTTTGTTAAAATCACTGCAATTTTAGATCTATAAGAGGACTATACTATGAAATCAGTGTCAGTCACACGAATGCAAATTAACAGATGTCTGCAGCGTTAACATGGTGGATAATTATAGGTCTGAGTCACTAAATCTGCCACTCAACATAAACTTAAGCTTGCACTTTAATGGACATGATGATGAAGATGATCCACAATATGCCTTTCATTCAGGTACTGATACGGATTTAGAAGTTTATCATCATAATTTTTTTTTCCTGGAAATTAGAAATTTAAACCAATGTTTTGATTAATATATAAAAGGACTAAATAAATAAAGATAATTCAGCTCTCCAAATACTGTGAATAAAGAAGATTTGTTCTGAAGACAGATAAACCTTGGAAATTAGTTACTTTCCAGGGTAAAAATGTATAAGAACCATATTGGTATATTAGTAAATCATTTCATGTAGTTAATGAAAAAAGTTCCAGGTAATACAAAGTGAAAAAAAAAAATAGAAAACACACACCAAAAAAGTGCAAAGATAGAATCACAGAATGGCTTGGCTTGGCGGAGACCCTAAAGATCATACTCTCCTTCCATTGGCAGGGACACCTCCCTCTAGATCAGGTTGCTCAAATTTCTACCCAATTTAGCCTTGAACACTTCCACGGATGTGGCATCCAGAGATGCTCTGGGCAGTCTGTGGCAGTCCCCCAACACCTTCTGAGTAAAGAATTTCTTCTTAATATCTTATACCATTTTCTTATCTAATTATTAAGTGGAAACAATTGTAATTAAAGAAATAATGGATTTAATTTGTCAGTTTTATCCCTACAGTACTGACCTTCAGCATCACTTTTTAGTTTACAAGTGTCATGCAAGTATCATTAGTTTCCTTTTATCATTTTATAGAAAACTGGAAAGGAGTTGGACTCTGGAAATTATTTGGTTAAAAAAAAATAGAAAAATAAGAAAAAAATGAAACCTGAACATTCTTGGTATATATCTACAGTACAAAAGATACAGTGCAGTGCATCATTAAACAAAGTACACATAATAATATGTGGAGAAGAAATTGAATTCTGCTGGTAAGAGATGTTCTTGTTAATTTGTTTCCTTGATCAATATCATTACACTTTCCTCCCTTATAAACGCTCACTGGGTCTCTGACCTCTTATCGGTTGTGTGTATCATCTAGCTTCATGCCACAGAAAAGCTGCTAGGTATAGTAATTTAAATAGAATAATATGCAGTCCTCCAGAGAGCCACATGTACTGGTGAAGATGCACAGTGATTTTTGCTATAGCTTCCAGACAAAAATAACCTCCTTGTTTTACTTCCTCATATAATGCACCATGAAATTTTTATTATGGCAGGACTCAGTCATGCATAGAAAAGCTTAGTGATAAAGCAGAAGCAAATATTTAAATAGCAGGGAAAAAAAAGATGTGATGGCTTTTCTGGAACTGATTTAAACATCAAACAAAATTTTAAATGTACTTCAAATACAAACATCTCAACTAAAAATAAAACACAACATGCACTGGGAGGAAGTTAATGTGTTAAATGCCTACAGCTTCACTCCTAAGACATTAAACTTGTGAAACAATGAATAAAATAGTATATTACTGAGTTGCAAAGCCCCCAGAAAGATTTTACTATGACAAATATAGGAAACCAATGCAAGTTTTAAAATCCAAACCCAAAACAGTAAGGGTGGAATGATCATCCATCCATGCAAACTATGATTTCTTGTTTTCTAGGTATATCAGTTATTGAATGGATTTGTGACATTAAGGTAAATCCAACAGTCCATCACATTATTTTAAATGTTGAAAAGCAGTATTCCATTTTCTTTTGTGTGGAAGTGTAAACCACATTATTCTGCTATACTGCAATAAGAAAGTATTTATCATGCTTTTTTATTCTCAAGTGCTAGAACTTGAAAGACAGTAGCATTTTACGCCAGGAAGAAGTTGAAGATTTTTTTTAGGAATAAATGTACAAATCAAAGTATACCCAGACATTTGCAAGTTCTGTCCTGCCATTCTATATTGAGAGATCATTTCTCTACAGTTTAAATTGTTTTAATTTTCTACTAAATAGCTGAGAAACAAAGAAAATCATACTGCAGTCAGTCTGATAACTTGGATATATGTACATGTTTTAGAGGATTTCCAGTTCCTGAGATGTCTATGACTGAAGAAAGGGAGTATCACTCTAATTCATTTGATGTATAACAGGAAACATGTCATTTTAAATACAGATACATTGTACTACAAAATAAAATGCTATCCACAATCTAAAATGAAAAAAAAATACACCAAACCCTTCCAAATTAAACTAGTCCATTATAAGTTCATCTGATTCTATAGCAAATCTGACATAAATGTGTACACTCCAGCATGGCAGTAGGCTCTGGGTTCCATTTTTGTGGCACTTTTCAATATCCAGCAAAGGACTATATGGAAGCAATATTTCCATCACCACTTTTTATTTCACTATTATCTCTATGATAGAAAATTTCAAATTTCTTAAGCTTTAGGCTTAAGAAGGATGAACAAACTCTAACAAATTACATAAATAGTAATGGGAATCTGAAATGAATAGTATAGCTAAGGCAAAGAACCAAAAGAAAACTTGCTATCAATAAGAATTGTCAAAAAGTCTATTTAGTGCATATTAAAATTAATAAATTATATATAAATATGACATAAAAGTAAAGCAAAATAAGCCAGCCATTAGAAATTTTATTTTAAATAAATATTACACTTAATATTTTATAGAAAGTTAAGGTGGCTGTAACGTGCGGTGAAATGATGCTACCAGTATTAGAAGCAGCAGGTTCAATAGCAAGTCAGAAATAGTTATCTTTATTTTTTGTTTCTTCACATAGCTATATTAGTTCCTACGATGCTGATATTTCCTGATAAGACTTCCTTCAAGCAGAATCAGTCGCTGTTGGATCTTAATTACCTTGACAGTATTTCCAGCACTGCTAGTTCTCTATCCCCATGTTAAATAAGCAGAAAAAAACATATTTCAAATGAACTCTGATACACCCTACCAAAAAACAGGGGGAGGGAGGGGAAGGAATATTGAATATTATGGTTATTTCATTGAGCCTTCCACTGAAAGCACCTGTTACTTATTTTATCAATTGTTAGATGCATTCTGGCTTCATTACTGTTTGATGCAAGCACTATCAATTCTATGGGCATTTATCATTGGGCTTTGATCAAGACATCAAAAAAGAAATGAGAATAAGAACAGCAATGACAGGAATTACGGTCAATTTGCTGATTATCTCTTGTAATATCTATTATGAAAAGTGTACTACTCTACATATTCAGAAAGTTTCTTTATTGAGATAACCAGTGCTGAACACATCAACATCTATGGTAACGGTCTCAGCATGTATTTTATCAGCTGTAAAGCATAACAATTCACTCCAAAGATTTCTTTGCAGCATTAATGTAACATCCGTGGCATTACTGAGAAAAGTCCCTTTTGGGGGACGCTAGCTATAACAACTACATAACTTTGCACATAGTCTTTGGCTTCAAGCAGGAGAAGATAACTTGTAACTCTTCTGTTTTAAGACAAAACCATGACCTACACTTCCACACAGTCACTCCAGTCTTCTTCCTTACAATTCCCCATCTTCTCACTTAGAAAGAATCAGTTAAGTCCTGTTATTTCCTTATCCTTTTTTCCTGTTCATTAGGCTATCTTGGGTGATGCTACACCTATAGATCCTCTGTTTTCCTCCACCCTTCTCTATTACACACCATTCTTGACTCTATGGCTTGAGCTAAATTTCTGAAAGGAAACAACACGTGCTGACAAGTGTTATTCCCACCTGATGGAAGAGTGTGGTTACCTCATATTCATTATCCAGAAAAGAATAAAATCCACAGTTAAAAAAGATTGCTCTTATAAAAGGGAACTAAGGTGGCTGATACCTATTTAGCTGGCACAGATTATGAAGAGGTTTGCAAGCAGCTAATTAGCAAGACACAATACTCTTTGCTTTTCAGTACTGCAAGATCTTGAATTGAATTATTTGTCAATAAAATATATAGTCTTTATCAACATATACTGCAAGGAATCAATACAATTTTGAGACTGTTAAATCAAGAGTATCTCATGATTTAGAAAACATCCCATGCATGTCGTGTACTTACCTTTAATTCTGATATACTAACACTTAGAAATCAACCTTAAAAGGTATTAACTCAGATTCTGTTGTTGCACAATCTTTAACCTTGTAAAACATTCAATAAGAAGCTTTGCCTTAGTGCAATGCAAACTTGGCCCATATCTGAGCTCACAGTTTGTTATGTCTCCTCTAAAACTTGTAAAACTTGTAATATCTTCTGTGGACAGAAGATATTCATCCCCACATTTGTTGTAGAACATGACTTGGTGGTTCAATGAATTGCTTTTCTATTATAAAATTTGCTTTCAGACTTGCCAGTCAGATTCAAAAGTCCTGTTCTTGAGGATAAAATAAAAATAAAATTCTGTATGGAGGATTATGGTTCAGGAAAAGAGACATGTCCCTTTACGGAAACAATTTTCAGTGGTAACAACACTAATATGAAGTTTGCAATTGAAGATAATTGCTAACTTTAATACAGATCTTTTCCAAAAGATATAATTGAAAATTTAACTTTCTTTTCTACTCTGAAACTATTAGGCATTTATTTCTATTTCTACAGCTGGCTAACTTTTCCATACCAGATTAATTTCCCACTACAAACATTAAAAATACTGAATAATTTTTCCCTCCACTGACACAAACTACAACAAATACTGTCCTGCGACTTTCCTGCTTTTCACACTGACATTTAGATTAAAACAGCTTGAGAAATGCTACAGACCTGGCTCATTTCTTCAACCTGTAGAATTAATCAGTAAAGTTCTAAAGACTGAATTTCTTTTAAATTCAAGACTGGAAAGCAATATGGGAAATTAAAAATTAGTTTATTTCCTATCTTCATTGCTAAAACAAGTGCATTAGTGTTTGAGTATTTTTCCTACTTCTGCATAAAGAAATAAATGAACTTGCAGGCACATAAAAAAAATTAGAAAAGGTTATTAAAAAGATTATTTGTTTGTATTCCTTAGTACTAACACTATAGCACTATGTTGTGCTTCTGGCAAACAGTCACACTCATAAAGGTAAAGGTATGATCAAACAGCTTTAGGCAATTCTGCCTCTATCCAAATACCACAAATATTGTCAGTGCAAATCATTATACTCACATTTCCATTATAATCTTATTGATATTATTTTATAACCTTATTAAACTCAGTGTAAAATATTTCTAGTGCAACTTATTTCTTTCAAGTGAAACAAGAAGAAATTTAACAAGATTTTTCTTTGTACATATTTATCCTTAAAGGCAGTGAAATAAAATGTTCCATTATGTGTTTTCAGCTCTGAGTTTTGAGCAAAGGTAACTAAAAAAAATTGACTTGGTTTGTGTATGCCACAGAATGACTTCTGTGGAGAAAAAGTATTTGGTTTAGAATATTCAAAATGCACAAATATATGAAAATAATATCAAAGTCATTTAAATGCTGCTTATGCAACATTACAGTAAATCAAGAGATTTACTTTAAATTTTACAGAATGTTCTTCAGGATTACAGGAGTCTGTCTAGTAATTTTTTCCTTTCTTGAATCTTGTCAGCCCTTCCAGGATTTTGGACCTTTCTGTTCTTTGAAAACTAATGACTTAGAACATTTTATGCTTAAACTCAAGTGTATAATTAAAATAGAATTTGTCATAAACACTTAGCTGATATATAACTATGCAAAGATACTATTTAGTCTACCAGTTCTGATTTAAATAAATATTAAATTAATAAAATTCCTATTGTTATATTGTAATTAAATCAATGCATCTACACATTTGACCATAAAATGCAATGAAAAGAATGTATTAGTTTTTCAGATATTTGTTTTTTAAAGTTGCTTAACAATGAAATAAACACATTAATATTAACTGATCTACATTCAAAGAGCCCATTACTATAAGTCTCCTCAGACAAAAATTTTCCTTCTGCTTTCCCTTATGAGCAGGTTCTCATAGGATATTTGTTATGGAAAAGTGACTTATAGATTTATTTTTAAAACAAAGATTACTAACAAGAATATCAAGTCTCAAGAATTTAAAGGAATAAAATATACCTAAAACCAGAATGCTATAAAGATAATAATAAAAAATGAAATAGTCATCAGAAACTTAAAGATAATTTAGAACACTAAAAAAATGGGAAAAGTTTCAGAATTTATTATTTATGCAGTTGCAAAAATAAAAATAATTAAGAAAACAAAAGTAGAAAGACACCATCTTGAAGTGAAAATAAAAGCCATACACAATATTTCCCAGCTCTGGTTTTAGTAATGTAAGTGTATTTTTAATAATGAAAGGAATTGTCTTTATCTTTTTCTCAGGATGCAGTGTGGTGTTATCTTTTGCTTCTCAGCAAAGAAAAAGCTTACACTAGTTTTAACGCCAGTCTTCACCCAGTTTCTCAAATTATATGGCTTACCAAAAAAAAAAAAAACAAAAAAAACCAAACCAACAAGCAAACAATAACCAAGAAAAATAATTTAAAATGTTTACCCCGATATTTTCATTGCCTTTAAAATACAACTTGAATAAAACAACTGAAAGAGGGAAGTCCTGAATTAGAGGACAGGGTTAATCAACTACTGGTAGCAAAGAGCAGAAACTTTTTTGAGATTAAAGAAATATTTCACCATTAAAGGTTCTAACAAAATCTGAACATAGACCATAATTTTCATTTGTTCAGAATCTGACCATGCATTCATTCGTCACATTCATTAAGGATCAAACCAAATTCCGATAATAAGTATTCAAAGTAGAAGAGGCCAATCAAGAACTGACCTTGAAAATTCCAGTTTTCCTGCAGACAACAATTTAAAGCAATATCAATTTAAAGCAATAATACTTCTGATATTTTATATCAGGGTGTCATTTATAGTTAAGCTCTTATAACCCCCTAAAAATGCCATTATGTTTAAGAAATAATTTCTCACTAGTGAACTGCAAAGACTTTGGGGCTGTCTGAACTTTATAATGCAAACTATCTTGTCAGTCAAACACAGACCTGTTGTAATCTATTTTAACTGCCTCTTAATTGGTAACTGGCTGCATGATAATTCCTCCCCTGAAGAGCACATTGCTTTTGTTTTGAACTTTATCCATTTTACCATGGGGGATTATGCAGATGAGTACATGATATTGTCAGGCAATAAAGTAGAAAGCATATATTATATATATATATATAATAATATATATAATATTATAATAATATATTATAATATAATATAATTATATAATATATATATATATATATTATATATATTATATAATATAATATAATAATATTATAATATATAATATTATATATATATATATATATATAATATATATATATATTATATATTATATATATATTATATATTATATTATATATATTATTATATATATATATATATATTATATATATATATAATATAAGGATATATATCCTTATATATATATATATAATATAAGGATATATATATATATATAAGTATATATATATATAAATGAAACATGCAGAACAATGCATAAGATGTGGGAAAAAAACATCAAAACTAGTTTTGTTTCATCTGACTAACATTTGCTAGTCAATCTTCTTTTCAATCAATACAATTACAACAACCATGACGATACACAGTTGTATTTCTCAATTTCCTGAGCCTTAATTCAACTAATTTGTTTCCTGTGGAACTATCAGCAAAAGCTCCTACTTTAGCCAATCTTCAAACATTAGCCATCCATCAGATCCTCTTTCAAGGAGTCTGTCATGAAATTGCATTTTAACAATGTGTTCTTTCTAGGTCAGTTCTTTTCATGCACCCAATATCCTTAGGGAAAAAGAATTCTAATTAAGAATATTTCTACCCTGAGTCAGCATTTGTGTAGCTTGTACAAAAAGCTAAAACAAATGTATTAAAACAAAAGTACATAAAAGGCAAGGTAAACCTAACCATAACCTACATTATCTTCCTCACGTACTATTTATCATGCAAAATTACTGCTGGCAGTGGAAGCATAACAACACTAGTCAGTGTTCACATACAGGGAACTGGAAATTTTCAGAACTCATGCTCTTCCCACTGTATTACATGAAACAGACTTCCATGCTGTTTTCATGCTAATATGCAAACTGAATCAGGCAAGAGACAATCAATTTCATTATTTGTTTTACTTTTTATGTTGTATCTATAAATGATAATGAATATCTCATTTCAAAACCAGGAAGGCTGTATTTTCAAAACAAAGCTCTTTCTATGAAAACTTTTCAAAATATAACGTTCCCAACAATCAAAATATAAAGAAGTTAAATGCTCTCCTGTATAATCTCTCCAGTTGCTCTTTTTAACCAATGCCCTAGCTAATTCCTGAACAAGCAGTTGGAGACAAAGTTGCAGATTTTAACTTTATAATCTCTCATCATCCCTTGTGGGAGCATGAACCCTTGTTATCTCATGTCTGAACTTCCACCTAGAAGAAGGCATCATAGCCCCAGCTCCCATTTTAAGCAGCCAGGAGGGGCAGTCATATCTTCCCTGGCCCAGGCATTTAGATATCCTTCTGTTCACTTAAGAAAGGCCAGGGAGGGACAGATACTGCACACCTGGTTTTCATGCCAGAATAAAACAAACAATGGACAAAACCATCTCCCAACTCAGGACCTGGGAAATACTCTGAGTCCCTGAGAAGATTTCTCTATCAGTATTTTTCTTGAAAAGCTGGTCTGCAACTGTAAGATGTTATTCTTTTACATCAGTGTCTCAAAGCTTGCTGGGGACACAGATGTACAAGTCCAAGCAAGTCCTGGGCAAGGGTTGAGAAATCCTTTGTCTGGAGAACACTGATGGACAAGTCCTGGGCAAAGGTTGCAAAATCCTTTGTCTGAGGGACAGTGATGGACAAGGCCAGGGGCAACAGAGAGAGAGATAAGCTGCAGCTTAATGGCTGTGAAGCAGTCTTTTGTGTGGACTTATCTCAAGGAAGATGGCCATCTCAGGGGGTACTCACATGACTCTTGCTCAAGCGCCCAGGGACGTCACATAGCCAAGAGAAAAAGAAGGATAAAAGATGAACTGAAAACCATGAGGTTTACGGTTTTTCTGGCAGCACATTCCTCATGAAGAAGAGGTTTCTGCCAATGAGAAGCCTCACAACCTACCTCTCTCCCTCCTGGACTTACTCTGCACTCTACCATG
Source organism: Lagopus muta (assembly GCF_023343835.1). Lineage (NCBI taxonomy): Eukaryota > Metazoa > Chordata > Aves > Galliformes > Phasianidae > Lagopus > Lagopus muta. Next base: position 44,504,858 of record NC_064436.1, on the reverse strand, counting down.
ATGTTGAAGAAGAACAAAGGTGTCTGCCATCAGATTCCTCACTATGGAATTTCTGCATGCTGACGGACTCTCTTAGGCTGCCACCTGAGTCCTGCTGCTTCCTCCCAGAATGGCTCTGCGACTTCTTCCTACTACCTGCTTGCTGCCCAAGGCCAGCCACACTGCTGCTGCTCTCCCCGCCTCCGGCTGCTCTTGCCTTGGACCTTCGAAACGGCGTGCAGTGGGACCACTGCTGGATCCTGGTGGTGACTATCCCCACTTTATGCGATTCTTGCTTCTTTCCTATCTTTTCTATTGCCTTTCTTCCCTTTCCCGTCTCCCTGATTAGGATTTATAATAAGCTGGTTGGACTGACCAACATTTGAACCGTTATTTCTTAATCTCACGCCTCGTATACAGATATTAAAAGAATCTCATCTCTCTCCTATAAATTGGAGCCAGACAGCAATGTTGCTCTGTATGTTTCTAGAGCAGGTTCCCAAACTTGTTTCAGACTCCCATGGAATTTTTTAGCTCTAAAAGAACATGATTTACACAACTCAGCATCTTATGCTCAAGATTATAAAAAAGCCTAAAGTATTCTGTCCTCTTTTTACACCCTTAACCACTCATCACTGTGACAGTTCCATGACATGGACAGAGAACTCATAAAGAGACTTCACTCTCAAGGCAAAGTCCTTCACAGTCATGGATGTTCACTTTGTAGAAAATGATTTGTCTAAGTGATCTTCTCTAGTTGAGTCATCATTTAATCCAACATCCTCAACTACCAGTTCAGTACCAATACTTAAGAACTCTTATCATAACGAAGCAGAAGTCAAATTCATGTTCTAGATGAAATTTACTGCAAAAGAGAAAAAAAAAAAAAGAGTCTTCGCAATCTCAAATGCTATCCAAACCAGCAACAAACATATTTTCCAAATTATTTTTCCCTTAGGCCATAAACAGTTCAGACGTTAAACTTTTTTTCAGTTACTGACAGGCCACACTCATAAGAATTCACTTGCAGTGTCGCCAGGACCTAACACATTTTATTAGACACTATCATAAGAGGCTCTGAGAACATTTAAAAACAGTTTTGCACAGCATAAGAGTATTGGAATTTAAACCATGTAAGGTACTTTATCCTCTCACAAAATTGTCTTGCGTCAACTACTTCAGCTTGCTTTAATATCAATAAGAAAATGTCCTTTATACCACAGTATCCTTTTAAGCTTGAAACACCTCTGTCTTGTATTGTCCCATATCTTTTCCTTAATATATTGTATAAAATGCATACTTGTACTCTATGTTGCACATTCATTTTTACGGAACTAATATTGAATCCCTGTATCTAGTGTCTGAAGGCTCTTCCCAAGACACAAATCAGGAGAGGACTGAAAAATTTAGACATGACCATTCTTAAAATGTTGCAGCAGAACAATAAACAGGATGGAAATTTCAAAGAATTTAGAAGTAAAATAAAGTCCTGCTTCACATGATGAATTTTGAGGTTCTTGTTCAGAATATCACAGAACCACAGTGGTTGGAAGGGACCTCGAGGAATTTGTGAGTCCAACTCCTGTGCTAAAGCAGGTATTCCACAATAGGTCACACAATTAGGCTTACAGAGGGGTCTTGAATATCTCCATAGGAGACTCTACAACCTCTGTGGGCCACCTGTTTCAGGGCTCTGTCACCCTTACCATAAAGAAGTTCTGCCCCATACTAGTATGGGACTTCCTGTGTTCAAGTTTTAAGCCATTGTTCCCGTCACTACACACCACTCAGAAGAGCCTCATCCATTTGCCTCTCACCTCCCTTTAGATGTTTATAAACATGTATAAACATATATAAATATGAAATCAGAAATCAGTTTAACACTGGATTACCAAAGTCTAATTTTCAAATTCAAATTTCAAAGCTTGAGGCTCGAGGTGGCTGGAATGGGATGGACAGTAACTAAGTGATTGAATTCTTATAACTTAAAATGTTTTCTTAAGTCATTCATTCTACTCTATAGCACAGATTAGATTAATTTATATGCTGTAATCTCTAAAAGTGGAAGAAATAAAAATATTTTGCTTTACTGATGTTAGGAATAAAGGGATTCATATCCAGTTTAAACAACAAAATAATTAAAACTCTCACTAGATATTATCTCAGTGAAAGACTATTTGAAAAAATTTTAGTTCATTTAGAATTTTTAGGTGGTAAGGTGAAAACACGTTTGTGTTTAAAATCACAGGCCTCCTGCATTTGAGACAAAGGAAAGAATGTATAAGGCTGCAGACACTTTTATACAGACTTAAACGTGAACAAATTCGAGGATTGCTAGCAACTTCTTCGGTGATTTTTTTTTGCAACATCTATGCTGCCTTTCATAATCATTCCAAGGATACAAAAGTGTCTACCTGTTCTGATAGTGTTTCAGTCTCTTATTCTTCCCACAGGCAGCAGAGTGTCCAGGGCCCCTTTTGATCTCCTGAGGACAGCTCTTTCTCTATTTGTCCAGCCACTGACTAATCTAAGGCTCATTTTAAGTATGACTATGAAGTATAAGGAAAAATTTCACAATTGTCTTTAATTTACTGTTAGAACCCACACAAACACTTCTGAATTATTAAACTAATTTCATAATTAAAATTGAAATAATAGTGAATCATATGAATCAGCGTCACTGAGCTGCCATATGCCTAATTGTACAAGGATTTCTAAAGGTTAAGACAAAACTGTATGGCATACTGACAATTCATATTTATTCTAATTGCAACAATTTGGTAGAAAATTGCATTGGCCATTAAATCACTTTCAAACATTCTTTCTCAAAACAAAGCCAGCCTTTATCACAATGCCAGCTGTCAGGGATGTTTTGTACTTTAGAGATACAAACTTTGGATGTATAAAAGCCAAAATGTCATTGCCAGCACAGGAGCTGATTTGTCCAACAAAACAAACACAAAAATAATACCGAATGTACCAATTTCTATGATTAGTACTTTTTATAGCTTTCAAGATGTTGTTTCATTATACACCTACTGTAATGAATCAGTACAAGTATTTCACATCTGTTGCACGTACATTTGTCTAATTTGGGACTTAATATTTTAAGATCATGAAATATTATCAGAAACAATAGACTTAAAAATTATTTTATTAAAAATGAAAATAATTTTCTTAATGGATGACTAGTTCAAAAATTGATTAAAGTGTCTGCCTCACTTCTCTTAGGGGGGGGAAAAATCAGAAAATTCCTAAGGTATATAACAAGCTACAAGCTGCTACTTTCTTCTGGACTGAGTACTTCTAATCCACACTGACTGTCCTTTCCTTTGAACAAAACACTGATCTTACATGTCATTGTTGCTTCACATGTGAAGGAATTTCAGGGGGATTTAATATTTGTGTATCTTGTATATGTCATAATATGCATGCATCTTCAGGCTTTCTTTGTGTTATGCAGTATATATGTAGGTTGCTCCAGAAGTACTGCCTAATATTTATTTCCATGGAAACTATAACAGATACAAAGAGCACAATAACATTATTTGATAGAACAAGTTTTCAGCTACAAAACCATTGTCTATGAATTATTATCCATGACAAACAAGAGCTTCTGTGCATAAAAATCTGCACCAATCAAGGTGACCCACTGTTGCTATTGCCACTGCTAAAATTCAACATCCACCAACTCAGTGTGTTCTCCACTGTTCAATTTCCATCAGCATTCACTTAATGTCAACGTGTACAATTTTTTCTGCAAGGAGGAATTCAGTGACACACCTTTGCTTAATATGCACTTTCATGACAGATGCCATTTTGTCAGATGCCCTTCTGACTGCCATCTGTTAATTGGCAACAAAATGGCAGTAAGGTTCAACCTCCACGGCCATACCACCCATCATCTGCCTCTGACATCATGAGCTACTGCAATAAAATAGAAGGCATTATTTTCAGAGCTGCCCTTCTGTGTATAAACTGAAATGCTATGAATTCCTCATTAAAAGGAAAATTTGTTTCTGTTCTGGAGTGTGAGATTCTGAGAGATTAAAACAAAATCTGAAAAACACATTTGCTTAGAATTTCAGTCCTTGAAAACAAATATTGAGCCTTCACCAAGAGTTGTTTCTTTTTAAGAGAAACTTCTTTAGACTTATGTTTAATGCTCAATCTCAATGTATAACTAGCTAAAGACGGCTTATTCATGTGCTTATTTTTTGAGAGCTCTTCAGTGAAGCCCAGACCTTCCCGAAACAATTTTGCGTTTTTTGATATTGTTGATGAATTTCTTTCTCTACAAGGTCACGCGTTTGAAACCATAGCAACAGACAGCAGTTTCCTTCCTTTTATCTTCAAGGAACATGTCATTGCATTAATTTTAAATTGGTTTACTCTCATCTTCTGGGCATGATACACTGTACTGTTGTCAAACTGTGAAGCTCTATATATATAGAGAGAGAGAGAGACCAAAATTAAATTTTACATAGTATGATCTCTCCTCTTGCATGTGATGATTGCCTATCACCAAAGTTATCCAAGAAAAACACTGAATTTGCAAGCCAAAAGCTATTAAGGAGGGAAAGCAATTTTACACAGTAGTCTGAGAAATGCCTAAGTCCAACAATATTTATGAAATGTCTTATCTCTTTGACAAAAAAAAGAGAAAGTTTTAAACTTAAAGATCAGAACAATAATTAATCTAGCTTCCAACACAATGTAGAATACAGAGCTTTAAAACAGTAACTTCTTTAATAGTTGATCTTCCTCATCCATTCATTAAGCAAACTACTACACTCACCTCATTAAAAAAAAAACAAACAACTATGTATATATTTATTAAAATATGCATGCAGACCCAAATTCTAAAATAATTTTAAATATATGAAAACAAAATACAGTCAGAGTTCAAATCTGGAAGATTTCCTCATATATATCAACCTTAGTTATATTAGTAGTAATGTTTCTTGTACATTTTCACAGAATTATAAGATAGTGAGTGATAAACTCTTAGAGACATCAGGTGAGAGAAACTGTGGCTGTTAAACTGAATATCTCTTTCTTCACATTAAAGAAATTAGCTATGAAGTTCTTTCAAGAGGAAAATTTCTTCTTGCATTTAACAAGATTTGTGTATTCACACTGCACAAGATATCTGTATCTGTTTTACAGCCCAAATTCATCCTTGAGGCTACTTCAAGATTTAACATACTAACTACAGGTACCATGTACGATGGTCATCTTCAGAGTCTTTAGGGAGAGAACATTTTTCAGGAAATATAGAAGGACTGAAAGCACTAAAAGTAATGCAGGTAATAAAAAATATCTGCATGCTTTCTTGGCATTTCAGGCTGTATATATCAAGAACTTTAGAAGTAACTTCACCAGCTGATATTGCCTTAATTTAGCTTTCACTGTATATATTAACATTTTAAAAGCCATCAATCATTAAATTATCATTATTATTATTTGATGAGGGTGGCATAGACTCAATTTAACTGCTGAGGCAGTTGCCTTCCCTATTTCAGTCTCTTCAATTGCATAAAATCCTTCTATTTGTTAAATGCCTCCAATTGATATCACATATTTGCCAACATCTAGAAGGACAGGATCTGGTTGTTTTCCAAACAAGTTTGAATATCCTTACAGAAAAACACATGGACAGATGGTCTTCTTCTCTATTGATCTAACATTAGAAATGTGCTTGAAGGGAAATTCTGTCAACATCTCAAGTCATATTTTTGCCTTATTTACTTCAAAACATTATCTAACATGGTAAAATTCATTAGTATGTTTTATATTAGCGTTCTATTTGATCTTATTTGACTCCTGAAGATCTTCTGGATATCTCTTTGTCTTACTGCTGTGAAAGGAAAGTATGCAACAATCTACTAAAATAAAAACTATAGAAGAACAATATTTTCATAAACATTTCTAAGTATGTTCTCTACTATTTAGTTCAGTTGGAATAAATACTATCCCCAACACCACACAAATATTTAGGTGGGATGAAAAGAGCACAATTCTCAGAATGCTTTTAGCAACCCAAAGCCTGGTCAGTCACACATCAAAATGTTGATTCAAGCATGGTTGTCTGATTGAAGATTTCTAAGTCAGGATAATTAATATTAATAAAAAAGGGGAAAACATTAAGCAAAAAATATTGAGACAAACCTGACAAAGCAAAATATGGAGACAATGGCAAGAAATAAACTTCCCTGTCTCAGCAATCGATGGCCATCAAGATACAAGTCCCAGTTCCAGAAAAATGAACCTGGACTTTGGCAAATGATAAGCCTGTGAAAAAAGGGTGTTCTGCAGTCTGGAAAGGTGCAGAAAACTACAGAGCTCTGCAAAGTCATAGAGGAAATGTGAAGAGGAAAAAGGAAGCAAGATGTTTCGGCGACCCTGACTGAAGTCCCCTTGTGAAAGTGTTCCGACAGCCCCGGTCAGTTTCTCACGCTTTTCATGACACCAATATGGTGAGCGGCAAAATGGCGTTAATTGCAAGGAGCACACCCTTCTTAAAACTTTCCCCATGCCTTAGGGCTACTACAGTTATCTCTGACCAATGGACATGTGGCATGTCTTGTTTCCTCCTTATTTGGTCTAACCTGTTCTTCTCTCTTATCTTCAAGACATTTGTTGCCATGGTTTCCCAGGGGCTGAGGGGCCCCTGTGGACCCTGGTGACTGCCACAGCCCATTCAGTTGACTACACAAGAATAACAAAGAGGAAGAATAAGTAGTAAAAGGTATTAAAGGGTCATGTTTCTCCTGCTGTTAGTATGGCAACAACAACAACAACAACAACAACAACAACAACAAAAGAGGGAGAGAGAAAAGACATGGATAAATCTGTCTTCCATGCTTCCATGCTGAACGACAGTGAACTACAGAAAATCACAGAATCACAGAATCACAGAATTGTAGGGGTTGGAAGGGACCTCCAGAGATCATCGTGTCCAACCCCCCTGCCAAAGCAGGTTCCCTACACCAGGTAAAATGGTTTAAGTTAGACCATTTTGAAGTCAATACTGAGAGATAGTACTCTACAAACTATTGACAAAATCATTAGGATATTAAGGTAACTCCAGGACTTATTTATACAAACCAAATGTTTTTTTCTGTAGATCTAATACACAATTTTTCTTCATAACTTCTTGTTAAAAATTGATTAAAATAGAAGTACACAAACGTAATTAAAATTGAACCTTTGATTTATTACTGGGGAGAAGAAAAAAAAAAAAACAGAAAATGCTTACATAGAGGTTTACTGTGACTGTATTTCCAGCAGTGAATCACCAACAGAGATCTAAATGGGCTCTTCTGCCTATGTCTAGATTTTTAATACAGAAAAAGAAAATAGCTCTCTGTACCACAAAGTGTGAGGAAAGATAATAGGGTCTAGAAGACAGGTTATGTTCAGAATTTTTTTCCTAATTTATTGGTATGCGATCATGAATTACCAGGAAAGCAAAAACTAAAAGAAACTGAGGGAAAAATTTGTATCCAAGTCATTTGTATCCAAGTCAGGTTTCTATTGGAAATATTACAGTATAAAATACATTTCTATTCTTAAAATGATTCTAAACAGATTAAAATAACAATACAAACCTTGTCAAATTGTGTTCAAAGATATCTAAGGATTTAAAGGTGAGGTTGCAAGGAAAAGCATCAAGATGCCTTCTGTGAAGATTAACCTGAAATCAAACCTATCTTATAAAAATAGGTCTAACCCCCAGTAACTGATACCCATGGTACCTCAGATCTCTTCAGTGCTGAGCTTTTATTTTTTGCAAAAAATTAGTTAGACACTGAAGGTTTGGTCCTGTCCATAAGCAAAAGTCACACTATCTTATTTGAACTGAACATCTAGGCACCTCCGTCCTGACAAAAACTGGCAAAATCAGAAACCTCAACTACAATTGTATACTATTCAGAATGGTGGACTGTACAAACAGCAATTTAATTCGTTAGTCTGAAACATGAGAAAGCCTATGAATGCACAAGCCTTAATAATCTATTTTAGACTCTTTTCAACACTACTAACAGAACATTTATATTGTTCCAGATTCATTTTATTTATTAATTTGTTGATGCTTATTATTCACCCCATTCCAGATTTCAACTATTTCAGGTTTAAAGAAAAAAAAAAAAGATTCCACTTATCTGTTGTGATCACAAAGTTTCTGTCGAAGAAAACTCAGAAACATTACTTGCACATGGTTCTGGAAATGAAGAACTGCAGATGACTTGCAAAAATCAAGGCAATTGTGGGTGAATGCTCTTTGAAAGCAACCAGCTAGGATGCATTTTTATGGCTATATACTGAAAAAACTATTTCCTTTAGTAAAAGATCTGTAGCTATAAATATGAGCTGGTAGTGACATACGGAAAAGCTGACATGTTTAAGTTGCAAGTATTCAACAATCTTTAGATATTGTGGCAACCAGCACAAACAGAAAAGTAAATTTGTCTATTATTTTACTTAATCAAAGGCATAGCCAAAAAAGGGGGAAAAACAGATGAACAGATTTCATGTTATTCTGTCTTGGCAACTCTATTCAGAAGGTATTAATGTCCCATTGTGAGCATTAGTGGGTTTGCTTTCTGGCTTGGGATCTCATCCAATGAATACGCGTACTGATCTGGAGGAGCAGCGTTTTGAAAAATATGTCATTCTGCTGCATGTTCAGTCCTTAGGTTTCCCATGACAGTGCATAAAATATGGATTAGGAACAATTTACTGAATATTCAAATTCTTAAGGGCTGGGCTTCTCAGAATTACCTCGGAAGATTTGTCTGAAGATTTTACTATATGCAGCCTGATACATCATGTATATAGAACAAAGCAAATCTCTTGAAAGCTGCTTCAGTGATGAACGATCATGAAGCATGACAAGGTACAAAATAGCATGCTTCACAGAGGTCACTATAACTCCCCAAAAGAATTCAGTTTAGTAGACTTCTAAGTCTGCACTCTTCAAGCACAGAAGAGAATAAGAAAAATAAAGAGACAGGTGTGGAAATTATGAAGATCATTACAGACATTACATCATTATCTCTCCCTGGGTGTAATTTACTGCTTCAAATGATTAGCCTCATCATTATTTTCTTTTTATACAGAATTTTATTTAAAGACTGCAGCCTTAATTTATATAATCAATTCTTCTTAGTTACTGTATCTAGGAAAGCATATTTAAATTCTCAGTAGATTTCTATCTAAATCAAAGTATGTTTTCCAAACTATTATGACTCAGTGTAAGTGCCCATATGTTTCTGAGCAACAGTTTACAGTAGATTTTAACCAGCCAATTTTGAAAACTGATTAACACATAAGATATGTAACAGTATCATCTCTACAGTTTTTCTCTTTTCAGTCACTCCTTTGTGGAATCAGCTTGGTAAAAGTTTTAATTAAAATTGCAGGAAACCACTCACATGCACTAGCAGTCCTGGGATATATGCAAACAGCCAAGTTTATAAATTTTGCAGTGATTGTTAAATACATACCCTCTTTATTGCAAGCCTAAAACAACATACCTAGCCAAGAGTATCTGGACAATTCTCTGTGATTTCTGAAGGAAAAAAAGCACTCCCATTTGCAGATGTTCTTCTGGGAAAGATGTGAATACAAGGTATCTAAACTGTCTGTGAATTGATGATATATGAGGGCTGCTCTGAAAGTAATGTCTTCTATTTTAATACCACAATGTCAGATGGGGATAGCAGTGGGGATAGTAGAGGGTAAACCTTCCTGTTAATATCTTATTACATTTTGTTGCTGTGTGACATGTAGCAGCAGAGCAGTCTGACAAAGTAACATCTGACACGGAAGCGCACAGAAAGCAAAGGTGTGTCTCTGTGTCTAAAACTGCATCCAGTTTAACCTCTACTGCCATACAGCCAACATCTAACTCTGACATTGTTGGCCAACATAATAAAAGAGAAGGCATTACTTTTGGAGCAGCCGTCAAAGAACTGAATATTCTAGAGTCTAATATAACAATGATGCTAATACTTTCACAAAATTACAAGAAAAGACACTGACATACAATGCTTAATATCTGTTTCTACTAGCAGGCCTACGGAGGGGTCAAAAGATTTTTACATCAATCATTTAATCCTTTTGCTCACGCAGCAGAAATTGATCTGAGAATCTGACTTCTATTTCCTCAGTAATTACCTTAGTAAGATAAAAATGTATTTTCCCAGTAAAATGTACTTTAGTATGTATTGTCATTTTACTTTGCTTTCCTTAACATGGAAATTAAACAAGTGAAATACTGTTAACATTGCCAAGTCAGGAAATTATGAAATCAGCAAGTTGCCATAGTTTCTGATAGCTCAAACCATCTTCTTTTTCACTTTTGCACTTTACTAAAACAATCTCCTAAATGATACCTAACTATTATTGTTCAAATGAAATATATACTTACAATGTGGCAAAACTGCACTAGAAGACTGGTGCAGTTAAGATTCATGCTTCATGTCTTTGTAAATATGGGAACACATCAGGAATGCAGGAGGATGGCTATCACATTTATATCTCTGGATTCACTACACGTATGTGGTGCTGGTCTTCTAATAGCACACTGGAGTTCATGCAAACACTGTTTTTTAGACCTTCTGAATAGTTCGTGTTTCATTTTTAAATATTTTTCTTCTCCAGAATCACACTCAATCTACCAGAAAAGTCTGTCCAGTTTTTAAATACATTTACCATCAGGATGAGAAGTGTTTGTTTTATACATGTTTATTTATATAAAAAATATATATGCTCCTTTCAGTTCCTCTTCCCTCAAATAAAACCTGCTAGCTCTGTTTCTAACATTGCAAAAGAAATTCCAGAGTCCTGAGTTTCTTACTTACATAACATCATCTAAAATAGGTGTGCAATGCACTTTTAAATCTCTAAATGCTCTGAAAAATTTTAGTCCTAAAAATAACAACCTGCTGATTATTAAAGTCTGTTCAAAATTTTTAAACCTAATTCATTTACCTCCAATGATACTGTACTGTGAGCAGACACTGACACACTCACAATGCTTGAGATAGACTGACACTCTTTGCAGGGTATTAAGGTAATCTTTTCCAGTAGTAAGAAGCTCCCTACTGGGGGCTACTATTATACTTGAGATGATGATTAGATCCAAGTTTTCAACCCTATCAAACAGTAGAAATGGAACTTGATAATTTCAATGGCAGTGTATCAGTTTGTATAGTCTCCTAGAGCAAACTGGCAAAGCCTCTTCCCACCATATACTCTCCCCCCTGCCTTCCTTCCAAACCCCTGATTTGGGAAAAATGGAGAGAGATCATCTGACAGAGTTAAATAAACTACTGCTTTCTATAGTCAGGATGGGCAAATATTAGCAAAGTCTCTCTTGCCTGAAACGCAACAGCATTGCATTTTGTAACAACTTCTGAGTCTGGAGATTATTAGTGTCACTCTGAACAAATGCTATACAATGGGAGAGTACACCATACAGATGAAAAGTGAGAATAGTTTATAATGATGCAAGGACGCACTTTTAATCTGGGAACTGTGTCTGGAGAGAAGATAAGTCATCCGTATATCCTCCTTTGTAATCCAGGCATTAAGAATCAAATTTTGATGAAGTGAACAGCAATGCATTTACAACAATGATCTCAATTGATCATTGCACGCTAGGAAATATTAAGGTAGCTAAAATCATTTCAAAGATTACATTAAATCTACAAAATTTTAGTTGGAACCTGGCTTGGAACGGAAATGCTACTTCTCCAGGTTAGTGCTCCAATTATACGAACACAAGACAAGAGGGATATAGAGCTGCTGGAGCGGGGCCAGAAAAGGACCACAAAGATTATCAGAGAACCAGATCAATCTCCTACAGAGACAGGCTAATGGAGCCGGGCTTGTTCAGCTTGGAGAAAACTCTGGATAGACCTTCAGTCTTCTAGTCCTTGAAGGGAGTTTATGAGGAGAGGGCCCAACTTTTACATGGTCTGATACTTACAGGACAAGAGGGAATGGTTTTAAAGTAAAAAGGGAGATTTGGATTAGATGGTATTAGGATGGTGAGATGCTAGCAGAGGTTCCTCTAAGAAGCTGAGGATAACTGAAGGCATTGGGTGGGGCCCTGAGGCAGCGTGATGCAGTAGCTAGAACTAGATGATTTTTAAGGTCTCTTCTAACCCAAGCCATTCTATTATAAAACTACGTCCATAAGCTGTCAATCATTGTTCCTCCTATGGCCAAGGAATAATTAAAATTAAAATTTAATGATTAAAAAATATAATAATTAATGAATAAAAATTAATGAGGGGTAAAAGGAAAATATTACACAAATCAAAAATTACACAGAATTAAATTACTATTATCTATTGGACAGTTAAGAAAGTAGCATTAGCAGATGTGTGTTCAAGTTGTACAGTACTATATGTCTTTTTTCTACAGGTACCAAAAGTTGTAAATATCTAAAATATCAAGTAAAGAGAAGCATTTCAGGGAAACTTTGCCTGGAAAACAAACAAACAAACAAACAAACCCATTCCCTTAGAGTATAAAACTCCAGGCTTCACTAATATCAATCACAGTGATAAGATACTGACAACGCTTTTACAAAGTCTGGGAAGGAAACAAGATATCTTAATTACCTGTAGGTAGACGTTGATTAGACTTTTTACAACAAAAGTGGTTTTATGATTAAGTTTTTTTATTAGGCATTTAAGCCTAACAAGAATAATCTGTGAATTATCTATATTAAAGAGATTCTTTCTGCAAGCTTGGAATCATAAGAGTATCTCAGAGCATTTCTTCTGTGTCAGAAAACAACAATTTATCTTCACAGATGCTTAGATTGCCTCCTCTGCCCTTCGTAAATACAGACAAAAATAATGGTGGAAGAAGCTTTAAGACTATGTGCGCAATCTGCATTACACTGTTGTGAAAACAGTGACTCAAAAATTTGCTCATTGCGATAATGAAATATATTAGCATAAAAGAAGAGTAATTGCATAAGATAAAAGAGACAGTGGGCTTAAGTTATGCAAATCAAAGACAGAACTGAAAACATAATCCTACCATTCAAGATATATTTGATTACATGTATTTGAGATCAAAGTTGGTCTTCAATTTAAGTAAAAATGATCCACAAAAGATGTCCCAGCAGGACTAGCACATTTAAAGGGCACAGCTTCTACTGTTCAGTAGATCTTTAAAAGTCTGCTGAATATTGATTTTGTTTCAGATTCAACATTAAACTACCAAGAACCTAAGTAAAGCCCAACATAACCTGATGAACTTGTATTATTCATACAGGCTCCTGGTTACAAAAGCACTTCTGCTCAACAGGTGAAATCCCACTGTAGCTTTTTATATAATTAAGAATTACCTTGGTTGTATTAAATTTACATTAAAATCATAATAACTGTTCTCTTGAGTATTAGGCTGATAAATAAGAGGTGTTTTAGGGGTGTAAATGACCTTTCAGCTTTTCAATTAATAAAATTTGTGACCAATCAAATGCATCATTGAAGTTGTCAAAAGAATTGAAGATTGGACATGCTGACTAACTGACAGCTGGGTTTTTCATTTGCACTGCTGGAGATATATCCAAATACATTGAAAGAAGCATTTATTCAAAAATAAACCATGAACAGAAAAAATAACTGACAATTTAAATGTTTGTACTGTTGCCTGCAGGCTTTGGAGTTGATACCTTATTAGCAGTATTGTGTGGAAACTAATAAAAATACCAGCTTATACAGGAATCTTATTTTAAAGATTTAAAAATAAGGGTATGAACTAAAAACATGTAAAGATTAAACCAGTAATTTGTATGTACCTTCTTTGAATTCTCTAAATTCAGATAGACCATTCAGAGCTTAGTTGATTTAACTAAAAACAGAATCAAGCCTATACTGTACAATATATTGAAAGTTATGGATTCTATTTCCCTTCTGTCCCAATAAATTAACAAGAAATACTGATAAAGCATAAAATTAAAAAAAAAAAATATTTAAGAAAACAAATTATTAACTTGAGAGAATCAATATAGCAAAACTAGCAAAAAAAGAAAAGAAAAAAAAAAAAAAAAAAAAAAAAGAAGCTTTCTTAGGTGCTGTGGGTTTCTGGAGAACATATATTCTGGATTATAGTCTGACTGTAAACCTTCCCTGTCAAGTGACTTGGAAGAAGAATGATTTTAGATTGGTAGTCCTGAGCAACAAGCCTTTGAAAAAATTAAAGCGGAGATAGTTCATGAAGTTACCTTTGTGTCAGGCTGTGCAGGACAAGTTGTAAAAAAAAGCACTTTGGAGCCGCTTTGGAGCTGCTGGCAGAAAACCCCAGTGGAGTCTCAAGGTCAACCCCCATTGTTTTGGAATTAAGTATGCAGAGGATTCAAAACCCACTACACTCCAACTGAAAAAGAGATATTGGCAGCATATGAACGATTTTGAGCTGAATTGGAAGTGTCTGGTAACGAAGCTAAGCTGTCATATGGCAACAAAACAAAAAGAAGGTTCAATGTCTACTGCCACATCACCAGCATTTGCCTCTGATTTCACAGGCCAACATAATAAAGTAGCAGGCATTACTTTCATGGCAGCACTCGTGTATAGTCATTAAAGTTATGGATATAGAAATTATCATTTTTTTCTCTTCTGTCTTAGTTTTTATTTCAACCCATGAGTTGAACTTTTGTGGTTTTTTTTTTCCAGTTATCTTCCCATCCCACTGGAAGGAAGGACGTGAATGAAAGACTGTTTGCTGGTTAGCTGCTTGCCAGATTAAATCATGTGGCCTCAAAAACTAATTACTTAACAAAAGCTGTATTTTGACCAAAATCTAAGACTGATCCGCTATTTCTTGGTTTCTTTGCAAAGGCCTCCTTATTTTAAAAACAGTGAGAAGCTATGAGTTAACAAATCTCCTGAAAAAGAATGCTGGAGGTAGTTCTACTTCTTGCCAAAAGCAAAATCACAACGAAGCAACAATCCAACCAACTCCTAAGCCATTAATGATATCAAGAATAAGTCTTCTCTTAATAATATGCTATTTTTCACTCCAAACTGAAAAACATACATGATGAAAAATATTCTTATTAAGCACTTATCTGAAGAATTGATTTTCATTTAGATTCCTTCCAAGCTGGGCATGCAAACATAAATACACTTAATTTCTGCAAACTCTTGTAATTTAGAAAATCTCACTTATCTTGCTAGCAACATAATACGAGTGAACGTGCATTTCTGTAGTCTTAAAACTGAAAATATGTACCACAAATCTTTCAGGATTGACAACGGGACTGGAAAACATACATTTTATATATTTAATTCCAATTGTTATTGGGTTAAGTAAAATCAAGCTCCCAGAGAATTCCACAAAACTAAGTTATCTCATATATTTGGTATAGGAAATGGTCATGTCTCTATTCAGCAATATTTTCAATAAATTCATATCATTACTGATACAGCTCAGATGTGGTACGCTTTTTCTAAAATACTAATATTTAAAATTTCATGCTTTTTTGGGACTATTTCAATTCAATTAATGCCATTCAGGTTTTATAAAGCTCGGGGTTTGCACATAACTTCCTTTTCTTTTAATTGCCTCTTCAGTAGGTCATAACAGAATAGGTTAGGAAGAAAATTACTAAGCACCATGACTAAAATTTCCTGTATTTTGTAAAGGTAGGAGCTTTTGAGGATAATTCATAGTTTACATTGGAAGAGAGGAGGAGTAAGAAATATCTGAAGTTTGAGTTGATGATAATGCAGTACTGTGGCAGCTGAAGGAGATGGAACACTAGGCACAAATACTTATTTTTTCATAAAAAGAATCCCTGTTTCTAACATAATTAAATATCTCAACTGATCAGATGTACTATTTTTTGAAAACTTATCTTTACAAATTTCTTACTTGTTTGCCAAATCTGAACCATAGAAGTCACTCAAATATTAAAAATTAATCTATACTTGTGTTTTTGCTTCATATATGCTTGTATCTACTTACACTCAAGTACATGCATACACAGAGATTCCACTGTTGTGGAAGGATACATTTCAGACAAGCAGGATGGATTATACCTTCCTAATTTTCTATCTTACCTTGACAGTGTAGCTGCTGTTTACTTTCATTTGCTCTACTGCTAGTGTTAGTGCTCCTGCTCCTCAAGCATCTCCAAGGATGAAGACATTTGCTAGAAACAATTTATAACAAAACTGTTTATCCTTCTTCCCCAGTCAGGACCAAAATCATTATCAATTTATTTATTTATTTATTTTTAAGTAGGGAAACAGTATGGGTAGCCTCATTAGCAAATCTGTTTTAGTAAAGCAATAAAATAAGGCTAGGACCTAGTTTTTCTGATTAGAAAAAATAAACATCACAGATCACAAGAAATTTATGTCTGATTAGTACTAAAAAAATAAAAAATAATTTAAAGGAGAAGGATGAGCTTAAGATAATGTTTGTAAACTACATCTTCTACAAAAAAAACAAAAAGATAGTAGTAATAGCAACTGAGGGCACAGAACATTACTGATAATGTCAGTATGCTCAATATAAAATAGTCCACAGTAACTGAATATTTCTTTACATTGTACTCATACCACTACGACCTGATGTTATCATTCACTCACATCACCTAACAATCTAACAACTCACACAATCTTTTAAATTATCTAGCCTTACAACCTTCCTAAATGGAAAAGTGCTGTTATCGCTGTTTTACAGAAAAGAAATTGATATGCAGAGGTCATCTTGTCTAAAATGCAGGGGAAAAAAAAAAAAAAAAAAAAAAAAAAAAAAAGCCTACTGACCTTCCAAAGTTCCGCTTCTCCTAGGCTTTGAATTCATTGCAGTGCAATAAATAAATAATTAAATAAAAGAATAAAGATGCAAATTTTAAGCACTCACACGAATCCTAGAAACAGTACCCTCTTGTCTCAAAAGTGGTATGAAATACCACTGAGAAATCTTTTATCTTTAAAGACTGTCTAACTAAGATGAATTGTTTACTCTCAACCTTACCCTTTATACCTGCCTTAGATTGGAACAAAAAAAACATTCAAAAGGCTAGCAGATACTTGTTCAATTTCCCAGCTTTGTGCAATAATGGTTTATGTTTATTACCCCAACTTCTTAGAGAATTTAGGACAAAGTAACACATTGTTTAGGCTGGAAATTCTATGTATTCAGTATAAAAACAAATTAGTAATACATTAAATTACCAAAGATTCTTCCAAGACACTGAATGGAGCTTAGTCAAAAGGCAGAGTAGGAAGTAAAGTCTACCATTTAAGGTCTACTGTTTGTGATGAACTGCAGAATAAATAATTAGCTCACATAAAATAATTCAGGTAATCAAGAAGACAGTTGTATTCACAACAAAAGCAAAAGGGTTGTCCTCAAGAGAACAGTGAAAATAAAAATTTCCCTGCATATTCTGATAATTTATGAATGAAATGGTATAAGGACCTGTAAAGATAGTCTAGTTTAATTGCCTGACCACTTCAGAAGTAACTGTAAATTACAGCATATTTCTGAGAACACTGTCCCAGCCTGCTTGAATGCTGACAGCTTTGAGACATCAACTGCTTCTCGAGGAGATTCTACACTCACAATACAGAAAGTTTTCATAATGTCCAGTCTATTCCATCCCTGGTGCAATTCTGTGTCATTCCCATACTGCCATTGGTTTCTGGAGCAGAGCCCAGCACCTCCCTCTACTCCCCTTCTCAGGGAGTTACAGAGAAGTGAAGCCTTTCCTCAGCTTCCTCTTCTTTAGACTGGACAACTCAAGTGTCCTCCTCTTCCTCTCACTGCTGGACATGCTTTGCAGCTCTGTTACCATATCTGATGCCCTCAAGTACCTTACTTTAGATATCGTGGAGCTCAGAACTACACACAATATTTGAGGTGAGGCTATGCCAACAATGAATGTAGCTGAAGAATCATTTCTTTTGGCTAGCTGAGTCAACACTGAATTATAGTATAATCTCTAAAATATTTCTCTTAAACACTTGAATGTCCTCAAAGGGCTAAATTAAACAAAATAAAAATAAAATACAGAATGAAAAAAAAAAAAAAGAAGGATGAAAACCTTTACAAGGAAAACACTGAACAAAAAAGGAAAGGTATTTCTGTGGAAGTTTGTGAACAAGTATATACAAACAAATAAGTGAATTCTAATTCTATGCAAATTCTTTGCCCATTAAACCTTATTCAAAATAGCTTCCTATTTGTACAGACAAGCACAATAGATTTACAAGCAAAAAGAACAGATACCTAAAATCCAATATTATTAAGAGCTTTCAGAAACTAATGAACTTTTAGAAGTCAAAACTGAAAAAGGTTTCTTTTTCATTCTCAGTGTAAATAATTTTGCATTAATATTTCTCACTTGGAAATTTCAGTCTTTAAAGATTTCTCTATCACTATCAGTTGTTTTTGTAATCACAGAAACATATCCAAAGGGTCTGTGAGAAAGTACATAGCCTAGATCACTATTGCAAACATTAATTAAAACTTCTGCTTAAACCTACAGTGACAGTTTGATTATTGAAATAAATAAATTGGTTGTACTTACATTTACAATGAAGTTATAGAATATGAGAATGACACTTTTGGTGCTGAAGTACCTAGTGTTTTTTCTGTGTTTTTATTGCTTGTTTTGCTTTTGCTTTGTTTTCCTTATGTTAACAATGTCAACGTATTCCAGTTAAGTTTTGCTGAAAAGTAATCTCGTTTACATGTGCTGAGACCATGCCATAATGTACACCAAAGGAGAGTAATAGAAGAGAACCAGAAGATGTACTTTACAAGTACACTCTCGAAAACTGAAATGCTAGATGGGACGAAATAGATTATAGGAGGTTCAGCTTTAAGCAGCTAGAATCACATTTGAAAAGGATTGTAAAATGAAGATTAAACTCTGAGGTTCTGTATATCCAGCTACACAGAAAAAAGCAGTTCACTAGAATTAATATTCGAGAGCAAATTTTCACTTAATCTATTAAAATAAAAAAATAAAATATTATATTACATATTAAAATACTACAGAAAATATTATAAAATCAAAAATATGCAGAATATCATAGTAAAAGTTAAAGTGATTACTGACCTTCATATAAGATCATATAAAATAGGAACCATTCACATACTTAGTATATTCAGTTATTTTATCTAAGTGTATCCTGTTCTAAGGAATAAGTTATATTGCCCTAAATGTTTTGTATGAGCTGAAATTTGAGCCAAGTGTGCAATTAAGTCTCTCTCATCTTTTCACACAGAAAACCACATAGAAGAAATTGGTAATCTCAGCTTAATTGATTTTAAGTAAGTTTCTCATAAAGGATGATTTCATCCTTGTCCTAGGATGTCTCCATTTCCGAAGGCTTTAGACACTTTTGACTGGACAGGAAAGTCTTATCAGGCTAGAGCTGAAAAGCATTAGATTCCAGCTGGGAATCACCCACAATTAAATCTTGGTTTATGTTAATTTACTTTGATTCCTATGTTTGTTCCAAGTTTGCACTTGGTTTATTCACTTGGAGGAATTTTAATGCAAGGGTATATTATGCTGGATGCATCTGCAATTCCTTCTGAATTATGCAGTACAACTTGTGATCCTGACCCAAATGTCATTCATACCAGACAGATGTTCTCTATATATCCTCAGGTGGGTCCTATGTAGAAAATGAGATACATGGGAGATAAGGAGATGATTTGTGCCATCATGGTTCTCACTCCACTAAAAGATAAGGACAGGGGTGAAATGCAGAGTCCCTAACTGTAAAATGAAAAAAGATATTAATACAGTTGTACACAGATGTTTACATCTGAGTACTAAACTCAAAGTGAAAACGAGATTTATGTCTGTTATTGTTCCTGTAATATACTTATGTGGCAAAATTTCCTACACAGAACTAGTTATTGTTTTAGGCTACTGAACTCACACAAAGCATCTACGCCATGCTCACCAGGTGTCACTTCCAATACATGGATCAGAAATTACATCAAGCTGCAGAAATACAGTTAAAAGACCAGACTAACCAACAGCTGCAACCTTCGAAGCGCACAGAAATACACAAATACTGGTGCTGATTCTATCTGTAGCCAGAACAGATCTTAATGCTCCTCTAGCAGTATGAAGAATAGCTGATAAATAGCTTAAAGTCCTAAGAACAAGGTACAAAGCACATCTTGAGAGAGTGTGAATGTGGCCTTTTGCATATTCCACTGAAAAACAGTTTAGATATTCATATCAAATTTCTTTGTGTCTGTGAAATCTTGTGAAGTATTTCAAGCTATTGTTTTTCAATAAATAGGAGAAGATTTTGGAGGAAAAAAAAGTGAACAGTAGGTGCCATAGCTTAGTATAAAGTTTACTTCCCCCCAGTCCCCTCAACATACTGGTCTTCTCTATGTACAAATCCCATTAATGTAAGATAAAGATGCACTTCTTCATTCTCGTATCCGCTGCTTTTGGGTATTCTCTCCACCTTACCTTTGCAGTAAGTATTCATAACCTTTCTCATTTTCCTAAGAACAATGTTGTATTCACCTTATTTGTACTGAAGAGTCAGTGAAGCTACTCCAAAAATTAGCATACTTTCGATATGAATCAGTGTTGCAAAATACTAGCACATACTACAGAAGTGTATCTTACAAATACAGAAGCAGCATCTGCATCTTGACAGAACGTGTGGTACCTCAGATTTGGATAATCATGATATTTTTACTAAAGCATTTCTAAAACCAGATTTTCTACTTCTAGAATATATAGTAGATATAAAAAAGCTGATTCACTCTGAAATCTTCTGTGTTAAGTGCTTTGGCTCATCCTGCCATGAGAGTTTACTGGCATTTCAAAGTGCCTACATTTGATGAAAATGACAACACAAGTATCAAGGACTTTTCTTGGGGATTTTGTAGATGTGCAGTTTACTCAAAAAGAAATACCACAGATTTAAAGGAAGATTCTGATCTGGCACATCCCTAGTGGAGAAACAAAGCGAGAAATTCTTTTAAGACATTTTTTATTTATATCCTAATTCTAGCAAGTGAAAAAAATAATAAAAACATTTATAGTCATTCTATACTCTTAGCATAAAATTCAGTTTTCCTTTCTACAAAAAATCATTGTGACAGTTTTCATGTAGATCACTACTGAAGTGCCAAGTTCAATATTGACAGAAATTTCAGTGTTACTAATGAAAATTAGCTAGGCTCCAGACCAAAAACCATTTGACCATCACCAGCTTACACCCATGGCACTGCAATTACCATTTATACTTGTACAGACTTCTGCAAGAGCACATACTGTAGTGGCTGTTGGCAGAACTGTGCATGACAGATTGCCTCCGTAAATTAACAAACCTTGTGAAATGCAGTTACTTTCTTAGCGGAACAACTGATTTGAATTCAGCTGAAGGTACAAATGAGTCTCTGGCTGAAGCCCAAGAGCCAGCTTTTCTGTAAATCCCCAGATGTTTCTTGTACAATCATGATGCTGAAATTGTAATTACCAATTCCAGTGCAGGATGTTAAAACTTGTTCACTACTTCTGTTATAAGACTTTTACTTTCCTTGCGAGTTTTCATTACCTCAATCTCACTGATGAATTATAACATCCATAGTCTAATGTTCTTCCCAGTTTTTTCCAGTATTCACTTCCTACTGAATTTCTTAAAAAATTACCCTTAGTATCTTTAAGACATAAATAATACATCAAACAGCAGTGCACTAGTTTTGTTTTTCTTTTCTATTTCAAGATTTTTTCTATAGCTTGAAGATTTGCCCTTAGAAAATTTAAGATGGCAATTAGATCTAAACTTTTCTTGATGCTTAATTTTAAACTTTGTCAAATAAAGCAGAATCTTGATAAGTGTTTAAAGTCTAATTTATTGCATAAACATTTGATGTATCAGTGGTCTAGACTGCACATTGTTGCTACAGTTGAACTTTAATACAGATTAACTGCATGCTTATACTTCAAAAGCATACTTTGTAATGAAGACTTAAAATTGTTTTGCATTGGGCAATTATTTTCATGAAGATGCTCTTCAAGTCAGTAATGCTTTCAACTAACCTTAGCATTATTTGTTATCACTGTTGGATGCAGGACAGTAGGACAGGGTCCAAACACTGTTCTTGTTCTGAAATAAACAGTACTTACGTTTTTTTCTTAAATAATAAATTCAAAACTTCTTTGGAGTAACAATAGTACCAAAAATTCTACTGCTATGATGAAAAGTAGAACTTAAGTTTTTTACATCTATAAACAAAAATTACTCTTATTTTCTTACACACTGAAGATCTGTAAGAAAAGAAAGTTACCAGTATATCTTGCAATGGCTAACATAATGAAAAAGGAAAATGTCACATAACTAAAATACACTTGTTGCTGCAACTGCAAATATTTTAGCAATTCTTTATTACTACTTCCTTAAGAAGCCTGTAGAACTTCTTGTACTTGTTTACCTTTTCTACCTCATCTTTATTTGATACTTCATTATAAGTAATGTTGCAGTTGCACATTCCTAAAATGTTGCAGTTGCACTTCCTAAAACAGACAGAAGTTCAATAGATTCTGCGAGAAATTAATATGGCACCATAAAAAAAAAAAAAAAAAAAAAAAAAAAAAAGAAATTTAAATTAATAGAGGAAAGGATGTCAGACATATACAAAGGAGTCTGAAGATTCAATCAAAGCAAGAGATGGATTGGAACCTTCTTCAGGGAGTAGTAAAAAATAAACAAAAAATACTCTAAGAGAATATTCAGAAGAGAAACTTTCATTGCTGGTGATTAGTTATTTCAGAAACTGCAGGTTTATACCATGACATATTTCTTATGACAACAAAAGGCTGTATACTAAGAACTCAAAAAGCACACTTAGTATCCATAAAGTCTTCAGTACTTAACAGTGATCAGTAAATGTAAGCTGCTGTATATAGATATGTACACTACAAATATCTGCTCATCTGTCATGGAAAAATGAAAAATTAACAAATGCTGTAGATTTTGAAAGCAGTGAAATCCAACTTGGTTCTCCCTGAAAACAAAAAAACCCACTTCAAACTGGAGATAGTAATATGTATGCCTTTTTTTTTCTTTTTTATTTTTATTTATTTGCCAGTAGTAGTCACACGCTGTGTAGGAACAAACAAGTTATTACTATAAGAGAGGATTGGTGTCCTAATCACAGAATGTAAAAATAGATGTGATATTTACTCCCCAACTTGTACTTGGAAGTAAATGTAAGATTCTGAATATTCATTAATTTTCTCTATTATCATGCAAGATAAATTGTGAGCAATGTCTCAAAGCTATTATATTTCTCCAAAATAAACCTGTATTTTCTTTTCCAGATTCATTTTCTTTTCTTTTCTTTTTTCCCTCACAGAATACAGAAATGCTGCGAACAATAATAGGGGGGAAGAAAAAGACCTCAATCTAATACAATGTAAGTCTGGTAAGTTTCACAGAGAGATGGAAAGACTACCGCTTTCTAAACTGGCTCATAAAAATGTGGAAGTTTACTTCTCTGACTTTACATCAGCTGTCACTAAAACAAAAATTGCTTTGCAATTTCTTCTTGAACATTTCCAGCACTTCTACAGTAACATGCAGATTCTGTTTTTCAGTTTGACCACTTTTGTTTTCAGATCATGAATGGTTTATCTACTTTATATGATTCGTCTGCAAATATTTTACATATACATCATATCAAATACAAAGTATTCTGAAAACAAAACTGAAATTAAAAAAAAAAAAAAGACTTTAATAGTTCTATCTCATTCCAAAATATGAAATAAATTTATCCATATTTATCAGGTAAAATAACTTTGGTAAGTAGGCTTACATCTCTTGAAATAATGTGTTCTATATTTGAGACAATTTCTGTTTCTGAATGAATATAAGAATTCTTTGATTAACCCCTACAATTTTGAGAGTGATCTGATCTGAAACAGGAAAAGGGTATAGTTATCAGTTAGTTGGGAATAACAACGACTCTGAACAGTTTTAATTATTTCTCACATTCTCTTTCACTTCTTCAAGTTATTTATAAATTCATCCCAGTCTTGAATCGTGTGCAAACTTGCTGAGGTTGCAGTCCACATGTCCAGGTCATTCATGAAGAAAATAAACACTGTTGGCCTTAGTATTGGACCCAGAAGTGTGCCATAAGTGACTGGCCTCCAGCTGGACCAACAAGCACAAAATTTTAAGCCAGCAATTCCACCTGTTTTCAGTCTATCTCACTGCCCTCTTATTTAACATGTACTTCATTCAAAAAGAATGTGGTAGAACATAGGGTCTAAAGACATGATAATCAACAGTAGTAGTTCTCATCCACCACACTCCTCACCTTGTTGTAAAAGATTGTCAGGTTGGCCAGATATCATTTCTATTTCATAAATCCATGCTGACAGCTCCCAGCAGAATTTTTCCCACACGCGCATTCGTTGCTGTCAATACACTGAGTCTTTGGATACAAGGTAGATCTCCTTGTAAGCTTAAAAGCACACTGTTCACAGTTATTTTTGGCAAAATGCATCTTTGCATTCTAAAGGCCTGCAAGTAAGAGCACAGCCTGATTTGAATGAAATTCATTACAAATTATCTCAGTAGTCCCTATATCATGGTTAATAGACTGGAAGTATTTGGGGAAAGATAACATATGTACTTCACTTATACTTAATGACATACAAGGAGATTTTCCCCCTAACTTCTCCTATTCCTGCCCCATTCCACTTTTTTTTTTTTTTTTTTTTTTTTTTTTTTTTTTTTTTTCCCTACAGGCATATGCATAAATTTCTGCCTAAAGAGATAAGATAAAGAATATGTAGATTTTTCTCCTTTTCAGGTCTTTTTTTGTTCCTGGTTTGTATCATATTTTGTTTGGAAAAATGAATAGAAATCATTCTTAATTTTAAATATGCATGGTTTTTAAGGGTTTGCTTAGCCTCTGTAAATTCCAATGGCATTATTTTAAAGTTGTTCAGGGAAAAAGAAACAAAAACAAAAATAATGTAATTTCTCAGATAATTCACACAGTTAAAACAGCACAAAGTATACTCAGTTTCACTGAGTATTAGAATCACATACAGGATATGATAATCACCAAAAAGAAATATCACAGTTTCAGTTAAATTTGCCCCAATGGAACACACATGCATTACATCAAGGAACTATTTCAAAATTGAAGATGCAATTGATGCCAAAACAACAACAAAAAACAGAATAACAGTTTCTACTTAATTAACTTCCCACATCTTTCTGAAGAAGTGTTCCCAAATCAAATTCAGTTCCTCAGGCTCATATAAAATCGTGTGGATATAGCCACTCATGACTTTATTCATGAGTTGCAATCAACCAAAATAAAGATCTTCAATAATATTAAGTCAGAATTTTCTGTATACAACCAGACATCTTCCTTGGATGAGCAACAAATCACAGTAATAATACGTGGAGTCCAGGTTGACTTGAAAAAATGATGTGTTCAGAAGATAGACTTGCACAATTGGATGACCCCCAGATAAGTTTCAGTGAAGTATAGCAAATCAAGGGCAAAACCATGAATCATGAAGGTCTATCTGCTGTCAGTGAACAGTGAGTATAGCCAACTCAATTTCAGAATGACAGCCGCTACAGAGACCACCAACAAATATAAGTGACTTGTCCCTTGGCAAATCTTCTGATTAAGAAACATTTAGATCTTCTTCATAGCCAATAAATTGACACTGAGCTTTCAGTACACTGCAACTACATCATGTTGAGAGTCAAATGACTTAAGGAGCCCTTTTATTTATGCCATACTAATGGCTTTATCTTGAGTGACAGATGAAGGGTAAGGCTGAAGAGTAGATATTAGAAAAATGAACTGTGGGCCATTGTAGATTTTATCAGAGAGGTATGTCACCAGTAACTGCAGAAACAAGCACTGAACTTTGCACTGAGCAGTAAAGATGGCAGACTCTTAGGTGCCTTTGTGACTTTTTGATAATACAAAAAAAGCCTCTTAATTGAGGCTTCCAGGATATCTGTACACCTCGGTAGCAACAGGATTCAAAGAATTAAATTATACTGCATGAACATGTTTTACCAGCTCCAAATCTAGCTAACAGATAGTTCCCATATAAGCACAGAATCTTTCTTAGCACCAGCTGCTGCAACCTGCTGATAATATCAGTGGTCTTCCCACCTCACTGCCTTGTTATGCCTGTGGAAAAGTTATGAAGCCCTGACCTGCAATGCTGACAGTCCTAGAGAGAGCTCCCAGGCGTCAGTCTACAAATCACATCGCTAATGCAGAGAAATACAGATGTTCCAAAATAACACTACTAAATTCATTACAGTTTGCATCAGGGGTTAATTGGGAGATATCACTTCATTGTCTCTGTTTTTTTAATGGGAAATGGGTAAATGTACTTAAAGAGCAGCTTTCCTTTATGAAAATAAGCAGCATGTGCATGTAAAAGAACAAATTTGGCAGTTTCAGATGTGTTTTGGATTCTACTGATTCTGACAGTTTAGTACTTCATACTATTCTGTTCATTTAGAAATAGATAAAAGACTATTCTAACTAATTTGAAGAACACTAAAATTACAAAATTCTTAAGGAAACAATAGAACATTATAGAAATAATATACACATGGGCAGTGTTCCCCATTGTAGATGCCTTTCCAATTTTGGAAGGCAGAATCTGATCTTACTGATGCTTAAAAAGTCATTTATTTAATTATGCATTGAGTGTTTTCTAAGTTGCTTTGCTTTGGTAGGTATTTTGTTTGCTTGTTTTTAGAATTCAAACATTTTAACCAACATCAAAGCTATGATATTTGCACTTATTCAGAAACAACTCTACTTATTTTGTAATGTTAGCTAGTAATTAATATTTTAAGCTACTATTATAAAATAAACATTACGAGCAATGTTTTGTAACTGAATGTATGATGAATTGAAAAACCAAAGATATATGTTTATTAAAGCCTTAAAGATTCAAAATTGTTGAGGATGAGATTATTAATCTCATTATGAAATAGTTTTTCATTATCAAGAGTAATATTGTTTCTCCGTCAAATATTGAAATATGGTAGTTTTACAGAAAAAAAAGGACCAATGGATTTGTCATTCATCTCATATATCCATTAACACAAGAGTGAACTAATTAAGAGAAATGGGAAGCTGTCATGATCTCATTTATGAATGTACTTGAGACATTCTGTATACAGACAAAAGATAGATTTTAACAGACTCTAAAGAATTTTCCATAAAGACACTGACGGTAAATACAATTTCTTTCTTGCCAGCTTTAGCACTATACATACTACAATTCTTTACACATGGTTGATTGAAAAGTGTTGTAAAACTCTTCTCTAATTATAGATTATTGTATGAATTGTGAAGAGAATTTAAGAGACTTTTGTTTCTAAATCATTTATACCATACTGATAATGTTGAATAAATAGCACGAATGAGTGAAAACACCTGTATCAAAATGATCTGCACTGAGTTTCTGTAGTATTTTCTTTTCCTTCTTTTCTTTATAATAATCTGCTACCACATAAGAAAATGACTGCATTTAAACGGCATTTTAAAATGGCTTGCCTTGAAAAATTACAAGCTAGAGACAATACAATTCAACAAGATTGTCTGTTAAAAAAAAAAGAGAGAGAGAGAGAAGAAAAAAGAAAAAAAATACACCGTTCTAGCTAAAAACAGAAAGGAAATAAAATTACTGACAATTTCAATACATTTTACACACATAATTCACCTTGTTCTTCTAGACTTAACTACTGATGAAGAGTTCAAATGCTCCATTCTCAATGCCAACATCATTTCAAATATGAAATATAGCAGTTTTGAGTCTTGTTTTTAAGGATGATGCATTTCTTTTAAGTGGCAAGCAAAGTTTCAGGAAAAAAAATGACACGAAGATTTCGCTGTTACATATTCTCAAAACAAACCTCTATGGATTGCTAATTTAGGAGGTGTAATAATGAAACTGTGTAGTTTGAGGCTGAAGAGATCATTTACATTAGTTGCACATTAAGGGAAAAAATGATATAAAAAAACCACCTACCTTTCGGGAATTGATTTCTTTCACGTATAGTGGAAGTAGAAATTCAGATATTCCTTCAAGTCGTATTCCTTTTTTAGTGACTCTCAAATTTCCCATTCCATCCTACAATCAATAACATATACATACATTTCACTTTATGAAATAATGTTATCCAGAACAAAGTGAAAATAATAGTACCTGGCCTAATATCTAAAAGTATAAAATGAGTGCTAGGATACAAATGGCGAAGTGAAACGTCCCACAGAATAGCAAAGTGTAATAAATTCTTTCTTATGGTTAGTAGTCAAATCATAGTAAGGTCTGTGGTGCTGGTCAACTGAAATATGACTGAAGATACTCAGAATGTCCAGCCAATAAACAGTTTTGAGTAAAACAGAGACAAATATAATTATCCACTGGTCTAGTCTGTTTTAAAATTACTATTGTATCGTTAATTTCTTGGATCTCTGATGATTTGCATTACAAAAATACCATGAACTCTCTCTATATTGCTTTTTTTTTTTTTTCTTTCTTTTCTGAAGTACTACCATCTGGTGCCTAGGAATGGAATTTCAGTGAGTGTATGGAAAAAGTTCACATGAACTGTTCGTGATAAAGCTTTCACTGCCCCCAGCTCTTCTAATATGGATAGGAGCTAGACAGAGGAACTAAGAGATAAATCCTCACTTGGGACCTGTGGCATTTGACTGCACACCCCACTCTGGTGGTGATCTACACACATTATTCCTTGGCTGGATGTAATGCAATGGTGCAAGTGTAGATAATTTTACATATGCCTTCATTGTGGAGATGAAGCTGGATCCTCAATTGCACCTGCTATGCTATTAGTTATCTCTAAAAAATGTATGCAATATTTTTTAAAGCAAACTATTTTTTGTAGTGCAATATTAGAAAACATTATGTCAGGTCACAGGAAAACATCCTACGGGGAAAAAAAAAAAAAGTTTTGTAATTAGTAGTAGCTCATCTTTACTAAGAATACTAAGAACATGTTACTAGTGAAAAGGACTTCAAAATGAAAAGTTTTGTTGTTTTTGTTTTGTTTTAATCTGGATAGAAATAAGAAACAGGCTACTCTAAAAGACTGGATGAAAAAAGCCAACAAAATGATCCAATGCACAACAAAATATATACAAATTAAAGCAGCACAGCAATGCTTTAGCTGTACTCTTACAGTTAAAGCAATGAAATCAGTTTCAAACTTAGAGACAGGATCATTTTTCACACTGACTGAGATTCAAGATTGTACCTGTTACTATATTCTTGACAGAAGATAATTCTTCACTGTGCAGCCAGTGGAACACAATTTGACTCACTTCAGTGCAAAATTAGCAAATGTGACCTAATTGATGATTAAATGCTTAGAAGCAATTACTAAGTGTACTGCAGTAGAGAAGCAAGAACTTGTATTTCTGCTTTTGGCCATATTGTATAACCTTGACCTGCTGAGCAGTCCTACACAGCTTGATGGCAGTATCCACAGCTGATACAGCTGATGCTGGAAGAGGACACCAAAGTACCCACATTTATACTTACCTAAAGATAGTCTAGAAACTATCACGATTCCCTTATCTAAAACAAATAATGATGCCAACATGGCAGGTATTCAATTGATACTATTGTTATCTACATCTGAAGTATGACTGTAAATAATTTAAGAGAGGAAAATAAAATGACATTGTATACAATGCAATTCAACTGAAATAATTTCCCAAACTCAAGGATATAGTGTCAGACAACTTTTCAAACTACAATAGATCTGTAAAAAACGTGCTTTTGGGAATTATGCTTTCACATTTCAAGTCTGAAAGTACTTGTAGATGTCTGACTACAAAACCAGAAACTTTCAGAGCAATAAAATAAATATAACTTCACTCCAAAGCAGACAAAATACAGAATAACAAAAACTACTGCTAAGGTTACATACAATACAAAATGTACTTGCTAAAGTATTGTGGCACAAGGAGAGCTATTGCAGACTCTGTAATGGTCCATCTAATATTTAGCAACGCTTGAAAACGCTAAGCCAGTAACTGCCTTTGTGCGTGTTTGTGTGGCAAAAGGGCTATCTGTATTCTTTTTTTGACATCTTAATCACCAAACAGTAACTATGTTGTATCTTGATCTTTCGATATATATATATCACTATATATCACTATACATAGACCGCTATAGATCACTATAAAGGGATCTTTTAATACAAAAAGGTTACAAATAGCTGATATTTTATAACAGGGCGGAATACAAAGCAGTGTTGTCTATTTTTGAGAAGAAAGATAAATAAAGAAATTGTACAATGCTTTTCCAAGTACAGCCTTCACTAATATCCAGTAACTCTAAATTTCAACAATTTCATTTTTCTATGTATCTTGTAGGACTAGCATATAAAATAATCATAGGATAAAATAAGCTGAGAAAGGAGAACAACCATGTTATAATAATTTGGCAGTGAATAAATACTAAACAAGAACGACACCAGTTTATTTTTTTTAGGTATAAACACATTTTAGAACTGAAAAAGCAAATTCAATATGTTGTTACATCTGCTTGTGCAGAATGTCTGCAACTGCCAGACGTTAACTACTATTCACAATGAAACTGAAAAACAAAATTCTTAAGACTGGAAATGTCTAGAAAACTTCTATTGAGCCACCTTATTTGTAGGCATATGATAAAATCTATAATCACACAAAATATTCTCTTTCATGAATCCCTGCTTTTTTCACACAACTTTCACACTACTCATTTAAAAAAGAGCTAGAATTACAGAATGATTTGGGTTGGAAAGCACTTCAAAGAGCACCTAGTTTCAATCCCCTGCTGAGGGTCACTTCTTATTCTCCTATCACCTCACCATTTTCTTCACTATTGATTTATTGTAATCTGTTGAAAGTCTGCTCTGAAAACAGGACTGTCAATCTTTGTCTTTGCTTCTGCTTTCCTAAGTGTTTATTACTGAAGTTCTGGAGCTCCACACAATTCTTAATTAATTTTCAAAATACTTTTGGTGGGTTTACACTAAGTGATACTGTTCTTATGTTACAGAAAGTGAACTGAAATACAAAAATTAATTTGTCCTTTTCTTTTTTGTGCTTACCATATTCTTTCTGTTTGTTTTCAACAACAGGAAGTTGATATGCACAGAAAATTTAAATTATCACGGTCTCAAACAAACTAAAAGCACAGGTTACAGTGTCAATATATATAAATTTTTTTCTGAGCGACATTTCTAAGACCACATCATTCATTTTTTTCCAAAGTTCAGCTACCCACCTACCCAAGTGCAACAGTCTGAATGCAGAAAGACTCTGGACATATAGGAGCATTCCATTTTCAGTAAAACTATTCAGTATGAAAAGACAAAGTATTCCGGATTGAGAGCCACAAATAGTGTGATAAGATATAGACTGAATAGGGTACCTGTGACCTTAACAGCTTGACAAGTGCAATAATCTTCCAGAAAGCAAGTTCCTGGAGCATGTGCAATATCTGTTATGAAATAAGACTGAACAGTAAAATAAGGAAAATAGTTAGATATGTATTACAATGCGCTTTACAAGGTTCTCCTCCATCACAGAATCATTGCTTACTAGGTTTTCTTCATCAAAAATTCCCCACTCTGTTTCAGTTTGGGTTGGAATAAAGGTTTTTTTTTTATATATATCATTGAGTTAGAATTAGGCTGTTACAGAGAAAAAAAAAAAGTCATACTTAAAAAGTCATTAAAACTGAAAAGATAAATCAGAAACAAATCCAATGTTCTCAGTCCATTTAATGCACCCATTTGTATGAAGATCAGTCTATTTACAATGCTCCTCCCAAAAAAGCAAGAAAATAATATTAAATTTTAAAACAGAACTGGAGAAGAGTTTTGTCTTAAGGTATACTTGCAACTTCCTATGTATATGATTCTGATATAATATTACAATTATAGTTTGGTTTAGGCAATCCTTTTGCTAATCATCCAGGTAAACTGCCCAATTTCCTTAACGATTTCCAGGCAACAGATATTCAAATTATCATTTGCATTTGTGATTTGATTTCATTCAAGTACAAAAATACACTTGAATGAAGTATACAAGTACAGTCTTACAACAAATAAATACTAATACAGAATACCATATGTAGCTTGGATAGAGCTAGTTTTCTTCATAGCAGCTTGTATGGAAATAGTTTTTTGGATTTATGACTACATCATCAGAGTTGACAACAAACCAGTGTTTTGGCTGTAGCCAGACAGTGCTTGCACAGAATCAGCTCTGAAGAGTGGCAGACAGAATGCTGTGGATGACTGGGAAGATTATCTACAGTAGTAGCTATAGTGATGATAAAATACTAGATATGCAAAAGGAGGAAGTTGACAAGGCAAATTATTTGTACTGTGTTCACACACACAAAGGGCTGGGTTTCACAAAGAGAGCTACATAAAAATTCCAGCTGAAGGAAAATGGTGTTTGGGCATGATAATAAAACATAAAACTATGGATAATAAAACGAAAAACTATAGTCAGCTACTGGCCTGTGTAAACAGAAGGGGAGGCAGGAGGGCACGGGGACCAGCAATGAAAATACAGGGAGTTTTCCTTCTTTTCAAGGAAAGGTTACTGTGAATTTCACAAACAGCAAATTGATAGAAAGATATCAAGGAAAAAAACACTGCAATGGCAAAAATTGATGTAAATATCTCCCTTCATCTCTCTGCTGAAACTAATAGCTATAACTGTGCAAATGACATCCAAGAGCAGGGAAAAGTGGGGAAAGAAATGACTATAGTATAGGGCTACAGTGTTTGAGGTGTATGCTGTGACTGAGGAAAAAGATATAGCTTGTGGAAACGTAGCAGTAACAAATAGATTTTAACTAAAAAAGCTGTAGAAAGGGAGAAAGACAGACCCTGTGCAGTATAAGAGGAACTGAGTATCCTGACTAAATGTTGCCTGTTAGATTGCTTTTTAAAGGTATAAAGCACAGTCTGGCTTCCCCAGTTATGAAAGTAAACTTGAAAATGCAAGTCTACATGGGATTGCATTAACAGAAAACATCTCTCTCAAGAGTAGACAATCACTTCAAATGCAGCTTTTTTTTTTCTTTTTTTCTTTTTTTCTTTTTTTTTTTTTTTTACAGTCTGATTTCATTCTCTGGCATGGATAGCTATGTTATTTTCCATTCATACACTGACATGCATTTTAGTAGTGTATGAAAAAAACTGGATTCGATGTTATCTGTCCTCACTGTATTTTAGATTAAGGTACAGCTTTCCCAGAATTATTTTACTTAATAGTCTTTTTAAACAAATTATGAACCGTATGTTTCTAAAACCAAACAACAAGAATGTACAATCTGACTATGCAGTTCTCCCCCTACCTATCCAACATTTCAGATATTTAAACAATAAGAAAAGATTTCCAGACCTGCTGAAAATCTCTAATAGAATCTAACAGTTTCAGTAGAAACCATGTGGTGAGAAGGATGTGAAGTTTAAATCAATCAATGTAGAAAATAAAACAAACAAAAGCAATCAGACAGCCAACACCTCTTAAGCTTTTGGAGACAAGAAGTTATTTCCTTTATTTAGAAATTGTTCTCTGCTTATAATTTTTCTCAATGTTCTGTAAAGTGAGCAAGCCATCTCAATCCAACTTTGTACAATGAATCCTCAAAAAGTCAGAAAATGTTGTACACTCCTTACAGTTCCATACTTCATGCAGGTAGAAGAAAAGTAAAAAACAGGGCCGAAGAATGGCAATTATTTTTTCTTTTCCCGCCACTGTATTCAACAGAAAAATTACGAGCTCTTGAAGAATTTCTGGTCAATCATTTCAGTCAGTTGCAAAACACCAGAAACTAGGTAATTGCATACTCTTGTGCAGGTGTTAATATTGCTTTAACTGAACTATTTTGATAAGACCGTTAGTGTCTTAATTAGATTAATAATAAAAAATGGATGTGTGTGTATGCATGTATTTATTTAGTCTACATAAATCACATAGTTATTGTCTGCCTCCCTGCCTTTGAGGCTTAGTTGTAATTTCAACACATCATCTTGAAGATGCTAATGCAGTCATGCTGAAAACTTAATCACACATTATCCTTGTATTTTATTTCTTATATAAGTGGTTTTTTGGCTTCAAAAACAGCAATGAAAGACTACAGATTGCCTAGCATGCTGACACTGATGACAATAAACAAACATGCTATTTATAAAAGTGGTCATCTCTGTTGATGAATCTGTAGGAAATATTTAAATTTATGAAACAGTTTGACATTTGTACACTCTCATTTTGATTTGTATGTATGAGGCTTATATTGAAAATGTTAGAGCATAGGCTCCTTCATTTCTCTAGGGATCACTACAAAGTATTTTTTGGAACTACTCTTGTATTCTAGTCTTCACACTGAGCTAGCATTAGACTGATGGTAAACTAACAGCAATTTGAAATATTAAAATATGACTTAAGATATGGGTGGAGATGCATTGTAGTTAAGTCACATATGAAAACATATTGTATACGGGTAGGATGACACGCTGTTGTGGTTTTTTTTGTTTGTTTGGTTTTGTACCTTTTGTCCTTTCACTGATCCAGACACAGGCAAAATGTCAACATTCATATCACTACACCCTACAATATGCTCATGCTGATCTATACCTAAAAATTATTTTGAAAGAGAATAAATAATCATGGGGGGTGGGGGAACCTACAGAATTAGGTAGATCCTCAAAGTCTCTATGCTTTGATTTGTAAAGAAAAAAGATTTGTTTCTTGCAGAGAATAAGCTTTTCGCTAAGAAATTCAACCTTACTCTCTGTGAAAGAAAACTATGATAAAATATTCACCCATCCTCAGTAAATGCACTGTTCAAGTTCTGTGTGAGATTTCTACTTACACCATTAAAACATTTCTGGACCGAGCATCATGCAATTGGAAAAAAATGGGAAAGAAAAAAAAGAGACTAAAAAAAGACTAAACATGCATTGTAAACATTTTTAGTAGCATTTATCCCCTTTCAAAAATTATAAATCATATATTGAGTTAAGAAGTGGGCTTAACTGAGAGGTTCTGCAAAAGGCTACCATTTGCATTACTACCAAATGAGCTATAACTGAGCTATGCCAGATGTAATGTAGCATTCTTTTGTTCTTTTTCTTAAAGACAGATTACATAACTAATTTAAGAATTTTACTGTACCTTCTAAACCAGGTACACCCAACCTGCAGGCAGCATGCAGTCCAGTCCCACCACCCTGCAGCCATCCCCTGCCCCTTGCCATCATAGACGCAGCTCTCCCCATCAGGTGGCCTGCTCCAGCCACAGGTGTACAGCCATTGCTGTGGAACAGTCAAACACCAGTGTCTGCCTGAGCTGAAGCCATGTCACAGAGTGGGCACAGGGTAGTGCTAGCTTGAGTTACAACAAAAAAATCTCTAATAAGGACATTGAGAACTTGCTAAGAATTGCAAACACTTCCCAAAAACCAGACTGAGCCACTAGTTTCACAAAAAGTCAAATATCTCACTAGTTTATATTTTTGCTGCTTTTTTGTTGTTGTTTTATCAACAATTTTAAAATGTTATATAGGTTAGCTGCATGATACATTTCATATCTGACTCAAATAATTCCTCTTCACTCAAGTCAGCCCAGGCGAGGCTGGACACCCATGGTCTAAACTACATCTGTAGTTAGAAATACTCTTTAACACATAACTTGATCCTCCAGAGGTGTAAAGCAACTACTTTACCTCTGTTTAAACATTCTGACAGATTACTGCTTAGGCTAAGTAGTCATTTCACTGCCTGTTCTTGTATGTCTTATTCAGTTTTAATACTACTTTTTGCTCCCAGTCTGCCATGTGTAAGACACAAAACAGCCAGAACAACCATAGCATGTGAACCCACAAAGTAGCTTACTGCATGCCACCAGGGAAAGGGAAGTATAGGAAATATCACAAAATTGTTTGAGAATAACTTTTCTTTTGAATAAAAACATACTGAATAGACCAACCATCTCATAAGTGATAGGTTTAAGTCCCTTCTGTTTTTCAATCAAAAAGGATTTAAAAAAATGCAACTTTTTTTTTTTTTTTAAGGGTATTATAACCACAATGATCAAGGAATTTGCTTCATCTACTTGCAAATAGCTTCTTAATTGTATTTTTTTAACCACTTAGATCTATTGGTTGTCTCCAAACTGGGGACATCTGCACATACATAAAACGGCTAATTTTAAGGGAACACAGTACATTCTCATACATCAAAAACTTTTTATGCTATCGCTGAACTCTTGACCACTGAAGGACAATGCTATGCATTTGTGAGTTAACAATTTGGCATCCCAGTGATTTATTTTTAAGTAGAGCAATTTAAGAAAATGATTGAATAAAATTTTGAAGAATAGGTTTGTTTCACAATCCAGCCTTTTAAAAACACAAGTTTTTACTTTTAACAAGTAGCGTAAGTTATTTCTGCCATCAAATCTTTCTCCGTGATAAGCTCTGAGGATGCTGGGTGGATAGAGAGTGGCTACCTGAAGTGGTGTCTCTACAGGAATTCTAGAATAGAATTCTTCAATGAAGATTCTGTGCACTGGAGGAACACAGATTTACATACTTCTAAAAGCAGAGACCAGGAGCATTACAGTCCAAACATGCTTTAAAAAACTCCAGAAGCAGAAGTAGTGAACCCAAGAAGCCTAAATGATCAAAAGCACGTCAATAATATGCCAGACAACAGGATCTCCAGTGAAAAAGAAGGTGGCTAGCTGGAAAGGAAAGCAGAGGTACAAGACATGGATAACAAACCAGACACTCTTCAGAGAAGCAAATGATTACCAAACGCAGCCAATGATCCAGTCACTAAGAGAAAATAAGAAGAAAGAAATAAGAAGAGAAAAAAGAACATAGCTTAGCAGTGGAAAAAAGAAAAGCTACATGTCCTTAGCACTGAGAAGCAGAGTAACAACTAGTCTTTCTCTGAGTTTGGCTTTATTTGAGACTCACCAGACAGCTGGTTATTTCTGTTCATTTGTACTTATAGTAACAACTTAGAAAAAGAGATAAGAATTCAAACTCATGTAATATACATCCTATATAGAACAAGTAGTAAGGGACCTTGAATGAACACCTTCATTCCAAGATTCAGACAAAAGAAGAAGGATGAATTTCTAAAGGACTGTAAATAATGGTTATAAATAAATAATAACAGTAATTTTAAAAAATCATTTACAGGCAGACAGGATTATGTAGACTACATATGTGAAGAGTAATCCACAGCACTCAGGACAAATCTCACTGATAATGCTGAAGGCCAACAGCCTTTATGAATACAGCAGGAGACAAGCTGATTAGAAAATTCCTGAAATACTTTTATTAAAAGAGTAATTAAGGTAGAGTCTGCTTCAGCTTTTCCTCTAATTAATAGAAGAGAAATAGCTAAGAATGTGAAGATTAAGAGGTAATGTACTTGAGATTGGTCACAAAAGGATAGATTAGAGTTCTTAGAAACCAGATTAGACAGAAAATAACTGGAACTAAAGGCAATGTATTTCAAGAAGGCAAACTTCAGTAAGAGGAATCTCAGAGAAGATATCCTGGGATTCTTTCCTAAGGGGAAAAAGGAATTACAGTGTAACATTCTCTCCTTAATGAACCAGTTTGCACAAAGGAGGAAAAAAAAAAAAGCTCCTGATAGATCCTGAAAAATATTGACTTTTTTTAATGCTTTTTTTTTTTTTTTTTAATTTTCTCTTTCAGTCAGAAGGTCAACATAATTGGTTTCCTGTTTTAAATGGTGGTCTAATGACAGATAGAGGATTAAGATCCAGCAAGGGAGAAATGAATGCATTTGAGAATACTTTCACGTGTTAGATATTTTCAAATCAGCTAAGTAAAACAATTTCTATTCTAAGTATCAAAAATCTGCAAGATAAATGTTTAGCTAAAATATGTCTACAATAGTGACAAAGCTCAAAGAAGCCAAGTGCAGCAATCCCTCATTTCCCCACTTACTCCATGTTGGCTCAGACTGTGGGGCAGTTTTTCTGCATTTGAAGGGGATTCCTTTTGGATGAATTTAAACCAGAAGTTCTGTTCAAAGTGCAGCAACAGTCTCTAAAAGGAACAGAAAGGTCCCAATCAATGTATGATCTGCAGCACAAGCAAGTCCCACAGCAAGTAACACACGCACTGATAGAATACTCTCAAACCACAAAGAACTCCCGTGTTCCTACTTCTCGTACCACTTGAAAGGTAAAGGTCTTGAACTCAGTAACCAGGTCACATAGATGCCAAGACTGTCTACAGACCATCTACTTTTTCTTCCTTCTACTACAATATCTTTCATCAGTACTTTTCTGAATAGCCTTTTTTTTTTTTTTTTTTTTTAAAGTAAACACCAGCAACATTTTGCAATTTTTCCTTCTCAGTGGTGGAATGAACTTCTGTCTTGCAAAAGATTCAGTATCATCACATCAGCGTATATAATGCCAGATGATGGTCAAGGGTTTCAGCTATGCCCTCATGCATCTTTAAGTTCTGCATCCATTGCCAGTCAACCCTAGGACTCATCATTTCCATCTGTCCAAACTCTGTATATCCTCTCTCTCATTTACACCACATCTTCATACAAAAGAAAATCTGAGAGGCCAGAATCACTTTTATGGCGTCCTGTCCAGCAGTTGGCACGGCCACAAGACAAGACAATATTTCTCCCACACCAAGCCCTAAAGTGGCAAATACCCAAATTCAGTCAGGAAGAAACAAGTACTGCTTTTTATGCATAATTCAACAACAGTAAAAATAAAGCCTACTTCCTTGATAAAGGTCATAAGAGTTCCAGTGTGTTATTGTTCTCACTATGAAGTAGACCAAAGCACAATCTGGTGTTTGATGAAGCAATACTGAGAAGCCTACACACCTGAAAGCAGAAGCTTGTAGGACAGCTTTTTTTAAAAACAAAACAAAACAAACCACACGTGCAGCAGGGATGCTTGTTCCAGAGGTCCAGATTAACAATAAATACGCGTACCTATAGTTTAAATGTTGGGTCCTTGGCAAAAAATGCCATTTTTAACAGATCCATTTGTAATGTTATGCATTAGTTTTCACTACATAGCTCCCAGTTACACTGTCTACATGCACAATGTCTTTTTTTTAAAGGATGAATGAAAGCAAACGTTAAAGGCGAAAACCAGAAAGGCAGAATGGGTACATACCTTTCAAAAGGCAAAACAATGGCAATGAAGATCAACCTACCTTGAACTCCTAAAATATTATGAACTCTATCATAGAATGGCCTCGGTTGAAAAGGATGAGAATGACCATCTAGTTTGAACCCCCTGCTACGTGCAGGGTCACCAACCACTAGACCAGGCTGCCCAGAGCCACATCCAGCTTGGCCTTGAATGCCTCCAGGGATGGGGCATCCACAACCTCTTTGGGCAGCCTGTTCCAGTGTGTTACCACCCTCGTGTGAAAAACTTCCTTCTAATGTCTGACCTAAACTTCCCCTGTCTCAGTTTAAGACTGTTCCCCCTTGTCCTATTACTATCCACCCTCATAAACAGCCATTCACCTTCCTGTTTATATGCTCCCTTCACTGGAAGGAAAAAAACCAAATATTTCCTTCTCTTTCCTTGTCCTAGCCTTCTCTTCTCCAAACTGAACAAGCCCAGTTCCCTCAACCTTTCTTCATAGGAGAGGTGCTCCAGCCCTCTGATCATCTTAGTGGCCCTCCTCTGGACCCGCTCCAAGAGCTTCACGTTCCTTCCTGTACAGGGGGGCCCCAGGCCTGAACACAGTACTCCAGATGGGGCCTCACAAGAGCTGAGCAGAGGGGAACAATCACCTCACTCTCCCTGATGGCTACCCCTTTTTTAATGCAGTCCAGAACACCATTGGCCTTCCGGGCTGCAACCACACACTGCTGGCTCATGTCCAGCTTCTTGTCCACCAGGGCCCCCAAGTCCTTATCTGCAGGACTGCTCTCAAGGAGATCTTCCCCCAGTTTGTATAAGTACCTGGGATTGCCCCGATCCAAGCGTAGCACCCTGCACTTGGCCTTAATGAACCTCATCAGGTTTTCACGGGCCCACTTCTCCAGCCTGTCCACGTCCCTCTGGATGGCTTCCCATTCCATCCAATGTATTGGCTGCACTGCTCAGCTTGGTGTCACCTGCAAACTTGCTAAGGGTGCACTCGATGCCATCGTCTATGTCATTGATGAAGATGTTGAATAGCACCAGTCCCAAGACTGACCCCTGAAGGACACCACTTATGACTGGCCTCCACCCTGACACAGAACCATTGATTACAACCCTTTGGCTGTGTCCAGCCAGCCAATTCCTAATTCATCTATACCAGAATAGATAATCAAACTATCTGTAGGCTGTCCGAAATTGACCATGATATCCAATGAAATGCAAAGCAATGAAAAAGCCATGATTTTTTTTTCTATAACTGAATTACAATGGGCAATGCAGACACATATTAAACAATTTTTAAAAAATGACCTACAAGAGAGATCTAAACATGATTGTATTACTTAGACTGGAGAAGGGGAATTGAGAAAGGAGACAATAAAATTCTTAAGATATGAAAATACTTTCTTCATGCTACTGAGTAGATAGCAAACAATAAGATTAAAATGAGGAAACTAGAATCACGTATTAGTAGAACATTTCCACTCTAAGAACTGGAACAAAAAGATATTGCCTAGTTTTGCAATACTGAAACATGAAAGAATATCCTGAACTTTTTGAACATGCATCTCTGAAGAATGATATACAGTTAAAGCTATGTTGCTGTAGAGGAGAAACTCAGGTGGCTTTTAGATGTCTTTTCTGGATGTAGTCTATAATTATTTTAAGATTTCCATGCAGAGGCTACTACATGATTACACAGTACACGCTTATTTCACTGATCAGCAAAATGCATAAACACTTAGATTATTTAAAACCTACACAAATGTTTTTCGCTACTGTTTCAGTAATGTGATAAACTAACAATCTTACTGGATTGCAAATACACAATCTGCTTTTAGTCTTAATAAGTAACAAAACTCATATACAGTTGTTTGATTTTTTTTGTTTGTTTTGTGGCAGAATTAATAATGGAATCAACACCATTTCTATTTTACATACAGGCAGTTTAAGACTGCCTACACTACTACAGAGCAATTACACATGCAATAGATTACTCATTTCAATATTGTAATACATTCATTTACTCATATTCCTCATAATACTCATATTCCTCATAAAAAAAAAAAAGGGGGGGTGAGCATGATCCTTTTTTAGTTATTGAATAGGAGATAAAGGAAAGAAGTTTCCTGAAAAACTGAGCTAACCATAGATAACAGGCCAAAAACAATGCAGATGAGTTGAGATGTGTCGTCTCCCTCCAATGCAGTGACAATCTTTGACAGATGAGTTCTGTTAAGCAAACACAGCATAGTCTATCCAAAGAACACAAATTCAGGACAAACGTCAGATTTAGCTATAAAATTGGGCTTCCTAATAGTGCCACATCAAGAAAAAATACAAAAATGTTCTATGAACAGAGACTCTTAAAGAGATCAAAGTAAGAAATTGAGAGGAAGATAAAGGAGATTTCTATGGGAAAACTTCCACTAGAAGAGATATGATATGCTATGGCATTTAAGAAAAAAAAAAAAAAAAAAAGTAGTGAAGGCATTTCTTTATTCACTTTAAAAGAAACATCCAACTGCTTATGTAAACAGCATCTGGGAAATGAAGAAAGAGAAAGTTTGGGTCAGAAAGGGATGAACAAAACTGATACATTTCTGCACTTATTTGAGAAAAATAATTAGGAAGATCAGTTTTTTGTATACTTGCCCCTCAAAGTGAATTATCATTCATCTCTTTTGGTCTGTTATCACTATTCATTGCAATCACAGTTTAGCGATCTGTTGTCAAATTGATTGTTATTTTGTTTTACCACTCTAAAAGAAATTCAGATGCTTAAAAGGAGGTCAAATAAATCCAACTGTGGTCATTTCCATCAATTTTCTGTTTCCAGAGGTTTCTTCATAGTACTGGATAAATACACTGGGTTATGGAGGGAAAAAAAACATACAAACAAAAAAGTGAGTGGCATAGTACCAAAGAAGTAATCATAAATCTTTAAGGTCTTTACTGTACGCAACGTGAAGGTATTTTGTTCTGGTGATAAATAGAAATCTAAAAAGTATTTTTTCTCCAAGCTCCTTATTTTGATGCCATGGAGTGTTAAATGAACTCAGTTTTATCAAGAACATAGAGAAGTTTGGAAAGTCAAATTTCATTTTAATTGCATTTTTCATTAGCTAGTCTCATAAGCAAAACTGATGATTACTAAATAAAGTGTATCTTCATTATAATACAACACCCACTGTAGGAAGACAGCTGCATTAGTTTAAGTGCTCCACATAGGAACACATTTTCTTGTTATTTAATAACTCACTGTAGATTTGAAGGATGCATTTAGCAATGATGAGATGAATTAATGAAGCCACTGGACTATGTGGAGGGGGGGAGTAGAGGGAAATCAAACTACCCAGCAAAGCAAATATTAATACATTTCTGTAATAAATAAAACTTTACATTATAACAAGCAACAGATTGCTCTTTTTGTCATTTAAACTCTAACAGGTACACAGATTTACTACATTTCTCAAAAAAATCTGATATCATACCTTCACAGAGTCAGAGCTTAAATAAATGTTACAATTCTGAAATTAGAATCCATGGTTGAATGCGTAAGAAATTAGACCAAAGCAAGAATAGGAAAGGGTGCTAACAGTTACACACTGTGTATAGGTCAAGCATTGTTTTCTTCCACGCTAGTATATCATAAAGCTCCCAGCTTTAAATAACTAAAAATTTTTGGCAGCTTCATCTGTTTTATTATTCCTGTTGGCACAAGTTAAATTTATCACATTGGTTTGAAATAGATTATGTGTTGTCTTATTGGATTAATTTAATTGTGTATTGACATCAGCGCATGTCAAAATTAATGGCGTTTTAATGACATTGCATGCTAAAGATTAACTAGAAATACTGAGAAAAAGTGATGGCACAGATTTAGAAACAATTGATATGACAAGGTTATAAATATTACTATACATAACACCGACACACACAAAAGAATAAAAATAGCTTTGCCTCCCTCTTCCTTTTATCCTGTGAAAGAAAGGAAAACAGCAAATGCAGAAATTTTATTTGCTTGTTTTATATCAAATCTGTAAGGAGTCTGCATAACATCCTTTTTCTTCAAATATCTCACTGAAAATAAGACAAAACTGAAAGAAAACAAAGTAGATATCACATCACCATGATATTATATAGACAAACATAAGACACACACACCAATTTGCTTCCTTGCATATGGTTTTTAATTTGAGATACTTCTCTAAATTCTAGCTGCAAATCAGGACAGAAACACACTGTATTCCTCAACCTCAGACTTCAAAAAGCACACCATATGAGACAAAGAATTGTTTTTAAAATAGTATGAATTTTTTCCATATATACTTTGTA
This sequence comes from Lagopus muta, assembly GCF_023343835.1. NCBI lineage: Eukaryota > Metazoa > Chordata > Aves > Galliformes > Phasianidae > Lagopus > Lagopus muta. The sequence continues at coordinate 44,461,265 of NC_064436.1, read as the reverse complement.
TCTTCGAAATAATACATACCAAAAGGCCTTCAGCCATTTGAGTCAGAAGCCTGCAAACTTGATATGATTAAAAATCTATTAAGATAAAGACTAATAGCAGACATTTCTTAAGATACTAGATGTATTTATGAGGTGATTGATACATTTAAAGAAGTTACTGCTTAGGTCCTAGAAATGAATATAATAGATGGACTTTGGCCTGCTAAATCTGCATTTCACACCCATATTTATCTCAGCAAGCACCTCTGATGCTGGTAAATGCCCTCCCAATCTTGTAGTTTCATAACTGTAATTCTCTTAGTTGAGCTGTGACTAACATCCACTTACTTGTTACTACTCCATTTGATCTGCTTTTCATTCTTTGTTATTATTTATATCTTGAATCAGATTAAACTGATCAAGTTTAATCAAAAAAATCAAGTAGACTAATTTTGGTTATATGTAATGCCTCCAACTTGTAAGGGTCTCCAACAGGCTTTAAACTTCCATTTGTCCTTACTTTCTTTTAAGAAAAGCAACAGGATTTTCAAGCAGTGTTTATTTGCTTTTTTTGTTCTCTTTTGGTTTGAAACATCTCCATCTGCACTAGAAATGAGGCTCATAGTAAACTCCTTATGAAAATAATAATTTAAAAAATCCTATACATTACACAGCAGTCAAGTTAATGCCATCACAACATGTCCTTTGTATTAAAGTTCAAAATATTTTGTTAGATTATTTTTGATTGATGTTTAGTAGCAGTTTAAAATATAGAGCACTACAAAAATTATGTAGCTTATGGAGCATTATGTAACAACTAAAATGGATGCTGTTATACTACTAATCTGTATCCAATCTCCACTCTCCTTAGGAAAACACTTCAGTCAACTTTACAGAGACAATAAGAGTAGAAAAAACTTTCAGCATGGCTAATACCTCTAGTCTCCTATGACTACAGAAATAATTTAGTAAGAACCCACACTATTTGATCAGCAAGAGATCTCTGTAAAGAAAGTGTGTGCTGTTTCTAGCTTCAGAATGCAATTTAATTCAGAATCATTTTTCTCCATTGTTTCATCATTTTTATATAATCTTTTTGACATGCTTGTCTAAAGCATAAAAATTGTAACACATATATATATTTATCATTACCAACTAAAGCCCACTGGCTCTATTTATTGAAATTGAGAAAATCATACGCCCTTCTAAAGAAAAATTAAATGTAACATGCAGTCAAAACTGCTTTTGAAGCATTTCTCTAGAGAGATATGCTTACTTGATTCGTCCCTATTTGGACTATGAAAAAACTAAGCCTTGACTGAAACTATTTAGAATTTGAGAGTTTGTCTAGAAGAAAAAAAAAAAAAAAAAAAACCCACAAAGATCTCTAGACAAATTTGATAGTTTGGCAATTAGAATATCCACTTTGGATTCAAAACAAAGCAAAATCTCAGAATAAAAGGCCCTCCAATATGAGGAGACTACCCTTGTTTGCAGTTGAATGGTTTTCTGACAGGCTTTACAACATTTGTTTTTCTTATACTGTAGTTTCTTATACAGTAATTCAAAATATTCAGTAGCTTTTGAATGTGACTAAATTGTCTAGAGATCAGGGATTTAGAACATTCCTAAGTCCTGAAACAACAAGGTCTCACAACCATTGAAAGGAATTGTATGGATAAGTTCGAAAATGAGCCTAAACCACTACCTAGTCACTTTCTTTTGCTTTTTTTTTTTTTTTTTTTAAATTGTTGCTTTACTATATTTTAAGTTCAATTTCCCAAATGAGAAAGATACATGTCTGTGCTGCCAGACTGAAGGTAGCTTCTTCTATTACATTATAAAAAAAGGCATTGTCAACATTTTTATGTCTGTAACCTAAATCCAAGTTCAGTAAAAGTGATCTGAAATGTTTTTACACAGTCCAATTTTAAACTGACTCTACATGCAAGGAAAAGTTTAGATAGCAATTAACAGGAAAAGAAAAATATAATGTTAGGAAAGGTGGGATCCAGGGAAACACAAACAAGTAACCTCCATTTGGCCACCAGATAAATAGGGCAGTAGTTAGAAATCTGCTGAACAAACTTTAGCCAGCTGCAAGCAGATTGTTCCAGGCATTAATGAGTCCCCTACTGTCCAATGTTAAGTTCAAGAAATTTACAGATTATACTAAACAAGAAAAAGATGCAAGCAGTGTTGAACACAGAGCTTTTTGAGGAAATCTGGTGACTAGGACAACCACCACTTAACGATTCATACTGGGACAAGCATAGTTATGCATTGTGTTAAGAACAACATGCATGACCCCAGGCTGGTGAACATCAAACCGAGTTCCAACTCAGTTTGTGCTGAAAAGGATATGGGGGTTACATCAGACAGAACGTGAGAAAACAGCATGCTCTCACCAAGGCCAAAATGAATGCACATTGTTCAACAGTGGGAAGGCAGCCATTAGTGAAGTGGAGAAAATTCCTAATCCCATCCACTTTGTCCTGACAAACCCTCATCTGGAACATGATTTTTTTTTTTTTTTTTCTATATGCTTACACAAGATCAAGAATGAAGCTTAAAACCAAAGAAAATTTTTCGTAGGGATGCTAAGATGGACAGGACTTATAGGATGATGCTGCATAACCTGGAGCTGTTTAGTCAGGTGAAGAAGTGCCTAAGGGGAATATAATGCAGATTTGAACTCAACAGGGAGCAGTCAAAAAGATGTGAAGCCTCAGCAACAAAAATGAAACAAATATTCATCACCACAAATGGAAATGTTTTGGAGCCTCAGGCTGAACATTACGAAAACATGTTTTCCCAGAAGAGGAAGTTGGTGTGCAAACATGATGCTGAGGAACTGTAGCAGCTTCCTCTTTAGAGGCTGTCAGGACACCAGCCTGTTCATGACCCTTAATGCAGGAGGCTGGGCTAGAGCACTCCCAGTGGTCCTTTCTTCCAATACTGTTGGAAGTTTTTGCAACCAAGAAATTTCATTGGACGTATTTGCACCTATTTAGTTCATTGTTGCATCCTGTAAGATTAAAATCATTCAAAGATTGTAAGAGTTCACAAATGGGATGAAGAATGACTACAGAAATGAAAAATTTGCATACAAAGAAATGTTGAAAAAGAGTTTTTTAATTTAGAGAGGGCAAAAATAATGTGGAATATAGCAGACATAAAACAGCTAGAACGCAAAAGAGAGACTGGCACAAATACCTGTAATTTGATATGAAAATGAAAGACAGAAGCAAAAGTAAAATTAAAACTGAATACAATGTTTATCTGTACAAATAAATAACAGAACTCAATATCATAATTCAGTATTAAATCCCTGTGATTCAAAATATTACCCAGACATTAAATAATAGAGATGTAGGAAAAACAGACTGTTAGGATTTCAATAACTGAATATTCATGAACACTTTCTGAAAAAAAATCCCATGAAGCATTTTGTGCTGGTCACTTGCCAGCGTGGAGGGCAAGACAGTATACTGGCATACCTGGCTTTAAAGGAAGGCTCACAGAAACAGAATACAAATTTGAAGTGGTTTCTACCTTTTAAAAGGCTGACAGCTCAGAAGTACCTGTGTGATTTGTACGTGGGGTTTGATCTGTCATTTTTTCCCCATAATAATAAATCAAGTGATGATACAATTTATTCTATTATGCCTTTTGAAGTCCAGCTGATAGAATAACTTGCTCTTAGCTCCAAAACAATACGTTATTACTGCCAACTGCTATTTATCACTTCAGATTCTTAGTGGTATTAATTATTTATATGGTAAAGCCAATTCAGATCTTAAGATGTAAAATAAGGACACAAAGTCTCCTTTGATGTATATGCCCTGAAATTTAATGTGTCAAAAAATCTTCCAATTGGATATTTTTCCAGCTTAAACTCATCAAATTACAGAATTACAGCTTACAGAAATACTTCGTGCTGTGCAATTTAAGTAAAATACCTATTCATTATGCAATTCAGCATGTTTTGCACTAAGATTTTGCAGTTAACAGAGAGCAACATTATAGTCTTAATTTTTTAGTAAATTTTGTAACAAATCAGAATCACCAACTGTTTTGGAAATTTTTGCACTGAAACAAAGAGTATGCTTGCAAGTATTGTCAAAACAAAGAACAAAATCAAAACCCACAAACAATAACATGACAAAATTCAAAATTCTCTTCATAGGTATAGGAATAATGACACTTGAATTTAAAAAGATTGGTTTCATAAAGCATTTGGCATTCTAAACCAGTTTACAAAGGTGGCAAAAAATTAAAATCAGTTGGGCTGGTACATTGGGACAGGTGTCAGGTTAAAGTTTAAATATTTCTAGGTGTTCTCCTTAAGTAAGCATAAATATAATCAGCCAAAAAAAAAAAAATTAGCTAGCTATTAGCATTTAGTTTTAGCAGCAATTATGATTTAGAATATATTTTAAAATAGGAAATCCTAGGAAAAAAAAGAAGTTATCCAAAGACTATATCATAGCTATTATATTATTGCTGCATTTTACCTACTTCTGTATGTATGCCCTATTTTTATTTTTTTTTTTTAACTAAGTTTTAAGTACCATTCTGTTTTCTGCATAGAAAAAACTGAAGAAAAAAAAATACATGAACAGACTCTGAATCTGGGGAAAGAGATACACTCAAGCATCCTATAAAATCTAATGGCAGCCCTGCATATAATGTGACCCAGAAGGTTAGCTGGAAGGGGGAAAACAAATCAAGAAATAAACTGATCACAAATTAAGTTTATAGGGAAGGTATGCTATTTAAGAGATGTACAATAAGTTGGAGGCAGAAAGGTGTATAACAGGGACTCCAATAGCATACACATGACAACATAATGGCTTTAGATTCATTTTAAAATAACATCTGATTCTTCAATATTATGCATTTTAGGGAGAAGTGTCACGCAATGCAAATGCTTAAACTACATCGCTTAGCAGATGACAGTAACCTAAGGAATTCTCAGCTATGTTTTCAGATGGAGCGTGGTATCTGCATTTCAGATCTGAAGAAATTTACTCCTATTCACCTGACAGTAAGGTATAGTCTTTGTAGATGGACAATATGGCCCCTTTAATAGGGACACAATTACAAGAACAATGAAACAATAAAAAGCAACTGAGGACAATAAAGGTTTTTGCAATGAATCACAGAATCACAGAATTGTAGGGGTTGGAAGGGACCTCCAGAGATCATCGAGTCCAACCCCCAAATGAAGGGTTTTGACACAGTCTGAAAGCTCAAAGACTGCTAAATGGCAAATTTCTCAAATTGAAAAAGTAGTATCAGTCTTGCACAAGGACTTCTGAGGGCATTGTTGATGAGATGGAAAATTATCTTACAATCTTTAGTAAGCGTGAAGGTGGATCTAATGAACAAATAAGAATCTTCCTTAATATGAGGAAAAAAAACTGAGCTCCTAAAGTAAAAACAAAAACAAAAAAACTATGTTCAAATCATTATGCATGTCCACAGTTATGTCCTAGAATTCTTTTTGGCTTACTGTTTTTTCTACTGGAAACATAAATTTAAGAAAAACCATGGTGTTTCTGTCAGAGCATCAGTTCCAAATAAAATTCAATCAGTGTTTTGTTTTAAACACATCCCAGAAGAGTACAAATTGTTTTATTCTACTACATCAGGCTATCGATTATGATTTCTAACTCTTTTCCAAACCTTCTTATCTTTTCTTCATGATAAAAACTCTCACCTTAGTGCATTCAATGGTTTCAGTCCTTAGTCAAATTAGTTTAAGTAGCTGCATATGGCATTTGCAGTTTATATGAATGTTTAATCTATATGGTCTTGTAATTAACTGTTAGTGATTTGTCATTCCCAATATATTTATCACACACCCAGTGGTTTTATTAAGCTCCATGTGCAACTGTCACCTTTCAATAATAACCTCTGGTATCAACTGTGGGTCATGGATAGAATATTGATTATGAAGTCAGCTGAGATGATGACACCCATTTACAATCCATAAGCAGTAAGTTAGACTTTAAACTTGAAAACATACTCATTTCAAGACATATTGAAAGAGAAAAGGAATATAAAATTTTGTCAAAAAAGTGTTGAAGTATATTAATCATCACTGCCACTGTATCCAACAATACGCAGTCCAATAGAGAAAAGCTGCAAGAAAGATGCAAGTAAAGTAGTATTTAATCTCAAATACCTATTCCAACAGAGAAATAGGTACTCTTAAGACCTATAGTTAGATGTTCAATGCAGCAAAGATGCAACAAAAACGTTGAATAGCATTATATTGAAAAGAAAAAGCTTTCAAACATGTGGAGGCAGAACCCTGACATTTGTGCGATCTCTATTATGAATTCTAAATGTCCAGCCAGTGGCAAGTATCCTTTCAGTTTTTCCTACAGCACCAGACCCATTAGATATAGAGGAGAATATCCTCTACCTGATTGAGTTCAGGGATCATTAGTGTGGCTCAAACAAAAGAGAAGAGAATGTTAACACTCTCATAAAAAATATATATATGCAGAGTAAAACTCTAAGGAAATAAAAAATCTTCTTTTCTATATTGAAGCTATTTTAGGACACTAACCCAATACTTCTATTTCTAATCAAGCTTATCAAATGGAGAAAAAAAATGGTTGAATAGAATTTGATTTCACAGCAGGGAAAAAAAAAAAAGGTAAATGAAAATTGTTGTGAGTTACAAAAGCAATTACACTAAGTTTTCTTTGTATCATGTTGCTCTAGCCTCCTTAAAGTTTGGAAAACACAAACACTGATTACTTATACTAGTTTCCAATGTCTTCACTTTAATGGCCAATGCATATGCTTAATGTAATTTATAACAAGATGAATAAGCAAAAATTCCAAAACTATATGACATACATTTTTGCAGATACACACACAGAAACAAAAAAAAAAAAAAAAAAAAAATAGATGGAAATGAAGCACATCCACGCAATGGAAATGTTAAATTCTAAAATATTCTTCTTTTCTAGAACACATTAAGAGCTTACAGAGATTCACCTTGCACCTTTTTCATTATTATAAGTGTTGTAAATGTCGGTTTTACCTTTTTTTTTTTTTGTGGCAGGGACTAAAAGTGAATGATCACATCACTCTCAAATAGCTGCTATCTGTAAGTATAGGGCTTATTGATAACGTATGATACACTATATCCTTTAGGGTGGAACCCTGTTCTGACATTATCTCACACACGAATAAGTAAAAATAATGTGTCATAACAGCTAAGCTAAATATTTAATCTGTGTGGCCCAGTGACCTCCAGTATTTATAGAATCATGGAATACTTTCAAACAAAGAGTGCACACAGCTCACTATAACTGCTGAAAATATCTACAATTTAAGTTTATAACAGGGACAAGAGAAATGGTCCAGTTCCTCCAGAATAGACCAGAATGTTTCTTTTTCTCTCCACCTCCTTACTCTTTCCTGCCATATAGCAGCAACCCTGGAGTAAAAAAACCCTGGAATAAAAAAAGTGTGTGTGCATGACTGGGTCTCAAGTCCTGAGTCTCATTTTCAAAATTTTTCTGGTGTTTAGAAGTCTAAGTCCCATTAAAGTAAATTTTAAAAAGACAGTCTTTTCTCTCAACTGGAAGCTGCACTTTGATTCTCTGCAGTCCCCTTTATCTTCTCTTCAGTTTCATTCTTAGAGTTCTCATACGCTTAATGCTCTCTCTGTCTCTTCCATGTGGCTTCATACTGTGGCTCTCCTTCTTTTCAGAGTTATCAGTGCATTCCACCTCTTAGTCGGTCTTGGTATAAAAAAAATGACAAGAACATTGAGTATCAAATGCATTTTTTTTCCATTAATAAGTAAAAGACACAATAGCTTGTGTCAACTCACTATGAGCTGCCATGTGAACTGCCAGGAAGGACTTGGGGGGTCTTGGTGGACAAAAAACCTTGATGAGCCAGCAGTGTGCAGTTGCAGCCTAAATGCCAACAGTATCCTGGACTGGATCAAAAGAGGAGTGGCTAGCAGGGTAAGAGAGGCAATTCTCCCCTTCTCTCTGTCCTTGAGAGGACTCAACTTGAGTACTGTGTTCAGGCCTGGAGCCCCCAATGCAAGAAAGACAAATGCAAGATAAAAGCCATAGAGAGAGTACAATTTAAAGGCACGCTATAAATCTTTGGATAGAGAAATAAACAATCAGATATAGAAATGCTGATTTTGCAGTTTTTCTTTCACCTCTTCTTGCAGTGAGTACAACTTTTATCTCTTTTTGGAAGAAAGTCTACACAGTCTTTGCTCCACACAAGTATTTTTAGATCTATAAAACTCACACTTAACGCAGCAGTGAGCATCAAAGGAAAGGTAGCATAGGATAGAATTACTCTAACAGTTCTAGTTCAGAAGTAGCATACCTTCCTAAGGAAGATTAGAGCTTCTCTCTTAACTGCTTTTGCTCACAGCAAGCATCTCTTGTATTGAGTTGTATAGAGAGGTTAAACCTAAATGCACTTGCCCTCACCCAAGTGTATTATCTTATGAGTTAATCAATTACAGTTTATGCAGTCTACTGTGGACTATCATTCCACTTATTCACGCATTGGTACCTTCACACATTATTTTTGGTATCTGGGAAAGAATCATTGTTACCTTTAAAAAACTACTTAGATATTTTCCTATTTTATCACCTTCTGTAATATTAATCACCTCAAACACTTCTCACACATCCAAAATCCTCAGTAAAGTACAGTCCTATAACATTACTTTGACTTTCTTAGCAGCTAAGCCACTTCATAATTATCAGAGTCCCAACCAAGATTGATCACCTAGAGTCTAATTAAATACTCAGTGTGCACGTTTCCTGATTACATACAACTGCATTATGCAAAAGTTACACCAAGCCTATATAGCTATTCTTCCCTTGAGTAATTTATACCAGTAGACTTTTTTTAATACACTTTGTTCCATCCCAGCTTTATTTTCCAAAGCTTATTAAAGATTATTATTTATCATAATTCTCATAATATATAAAAATTTCAAATACATTCATCTTGCAGAATAACGTCATAAAAAACAATGTTTACACAAGAAATAACACCTTCCCTCAAGAAACTGAGCCCTGAGCCCCAAGAGGATCACTGCCAGATTTCCCCTTCAATTCTGTCACTGCTCAGTTTAGACATTTCCATAAATAAATGCTCCACCAAATTTCATACATATACATAAAGAAAAAAATACTAAAAGAAAAACAAAAAACAAAAACAAAACAAACAAACAAAAACCCCACCACTTTTCTATCCCTTCACAATATTGTTGCCTGTAGGGGTCATTAAGCCAGAAAGTATCAGTAAATTCAGAAGTCAAGAACTTTTTTTCCAAAAGACATAGTAAAGTCAGATTTCTTCTTCTGAAAAAAAAAAAAAAGAAACAAAAAAAAAACCATAAATAATACTCTAGGACAAATAACTGTGGACAAAAATGTCCATGTTGAATCCATGTACATAATGCTTTGAAAATGAAAGAGTACAATTAAAAACACAGATAAAGACTGCAATATTTGTCACCCAAATTGTCAACTTCAGGGAAAGCCTGGGTTCAAGATAAACAAGATCAACAAGATCAGCAAGATAAACAAGATCAAAGCACATGTGAAAAAAAATATATATATTACAGCCTGAAAACAAAGAAAATATACCAATAATATTGACATTAAAATACATGTTTAAATTTGAAACTTCATAAAAATGGCCAATATAATTTTCTCTTATACTAAAACAGTTGTATTCTCATTCTAAGGAAATTTGCTCCTCTCTATTTAGCTGCACATGAATAATCATCATTACTTCAATAGGAATTTACTTCAAAATAAAAAAATCCAGAACTATGAATTAAGAAGTCCAAATCATAAACATTTTTTTCTTAATATCAAGATGGTGAATTAACCTAATTTGAATAACAGCACATTGAAAGCAGTTCAGTGAAGGCATTTCTAGGAATGCCTGTCAGAAAAAGCAAAACCTTTCAGTAACATTTATGCCTGCTTAATTCCCAAGGGCATTTGAGGCAATACTAATTAAGGCAGTGCTTTACAAGGGCTCCTGCAGCTGCAGGTAATTGGCAATCACTAACAATGGGGTTTCGATGAGGGTTTACTTTGATAAACTAAGAAAAAAATCTACCCAAACCAGAAACCTATTTTCTTCTTTGTTTCTCTAAAGTATAATCCTACAAACAAATAATGAATTCTAACTTATCTTAGATTCTACTGGTCAAGTTATTCAACCTGTCAGTTACATCAGACACTTCTCAGTGATGCATAGCAATTGAACAAGGAGCAACGGCTTAAAACTTGAAAACAGTAAGTCCCATGCAAACATGTGGAAGAATGTCTTCACAGTAAGGGTGACAGAGACCTGGAACAGGTTGCCTGGAGAGGTTTTGAAGTCTCTTTCTACAGAGATGGTCAGGATCCATCTGGATGCCTACCTGTGAGGAAACCTGCTTTAGCAGAGTGGTTGGACTTGACAATCTCTTGAAGTCTCTTCCAACATCCACAATTCTGTGATTCTGTCATTAACTGAAACTCCTTGTTTGAGCAGCATCATTTCTCTAGCAATGATGCTCCAGAAGTGTCTCAAAGCAAGCATCAACTGCTTTATGATTATGTCTGGCAAGACATAATTACAGAACTTTAACTGATGCTCAATATATACAATCAAGTTCAATTAGCACAGTTTTCTACTGGTCTCTGTCATACAAAAAAAATGACAACACCACACTATCAAAAACCACAAAAAAAAAATCAAAAACATGAAGCTATAACAGCAATTATTTTTCATCTTTTTCCCCACACAACAAAAAATATTCTCTGTAAACATTTATTACAAATGTTAAAAGTACTTGAGAATGATAGCTTCAGTTACGATAGCTCTAAGAAATGAGTAGATTTACTCTTCCCTAAGTTCAGGGTATTTTAGAAAGGCATCTCAATAAATTAAGCAAGCAGCATCAAAATTCATAAAATACTAAGTTCAAAATATCCATAAAATATGAATATTTTCCTAAGTTTTTTGTAATTTTCCTAGCAACTCTTTTGCAAATGACTTACGTTGTATGAAGTATGAGACACACTGATGCTGTAATTGCAAATACAATATTCCAAAATGCATGATTGTCCTTCCAAATAAAAATCAAATTGTTAGATACTAGTAAAATAACTGGGGTGGGGCTTTTTTGTTTGTTTTTAATGAGGTTGAATTAAACACAAGCAATACTACGTGGATCTTATTGTAGTTAACAAAGAGAAGTCCTTTGGAAAGGATTTGTAAGTACAAGTGGCAAGCTCTGCTTGCATATGTACTATCAAAAAAAATAATTTAAAAAAGACTGCAAAGATCAATTTAATAATGAAATCAATAGTGACATGATGCTTATGATAATCTATTCATTACCCACAAAAATGAAACAGATCAAACTCATGACTAATTGAGATGTTGTAATGCTCAGTGTCTAGTGTTTTTTTTGTTTTTTTTGTTTGTTTTGTTTGTTTGGTTGGTTTGGTTTTTTTGCCAAATCTCCCCATACCAGAGCTAAACCGGAACAATTAGAATGCAAACTGAACGATCTGCTTACAAAAGCTGTACATGCAAGCATTAAATGAAGAAAATTCGTTATGGGCAGAAAGAGAAGAAAATTATTTCATGTGTGAAAAGCAGCCTTCTTAAAGTAGGAACAGAAGGTCAAGGAACACAGTCAAAGATTGCTCTTTCTTGTAATCTCCTACAGCCTACAGAGTTCCCTACTGGTTTTCGAGTCTTCCAAGTAAATTAGCATACTTGGATGCAGTTCCGATCTTAGTTTCACCTAATTTCATTTCAACCAGAACACAGACAAGTCCATGCTGCATGGAAATCTACCTCCTCTGTATTAATGATTACACAGGAGGTTCCTGTTTCTTTTCACAGAGGGGTAAATGTGAATGCTTTATTTCCATTCTTGATATTTTATTTGCTGTTGCTGCCTCTTTCTCCTCTTGTGAAATTATGTTAAACTAAATTAACTGTAGGCTGCTGCTGAGACAGGCATCTGTTCACTCTCTTGGCGATGGATACCTGGCCTCTTCCTTGTGCTAGCACGTCTGCAGGCTGCACCCTGAGCTAGATTAAGAGGATATGCTAGTTGAAAAGAAAACATTCTTTATATGTGACCAGATGAATCTTCCACTGAATAAGTAGTTTCAGTAATTTTGTAAATATTACATAGAGATGTTTGACAGGTTTTAGCCAAGTAGTATAAAAGTATGCACCAGCATCAATCAGTGCTATCAAATATACACAAACTGCATAGGCACCTACCTATGGGGAAAAGCAGAATGTGGCCGAGTTTCTCAGAATTATTCACAGAGGCTTTGTGATACTGCTGATAATTTCAGGCGCTCTTCAGGCAACCCTATTTTCTTTTCCTAGTAAGACAAATAAGTAATATAGGAGAAAGTCTCCACCTGCTCTTCTCAGCTGTTCTTCAGGCTACTACTGTGAGATTCTGTAGATCAAGATGTTCTTATGCTTCATTTCATACATGAAATGGATATTTCTGCCATCACCTTTCTTTTGTAAGGAACCATACATTGCTTTTGACCAAGTCCAGCTCTCTGGGGGAGACTTAAGGGAGCTTCTCAACACAACTCGGGTCCAACAGTAACAAAAATTATAAATGCATAATCTGTATACATATTATTCCAGAAGACTATCCAGCCCTTGATGGTAATGATCCCACATGTTTTTCTGTTGAATGGGAAAAAAGAGGCATTTTCACATAGTATTTTTCAGTGCTAATGTTACTGATGCTTATTTAGAGTAAGGATGTTTACCAGTGTTATACAGAAGAATCCTGTCATGGGAAAACAGACACAGGCATACAGATCCATAAGCTACACTTGGGACCTAATTCTTTCTTCTCTCTGTCCCAAGTGTGGAAATCCATACTCAGGCTTGAAATGCATATACATCACTTCCATGTTGCTTTATCAGACCCCATTTTCTAGTCCTAAATTCAGGTATCATACTGTCACCAACTTATCTGTCTGATTAAAGTAGTAAGGTTTATCAAAATTTATGTTGGCATATATGTGAGATAAATAAATTTCACGAGGTCCTGTGTCATCACAAACAGAATAGTGTAACATTATTCATTTTCTAGTTTATAGAAACATGACCAACAAAGTTTGGTCATGGAAAAATTTGCACAGTGCTCATGATTTGCTTTTACAAAGATGAAATCCTGAAGAGGAACATTAGTACAGCAAGGAGATAGGGCCATTCATGTTGTATGTTAAAGGTATCAGTATAAACATGCACCATTTAGAAAAGTATCTTCAATAATCTTGCCTTTATTATTCTAAGGTATGAAGCTGCCGTTATACAAACTGTTTTTTAGTAAAACCAAATATCTTAAGTTATAGTGGCCATAAAGCACAATCATTAGGGACTTACTATTAAATAATCAAAATTTATTCTAACTCGCAGAGGCTATGGTGTATTTATTATTATGTCAGTATCAATTTATTTAAGCTTTATGTATTAATTTTCACTAAATTTTAAAAATTCTTATTTCTCTACATTAGTCTGTAAGATAAAATCTTATAGGAAAAAAAACCCAACTTCTTCAGACAGGGAGTATTTGAGCCAGTTCAACACAGAATAAATGAGAAACAGGAAAATTTACTGTGAAGTCAAACACAGGAATTACTTTTCTGTTGTTTCCATAATACATAATCACATAAATGTACAATAGGTAAACAGCTGGACAAACCAAGGCAATCTAGCATGTTTAGTAACAGAAATGGCTTATGGTTTTTCAGAGAACCATTATCAAAGACAGGCGTTTCAAACCAATTATATATAATAACTTTTGTAGCTTCATTTGCCAGGTAAAAGCTCACTTTTTTTTATATATATATCATTTTGAGAGTGTTACGAATAACAACATCTATGCCTCACCCTTTTCCATGAATTATTATAGAGAAGCATCTCAACTACTCATCACAGCAAATTAGTGTTGTCTATGAGAGAGGCAAGAGAAATCCTACTTCAATGTTCACTTTGGACTTTAATTTAAAGGTAGATCCTGCATACCTTGATTTATCAAGCTCTTTTTGGAAAAAAAATTGTAAGTAAAGCTCTGGTTCCAAATTGGCTAATGGCAGCACTCTGACTTCCTCTAATGAAAACAGAATTTAATTCCTAAAGCTCAAGAGTAGATGATTGGCTAAATTGACACTAAGTTGTCATTCTTGTTTTATTAAAGAAAAAAAGTAGTTTGAATATACGTTTTTTTCTGTGAATAAAATTCAGAGTATTGCTCCTAATGATATACTTAGTAGCATGCAATTGTGGCAAATAACCTTTTCTTAAACCACAGCCAAATTCAAACTACCAATGAAAGCGTTCATCAGTGGAATATAAAAATCTTCATCGCCTTTTTGCATGGATTCACATACACATCTGGATGCTGTATGGCCATACTGTCAGGCTGTATTATGACTGTTCTCATCCTACAGTTACATTTAACCAAAACATCAGTTACTTGATTTCTGTAAGAGATCTGAATTGGCTCATATATGAAAAAATGTAGACAGCCATAGCTTGGATTGCTAGCATGAGCATCCACAGCTGAAACAATGGCCTCCAACCTCAGTCATAAAGGCACGCTGTAGCCATTAAAATTCTGAATGGTAAGGCCTCATTGCAATCCGCATTTCTCAATTCAGAATCTTAGAGAAGGGATACAAAAGCAGCAGAGACAAATAAGCACATTTTCAGTGACTTTTAACAAAGTTCAGTGATTGGCCATCATTCAAGTTTCATCATTTTAGACAACGTCATACACAACTAAATTCGGCATCTTTTTTTTCCTATAAAAAGCACGGTGATGACATAACTATGTTTCACTCTGGTATGAAAAGATGACAAATGCCAGAGATTAATTTCATTATCATAGAGAAAGATGCTTTATTTTCACATAATCAAGATTCCTTCATTCCAAATTTCTGCACCTCAAGTTTCTCACAAAGCATTTGTATTTTAGATTCCTTATCTAGCTTGATTCTGATTTTCTAGACTCATTGCCAGCCTGCATAAGCTTTGGGAACAACTCAAGGTGTAGATTTAAATTTACAGTTGTAGTTCAGGAATGAATCTGCTGATTGTTCCCACTTACGCTGCATAAATCTCAAACCACATAGTGCAAGCCAGAATATTTTCCAGCAAATCATTTAATTTGCTCTAACTACTAATGGGTATTCAATCCATGGTAAATATGATTCAGGAAAGTAAAATGACTCATATTCTGCTACTTCCCCCATGAAACTTTTAACTTTATGAAACACACCAGAGCAATTAATCTCATTAACAGGATAATGCATCCTTAAAGAAGTCTTTTTCAAGAGCAGTTTGGTATCTATGATGAAATAAAGAAAGAAAACAAGCCCAGGAGGTTGAGCAGAGACCAATAAGAAAGGCAGCTACAAACTCAGATGCTACTTCTGCTGAATAAAGACTTTTTTTTTTTTGGCTCACCATCTGGAATCTACTGCTGCCAAGCATATCTTGTCGTCACTGTTACTGAAACCATTGCTGAGCCACATTACCTGAAGATAACAAAGGACTATAGAATGCCACTCCTCCATTACTAACAGGAAGGACTATCTGAAATTATCATACATAAGTTCAATCTAGAGAAAACAGTAAATAGCTTTCCATATACATTAAGTGCAGCCCATATTTTAAAATTTCAAAAATGCAATAATAATTGAGGGAACAATGTAATATTTATGCTGGTAGTGCTTTATACTTTTATTTTTTTCTCCTTTCAATTGTAGCATATTTACATTATTGATACACAGCTTTGGTGTGTGGTCACCTACTGATTGCTAATGGTTTAGACAATAATGCAAACAAAACAGCACAGGCAAATGATACCATAGTGTCTATAGTTGCTTTCTTCTGCTGTCTCATTTAAGTGTGCACAAGTGCAAATCTGCATGAACTGAGTCAATCATCGAAAGAAACTAAAATATAATTTATATGTCAGACTATTCCAGTAACTGTAATTCTACAGAATTCAAAATCACATTGGTAAAAATCTTAAGACTTCTCAAGCATGATCACTATCAAAACAATTTAGATATCACAGTCAGAGAGGACAGTAAAGACTGGTATTTAAGCTGTAAAACACCATCTGAGGCTAAACATGCAAAGAACACTACTCTGTTTTAATCAAATGTTTATTACTTTTAAATAGCATACTGTTACTTGCTGAGAGAAGAATAGGAACTGTGACTCAAAACAAGAATATAGGACTAGACGAGACATCTAGGCTGATGAAGTCCGGTCCCTTGGCTTTCATGGGGCAGTAACATTACTCACTCTGCAAGGTCACTCATTCTATTTTTTAATGCCACACCTTGGATTTATCAAAGAACAGCCAGAAAAGAGTAGAATGAACATTCACACACATGCTAAGGGATTTTTGACTGAAAAGGGAAAGTCATACGTACACAGAGAAGTTATCTATTTATTTACTTACTAACTAAAATGGTCTGGGCAGCAAGAAATAGTTACTATATTTCTAAATTGTAAACTACTCTATCTTTGTCATAAGGGGCTATGTGCATTTACTTCCTTCAAGGGCATACATACTAGGATTTAGACAGCAATGGATAGCTAGTTTCTGTTGAGAATCAAGATTACCTCTCTAATGTAATCTTAAACTACAACGCATGGGGTTATGAAAATAGACACAACCTGCTTATACATCAATTTGGCATTGACTCTATTACTCATCAATGTAGTACAATTTATAATTAAATACCTGTAGGGTACTATAAAACCTGTAGGATACCTGCTTTAGCAGGGTGGTTGAATTTGAGGTCCCTTCCAACAACAGCAATTCCGTAATTCTGTGACCAAACTTAGCAAAACAAGGCAGAAATACTGACATTAATAAGGGTATTATTATAGCTGTTTTATACTATACATCTTCAGTGTAGATCAACAGAATCAAGAATCAGTTTATGTATAACAGAATGGAACTGAGAATATTAATGAAGACCCCTGACACACTGCTCAGCTTTTTATATTTGTCTACAGTTTTTGCAATATCACAGAAAAACGTGTTTCTTATTTTTTATATATACATATTACGACTCAAAAAAAGTACTCATGAAACAAAGTTACAGAAAAATATGTTTCTAATTTCTAATTGATTAGATCCTTTTAAACTATGAAATGTCAAGGCTTTTGCTTTAGAAGACATGTATTTTTTGATTACATTCATTTTTCTTTCCTTCTCTACTATCTTCATGTATTTCCTTAAGTTCAGTAAATGTGCTCAAACCATTTCCATAATCAGTGAAAATGCAGAAAACATACACATATTTAATGTGATTTATCTATATTTTTGTAAGTAACAAAACTGTTTCTGTTTAATTTGAAGTTATGGGAGAAGAAATTGGAGGAACTGAGGAAACAACAACAACAACAGATTGAAGTAAAACAAATGAAATAGTTATAAATAATAAACATATTCTGTTTAGTTACCTATCTGAATTGCATCCAACTATTCTATAAACACACTATTCCCAAACTATTCAACACTGGTTAAGAACTATCAAGGAACACTAATGGTAGCAGGTATCACAAAATCTACAAATTTATGCAACACCTACTTACTGCTACTGAATTGAAATTCAGTCCCATTGAAAACAGTTGTGCCTATCAGATGAATGAATAGGAGAGGAATTCATGTTAAGTGTATTTACTTATCAGCAACAGGTGAATTCAGCATAAAGCTTACCAATGAGACACACACATACATATGAGCTACTGCTGGAAAATACTTGGCCACTCAGCAGAAGTAACAGAGAAATTTGAGAAATTTGTATTTGAGAAATACAAAGGAAGATTTTACATAAGAATTATTCATCTACCTGCTCTGAGTGCTCTCCTCACTTGAATGGCAGCTGCATGGCCAGGAAAAGAACACGGAGAGCAGCACTTAGCTTAAATATTTGACATCAAAATTCCATATATAGGTTACTCAATCACATTGGATATTTTCTCACAGTCTAATTTGAGGAAAGAGCAGTGTGTTCTTTCAGAACCTTCACAGCTGTCTTTCTGTCTTAAACTGCATAAAAGGAAAGAAAGTGAGAAAGTGAGAAGAGTAGACTGAAGTATGGCTGCACAATTCTCATTTCATCCTCTGTATCAATCTAGAAAAGTCTGTAAAAGAAGACAACAGCATTAAGCAATAACTCTTTTTTAGTGTTTTGGATTCTAGACTGAATGTAACAAATCCATCAGCTTGTTATTTGCTCAGCAATTATACACATAAACCCAATAACTGCATGCAGAAATCTTTCCAACCTAGGACACCAATGCTAAACCTAAGAAAATATAACTTCCTCCTGTTATGAACTTAACAAAAGTCACAAAATCACTGCTTAGGATTCCTCACTTCTTGTCATAGATCAAGTTCTTCTCCTTGCAACCACTGA
Source organism: Lagopus muta (assembly GCF_023343835.1). NCBI lineage: Eukaryota > Metazoa > Chordata > Aves > Galliformes > Phasianidae > Lagopus > Lagopus muta. The sequence continues at coordinate 44,442,759 of NC_064436.1, read as the reverse complement.
TACAATGTTTTATACAAAATGGAAGTACAGTTCCCTCACCAGAATTCTTCTAGCTAATAACCAGCTAAGTTCTCATAAAAAATAATGTTAATACTAATATTTGAAAATTGAAAACTGTTCTGAAAAAAAGCAAAAAAAAAAAAAATTTCAGCTTTCCAAGCTTACTTTTGCTTAATTAAAATCTGATGCCTTTTCATTTAAAACAAACAAACAATCCTATCTCTTTCAATCATTCCCTTCTTTTATGACAGCTTTCTATGTTGCTTTCTATAACTACATACAATTCCTTAGTTTAGGAGATTTCAGCTCTAGGACGATTCCCCTGATTTCTGTCAGTAATCAGCTCAAAATATAATTGATTTTAATTATGCTTAATTTCTTTTATATTATGTAGCTGTTGCTGAAGAATTTGGATGCTAAGTGGACTTTTGAATTCTTTATATTTATATAAAGATTATATATTTATATAATTAACTTTTGAATTCTTGATATTTGCAGTGGCAAATAAGAAACAAAACAATAGAGGGAACAGAAGAAACAAAGCAAAAATATCACCTATTCCTTTCAAATACTTATTTATGACCTGTACATATCTGAAGCTTCCATTTCCTTTTGTGGGGAGTTCCCTCAGCAAAGAAAAAAATTCCTTTTCTTTCAACTTTGTTGTGTGAAAGCAATTAGATGTATTAAGACTTAACAAAACTTGACTTAGGAGGAGTTCCAATCTAGAGAGTATGTCGCACAGTGCTAATACCTTCTATTATGTATGAGCACTGCTCTGAAAGTAATGCCTTATTATATTGGCCTACGACATCAGATGCAGATGTTGACGGTACATCAATAGAAGTTGAATCTTCCCATCAATATTCTGTCATGCCTTGTTGCTGTGCAAGATAGAGATAATCTGCAAGTACCTTTTCATCATCTTAGCAATTGCACTAGAATTGTATGTTGCCAGGGCAGCATTTGCTAAGGTAGAGAAGGGACAGGGTGACTCACATTTGGAATTTTCACTCCTTTCTAGCTTTTCCTTTCTCTTCTTTTTATATATTCTTAAAGATTAATTTACTTCTGCTTCTAATTTGTAGATGTAGTTCTAACTGAAATGCTTGAAGATAATTTGTGGCTTTGAACAAGGTATCAAATATGAGGTATTTTTTTAATGAACTCTTTCTAAAAACAGAGAAAAATACTGTACCAGTATAATAACCTTTTGTGGCACAAAATATAATAGGGAGAAGTTTATTAACATTTTAATAACCTTTAAAATACTTTGAATAACCTTTATTAACAATTCCTGTTAGAAAGTATAAGGAGTAAAGGAGTATCATCTTCACAATTTGAAATGCAGTTATTATCAAGAAAAATGCTCTATCAGTTACACATGAGTACTGAAAGCAATATGCAAAAAATAGGACTGTGAAGACCATTTAGGGATTCTGGGAAGTAGGTATGAGACTTTTTTGTCCTTTTATACCATCGTTTTACCATCCCTTCTAGCTCTGCAAATTTATTCTGTGCTACCCTACATCTTCCTCTTGTCTGCAGACATTCTTGCTTTTCCACTCATGATCACATTACATTCCCTCTCCTCGTAGTCCACATGGTTCCCCTTAAATATAGACAGGAAAGAGGTATCCTACTCATTCCAAGAAGGAGAAAGTCCAGGAGAAGAAAGGAAAGACGAAGACTGTCCTTGAGACTGACTGGAGGACATAGAACAAGCAGTCCCTGCTATTATCAGGTGAAACAGATTATAGGAAGGTTAGATCTCCCCAGAACATGCAAACATACACATTTGACTGTCCCCTCTACACCTCAGCTGCAGAAAAGGTAAGTGAACACAGTGGAAGGAACTAAAACAGGATGCCCAGAGAAGCTGCAGATGCCCCATTCTTTGAGTGCTCAAAGTTAGTTTGAATCGAGCCTTAGGCAGCTTAATCTGGTGAGGGACAATCATGGCAATGGCATGGGGATTGGAACTAGAAGATCTTTGAGATCCCTTCCAACCCAAGACAGTTTGTCACTCTATGATTTATTCTGATGACAATGACACAGCACTAATGAACAGATTTTTATTTTTCTATTTGTAAGAAAATGGTACCATAATATTTTCATAAGGTTTAGAGTTACGGTTTGACCAAAAACTGGAGCCTATGCCAAATCTTTCCAGGATCTTTCTTCCACACTCCAATGGGAGAACTCATTTGGCAAATTCATCCACCCATGTAAACTGTTCTAAATTATTCTGTCTCTGCTTATATTTTGTGCTTTAGATGTTTCTAACAAACAACATAAGATATTCACAAATGAAAACTAAATCAATAATAATCTGTGCAGCTGCAATAGAAATGAGTGAAAATGAAGCATCTCCCAGCATGCACTGCACCTCTCAGTTTTCCTTACACTCCAGCTTCCCCTTCTCCCAGTGTACTGTGTAGTCCCAGTACTGTGTTACTGGTACTCCACACACAGCACACTGTAAAGACAATTACTACAGCTAACATCTCAGTTAAGTGATGCAAAGTTTTTATTATGAATTTCTGAGATCTGGCACATTAAATATAAATTAATTTCTCTAGCAGTTGTTCAGTGTGTGACATTCTTACTATTTTTTATCCTGAAATTGTAGTTTTATTTACAACAGTATTTTTAAAGATGATCTCAGCAGATAACAATCAAACTTTAAAATGTGCTTGCAGCTGCAAATAGGATGAATATGTTCTGTCTCCCTGTAAGACAAGTTTAGCTTAAATTATCAAATGTTTGTCCTGCACAATTGGTAAAGTATTAGTGATTTGTTTTATAATCAGAAATTCCTGTTCTAACTTTGATCTTATTAAAACACTATGGAAGAACAACACTGATAATACTGAATGGAAACAAATATTTATCTGAAATGAAAGTCATCTGCAAAAATAGTTACAGAAATTAGGCATGGACAGTTAGTTACATTGCCAACAGCAATGTAGTTAGTTTACTAAGGCACTTTACTGATTCATATTTCTAAAATATTGTTACTTTTTAAGACATACTTTCTCCTTTGATCTAGTAATATCTAATATCTTGCATGTCTTTTTTTCTAAATTAATATTATGATACTACCAAAATAAGTGACAGTGGCTTCAATTTCAACTAATAATTAATAAACATTACAAGCATATCAGTTAAATTTACTTTTTCTATTACGTAGCTTACTGTATTCTTATTTCAGGAGATCAAGACACTTTCACTTCCCAGAATTTCTCTGTACTTTTAATACAAGCTAAGAATCATTTGACCTCCTACATAATTCTGTAGTATAAGTATATATAAGTATAAGCTATATCATGTGTCTATCACTCTGAAGATTTACTGTACTCATAGCAACAAATCACTGAACCTACGTAGGAGGCATTTAGAGGCTGCTAATTTGCCATGCTTCTGGTAATTCATTCAAAATCAAGTGCATCCATGGTCCAACCGCGTTATTCTCCTCAATCTCAGTTTAAAATGTAACACAAAGGGGCTTCCCTGAGGCTATTTTATTAATTTAAGAGCAACTAAGCAGCACACAGGCATTAATAACTAACATATTACTTTACTTGTCATTTATTTGCAATCTATTCCTCAAACTCCAGTTCCTGCAGAGGAGGAATTTAAATACAACTCATTAAAATGTCAAAAGCTAACAGTAAACACAATACGTTCCCTTGCAAAAACAAACCATGTTATGCCTGTTTAGACACTTAAGATCAAATTTCTATTTTAATATTTTGAATTTATGTGTTAAATTCATTCATAGCAACAATTATATTAAATATTTCAACTGAAGGCCAAACTGGACAAAAAGGGAATTCTTTGAAAATCACATTTTACCAAAGCAACTGATTCTACAATCAAAAGACTGGTTCTATAAAGTCATGCTGTTTATTTTTATCTTAGCAAAGCTTTTGTATTTTGTGTATGGTCTCCCATTGTACCGTAGTAGCCAAAATAAAGGCATGTGGACTGTATGAATGAACTGGAAAATTATCCAAATCATTAGTATCACAGGAACAATCAGGAGGAAAACAAAGAAAAGTGAGAGAAAGAAGCTAACAAGCAACATCATATGACTAAAGAGGACTTTTTTTTTTTTTTTAAACTCAAAATCAAAATATCTCAAGCTTTTTGGCTGATAGTCATTATACTGAAAACTTACATTCTACTTTTATTCACATTTAACAGCATGAGATTGTGTGCTTACTAAAATACATTGTTTACTTATAAAGTTGTATGCAATTTTCACAGACTATAATTCACTCGCAGTCAAGATTCTCTAAAAGGCTCATAGCCAGCACAGTACAATGGACTAAGTAAATTCAATCCATTGAGCCCAAACATGGATTCACTGTTGCTAATGAGTCTCAGAATCACAGGATGGTTTGGGTTGAAAGGGATCTTAAAGGCCATCTAGTTCTACCCTTCCTGCTGTGGACAGGAACATCTACCACTACATCAGGTTGCCAGGACCTTGAATGCTTCAAGGGATGGGGAGACAACTTCCCCAAGTAACCTGTTCCACTGTCTCACCACTCTCATAATCAAGAGTTTTTTTCCTAATCTAAATCTGCTTTCCTTTAGTTTAAAACCATTAGTGATTATCCAATTAACAGGATCATGAAGTGACAGAATTCCAACAGAAAAATAGACATAGAAAGGAATTCTAAACTTGTTCTTTCCTTAAGTACACAGTAAATTAATGGACGTGCAGTGTTGTACAGACAGACAATTAATTCAGAAAGTATATACAAACCTACTGATATATTACTTCAGAAGTATCAAAATGTGTTTCAGTGTATATAAAGCAGTAACATATACAAATAGATTGGTAAATTGTCATTTACTCCTTAGATGCAATCACAGAATCATGGGGTTGGAAGGGTTCTCTGCAGACCATCTAAGTCCAACCCCCCCCCCCCCAAAACAGATTGCTTGCAGAAGGTTCTACCAATTTATTCCTTGTAAATAATTTTTAATCTACTGAGTAGAGAATAAATACTTCTGAAAACACCAAGTAGAACTGTCACTGAGCTTTTCTGTGAAAAATAACTTTTTCAAACCTAAATAAAAATAATAATTTTAAAGAGATGAAAGAGAACAACTTATCTAGATGGATTTTACATCCTGCTAAATTTTGGTTAATATTTATATGCAGTTTGTAAATGTTCAGAAAAATTCATCAAAGATGTTCATTAAAAAAGTCCATGAAGAGCTCACACAAAGGTTAATACACTAGAAAAATGTCAGTGCCCTGTAAGTTACAAAAAAAGCTTCATACTTTTTAAATTATATTTTAAATCTTTACTTTTTAAATTATATTGTAAATCTTTAAATCTTTATTTTAAATATTTCCTGTCACAGTTGAAAGGTAATTGGAAAAAATCATCAATCAGAATAAAGAAAAATAAGTAATACTCCAGTGCATAACATATATTCACCAAGTGAATGTCATTTAATATTTTCCAATCATCTGATGTTTAGACATAGCATGTAACTCTAGCTGCAAATTCTGTTCATTCACATATGCTGTTAAATTTTAGGGATTTTAAGAGCAGCTTTCTTTAGACTGTCAAACAGTCAAAAAAGCATTGGAAATGTTAAATATTTTTGCATCAAAAGGATTAATCAAACAGCACTGTAAAGACAAAAATAAGGACACTGTTCTCCTGAAGACATTTATTGTTTTACCACAACTTGCATCACTATTTATGACTGTTTAATTAGGAGTAAATTTTCTTACATTATTAGATAATTGCCACATAAATTGCATACACTGAAAAACCATTACAGTAAAATCATTAAAAGCCTGAAACTCTAGAATATTGAATTATTCTATTTGCTTTTCTCCAGGTATTCAAAAATTTTATGGTCAGAATTTATCATTTTATGAAGCAAAGAACTGATTGGACTAAATGAAAGAATTTCAATTTTAACAATTAGCTTAAAGACCCTATGTTTTCATCCTCTAACTTCACTTATGCCGTTGAGTTTAATTATTCTGAATTCTAACATTATGTAAGCTGAAATAATTCCATGAAAGGCATTGCAGTAAATTTAATGCCACAGAGTTTCAGAACACACTCTTTAATTGAGTATGGATTTGTGCAAAAGCAGAAAAACACAGTTCTATAAATCTACATCAAGGTAACACTGCAATGCTCAAAAAAATAAATCCTGTTATCATCATGTATAGTGAAGTCACTAATTTGTTATTCAAGGTAACATTACAAATTATTTGTAGAGAAATTATTGTTACCATATCAAAAAGCAAAATTGTATCAAAAATGTCCAAAACAATTTTCAAATAATGATATACTATGTTATTGTTTTTATCTCCTGAAGCAATTTCTTGATTTTGTCCTATTTTCCATTAATATCTGACTGAAAAATGCATATTATACACACATTACATTAATTACATTAAACTCTATAAAAATAGAATACTGCCCTTTTTCAGTAGAATTACTACAAATTTGTTTGCAAATGAGTGGCTTAATTTCAAAAAAAAAAAAAAAAAAAAAAAAAAGAAACTACAGAATGATAACAGTGAATTTGAAATTTTACTTCTGGCAAACAATCTCATTCCATTCTTAATACTTTCTTACCTACTGAATAGCTAATATTTAGCTGTATATTAGCTAATTAACTAAGAATTTAGTACATTTCATTTTTAGAACCTACATGGCAAGTAACACATTTAGTCCGTGCATTTCACTTAGTTCTTTTTCAAGCAACATATTTCATATTTCTCCTATACAAATAATATCTGGCAAAAATGAACAGCGCAACACCTATACGATATATATTGGTCTGCTTAAATATTTAGCACAATTAGAACTCTCAGAAACTGCCTTACATACCATCCACTGAAAATATTATGTCATTGGTATATTTCACTATTTGCAATTACCTTCCCATATGTGCGGGTTGCCCAAGGAGGTTGTGGATGTCCCCCCGCAGACATTCAAAGGCCAGGCTGGATGTGGCTCTAGGCAGCCTGGTCTAGTGAATGGCGACCCTGCACATAGCAGGGGTTGAAACTAGATGATCATTATATTCCTTTTTAACCCAGGCCGTTCTATACTAACACCAAACTGATTCAATATTATTGTACTATTTTTCAAAACATCTTAGAATTCCTTGTAGTAGGCCTGCCCTACCTAGTTTTAACTGCTATGCAGTTACTGCAAGATTTCTTTAAGTCTCTACTACTTTGTTTTCCAAGTAGATAATAAAGATTAATAATATCTTCTCAGATCAAGAAGGGAGATAATTGGAGAGTCAGTGCATTTTATTTTTCCATATTTGTCTATAATAAGTTATTACTTCTTTTACAAGGAGAATCCTGTAGTCACTGAATTCACAACAGTTGCCGATAAGTTTCAGTGGAACAGATTATTGTTGCAATTTAATATAAATGAGAACTCTTTAACATACTTTAGAGAAGGTAATGTAACTAATAAAATCAATTCTGTCCTTTTAAATATGCAGTTGATCCTTATTAAATTTCAAATTATATAGCTTAATTTGAATTGCAGGAAATGTGTACAGAAGATTCTAAGTTTCATAAAACTGATAAGGGGGATGAATAAAAGCTGAGCCCATAGTCTTTCTTGTAAAACTTGTTTTAAGTTGACAATAGCTTATTTGAATTTAATTTTTAAATTATATATCCTTCAAACAAAGGCATAAATTGCCTGCTATACAAGCATTGGCTGTAATTGAGATCTTTTCACTGTGATGGCCATAGGCAAACTCCACAACTGATCCAGAATTATTATTACTTAAACTAGGGGAGCATCAAAATTGCAGTCAAGGACTCTGTCAGACTCTACAGAAGAAAATAGTTCAGCTGGGAGAGACCTACAAAAATTATCAAGTCCAACTACCTGACTACTTCACAACTAACACAAAGTTAAAACATTATTGAGGACATTGCCCAAACGTTTCTTGAATGCTAACAAGTTTGGGACATCAACCACTTCTCTAGTAAAACTGTGCTTGACCACTTTCACAGAACTGAAGACTGAAATAGAAAAGAAGAAAACAGTGGTAAGGAAAAGATGTAATATGTAGGGACATGGTTCATTGTTCAATGTTGGAGGTAGGTGGATGGATGGACTAGACAATCTTAGAGGTCTTTTCCAACCTTAATGATTCTGTGATACTGCCTGCCTAATGGGAAAGTGTACTTTCCTTACTGAAAACTCTCTTTTCTTCCATTAGGAAAAAACAAATATTTTATAAATGATCTTCAGCAAACTGACAGCTCAAGGAAAAGGTATGTCATAACATATTTTCTAAAGAACATATTGGAAATTAAGCAACCAAAAGTGCCTGTCATTGTTTCATTTCAACATAAAGAAAACAAAGCACATGAACAGGATATATGGAGTGATATGAATTAAGAACAGCTTTGCCTGATTCATAATATATTTTCTTTTCATTGTCTTTTAATCACCAAGATCATTTATTCCATGACAGGAAACTTTAGTAAATTTTAAACCAAGTAATTTATTGACAAAGATAACTTACACTTCCAGTGTCTGGAAATCGATTTGATCACAATGAGGAGGGCACCAGGAGAACTGACAGCTACACAAATCTCTTCATTTTGAATGTTCTCAAATCCCATTCAGACCCGTGTAAAAAAAAAAAAAAAAAAAAAAAAAAAACTATTTCCATTAACAAAATGCTGTCAGAAATATCACAAAGAGAAGGACCATAGTCCTAGATGCATATTATTCCTATTATGATCGTTGCAAAGTCCGTTGAAAAGTTTTGCAGACTTCATTTCTTCAGGTTAGAATCTATCTCTATTTACACTCAAGTTTTACCCACTTTCTTCTGGGCATGTGCAGCATAACTGGCAATTAAGAGTACGGGCTTAATTACTTAGTAGTAATTTCAGTATTTCCTGGAAGGCTGCAATTACCTTCTTCTCACATCCAGAAAGTGTCAACAAAGGTCAAAAGTGATCAACCAGATCATGTTGTATGGACATATCACAGACAGAATTGATTAGTCTGGTTAAGGAAGGACAGCACACGTATGACTCTCAAAGGGCTGCAACAGTGCTTTGCAATCTCAAGACTACAATGAAAACTGGATAGATAACACAAATTAAGTCTCCAAAACTTTGCCTAGATTTGGTGGAGGCAGATCAAACAACTCTTTAAGGTGCCCTCCAGCCTAAATTATTCCAAAGCAGTGAACCTGTTATGAATCTATGAGAATCTAAGTCTTTCTTGGCATACAGCTCCTCTACACATCTCAGTTTTCTGAAGGACATAACTGAATCTCTGTTCAACTTTATCACAGTGGTAGTAAATATATAATTGATATATCAGACACCTTTTACCAGTAAGCAAGGCCTGCCATCTCCTAGAAAATCCTACCATGCAAGGACTTTTCTTTTTATTTCCAAGAGTCTCAACACCTGGAATCCTGAATTTGATTCATTCAGTTTTCATTAATCTGTAACAATGTGAGAGAAAAAGTCTTGAAATAACTTACATTGGAGATTTGGAAAACAGAAAACAAAAGAAAACAAACAAAATATCCAAGGTGCTGAGAGCAAGCATTTATCACTATTTCAGATGTCCAGGAGTACAAGACATCATCATAGGTTCATGATACAGAAGACAGGACAAGATATGAAAGACCATGAATCCAAAATACCATCCAACACCCACAGTGTCCCCCTATAATATCCATGTTGCTAATACAAAGGTCCTAGTTATGATTATATTTCCTCGAGTTTGCAATAATGTTACAATATTGATGCAATTTAGGTACAAGAGCAATGCCAAAATGGAAAAATAAAGATTTCACAGTAAACTATAGATTACAGCAATTCAGAAGCTATCATGAGAAAACAGTTTCCGAACAAATATTCAGTACACACAAAAAGAATAATAATTAAATTGGCAGTGAAATCAGTCACCTTTGATACAAAATTAAAACTGAAGAGTAATTAGCCTTTTGTGTCATCCTATTCTATTTACAGCCTTGGATTTTATATAAAACAGCGTATTTGCTATCGTCACCCTTTTTGATACCTAATTAGCCTTCCCTTTTCTAAATCTCCCAGCGTAAATAAAATATTTATCTATTTATATTTGTCTTAAGAAGACTAAAAAAACAAACAAACAGAAAAAAAAAACACGGGGGCAAAAAAGCTGACCAAATCCCTTGAAAAAAGTAACAATCACTTACTGAAAACAATTTTTTCCCAATTCAAAACAAATGCTTCTTTGGCCCTAATGCATTCCTACAGATCATTTCAAGCAAAACAGTCAAGTAAGTCTATTAGGTTTATCCTATTCAGACTGCGTTAATCTGTTGCATAATCTTTTCTCTCTTTTCTTAGTACATTTTACTTATTCTGAAAATACTTGCAGCAAACGTGTTTATTGACTTACTTGTAATGTATGCTTTACAGATCATATCTCAAATAATAAAAAACCTATTATAACACGAGTTCTGTCACTGTTACTAAATTACAATTATTCATGTGAAAATGTATGTACAGTTGTGATATTACAATCTCTAGTGTGTTTAATTCATTTGCAATTTTTCATAATCACCCTTAGTTTTACTGAAATGAAATTGAAAACATCATCTACCCACTAACTAATCTTTCATATGACAAATACAGTACATAGAGTAGCAGCTTTTCACTGAATGTTGACTGACAACTCGAGTCATAAATGTTTAGGAACACGGTCCCTAAGAAAATATATAGTAAGTGCAAAAGGCAGAGAAGCTATAAAAACTAGCAGCTTATGATGTTAAAAAATAAAACCTCAACTGTGAAATCACTCTCTGAATTCTCTACCCATGTTGAAATTTTATCAATCTGCTTTTCAAGAAATCAATCCAAGAAATAACCACCTCTTGTTATTTCAGCACCACTGTCATAGATGTCTTTTTGGCCAAATCACAAAACTTTGTGTTGCCATCTCACCTTTCTGGCCTAAACTTCTGATTCTGAGGCAGTTCACCAACATTATTCCAGTTTTTATATTCTTATGGGAAAAATGCATAGTTAATCCAAACCTGGGCACGACTTTTTTTTAATAGTAATTCCCACTAATTTCTGGTATCCTGTGGCCTGAGTCTTGCTTATGACACTAAGTGAGGAGTGAGGTGTGACTGGAGTTTTCCTCATTTTTAAGCATATAAAAGGATTCTCTAAAAAGATGCTTCAAACGTATTAAAGAGCTGTCACTGAAACCTTTACTTGAAATATTCATATGATCCCTTTATTTTCACAGAACCCTTGTTGTGATCATTCCTTTGAAGTGGACTTTCAATTCCACAGTTACAGAAAAATATATTCCCTATATGATAAGAATCTCTCCCCCCCCCCACGGGAATCAATATTGCAAATATGGACTTAGCAAGCACACGTTCTATATAAGAACACATAAAATATTTCAGTCACTTTATAAATTAAAGACTTTCTCCATTTCACAGATTTTCTCTGCTTGCTTAATACATGACTGGCTTAAGCAAAAAGCCCAAGCAAAATATTTCCCACGGAAAAAAACATTGCTTTGGTCTGTTTACATACTGTCATTCACATGGGAACACAAAAATAAAATCAAAAGCTGCTGGCCTAAGCTTCAACTACCACCTCATTTGCTTCTCAAAAGTTCCTGCTCTCCTGGTTGGCCTGCTTTCTGGCTTGTATTGTATCCCAGGTTGCTGCTGTGGCTAACGAGATTGGCATCCCAAGTGATCCTTTCCATCTAGCTCATAATATTAACTGGAACGTCACTGCAACACAGTTTTGCTGGCAACTCCTGCTGTTTCTTTTCTGTGATGCTTTATAGCATAATAAATACTGTATGTCCTTGAATACCATAATGCACTGTATGAATAAATCACTGGGAGTATAGCAGTTATTCTACAACTCAAATGGCTTTCTCTATTTCACCACCACCTACCAGCATATGCAAGTTTTTCCCTTAGAGAGGGAAACAGAGTACACTGATTTTTTTTATTTTTTTATTTTTTAATAAATAGATCCTGTATAGAATTGTCCAGCATCAATGTTCATTATTTTGGTTTCTTTTTTGCCGGTAACTTTTAATGGAATTTGTTGTAACTGCTAATATTTCATTACATTCTGTGCTACTTGACATGTTGTTCTATATTATATCTTAGTTGTTTTTTTTCCCCATTCATAATGGGAAATTAATAAATATAAATTATCTGGTTTTTTTCATGTGACAACTATGTCTGTGGTATGCTTACTACATGGTTTGTTTACCCTCTTAATTTAAAATTGTAGAAATTCTGGCAGAAGATTTAAGCAGTATAAATAAGCCATTATTTCATGCCATTTCTATTGGAAAGGAAAACTGGTATACCAGAGTACTGCCATCAAATATAATCATACTGCCCACGTTAAAGTAACAAGGTTGCCGAAATCAACAAGTCTTTGCTACTTAGCAGGAGTAGCTTGTGATGATCAGAAATACTCTGAAGATCTTAGATTTAACTTTACAAAACTGAAATGAAACACACTATCCTAGGCAATTTTTTCAGGCTCTTTCTTTTAAAATATTGGAAACAGTATTCCAGAATTGGAATTCAGTACTGATCCTTCCAAGTGTGTGAATAAAGCCTCAATCTCATAATTTGGGATTTTATAAACGTGGCTAGAATTTGAACATTGATAATTTGCATTCAGTTTGAAGACTCTTACTTTGATATGATAATCTTAAAATACTTTCAAAGAAGAAAGCCATCATCACATTTACAAGCCAGCTGAAACCTTCACTGAAGCATAAACTTTGGTATTCACATTGACTTGAAGGTATTTCTAGAGATTAGTGGGGGGTGAAGGAGGAACACAGAGGCAACCTGTGTTGTCTCTGTTGTTAACCTGTTTTATTTGTCTGCCACTACACAAATTACACAATTTCTCTATGCATGCTATTTTTCCTTTTTCCTGTTATATCTTTTTTCCTGACAATTCAAGATCCAAAAGTGTTAGATTTTGTGAAGGAAGGGACTAGAGACAGATTTTTCTGCTTTTTAACTTCACTGTGGGATATGGTCTTACTCTCTAAATCCCATCTCTAACTACAACTTCTTAAGATTACCTTTCTCTCAAAATTTCTGAACCTACTGACCGGTGACATGAAGATCACTAGGGAAGCACTACTATAGGATTGCCCTGTTTTTCATTATTTCCATGTGCACACATGCACTACTGGCTGTTGTCAGAAAAAATGTTGCATTTCTCTTACATAAAATGAGATAAATATGTAATTGAGGAAGAAACAGGTATTTTGAACCATTTTCTACTGTCTTAAATCTCTTCCTCCGTATCTGTAGCAAAAGCTCACATGATAAAGTAGCTATAGTCAAATACCTCATAATACCAGATCCTAAAACACACAAGGTTTAGATGAATAATTGTATTTAAAAAGTTAAATGTTGAATACCATTATGTAAATCATTTGGACAGAGAAAACAATTATTCATTTCCCAAATGAAAATTGAATCTTCACTTGGATGAACCATTATTTTTCTTACGTAAAAAAAAAAAAAAAAAAAAAAAAAAAAAAAAAATTCCAGCAATTTATTTCAGTATATCCCTTCCTAAAATATGCATTACAATTTGTTTGGTTGAAATGAATTATCAATGATAAAAGTTGCAATAATAGTTTCTACAGTGTATAATCAAATACAGAGAATGATAAGTTACTACAGACTATACAACATACCTTAAAGTGAGCAAAATTATAGATCACTTGGCAGATCAGGTGCTCTCTACTGACCCTTAGATTTTATTTCAAACCTGTGATGAGCTGAGACATGTCGAAATACCAGACCCACGCCTGCTTTGAGCCATCAACTTATGTGTCTTCTGTTCTTGCTGACATAAACTTCAGAAATCCTTCGATCTCACGTAGAATGCCAGGGGTCATCTTGCATAAGAAAATCAGATGTCTCATATTGATCAACCTCTGTTCCTAAATTCACATACGCATTTTAGATTGAAGAGATAGTTTTCTTTTCTCTTTCCCGTTTCTCCATCTTCTTCTGCCCATTTTCAAGACACAAATTGCATTCCCCTCTCTTTTTTTCCACATTTCTATGAGACTGAATCCAGTCCCTGTTTAAGACCTTTTTCTTTTTGTACTGTAATTTTTACAGTAAACATGTGTAGTTAAGGTGAGAGACAGTTTTATTACACGTAGTATTTCAAAAATCATTCAGGCATCTAGCAATTGTTTTTACTTTATGTCACCATCACATTCTGAAAGATCCTAACAGACCCCAAATGCATTTCTAAATTAATATAAAATTTATAGCCTTTCATTAATTGGACAAAGTAATAAAGGATCAACTAATGAATGGTTTCTAGATATTTCATGCACTTCTAGCATACTTAAATATTTCAATAGATATTTAAATCCATAAATCATATAAAAAGAATGCACTGAATACTTGAAGTTTCCCTGCTAATGCATGCACACAAACTTCTATGGAAGGATTATAAAACCTCCCACAAATTACTCATTACTAGTATGTTAAAATTTATCTGCTACAGACATGGAAGGTAATCATAATTCATAAGAACATATTTCTTCTAGGAATGGCTCTCAGAGACCGTTTTTCTATTGGCTCATTGAAGACCACACAAATACTTTATTCACAGTTCTGATAAAAAGTTTGTACTTTTGCATGAATTCTGCTTAAAACATTTAATTTCTTCAATTAAATCTACCTGAGACTCAAACTTCACATTGAATATTCTGACTAATGAGAAAATACTCGACACATAAGATACATACATGTATATCCTATTCTTTCTCATCTTCCTATTTCTTATTTATTATAACTTGCATATGTGCTAGGTTTAATTTTGATCACAGTGACATGAGCCAGGCTACTCTTGTACACATCTTTCTATTGATTTTAGGCAGTTTATTGGCAGTTGTGTACAAATGAATATAGCATTCCAGACACATTCTGTAATTTATTACCATACTGCATTACCATACAAATCATAAAAATAGAAGGAAAAGAAGATACCATGACATTTCATTATTCATAAAGATTTTTGCTGCCTTTAAGTAACTAAAGCTTGCACAAGTAATTTTATATCTCTCTAATTACTGCTAAATAACAAAGCATTATTGCTTTCCCAGAACTATAAAATTAATTTAGACTGCTTTATTTGCCCTATTTGTAACAAAGACAACCACTGATTCATTAGGCTTTTTCCCTTTTCATCTACTGAGTTTGTGTTATTAATGTTTCTGAACTCCAATACACAAATTTAATGTTTTTTCTTTTCCTTAATGTTAAAAATGAATTTACATCAATAGTCCTCTACAAATTATCTGCTATTCAAGCAATAAAATTGTGCTGATCTAAGTCTGCTTTCTTTGATAAACTTTTAAGAATTCAAAATTACCTTTTCTTGAAGATAGACGCTTTTATGACATACCAGATTTCACAAGACACACCAATGAAAGCCAGTAATGGAAATGAAGTTAATTCCATTTCCGTGAAAGAAAATATTTGGTAAAGTTTCCTGATGTACTTGTTGACCTGTTTATTCAGTGAATTGCTGTCTACTAATCACTGTACACTCAGCTAAAACACATTATTATTATTTAATAGAAGGTAAACCTCCACCAACTGAATATCAATATAAATAAAAGAATATAAAATGATAAATAAAATATTTATTCTCACTTAACCTATCACAAAGCTGGAAGTTGATGTTACTCTTTGTAGTAACATTAAGCATTCACTTCAAACAATAAAACTCTCAAAAGGAGTTGCATGAATGTTACTTTAAATGATATCAGAATCACTGTAGCAAATGGTAAAAGATATTGAAGCCAAATCACTTTTTTTTTGTTTTTTGTTTTTGAAACATAAGACAATATTTCTTTGACATACTGGTTGGCTCAACTAGGGTGAAGAGTCATGTTACAGATCTATGCCTCTTGCACAATTCATAAATTCTATTGCTTCCATGAAACAAGTCTGAAGCAATGAGACAAACAAAAAAAACAGTGACCTTGTACAGGCAAATAACTTTTTGTTCTTATCTGCAAAATAAACATCATCTATGGGCGATTTTCCCCAAGCATTCAAGTTTTAGATACTACAGCATGACTTTCCAAAGCTGTAAATACAGCCACATTAAAATTCTTTAAAAAAAATAATCCAATTTTTACAGGATTAAGTAGAGTGCAAAGTATTTAGTCCCACTTATCTGTAGGGAATTTTACTAATATTCTGCTGTAAATTTGCATGACTAAACAAATATAAAAATGAAAAATCCACATTTTCTTATTCAGAGATAATTTGTAACAGCATACACTGAATTGTACATCTCAGGAATAAAATAAAATATTTAAAAGCTGCAACCATACACCAAACAAACAAGCAAAAACCTCCATAATCTGCAAGTAAAAAGAAAACAATTCACAGTTGCTGAGAAGTATAGTTGAACAGTATTTTTCTTAGACAATACTCTCTTAATTTTTAAAGGAAGATGTGTTTGCATAAAATACCTTGTACTGTAAAATATCTAACCAATGTGATATTTGTCTATTTGTGGAATCTGTTGTCATGCATGTACATTAAAAATAGACTTATATTTGATTTCAGATTAGCTACCTAGCTGCCTTTACACTGTGGGTTCAAAGATTTGATGTCTTCCCTTTCATGAAAAAAAAAATAAAAAAAATAAAAAAGCAAGGAGATAACAGAAAAGATTTACAGAAATTATTTAGGATTCTGCACATTAGTTTTTGTACAGCAAATTAAATCTACACTATACTAGAACTGATAGGTTAGAATGGATTTTATATTTTCCTCTGTAAGATCTAGAAAAGGAAGTAAAAATATTAAATGGTAGTTGAAATATTTAAAACAAATTCATTATTGTAGTTTCAACAGTTTCAACTATGTAACACATTCAAAACAGGAGAAAAGTAAATCATTCACATCCGTTTTTATTTTAAATGAAAGAGAATGTAACTTTTACCCTAAAGACCACTGGTTCCATAAAGCTGTGTTACCACACAGAAGTTTAAAAGTGAAATCAGAAATAGTACATAGTCAATTATGTAAATAAGAATCTGTGTGTGTACATTGGTGTGAGCACATTTTTGCTAGCTTTTAAATTTCTAAACTTTTTTCAAAACAATTATAAATCTGAGCAGAAAATATCCTTAAAAGAATACACAGATATTTTATAGCAAATTCCAATAAAATTTGTCATAGGGATGATGTCTAAAATTTGGGATTAAAAGATAATAAGACAGAGCTCATATATCTATTAACAGGAACATCAGAAAACCAACCAGAAGGTTGGGCAACTTACCTATAACGTAATCTATATATGATCTATTTGGCAGACTGTATGAATTTGAATCTTGGTCTCTGATAGCTTGACTAAGTCTCTTAATATTAATAATTAATGACATTAATGATTTTATTGCATGCTCTGGACTGGAAAAAAAGGGAAACAAAAGCTGTCTTGCATTCATCTCCAGATGCAACATCAGATTCTTGAAAACTAAAAGTTTGAAGAATGCAGAGTAACAGTTTTCAACCATGATTTGCTACTTTGAAAATGAGAAGTTTTTATCGTATAAATTAATAACAATACATGCCACTGAAATAAATGAAATGGGCAGATGTGAAAAAATACTTATTAAAAACGCAGCAGCCAATACTATCATATCATAAGACTACTTATTCAAAACTAAAAAACAACTGCTGCCTCTGTAAATGAAAGAAGTCTGTTTGCCAAACAACCAAATTATTATCAAGAAAAGTACAGATATTATCAATCTACTTCATACATGCCAAATGCTAACTTGCTATAAATAAGATGTCTCAACAAAAATTAGCTAAGACACAGTAAAAAGCCTCTTATTATTTCTATTTAGAAGTGTGCTAAGTTGTCATGAGCAAATTGTATGTTTATAAGCCCCAACATTGAAAGTCAAATATTTGAAAGATTTTCTTGCTCTTCCACAGCAACCAAAAACCAAAAAAATGAACTGGTCTAGTGGTATTGTCAAAATATCCACTTTAAGAGACAAAATCCTGGAGGAATATAGAGGCAAACTGTAATGATGCCAAGATTATTGAATAGTTGCATGTATCTGCAGTGTTACACTTGCAACTATATAAAAGGAAGGCCTGACTGGCTGTGTATCTTAGGGCAAGCATTCAACCATCATGCAACTTAGCTGCTGCCAAAATACAGAGCCAGATCTTGGCAGTCAACAAGCAGAGTATGTTCAACTGAGAGCCTGAAGTACATGAATTCTAGCCAGAAAGTCCAAAGCTGCTCATGTTCTGGTTATGTTTGAAGCTGAATAGAAGTTCGAAGTTTATATAAGAAATAATTTCTGTTTCAAACTAAATAGTGAGTTGACTCATTCCTGATTGTAAAAATAATTCACTCAGTACAATAGGAAAGAGGGTTGTTTATCATGTATCAATACAGAAATCGCATGCCATGAGACCAGACAAAATTGACTACAACACTGCAAGTAACTACAGCAATAGAAAATACCTGAACAGTACAACTGCATTCTTAGATGCGTAACACAACAAACAAATCTTTTCATACATTATTTCTAGCAGGAATGCAGAATATGAAGACACAAAAAACTAGTTATACTAGTTATACAACCAAAACCTGTAAATAATTTGTTGCTAGTAATTTCTAACATATATACCGCTCTGTCATAAACCAACAACAGCAGGGATTCCTAATCACACTTTTTTCAAATTCAACAAAGCCCAACATCAACGTAATGTAATATGCAATGAAATAATGTAATATCAAGTAGACACCAATATCAAATGACAATTTTGTGTGTACCTGAAAACATAGTAATGCACTGGTATTAAATACCTTCCACAGTCAAAAAGAGGACTCAAGTTATGATGCTGGCTGCCTCAAGTCACTTTACAATGTCACTTCACAGAAGAAGAGGATTCTTTGAATTTCCTCTTTTAAAGTGTAATTTTAAATAACTTTTACAAGCAACACTGGTGTATTCATAAGATTCCTCTACTGAAAAATCAACAAATTGAATTCAGAAAGGCTTAAATTGCACCAACTGGCCAGTAGCTTCCTATAAACAGTTAAAAATAGAAAGTCAGCAGCTAACACATTGACACTGGTGCAATTGTCATCCATCAATGACAAACCATGCCCTGGCTTTTCATGATCCCTTCAAGGAGTATACTACTATTATTTTTATAAAAAGCTCAGTATTGGTTGATGCTAAAACAGTAAAGAACTTAAAATAATATCAAAATGTCACAGAAGTTCAACAATTATTTTCTCATGGGTAGATTCCTCTTTAGTGCCTCTTAAACAGTTTAACAAAAGTATTTTCCCTTTCAGATGGTTCCAAGCTGTACTTCAGATCTGCTATCACTGCTGAGATATAATAGCAACATTTCTTAGCTTGCATCTATCTCGATATACACATGCGAGTGGAAGAAATATATGTGCATTTCAAAGTTATAGCATAATTTAAATACATGAAATTAAGTTTAATAAACAGAGTTATTTTACTCTCAGAATGTTTGTGGCTAATTAATATAATTCCTTCAGACTTGATAGAAATTTCCAAGAAGTGCTCAAGTGTGCATATTTGTAGACATAAGGGTCAAGATTTTACTGATTATGTTAGCCACCTTATATCAATCAATTCTTTAACCCATATGGAGACATAATCTCAATACTAACCAGTCCATTACGTACCAGGAGAAGAACATAGTTAGTTTTCAATGGAAAACTAACAAAATGATCCAAAACTAACCGCAGGATCTGAAGAAAAGTTATTCACACAAGCTGAAGCAAATACTGATAGATATTCTTTTGGCTTTGAGTGATATCATTTACATACAGTTATTATCTAAAGCTTTATAATGTTAAATAATTTATTGTAATGAAATTCAATTACAATATTTTAAACAATTCCTTAGAAAATACGTACATTATAAGATATGCAATATAAAGTTTGAACATTCATTTTTATTTCATAAACTGCATACCTATATTACATATTCTGTTTTCTGGAATAGTTTAACTGCAAATCATTCTGTGAATATATATAAAGTTGGAAAGCAAAATCTGATTAGTTCTACAGCAATGTATTTTGTTAAACAAAGCCAGGAAATGTTTTGATGTGAAAAATGTTTGAGAATTTCATGCTAACTCTGATAAACTCCACAAAAATGAAGGAAAGAAAGAAGGAAAGAAAGAAGGAAAGAAAGAAGGAAAGAAAGAAGGAAAGAAAGAAGGAAAGAAAGAAGGAAAGAAAGAAGGAAAGGAAAAGGGTTCTGTTACTCTTAATTATAAAACTCTTTGGGAATATTTTTTTCAGATTGTTCAAAACAAGCATAGATACAAATTTTCACTTCTAAGATAGTTAAAAGGTATATGCTATTCCAAAACAATCAGTGTTCTCAAGCATATGTAATTTATTTTTGTTTTTATACGAAAGAAGTGATCTGTTCCAATTCTGTTTTCAGAACTGCTTACATTTGTATGACTATAATAAAGGGGAAAAGTTAATATATATTTTCTAATTGCAGGGTTAAAAATTAATTCATTCTAGTCAGTGGTTATAGTAGTTATCTGCATTTGTAACAAACTCAGGAGTCTTAAAGATGCACATAAATTTTGTGATTTTTCTCTTGTTATACATACTCACAAAATACTGAATTCTGTAGTTCACTGCATAACATTTTAAACTGTAACTCAGTGTCTGCATAATTATTTTTAGAGATACATGCATCTCTCAAGCTACTGAAGTTAGGTCTTCGATACACAGAGCAGTACACAGAACAACTGAAACAATTCTGTTGTTCCTTGGACTAGATTCCTGCACTGATTCAGTGATTCACTACAGAATTTTAGCTGTGTAAAAACTTTGAGGCACAGAAAAAAAATATATATATATACACTTCTAAATCTCTTGTCAGTTTTACTTTTAAGAAATTGCTTGATCATTAATCTGAATAGTGCTACATTGTCTTGTATCATAGAACAGCCTGGATTGAAAGGACCACAATGATCATCGAGTTTCAACCCCCCTGCTATGTGCAGGGTCGCCAACCACCAGACCAGGCTGCCCAGAGCCACATCCAGCCTGGCCTTGAATGCCTGCAGGGATGGGGCATCCACAGCCTCCTTGGGCAACCTGTTCCAGTACATCACCACTCTCTGTGTGAAAAACTTCCTCCTGATATCTAATCTAAACCTCCCTTGTCTCAAATTAAGACCATTCCTGCTATCACTATCCACCCTCGTAAACAGTCATAGTCCCTCCTGTTTATATATTCCCTCCAAGTGCTGGAAGGCCATAAGGAGGTCTCCCCAGATTCTTCTCTAGTCTTCGTAGTGTGAAAGGTCAAACATTTCTCAGGTATGGAAGCAGCTCCAAATGTTTTATTGGAAAGTAATCCGCACAACGAAAACCGCTGTGAAAAACTTTTAAAACTTGTTTTAAAACATCTTCTTAACATTTTTAATTTTCTAAGGTTAATTCGCCTCTGGATAAATATCAGACTGTTTTGCTGAAGTAAACAGTCAACCTAATCACCCTTTTAATATAATAGCAAAAGCATATGAAAATATCATGTTTTGCAAGCATATTATGTTAGAAGAAATAAACAAAAGCTTCTATCAAGTTCTTCAGTTCATGAATATTGAAGTCATATAGTTGTCAAAATATGAACACAGTGTACTTATCCACTGTTGGAAATTCAGTAGTAGCAATGTATTTGTGTAATAGTCTCACCAGGCAACGATCTCATGCAATCCTTTGAATTACAGAGCATTATCAGGTGTAGATCAGATGTACTTAAGTCTGGTTCTTGCCAGTTTTTTTTATTTCCTGGAAACCAATAGAGAACTGAAGTGTGGTGTGACCCTAGTAATTAAAAATACCACTGACTAAATCAAAAGGTTGCTGCTAATAGTCAAAATTGAGAGAGAAAAAATACATTGATTGGAGCAAAGTTGCCATTTTAATCTTCTGACATACCAAAAGAGACTGCATCACAGTCAGTGAACATATCTACCACCTTTACTTGAGTAAAGCTTTGGGAACAGCTGGGCAGATAACAGTCTCAGCAAACACTGACATTTTATCAGATCGATATACATTTGAAGTACAAACACTATAAAATTTCATAGTTGTAATATCTTCCAGATAGACAGCATCTCATAAAACCCTTTGGCTTTTATACCCACCAACCTGATCTAACCGACATCAAAACTGGTTTTCTGTATTCTAGGTGAACAGAGTTCAAAAGACCAGTAAATTCGAAAAATAGTAATGACTTAAACTGAAAGCATGATCCCAAGTTGAACTCAACTAACTCATTTTCCCCTTCAGAAAAAATATATCATACAGGACAGACAGAACAAACACCTATTGATCACTCACTGTGGTAGCAAGAAACCAATAAAAATTAGGTCAGCCAATATGCACTTTTTCATGGAAAAATGTAATATCCAGGTATATTTTCTGAGGATATAGTTAACATATCATAGAATCAGAGTATCAAAGACACATAGCATAGCTTGGGTTATAAGAAACCTTTTTAAGATAATCTTGTCCCAACCTCCCTGCCATGGGCAGGGTTGTTACCCACTAGGTTGCTCAATTTGGCCTAAAATACCTTTAGGGACAGAACATCCTCAGTTTCTCTGAGCAACTTGTTCCAGTGTCTAAAATAGGGCAAAGCTGCACTTATATCAGAATATATACAAAAAGCATAAGCATAAGTAGTATGTGCCATTTCTAATCCAAAAATTCAGGATTTGTGCATAATACGAGAAAGATAATTGAGAATACAATTTATTACTAGAAGAAATAGGATACATAAAGTCACTGTGATACTTACCACTGTGAAATTCATGACCTTCAAAATCCATATTGTCATTGCTAAGTTAACAATCATGGTAACCAACAGCAGAAGTACAAAGAAGTATAAGCACCTCTTTCGCCATCCATAAATCCCTACTGGGTAAAATTGAGGATTTTCAGTCCTTGCAAGGCTGTTCTGTTGTGTTGCTAAAATATACTGCTCTCGTGTCATCTGGGGAAAAAAAAAAAAAAAAAAAAAAGATATAAGTAACAATGAGAGCCCTATATTTTACAGATTTTATTACATGAAGATTATCTAATTTGGAATAAGCCATATAAATATTAACTAAGTACTTAATAAAAATCTGGTGTTTTTCACTACTTATGCCCCAAAATTGTAAAAAATACTTAAGTATTTCATGTCTTATAATCTACTTCTGAATACCATTTCAATGTTCTTCTTGAGGTCATTCAGAAAAAAATTGTTTTGTAGAAATAAATCATGGGACACTCGTAAAAGAAAATTCTATTTCCAGAAATGTTTATCACTCTTTTATAGTAATTAATAAATAAATGTAATAACTAATACTATCATATATGCTTACATATGTTATGCATGTTTTTTAAGAAGTATGCCATTGTATATACAATATTTTACAAAAGGAGAAACAAGAAAACCCTACTAAGTTTCAATTTTCTTTTAAGATACAGAAAATACAGATACCAACAAATTCTGGCTTTGCTTTTTGTTTTTTTGTGGGGTTTTTTTTTTTGGTGAGCCTAAGGTCTTCCAGCAAAACAACAAGCAGTAACTGCTTACAAACAACTTAAATCTTAATACTACATCTTCTTCACAGCACAAATGTTTAAAGCATTTAATAAGAAACCACGTTACACTTTCTTAACCTTTTTTCTTTCTAATCATCAACTTTCTTTTGTTGAATTTAAGAAACACTAGAAGAGCAAATATGTTCCTTCAGTACTTTAAAAAATGAACTGCATGAACCTTGTTAAATTGTGCAATATGACAAGAATATAAAAAACTGTTCACACGAAAAAAGCCTAGAATTCTGATTAATGCATTACATATATAATTTATTTATAGATAGATTCACGTGTATTTAATGATATTTATGAAGGTAAAATACAGTAGATACAAAATGAACACTGACAATATTAATTGGCACAAGAGGCTCTCAAATAAACAAATATAGTTTAAGTGCTCCTCAATTTTTACTATCTTAAGCTTGTAAATTGAAGGTGCACATATTGCTTGAGCAGTCTAGATGCATATGATATAAAATAAAAAAATAATTCCAGTGGTATCATAACTAGTAAGAATTCAAATTCAATTAATATACATGAGATACATATTTCAGTAAGAAATTAAATAAATTTTTATACTGCCCTGAATAAGTATCAAAAACAATGCAAAAGAAATGATCGCAGCTCTGTAAACTATTTAATCACATCACAGCTGAATATTTAGCAATTTTTAATTATCATCTTCAGCTACTCCCGTGTTTTTTGATCTTTTTCAGTATCACAACAAACAAAAAAACTGATTGATCATATGATGTGAAACCTAAATTACAGTCATGCTGATGATCTTGGCTATTGGCATTTTGGGGCCACCACATGCTACTGGAATAGATACCTTAGATGAAAATAATTAGTGAACACAGAAGATCTATTTTACATTTTCATACTTTGTTTTACTTTTTGGGAAAGTTATTATGATATTATGTCTTACAGAGGCAATCTTTCAAAGAAAAAAAAAAAAGACCAGCAAAATACACAGAGAAGATAAGGAGCAAATAAACTAGACAATGAGATTGTTGGTATAATTGTTGAAGTTAGGATAACAACTACTTAACAAGTCTTAATAAAAACATTTAGAACATGATTACATTTTGCAAATAATTCTCTAGACAAACACAAGTTTCTCTTAATAGTCAACATTTCTTTTCTAATGCCAGAAAAAAAACAGATTCAAAACTAAGGAAAGAAAAAAAAAGGATCATTGTTCTTAATTACAAATTTGTTAGTCTAACACATAAAAAACAGTCCAGTATTTGCTTTTAGTGATGGGGGAATTAATTACACCTGTGGCTTGTTAATTATCTGAGAATAAAGCTATATCATTTTTTTCTTTTTTGAGGTCAAAAAAGAATTTCTAGCTCTCAAATCAGCTCAACACATACTCCAAAATGGATTCCGTTCATCCTGAATTTTTGAAAAAGTCACTCAAGAATACAGAAGTGTTGAAAGCTGGTTTTTTTTTTGTCAGTTTGTTCATGAAGTGAAAAATACAAAGGAAGAGGAGTAAAAGACACATTTAGAGAGAACAATCTTGAACTGTAGAAACGGAGTGTCAAACAGTCAACAGAAACAGCAGAGGTTATTAGAGAGCATTTACAAATGTTCATGTAACTTATGCCTGTTTGTAAATCAGACAATTTAATAAAAGACTGGTGTTTCTGTGAGAATGGGGGAAGGTAGGTGGAAAGAAAAAGTTGTTAATAAATGATTTGCAAGCATGATAATGGTTTTCAGAACTTAAACAAGCGTTCTTCTTTCATACTCTGGGATTCCTATTTCAAATTTGCTTTTCAAGCAGGTAAAGCTCTTTACTAACAAGATCTGCCAGCATTATTGAACACTTGAGTACAAGCTGAGGAGGGAGAGGAAAAAATGTTCCTATGGACAAAGTTAAATCTGTAAAAAATACTGAAGGACTGAATTATTTAACACTCATTCCACTACCATTCCATTCAATTTGGCATCACTTTCTGTGTTTTGTTTTGTTGTTTTTATCATCGTTGTTTGAAGCAATATAAATTTGAGGGCACTACAAACAGAGCAGGTCTAAAGTTAATTCTTCTAGTTCATGTTCCCTATTTCCCTTTAGTTTTCTGATAAGCCTAAATTGAACGTCTCAAGAGTCCCACAAACCCCAAAGCAAATGCTGTAATTTGGATTGCTTAAGAGACAGAAAGTTCTCCAATCTGACCCAGATTTTCTGCTAGTGTCAGTTAATAGAATTCACTTGGCAGTCCTTCCTATTAAACAAGCCTTTATACTCCTATCTTTGAAAAAAGAATTATTCAGTAGCAGGTTAAAAAAAGTGTTTTAAAAAGCCTGTCTGCATTCTCAAGTGTGTAGAACTGAATTAACAATGATACTGAATGTTTGAAACATCAGTACAATGATCAGAACTAGTTTGAAATTTTCAGTGAAGATTGCTTTTATTGAAAGCAGTGGAATTTATCCATTTCATAAACTCCCAATAAAACAGGAGACAAAATGTCACCAGACACTGACAAATATGTTGGATGACTGATAAAATTATTCCCTCTTCCTTTCTTTTGTCCTTTCTATAGAGCTTACAACATTTTTAGAACATTCGACATTAAGAATTCCAACATGTTTTATTTGCTATATTTACATTTTAAACAAAAATAAAGCATGACATCTCTTACATTTTTATTCTTTTGAGAAATCAAATTTTTATTATATTTTTAAACAGGAATTACCAAGCATATACCGTATCAAGAAGTGCGTCTCTAGGAATTATTTAATACTTCTATTATAAATTGAAATTGTTTATTAAAACTAAAAATACTAAAAATATTTTTTGTATCTCAAAAAATATCACACCAATTATTTAGCTACATTTCAAAAACTTAATACTCATACCATGGAGTAAAAAAGTTAAAAACCAGTATGAATTTTGTTACCTCAATTACTGTAATTGTAGTCAGTCACATGACTCGTTTGAAGTAACTCCACTACTGATTAATTCTCTGCGTTATTTTCTTAATTCGTGGACACGATGAAAACTTTTTACAGGAACTCTAAAATATACAAATACAGTACGACTATGACTGGATCAAGTCATGTTACTCTGTTGTAAGGAATGTATTAGCAATCAATATAATATGTAACCTTCATTTGGTCAACTTTGCAGTTTTCAGGTTTCACATATATGGACAGGATCTCCCCCAAGCCTTCTCTATTACAAGATAAACAGTCTCAGCTCTCTGAGTCATTCCTCAGAGGAGCTCTCTGAGTCATTCCTCAGCTCTCTCAGTCAGTCCTCAGATGATAGGAGCCTATCATCCTCTTCATGGCCCTTCATTGAAGTCTGTCCAGTAATTCCAGGTCATCCCTATATTAAGGAGCCCCAAAGCATACGACCAGCATTCCAGGAGTAGTCTCACTCAGCTGAGACTTCCCTCAGGGGAAGGATCATCTCTCTCTCAACTGCCAATACTTTGCCTAATACAGTGCAGAATACCATTAGTCTTCTTTGGGACAATGGCATATTGCTGGCTCATGTTCTATATTCTATTCATAATACTTCCACTTGAGATGCAGATACACACCATCTCTTTAAAAAACACCCTAGTCTTACAGATTCTCATCACGTACTGATCACCAAGAAAGTCTCTGCATTACGTACATCTTCCAGTTGAGTTACTCAAAGTTTTTTCAAAATATTTCATGTTTCATATTTTATATTGACTAAGTCAATTCCACATCCATATCAATACCGCAACTCTTCAGCTTACATCAGAAAAAGTTTACTTCCAGATTAACTACATGGGATGTCCTGATTAGTTCTACAAGGAAGTGATGCCAAATTCAAGGGACATAAAGATTGTACTTTTTGAGCTTGATGCTTATTTGTTCAACCATAAATCTTTGGTCCAGGCATATTTAAAAATGGAGGTAGACTTCCAGTCAAAACTCTCAAATCATGCTCCTTAAGCAAAATAACTGGAAATCCCTCAGCTCTTGATAAAAAATCTAAAGGAATGAACATTCAGATAAAACAGATCTTCACCATAGATCTATATATAAATTCAGCTGATTACTTTTAAAGCTTAATAATTCACAAGAATCTGTTGTCTTCTTGTCCAGAAAAAAAAAAAAAAAAAAAAAAACCGACATCAGCAACAACAAGACTTCATTCAGCGTGTCTATAGTGACAATTTGCTTTGCTTTATGTTGTCAATTAAAATTCCTTTTATTTTTTTTGCTAAGTCAATGGAATTAGATTACCACAGAGATTTCATTACAGCCACAGACAGGACAGCAGCTGAGGTATGCAATTTTCTCCCTACGATGGCGGTCCTCGCTAAACAGTTTATTGGAATAATTGTCTATGTAAGGACAATAACTGTTTCCATCTTGAATACTGTCCTCCAATAAAATCATCACTTCACAAAAATGGATGCAAATGAGCTGGTTCTATTACCACTATCATTTAGTAGGAACGTTTATGGCTGTTCTGTATTTAACACATTTAATTGTAATATTCATTGCTCAATGAAGTTCACAGCATGTTAGAAAGAATAAATAATCTGAAACGAACAGAATCATACTTCCCCCACTACTCTGTGATTTCTAAATAGTGAAATGCTGTGCTGAATTTGTCAGAAAAACAAGACCAATATCCAGCATATTTTCCATAATCTTATATCCTTAGTCTTTGCTTAACATCAACCATCAGCATCCCTGAAGACAGATTAATAAAGTACATGGTATTTTCAATTAAGTCAGTAAGAATATCCATGTATTAAATTTGTATTGTTCAACACAGCATTAAGTATGGTTTATACATCCATAAATTCTGATATACTTAACAAAACGATGAAGAAATAGTTGAAGACAAGAGCAGAAGGGAACAAGGTCAAAAATTCACATTACATTCAATTTTATACCTATCTTGACATTTGGCACTTCTGACCTTTTTCCATCCCTTGGCTATTCAAATTTAATCAGCTATGCCCCTAAAGTGCTCTGAACAAAAAACAGTTGCTTTCTGAAGGTGAGTTATTGGCCAATTAAATTCACTGATTTAATTCCATATTTTCCAACAACTGCGTGGGCAAAATTCAAGGTGTAAAGGAAATATCTAGATAAAAACTGAGAGGCAGCAGAGAAGTCAAGGCAAATTAGAGATTCTTAACTCTATAAGGGCCACTGAAATAAACAGGTATAAGGGGGAAGTGAGGGGAGAGGGGCAGAAAAAAAAAAAAGCTTGTTACATACACATGAAGAATACAGAATAAGGAAAACTGATGATTTATTGGTATAATAAAAATATATGAAAAAACCTTCCACACACATGTCCACTTCATGCTTGACTCGATACATGGGAAGATTCCAGGGAATGTAATTCTATGGAGTTAAGTCTTGCTCCAGAAAAAAAGAAACACTTTTATTTCCATTCGCTGCAATTGATGCTTTCAGAGAAGCATAAGATCGTGTAGCTCTGAAACTAGAGACACGAGGACAGAATATGAAACATAAAAATGCACATGGCTCTGTTAAAAGACAGAGAGGCAGGCAGTTTTTTTGAAACAGTAACACAGGTAGAGATTTTTACTGACTTTCCTGAAACTGAATGAAGATTAAATGAGACTCATTCCACATAGAGTGTGTTCTCCCTGGCATGAAAAGACTACAACTCAGTATAGCTTGATAAAGAGAAGACTGACAGTAATGAAACAAAATAAGTTATTTTTCTTTTCTAAAAACTGAAGAGATACTGAAGCAGTATCCAGCAACTACTCCACTAAGTCTTGTGAGGTACTAGCAAGCACAGCTGTAAAAAGGGAGGAAACCTCTGGAACTACATTGAACCAGCTTTATGAATAGCCAATGTGCAGCTGCACACTGCAAGAAGGTAGGGTCAGCAGAACAGAAAACTGGCAAAGATGAAGCACTGATTAGCTGTAGTACTCAGATGTAATTAGTCAGTAAGTTCACAAGAACAGAATATTTAAAGGAAATTAGTCACAGCAAGAAGTCAAAAACTCCTCACGGTTTAGAATTAAAAACATAAAAGAAAGATAAAATTTAAGATTCTAGTTTCAAAAGATAGCTAACAGCTATAAAAAGACAGAACATCATGCAGATGTCCTCAAGCAGTCTGTTCTGCTTGAGCCCCACAAGTGATTCATACTGGATTTTGTAAGTAATTTGATGTCCATGGACAAGGGCAAAACTGAAAAAGCAGTGAGGAATATTCACATGATCCGATCAGTGTAGTTATGCAAGGGAAGATTGTATGGAAAGAAGTACTAAAAAAGGAGAAGAGACAACCGAAGATAAAAAAGAAACAATAATTTTACAGTAAACGAACTGGGAAACAAGCCAACTATTCACTGTTAAAGCTAACAAGATTAAGCAAATTCTCTGTGTATTTTGTGGAACCAGCTAGGGCATCAACAGAAAAAACCTTAGTATAACCTAGGAATGAGCTGTGGCTTTCAAACCAAAAATGCTGAGTTATATAGAATATTCATGAAACTTCTAGAGGCAGAAAAAATTGGCAGCAACACAACAAAATAAAAAATAAATAAAAAGGAAGACGATTCTTCAATAGTTTATCACTTTATTATACTTGTCTTATCAATAAGTAAAAGCTTCACCAGTTCTCTTTAGATAACAACAACTTAATGTTAGTCTTCAAAGTTTATTTAGCTAGTTTAACTTGGATAGTAATTAAAAGTCAATCATGAACATTCTCAACAGCATCTCATTATGAATTACTAACATTTTAAATGCAGCAAAAACAAAATGATACAAGTATGGTGTGAACAGAAAAGAATCTCCAATTTGATCAACTTCCTATAATTCATTTACGCTTTCATCAAGGAACCAAATCTCCAAATAAAAAATGTTTAGAACAGTTCCTCTTGTAGCGAAAAAAAACCAAAACCATAGTCAAAATTCAATTTTGCATACTAAAAAAAATTCCCTATATTATATTTCTGATCCTGATTACTGTTTCCAAATAATTTCTAGCTTTTATCTTTAGGATCACGAGAATACTGCTAGCTTATGCTGCAATATCATAGATGACAGCAGAGGGGCAGTTCAATTAAATGGTGTCTGACATGGAAATTTGGATAAAGAAAAGATGTGTCAGTGAAGGCTCAAGTGGTGAAATTAGCACTGCACAGTGTTCTGTTTTCTGTTCACAGTGTTCTGTTCTGTGCACTGCACAGTGTTCTGTTTTCTTCTATACAATCCAGCTTGAACTATGAACAATCAACTCATAAAAGCTCTCGGGGAGATCTCAAAAAGCTGACTATGATATTATTATTGTGGGTAAGTCATCGTTCTATGAACTGAATTATTTTAAACATTTCTTCTGAATTTATAACTAATTAACTGTAGTAGTTTGAAAAGCAGATACCAATATTTTTATACAGTAATTGCTTTGCTTTAAAATTGAAGAACATCATCATAGTATTACAATTAAAACATTTTTTTTTCTTTTAATACATATTATCTCAAAATAAAACAGAAAAAGTGTTATCTGAAAGTACAGCTTCAAGTTACTAGATAGGAAGACTTCTAAAGTCTCTATAACTTTCTACCTATGTTTGATGCAAAAATTGATGGTAAGAACAAAAATATTTTCTAAATATCTCTGGTTCTGAAAGACGTAAATTAGGCAAGTGCAAGATTAGTAAATATTGTAAATATTTACTAATAAAGTAAGTATCAGTAAATATTACTGGCAAAAGGGAAGAAGGTTAAACTCTCAAGCAACACATGCCCAGTCCATCCCTTCTTAGTCATATTGTTCTCACTGCCTTTGTCATCTGGACGTAAAATTTCCAATGAGTACATGAAATCTACTAAAATTTCTGTTAAGCTAAGTTAAATTGAAGAAATTGTGGAATTTTATTAATAACTACATTTGAAACTACCATCCATAGTGCATATAATAAGACTAGTTACACGATTAATTGTCCATTTCTCAAATACAGACTATATCAGAATTCCCCTGAACAGAAATTGGTCACTTAAGAAATAGCACAATAATTTATTTTCAATTTCAATTATCTGTTCTTATAACATACAACGCCAGCCACATGAGGACAGAAGCATAGAGGTTTCTAAAAGCAGCTCATTAAAAATGTCTTTGCTCTGACAATATTCTATTCTACATAACTATTGCTGCCAACATTTCCTGGCAAGGTGGCAGAGTGCTTTACGCTATCTGAAACAAGTGAAGATAACGCAGTGGGGAAAAAAAGAGAAGAAATTTGACGCTAATCCTGTAAGAGGCTTTGCAATGGTAGCCTATACTCCTTATTTCTGCAGAAAGCTTTTTATTCTTGGAGTAAACCCTTCAATAGCAGTACAAACTCCCCTAAGGTCTTCAACACAAGAGAGTGCCACAAATTTTAAATTTTTTTCCTTCACAAATAAATGAAAATACAACAGCAAAATACATATACCATATTAAATACATAGAATTCGTTCAGAAAAGAAAGTAATAGATATACAGTGCAGTGTTACTGCAGTATTTTTAAGCTATCCTGATGTATGGCTTTGAAATATTTGTACTTGAAAGTAAACAGTTAAGATTATATAACAGGTTACACACAAAGGCATAGGTGGAAGAAATCTGCTCTAAAAGGTTGCCTTCCAGTACCTAAAAGGAGGGTACAGAAAAGATGGGGAGGAATGCTTTATCAGGGAGCATAGGGATAGCACAAAAGATGATGGCTTTTAACTAAAAGAGTGTAGGTTTAGATTAGATATGATCAGATATAAGGAAGAAATTCTTCACCATGAGCAGAGCGTGGCACTGGAAGAGGCTGCTCAGAGAAGTTGTAGACATCCCATCCCTGGAGGCTTTCAAGTCAACTTTGGACGAAGCCCTGAACAGCCTGCTCTGGAGGGTAGCAACCAGTCCATGCCATGGAGAATGGAACTAGATGATCTTTCAGGCTCTGTCCAACACAAAGCATTCTAGGATTCTAAGGCTTTAAGATTAATTTTTGTGTTAAAATAAAAATCTTTTTTTTTTTTTAATATCCTTTTCAATACTCTCATCTTTTCCATTCGTAGATGTCTTTTTTTCTGAAGATGATTTATTCTTATATTTCTAACAAGAAGAATAAAGAAATTAAGAAATGATGAGCTATGTGAGCTAAGAGCAAGCATAATTTTTGCAACATAATATTAACTCCGGTCCCTTTATAGTTCTTGCAGGAAGATTTCAAAGTGGGAGCTTCGGTTATTTTTAAATTAAACTACATTGCAAAGTCATTTTTTTTAGGTACTGAGAGTAGTACATGAAGTAGTATTAGTACATGAAGCCACAGAAGAAATCTTCATTACTCGTAACCACACAGATCTGGTGGTGCCACATTCAAATATTTTTAAATGAAATTCCATTTTTTAGTGAAATCTAACACAGCTGATTAAGAAAAACTGAATGACAATGTATGTCACATAAAGGCCTGATTTAGGAACTTCAGAATTTCCAACAGTACTTTCAAGAAGTGTTTTATCTATTCTTCTGTCATGTGGTACTTACTGCATACCAAACGTTTATTTTAAGTTTTCTGAAGTAATCTTCAAAGAGAAACATGAAAGGCAATGCATTTCTTTCTAGCCATATTAGTATCTGCTTGCTGGAATAATTGTGTTGCATTGTATTTGACAGCCAAATTGCCTCCTGTCATTAGTAAAAACAAACTTTTAATTTCTGCTCCATTTTTATACTGCTACCATTTCGGACACTTTCAAGTTTTTAGAAAGCTATCTGGTAGGTACTATTATAGTTATAATATATAAATAATATATAATATTAAAATTATAAAATAATTTATGATATCTCCATCTTTGGTACAACCTGCAACTTTAAACAGAAAGGTAAAATAAGCATTTTAGGCTACTATGCCCAATACTTATTTTCCCCTTAGTATGATCAGCAAGCTTGGGGGAGGAAGAGGGGGAGGAGAGGGAAGCACAGTCTCAATCACTGCACACAACTCTAATTTTTACAACGCTAAGAACAAAAATCCAAAGCACAAATCTAAAATGCTTTTGAAAGCTATACAAAGTTTTATATCCTCCTTATTAAGCAAGTATTAATTTTTCTTGCATTAATTTAAAAATTACCATTATTTAATCAATTCTTAATTTTAAAAGGCTTTGAAACTTAGATGTAATATAGAATTAAAACAAATTATTCGTCAGAAGAATAAACCATGTTCTCTGCAATTTTCCTCATTAAACAAATACCATAAGAAAATATATTTTGAAATTTAAACACTGCATTTCAGTTTTTACCTAAACACTGAAGTTTCTTGGCACTTTCTACTAGTTTTAAAAATAAATAAATAAAAAAAGTCAGTTCCTTGTACTTTCCAAAACTGATAATGTTCACTTATATGCACTTACACGGATTTGGAAGACAACAAAAAAGAATGAAGTAGATATCCCATCCATTGTGAAGTAAAAAATTTGATACTGAACCATGGATACATACATCTAAAATCCAAGTACAATCTATTAAGATGCACACATTCACAAAATAAAGGAATCTTGTTAACAGAATTTTTGTACTTAATGTAAAATATCTGCCAGCAAAGAATTAGTGGAGAATCCTAACTAGGCTATTTACATTCATAGCTATATCTATGAACATGATGTGTAAGGCAAACACAGACACAAATCTGGAGATTCACATCATTATCAATCAGGACACAATGAGAAGAACAATTTTTAAATGCTTTTAAACGTATTTAAACATACATGTGAACCAAAAGATTGTTTTGTTAAGCCTTATGTGTTCTTTGATGACCATTGTGACCAGATGCTATCCGTGTTTTTCATATATTATGGACATTACCAAGAATTGTGCTACCCTACAAATAGGATTATATGACAGGATTAGTTAAACAGAATCATCATAAAGTAGAGAATTACTGGTTTATCAAGGAATAGGAAAAAGAAAAATCTATCACCAGAACATTCAATGCTGGTTAACGTTTATATGTCTGATAAATCATAGGTATTTCATCCTAGCAGGCCTCAGATGGAATTGTTTTTGGATTAATATTGCTTAATCAATGGCCTGGAAGATAGCACACTGCTACATATAGTCCTAACATTAAGCCAAACTTTGGTGCAAAATAAATAAATAAATAAATAGATAGATAAAAAGACTCAAAGATTCAAAAAACACTCTCCACTAAAATTCTTTCAGTTCAAGTTACTCCCTTTCCTATACCTTATATGTTTAAGATTGAGTTTTCCATCTAATTGTGGCTAATATTTCTCATAGTACTATTTCACCTGTTACACACATGTACTCAAACTGATACCATTACATTTTACTGATAACCTTAAGTAGTCTTAAGTTACATTATTTCCTCAGGGTTTCTGATATTTCTTAAGTCTTTTCTGTGAAACCATCTAAATCAACATGTGATGGGCATCCTGTTGAATACAATGCGTACCTGCTCACATAATCCTAGCAAGCAATTAATAGGAAAAATGGCGTAAATAACATCCACCTCACCACCTAAAAAAGGTGTTTGACAATCTAAATAGGCTTATATCAATGAATTAGATGTCAGTAATTCACCTGGATGGAATAGCCTCCAGCTAAGAGAATCAATCAGAAAATGTGGTACTTCTGGCAAAGATCTGTGGTGTCACTGCAGAAATTTGTGGCAGCTTGGTTGCAACAGATTGTCAGTGTGACCTCCCCTGATTAAAGAAGATACTTTCTTTCCAGGAAAGTGATTTAAGCAATAACAAACTATTGAGCACAACCTCTATTCTTGGCAAGCTCTTAGAAGTCTGTTCTAGAGAATAATATCATCACTGAGCATAGTCTGTTGGAAAGAGTCAGTCAACTCCTCCAGAGGCTAATCCTAGCTAAGAAAACTGTTGAACATTCAAGGAAGCGATGGATAGGGACATGGATAAGGGGAAACAGTGAGCAAAATTTCTTCGGATTTTCAGAAAGGCACTGTGAAGTTTCCACAGAAAAGTTCCAAAAGATGAAGAAAATGTTTTTGGTAAGGATCGGTACCAGTTTCATTCACTGACTTCCAAATGACACGGAGAAGGCAGTATGCTGTGTGGTTTGTATCTGCAAATTATAGTGAGATCTTCTGGGTAGTGAGGGTATTCCTAAAGACTACCTGAAATCAAGTGAGTGGACAACATTATAGCATGCAGCTTTTGGAACTGATGAGAAGGTCAATCTAAACTATACCTGAATAACCACAAACTCACAATCAAGAGCTAAAACAAAGCTCTAGAAGACATTAGCAGTATTTCTCTGAAATCATCAGCTTAATGTAAGATGCAAAAAACAAAAGCAAATAAAACAAAGGGAATCATTTAGAAAAGATGTTGAGAAGGAACTGTCATTTTGTACAACTAGTCATTTACCATGGACTTGACATTTAAGCATAAACAACAGTTGTTTTGAAGTAAATTATGAGATACTTCCACATCACATTCTTAGAACTCCACAGATGGAAAGTTAAAAAAAAAAAAAAAAAAACAACACATTCATCACAGCATTAAAATGAATCAACTATCAAACATTAAGGTAGACTGATGATCTATTTAAAGTAACTTTCTTATATATTTTTTTTTTTTAATCTTTTATAAAAAAAAGGGAAAATTGTCCAATATTTGGTGTTGGATTTAACTTATATAAAGTCACAAGATTGCAGAGTTACATATCTTTAGAAGCATAACATTTATATGAATTAGTATGTTCAAAGAAATAATTTCTGTTGGTAAAAAGAAGCAGTCAAAAATCTTAGCTAGCATTCAATTTTCTGAAATAACTGAAAAACCACTTAAAGGATTACAGAATTATTATAATAAGTGAGATGAGCGTTGATGTTAGGACAGTAACAAGAGAGAAATTCGGTGCATACTGCATAAATTCTTCTAAAATAAAGGAACAGATATTACCAGATAAAACAAGTGAAAAGTGACTCACTAAACATCAATATAACAATCATTAATATCCATTCATTTTATGTTGGAGTCATCTTGTTATTATTACATTTTGCACAGATATCTTGACATAAATATTAAAGATATTGTAATAAGCTAATGAAGGAGACAAATATTTGAAGAGAATTTTTTTTTTAATAGACACATGTATACATATAATGTTAACAGTGAAATAGTTCATCAGAAAATCATTTTAGATTGATAAGTAGAAATGGAGCTTCCTTCTCCCCAAAACTAAAAATTGATCAAAGCATTAATTTAATTTCAAGATGACACTGACATTTCCTTTATTATATTTATGTAATATATACTAATGTAACAGGGGTAACAGTCAAATACTGTTTAAAGATTATCATTATCACTGCATCTGAACATATGAATTCCTGACAGAATTCCAAAACATGCTTATGCTACACACAAGTTCATTCTCTGTATTTAACTTAAAAACACATTCAGAAAATAAGGGCACAAATTAGCAGGATCAGTTCAATTTTAAACCTTACCATTTTTCTGACTATTTTATCCTTCTGCCTTCTATTCTCTAAACGGGTCTTGGTTTGAAGTGAGATCTTTCTTCTCATCCTGTAGGTGCTAATTTAGTTCAGTCCCTCTGTTTGTTTTTATTGTACCACTACCTATCCAGTGGGTAAAGACTGTGAACTTAAATGAGTTCATTCCTAGAACATTATCCTCAGACTTGCTGCTACACTTTTATTATCTGTTTCCTTCAGCTCTCATTAAGAAGATCAATAAATAACTATTAAAATGACTTCAATGGAATTTAGTTCAATTTACCTAAGTAATAAACCTCTTATTTTTGGCTTCCCATTGCTAGAGAAATTCCCTCAGCTTTAGAAGTTGTAACAGTGCCCAATGGATGTGAACTACTCTGTCATGCACTATCTCGTCAGCCATACACTGTCAGGCTTTGTCTGTCTATCCTGAAACAAGAACATTTCCAGAAAACGTCTGCTTAAGTCTGTCTTCATCTGTCTGCCACCTGATGAAAATTTCCTCTTTAACTGTTCATCTAAACATTTTTAAAGACAGCAGTCTTTAGAAACTTTCTTGGGATCGAATTGATGCATAGGTTGATCCTTGTCTTCTCTGCTGCACTGGCAGACATTATATTCCAACTTTAATTATTGTTATATTTATAAGCATTTCAGTTCCCCGTGTTGTAACCAATGTTTAGCCATTTTAAGAAACAATACAAAAAATAAGAAAAAATTCTGTTTTGTTTTGAAAAATTCAATCTTTTTAGGGAAGTCTTTACACTCATAAATCACAATCTTAGCTGACTAAATAGAGAATATAAAATTCAACTACAAGAGTACTAACTTTTTGAGAAGTGATCAAGTAATTAAGCATAAGTGTCTCTAAGCACTACAAGTACAAATCTCCATCTTTATTTTTCGCAATAAGTTAAAAATTGACAATATATTTATGTACTAAATTAAGTCAGTGATGAGCATATTACAATCAGAAGGAGCAAATTCTAGAAAATGAAGCACCTTAACAATTGCAATATTATCAAAACATTCTAAAGTTCCTCTAATATTATGAAAATACGTTTATAAAATAACACTTCAAAAAATCAGTGTCAGGTATCTCACTATTACCTATGAAATCAAGCTCTACTCTGAAAATGAATTTGAGATAATTTTAAAGAAAATTAAT
This sequence comes from Lagopus muta, assembly GCF_023343835.1. Taxonomy (NCBI): domain Eukaryota; kingdom Metazoa; phylum Chordata; class Aves; order Galliformes; family Phasianidae; genus Lagopus; species Lagopus muta. The sequence goes on along the minus strand of NC_064436.1, from coordinate 44,404,336 downwards.
CAGCAAACCAAGGGCATATTGATGAACCAGTACTGATCCTTCAATAGGATCAGTATTCTTTAGCTAATGGCTAAAGTACAGCTTTTAGCCTTGAATTTTTCCAGTAGAAACATCAATTAAATGGAAAGATTGCCTGAATTCTCAGTTCCATATCTTATTGAAATACCAAGACATGTTACACTAGACATTAAAGCTACAAACACATATTGGGGAGAAATTTATATTTTTTATATATTTAAGTTTATTTATACATGGAGCTGGTAACTTAAATGAGATTTCACTATACTGACAACTGAAGTGATAAAAATTAGACAAAAACCTGAAAGGAGAGAAAAAGGATCCAACTGGTTCTCTAAGGCAATCTTCTCATCTACGAATATAGCAGATAGCATTTATTCAGTATTTTCCACAGATGCTATGTTTCAGTGTAAGTCTTTGAAAGAAACAGTTAACATTACATAAACATCACAATTTTTGGTAAGCTATTTAAATTAATTTTGAAGAAAGAAAAAAATTAGGTAAGAGGCAGCCATTGCTTTCACTTTGCATATTTGAAAAACATTCCCTAGAGCTAAGCTGCATATGTATAGTGAAAGAAATACTGAAGTTGTGATGATAAGATTTTGTGTAATTGAAAGTCCTCTGGGAGCTGTTTTTCAACTGTTTTCTATGTGCATGTCTTTTTATGTCATTCACACATAAATTTAATTTGTCTTTTGGTCTTCAAAATAACAAGCTTCTAAAAATGGCATATTTCTGTTTTTTTTTTTTTAATAAAATAACTACATTTTTGCTTGGATAAGAAATTCAAAAATGTGCAATGAACAAAGGCAAGTAGTTCTTTTTAACTATCAGCTAGCAAAACTTTGATATATAATACAAGTATTCTGTAATAATACCTTTCATCATGTATCACTGAAAATAAATATTTCTTATACTGTGGATATAAATTATGAGCTCTCTCTTTGAACCTATAAACTGTCTCCTTTTTTCCTTACTTTTACCAGAATGGACAACTTTATTCTCCTACCTATTTTAACTTCACCATTATAAGACAATTTCTAGAACAATTTTTTGTCTTTCTATTTATTCCCAGATGTCCCAAACTGTTCACTGTCCAGACACCAAATTAGTACATCTCCAAGAAGTAACAGAATTATACTGACCTATGTATCAAAATTTTATTCTAATGACTGAGTGGTATTTTCTCATTTTGGTAAAGCAAGTAATCAGTTTTTCAGCCTTTATTGATATTATTTCTTTATCCTAACTAGATAGATATCAATAGGTGATGAGTAGAACACAACAATGCTCTGCCAGCATTTCTCCAAATAGTAGCAATGTTTCTGTTGTAAAAGCCTAATGAGAAAAAGACTGCTGCTGAATAACCTCATGGCAAGAACATTAATACATTAATGTTTGCTGTAGATAAGTTCTTATTATTTTTTAAACCTGAATATAGCAGAATTAATATTACAATGAGGCTTTTTTAATCCAGCTTTGAGCATTTCATTTCTTCAAACATGAAAAGAAATGATAGTGACAATCAAAGCTGAAATTGAACATTTAACAGTGTTTGGGACAGTGAAGAACATTTATTTCTTCAAGGTGCAAGAGCTAGCAGCCTGGTAAATTCCTTTTTACATTCACATGACCAGAATTAAATGCAAGCATGACATCAAAATTGGTTTCTATTGATTCTTGTGTGGGTAAAAAAATCTGGGAAAGGTTTAGAGCCCTTGCAAGAAGAAAAAAAAAAAAAAAAAAAAAAAGAGCACTTCATATTTACAGACATGGCAAAATGAGAACAAAATAACCAAGAAGTTATATCTCTTGTAACATGTTACAAGTGTTACAGTGCACTTTGTTCAGCAAGTAGAAGCTGCTTTCAGAGGGAAGGTAACATGAATGACTGAGAGGACATGCTTATTTTTACTTTAGTAACAATCTCAGCAGAACCATTCAAAATTAACAGTGGATTACAATAAACTCCTCTATATTATGTTCACTGTCTTTTTAAATCTCTCCTGTTCAGAAAAATGTTGTGGTCTGTTCTTTAATTCTCTGAACATTATCATTTACAAATAACCCTCATTAATTCCCCTATAGTAAGACCGAGGTGACAATGATCATTTTACTGTAAGAATGATTTCTGAACGTAACACAATTGTAAAAGGAACCTGATTCCTGTAGAGCTTTCAGTGCAGTGGACACACCACAATCTCTCTTTATTTAAACTTTTGAATTGCATACAGATCAAAGTAGCCTGCTTTCAGACTACTTTGATGATAATGAAAAGCATGCTGTGAAATCCATTAGTAACAGAAATACAATAGCTCTATTTAAATGTGTAAATAAAGTTGAAAATTTGTAATAATTAAGTGGGCAAATGTTCAAAAGGATAAAATTTATTTATGGAAGAGATAAGAGAAATAAATGAGGAAGAAGCAGACAAAAACATTCTGAAATCTAAGATATATTAACATAACAAACAAATAAGATAGCAACTGAGTGCCTCAACTACCAAGAAGAATATACAAGCAAATGTAAATAAATGTTTAAAAAATGCTTAAATAAGTAAACTAAAAATGTTCCTATTGTTTAGATGAACACACTTCAATGATTTGCAATGTCTTGTTCATGCTTACTGAACAAACACGGAGTCTACAAAAACAACCGAAATAAGAAAAGAGGTCTGCCTCAACAGGCAGAATTTTAAGCTAAAATAAAACAAATCTGAGAACTGTCAAAATTCCTAGATGCAAAGTTTGGAATATAACCACATCACAATTTTACTGTTCAAAGCACGGAACACAGATTACATGATACTTCATTTGGTGAATCAGATTTTTTGCTGCATCTTGCCCACAGTGTTGGATACTGACTTCCAATACCAATAAACTTTACTGCAAATACTTCTCACTTTGAGAAAGAGCTACTTTGGGTATCAGATTTGTTAGTTTCCTGGAATCTCTTTATTATTAAAATAATTTTCCTCATTTCTAAACCACTTGATCTCTCACTAACCTTTGAAACTGTTAACTAAAATTTCATATCCACGCTAACTGAAATAAGTAATTTTAATTAAATATCATATAAATTTTATTGCTGAATTCCACGGATATCTATGCAAACTGTTAAATATTTCAAGAAGTATTAATTTTGGAATCCCTCTTTAGCGGTAAACCTAGATTAAAAAATGACAGAAAAAATAGTAACAGCTCTGCTTGTAGAATGTTATTTCATACCTATGTTGATTTACTTAAAATAAATACTTAAACTTTTTCATTGCTCAAAATAAAATAAAAAAAAAAAAAACCCGAGGCTAGCCTGACACTCAGGGCTTTTTGTCACTTCACAGAAGTTAGCATTGCCAAAAATCTGCAAAAGCAGAAAACATTAAATGATGTTATTTGATATATATTCCAGGGAACACGGCTATTCAGAAGTGATATTTCCAAATTTTGCAGATCTCATGCAAAGCACCCGCAGGCATAGTTAGTACAGATTTTTTTTTTTAATTTTTTTTTTCCCACTTCTAAAATTGTGTTTTGCTTTCCCAGATATCATTTCTGTTTAAGTTCTAGGCCCTCACCAAAAATAGAAATCCCTTACATAAGGTTAATGCTATACAGTGTTACACAATGCCTCATATTAGTTCTGTTTGTGTAGCATAGATAAATAAATGAAATGTGAGAAATAACGTTTCTATGTATGGGTAGCTGATAAATTACCTCTATTTCTGACACATATACATACACAGGGCCTTTTGTTCTCTGTTGGAAAGACTCATACCCCTGTGTGTTATTATATAACACAGTTTGACTTACATTGACTTAGAAAGTCAAATATTCTCTCTCACCCAACAGTAAAATCCAAACTGGACAGTGACAGACAACTGCACTCTCACCTATCCCCCATTTCTTTCCCTTGTTAGGAAAGAGTGATTTATTCATTGCTTAGTGAACAACCTCTTAAACTTACTTCATATATTGGGTATCCCTCTAGCCCGTTTTGCCAGCGTTTTGTGGTGTATTTCTTTTCCCCAGTTCATTTTAAAAATACACTTCCTACTGTCTGCCAATATTTCTGAAGCTCAGATATATTTTTAGGGTGATGCAAATAGATTATAAAGTAGTCTGCTCTTTCAGTGCTCTTTATCCAGCAAGTCAGTGCCAGAATGCAAAGTGGTCTGCCAGCAAGAGCAACACCAGAGTGCAGAATTCACAGAGACAGAAAAAGGGCACCCCATGAAAATAATTCAGAGTATTGGAAATGCAGAAGAGCGTCCAACAGAATCTACTGCTTGGAAAAACTCATACCTTAGGTATCCAACAGGACTATACAGCAGAAAGAAAACAAAAACATGCAGCTATAAAAAGTTAATAAAGCATTTAATAAAAGTGTTATAAACAAATCAGTAGAAATGAATAATTGTTGATCCTTAAATAAAATAGTACAATATAACCAGATCCCCCACAAGGAGAATACTGTCAGCAGCATTTCAGTTCAGCTATCCTGAAGAAATGCACATTACACGTGAACTCTTAAGAACACTGGTACTTTTGCTCAATCTCATTAATTAAAAAGATTGAAAGAAAAGAGGTTACACAAATCCAGTTTCGTTTGTTCTAAACGCAACCATGGAGACAGATTTGCAATTCTAAGCACAAAAAGATTACTAAATAATTCTTCTGCAGTGCTGTTCATTTGCATAATTAAAAGCTGGCAACTCTTCATTCAGTGTTCATTTCCTTTACCTACTTGCAATATTTTCCAGCTTTCTCTGCGTACATAATTAAAAAGCAAAATTTACAATTTCTAAATAAATAATACTAGTCAGCAACTATCTAGTCTAAAATTTATAAGCTACTACTGACATTTATTTTTTGCTTTATATCACAGTTATCTCTATCCCCTAAATTAGCCAAGCTTCGTTCTGAACTGAATTCAAGCGTTGAGCTTTTTCTGTACCTCAAGTTACAGGTCCAGAGCTGTTCTGCTCTTGATTTGTCCAAATCAAGAATATGTATATTCATTTTTATTATTATTTTATAAATAATAATTATATTATTATTTAATATTCATTCAAGAATGAATGTATACTAAGTATACAGTGATTCAGGCAGAGACAGAACTCCTCCTCCACCTGAACTGTTACAAGTCCATAGGACTAGACAGGCTCCACCCTAGGGTGCTGAGGGAGCTTGAGGAGGTGATTGCCAAGCTGCTCTCCATCATCTACCAGCACTCCTGGCTACCTGAAGAGGTCAGGCACTGGAATGGCCTGCCCAGGGAGGTGGTGGAGTTGCTGTCCCTGGCAGTGTTCAAGAGGCATCTGGATGAGGAGCTACAAGATCTGTTTTAGGACCTTATGGTAGCAATGGTAAAGGAAGGACATTTAGACTAGATTATCCTGTAGGTCCTTTCCAACCTTGTAATTCTATGATTCTATGAAGTACAATTGACAATAAGCATTGCAGAATATTTCAGAGAGTTGGAAACAGGGCATCACCACAGACCAACCCAAATCCTCCCACACACATCCCATATCAAACTCACATCTAACTCAGGAGTGGAATTTAGTCACTTAAAGGAGTTCTCAAGAGTTCTATTTAACTACAGTGTTTCCTACTACAGTAGTGAAAGCTAAATACCTTTACATGGAAATTCAGAACCAGAATGAACAGCCCTCCAGAAGAGCCACCCATGCAGCAACATGATGCAAACAACTCAGAGAACTTAAGCTTCTCTCAGCACCAGCAACCTGGGATAAATGCCTGAAATTATGCTAATGAAGCTGATCACTGAACTAAATGTAAACAGCAGGAAGAGCCACAATTACTCCCAGTGTACTTCAAATGTATCTTCACATTTTGCATTTTGGTACTTCACAAAGCCTTTATAGTTGGATAACTAGTTATCAGACTTACAGAACCCACTGCCCAGCATAAGTTTGCTTTCTGTTTTCACATCCACTTGCTAAACAATGAGCAAACTGTAAGCTAGATTTATACCGTGATGAGCAAAACTCTCTCTGCAACATTTACATATGGGATATTCTGACATCTTCACAAATAAACTGAGAATCGTGAAAACAAATTACCAAAGCATGTCTTATAATTTAACAAAGTACATTATCAGACTTATCAGTAAAGAGTTTCTAGAGGTGACACAGAAAGAATATGAATTATCCTATTTCTGAGCAAGAATCATCTTTATTTCCAATGCTCTGTTGATAAAATTATCTAAAGTACTGTAATAGCATATGCATGAACACTCTTATTGAGTTGCTTTTTCTATTTACTACATATAGCATTCCATCAAAAACACTGAACTACTGAACTGGCACTTGGCAGCATAATTATATCTATTTTATTCTGTTCGTGATCAGATTGCACTCCATTATTAAATTGACGTTCTTGTAAAATACAGATGGGTGACATGGCAAAAGCATATGTTATAAACTATATTGGATGCTAGGATATAGAAGTGGCAGACATCTGAAGTAGACAAAGCTGTTTGCTCTGAAGCCCCCTTTAAGATGAAAACTTCGGGGAAAAAAAACCCTGCATATGAACATATGGAAAGTAATACATATCACAGTTGATGAATCTGAAAGGAAAGCTTAAAATTCATTTATTTGTAATACAATTGAACATTTAATCACTAGTTACTGAGGCAAGTATAAAATTCTGGACAACAATTACCAAAGACTGACTTCCGTGCAAAATACACTACAGCTTTTATTAATCCCACCCGTGAATGACTGTATGCATTATAAAAATATTTGTAAACTTTAACAGCAGGATCCCTCTGAAACTTAAAGATAAAAAAGTAAAGCAAAAGAAGCCTAATTGAAGGGAAAACTCCACTTCTTTTTGATCACAACTGCCCCTATATCTCCTCCTCTTTTTGCACCCTAGTCCTCAATGACAGAATCCAACTCTGATTCTTACTGGTGACAAATGCAGTAAGTCACACTCTGACTTGTGAGCTGACCAGTAATCTATTTCTTGAAATTCTCTGAATTGAATTCTACATTCTGTGTAGAATTCTGCATTGAATTCTACACAGACTACCATAAGTAAGACTTTGGAATAATTTCTTCTTCACTCAAATGAGTTACATTGAAGTTCATCAGTGGAAGCAAGGAGTAAATCAAGCTACAGAAGGTTTCCAATATTTCACAACTGAAATGGTTAACCAAAAAAAGCAGAAGTAATATGCAGCAACTTTCATTGATCTAAGCAATTTTAAAATTAGTATAGAATCATAGAATCCTCAGAATTGTAAGGGACCTCTGAGGGCCATCTAGTCCAAGTCCCTGCAATGAACAGGGACATCACAGCTAGATCAGGTTGCCCAGGGTCTTATTCCACCTCACCTTGAAAAGTCAGAGCATCAAGCACAACCCAAGATAAGCTGTTCCAGTACCTCACCACCCTCACTGTAAAAGATTTTTTTCTTTATGTCTAACTTAAACCATGGCTTAAAGCCATTTCACCTTGTTCCATTACCACAGACCCTGCTAACGAGTCTGCCACCTTCATTCCTGTAGCTCCCCTTTAGATATTGAAATGCTGCTATCAGGACACCTCACAGAACTTCCTGAGCATTCAGAAAAGCTAAAGGCCTTACACTAATGGTGTGTGGTCAGGACAAGCAGTAGCAAGAGCCTGATAATTAAAAAGAGGAACATAGATGACCTACCAAGGCCTTATATCTGTTCCTCCTGAACAAGAATGGTAACAGAACAGTGAACAGTCTTCTGGGGAATGTAGTTGTCCTCTTCTGGGACAGGTACCCAGAACTGGAGCATTAACTCTTCAACTTCCAGTACAATATATGGTGTTATGATGTGGAATACTGATAACCAAATATCATTAAACCATGACAGCTGTCCTCCTGTATCATATTACAATAAAATATAGTGCAGTTGACTTTGGTGAAAACCCAATCTTGCTGGCTGTATTTGAACCAGAAAAGACTAAGTATCAGCTGTTGACTAAATTATATTCAAAATCAACTTCCATCATTTTCTGGGCCAAATTTCATTTCTAATGTAAGCAGGCAACACTCCAGCACTTCCAATGCACTTGTAACTAATCAGAAAGGAGAATGAAAATTGGCCTTCAAGGTTCACATTAGCAATCCTTATTTTCATTACAATTATTAAAACAAAAATTATAATTTACCAGAAAACAAGTGCTGACAGTTTTCTTAGCACACTCTGCTTACATTTTCCAGGCATTTTCTGCTTTATGGATAAAATCAGTCTCTCCAGAACATAAATAAACAAACACAAAAGACCCATTAAGTCCTCTAGTGTCTCTTCAAATCACTGTGATATCTGATAAAACGTATGAACTGACACAGTTGGCACTGCTGATACAAGCCCTTATTTCACCTTGCAGAAAGACTGGTACTTGGCATAGACCAAGGAAAAGACAACAATCACCTGCATTTTGTGACAAATGAGTTGACAAATGGGAAGAATGTATAGTTAAAAAATATCCTGATATAAAATAGGCATCATTATTACCTTTCCTGACTCCCCAGTTCTCATACCACACGTACCCTGGTGCTCATGAATAGTAAGGTGGATTAAGCAAGTCACTGCCCTCTCATCTGCACTGCGAGGACTGTGGTTCGGTGGTGTGGGACGGAACAACTCCTGCTGACCAATTTCAATCCCTTGACAGTAAGCATCTGGAGGAAAAGAGAACATAACCTGTCTAATAGCAACTTGTTAAATGTGAAAACATATTTATACTTGCACAAATAATTACTGACATGAGGTTTCCTTTACAATCTTATCTGTGCTACCACAGTCTCATCCAAACTTCAGAATTTTCAGACTTTCTTTAGTCATCTATTTGACTGAAATGCCCTCATTTTCCTTTTGACATTCTTTGTAATAAATGAAACACTTGGGATTTGTTTTTTGTTTGGTTGTGGGGTTTTTTTTTTTGTTACGTATATTTTCCTTTTTGCTTGCTATACACTCATGACTCTCACTTTAAAGAGCTAAAGGTACTTTTCTTAGTGCTTTTGCACAGAATAAACAGACCTCCTAGGAATAAATAAGCAGCATAATCAGATGAAATGAGAAGTAGAGAATGTAGGATGTTACTTCAATACGATAAGACACTAAAGCCTGTTATAAGCAAAACAAGAAAGGAAAGGATAAAACAGTGGCTCTCTTAAATCCTTACACTCTTGTCACCCTACTATATACTACCAAAGTTGTAGTTGACTTTATTTGGTGGTGAAATATATGAATCTCCAACTCCCCTGCCACATGCAGGGTCACAAACCTCCCCATTTAATACTAGACCAGGATGCCCAGGGCCCCATCCAATCTGGCTTTGAATACCTCCAGGGATGGGGCATCCACAGCCTCTCCGGGCAGCCTGTTCCAGCACCTCACCACACTCTGTAAAGAACTTCCCCCTGACATCCAACCTAAATCTTCCGTCCCTCAACTTAAAACCTTAAATCCTGCTGTTATCTACCCTTTCAAAGAGTTGATTCCCCTCCTGTTTGTAGGCTCCCTTTAGGTACTGAAAGGCTGCAATGAGGTCACCCCATAGCAGGGACACCTCTACACAAGGTTGAACTTATGACTATGTAGACATGCTGACAACCTGAGAAAGTAAGACTTTCAAGGGTCACCTGCTTCACAGTAAGCATGCAAACATACCTGCAAGATGCCTTATGAATTCGCTAGAGCCAGATATTATGATCTACGTAAGACTGATCACTCAGTCACTGTCTAACACAGTACAAAATCATGCCAAATGTCTCTTTAAAGGAGACAGCAGACTGAATTGTATTTAGCAGTTAACGTTATAGAATGGCATTAGTAAAGTACCTGATTTTCACCTATTGACATCTTGTTCAACATGAAACCAAGTTTTTTTTTTTTTTTTTTTTTAAAAAAAAAAGCATGCAATGTTAAAATCTGACAAAGATGACAGAGGATTTTTACAAACATGACAAAACAGACAGAATGAAACCAGTCTGAGATCTGGGGAAGTGCCAAACTTCATGAGAAATACATTCTACTTCTCTGCAATTGATAACACAAAGGAATGAAGATACAAATTGGAAGTCTGAAAAGACAATGTTTGTAACCCTAGAAAATGATCTACCACCTCCCACGTTACACATCTTATAAATTAGATAAGTAACAGTTATTTTATCTTTAGAGCTCAGAACAGGAAAAGTATATGACATTGTAAGCAAGAAGATATGACACCTGAACTATTGATTATTGAAATGCCAAATACTCATAAAAAAGTCAAAACCACCCAAAGAGCAGCCTCCATAATTCCTTCAGTTAAGACTTGGATTCATACAGATCATTTATTACATTTAACATAGAAGTTATTATTTTACTTCTTTTTCCCCGTTTCTCCCTAGTTGCAGCAACATATCTGTACATTTCCATAGGACTAATAGAGGCCTGCAAGACAAAAGCTGGACAGTGGGTTTCAACAACTGTCCCTGGCACTGGTATCACTATGGGATCTGTTACTAGGCAAACACGCTGCTAAAAGGCACAGAGTATCATGTTACAGCAGGCCCTTCCTACCATATTCCAGCTACGCAGGAGAACACATTCTGTGTCCACAAAAGACTATTAAAAAACAGCACCACTTAAAAAGATCATGGAATGGATGTCTCATGCTGTTGGGTCTCCAAAAACTTGTATAACAGGCACTTGGCAATTAAATGCTTTTATTTATTTAAAATTCAAAGGATGTTTTGCTACTGTTAAGAAATCTCAGTAATTGATAGGACACATTAAGTTGATTCATCACCTCCTACCACCTTTAAACCATTTTTAGCTAGGGTGGTGGGTGAGTCCTGGCTCTGTCCTGATGCTACTTTTAAAAGCTCTCTTAAGAGCTGACAACATTATCCTGTTATGTGAAAAATAAAGTATTTTGTTTTAGGAGATCTGTGGTTAAAGCTTTCACCATTCAAGAGAGATGGATGCCATTCCTCTCTATGCTAACACAGGATATAAATCTTTGAAAATCAGCCACAAACACAGACTATAACTAGCTTGGAAAATAGGTATTCTTAGCCTCTCTTCAGGAAACTAAAAATTACATGTATACACATACAGACAAAATCATCTAGGCTTCACAGCAAGGCACACCCAGCTCTACCAGCAGAATAAAGTAGAGAAAAACAGGGAATTGTAGAAGTGAAAAACAGGGAATTGTAGAAGTCCTAAAAGGACTCTATGTTCTTCTCCTTCTATCTATGAAGTGTAATCTTGAAAGTAAGAATCAAGAATGTTCTCTTTGGTCTAACATGTTACCATGTTTGTAAAAACAATGTCTCTTGGCCTTGTGACATTTCACCTCATACTAAACAAATCCGCACAGGTGAAGAAAATGAAAAGAAAAATCCAATCAACATTTATCAAGGAACCTTCATTTTATAACAAGTGAGAGAGAAAAAACAAGACTAAGCATACAGTTCTACCATTCCACTAAAGTATTTCTGGACACACTACTAGGAAGCATGCTAAAACAATTCTCCATTTCTGAATTCATGTTGTTCTGCTGCTGTCCTCATGTACTACTACTCTCATATTTCTTTTTAAGGAGTATAAAGTGAACTAACTTAACTAACAGTTTCTCATTTCTTAAGTTGAAAAATATTATCTATTCAGAGATAGGCAGAATTCAATAAAATCTGACTATAGCAATTTAGATGCAATTTCTATCTTCCTCTGCTCATCTGCAAAACTCTGAAATACTTAATAGGCCTTGAATTTGAATGCAGAGCATAAATTAGAGTCCTAGTTCTCACCATCTATTCAATCTTTTTGCTTAAAATAAGCTGTATTGTAATTTTACCTACATTATCAGTTAGTTTAACTCAGAATTTGCCAACCTGAATTTTCCTTCTATTCAAATATCATTCTCCGAATCAGAAAACAGTTCAAGCATTCTGTGCTGAATTTCTGCACACTAAAAACGAAATGCATGCCTCATAAACGTAAGTTATTTTTTCCCCAAGGAACTTCAGTAATTTTTTTTTTCCGTTCTTAAAAAAAAAAATTAAAAATCAGCTTGGTTATACTTGCACATTTCTTTATCATATTTTCAAGCTTTTTTCTCCACATCTCCACAATGTGGAGAAAACAGAAACAGAGGTACAAAGGAATGTTGTGCAGCAGCTCTAAGAAAAAAATCTAACAGTTTTCAGAATCATGGGTCATTTGCACAGAAAAGGAAACATCAAGATGGTTTTTACAGAGCTAATATTTTGTGCATTCAAATTGCATGTTCATCCATATTTAGCTGAAACATGGAGTAGTTTTGTGCCTATTTTAAGGCTTTACAGTGAAGAACTGAGCAGAGATCTACAGTAATTTCTGTATATCTCATTTGTTTCCCTGACCAAGCCTGCTTATTATCCTGTATATAACCTTTTCCTCAATCTTGGGCTAAAGATTAGTTTTTGTGACAAGTACTAAGAACGAGCACAATTCATTCTAGCAGACTCATCAAACATATTAAGACCAAAAAAAAAAAAAAGTTAACACTGACAATTGTGTAAAAGTAGCTAACTATTTTGACTTAAGTTTTTTAATTAGTACATTCAACACACTCCAGAAAGGTGTTTTCCACTGTATGGAAAAAGTCACCAGAATTCCATGGTTTTACCTTCTTTTCCCTCCTTCAATCAGAAATTAAACAACTCCTCCTTATTGATCACTTGTTACACCAATGAGCCCGTTAATCTTTCTCTAGAACAGCAGTGCTACTGAAGAAAAACGTTTCACATCAACTTTCCACAAAAGCATAACAGTGAGCATGGTTGTAGTTACATGAGTAAGGATAACTTCAGCAGGCTCAAAATTCAGCAGCTTCACTGACTTATCTTCCCAGCAGAATCGTCAGTATGGTTTTAATGAACATATTACTTACCAGCTTGCTTCCATACACCTGGCTCTAACATGTAAGAACTACTTTATAAATGGACAAGTGAAGCCAAAATGTAAATGTATGACTTCAGAAAGGATGAGCAGTACATTCATTTGATATTATTCTGTGCAGGTCCCGATTGCTCATTTTTACTAAAAAGTAATTAACTAAATACAATATAGTGGTTTCCAGCTTATTAAGTTATTTTCATGGGAATTTAAATCAGTTATAATTAGAACTAAAGAACTCTCTAAGAGCAAAGGGTTCAACTGCAGAAATTTGTCTATTGCCTGTGACTCCTATGTACTATAGTATTAAAGCACACTCAATTCATCTTTATACACAAGCACTTAGAATAAAGGTCTAAAAGTTCAATACTTATTCTCCCATTGTTATTATACAATGCTAGAACGAAGTAAATAATAACAAAATAAAGTACAAAAGGACAAAAATGGCTACATTAATTAAAAGAGAAAAAATTAAGTAAATATGATTTAATGTGGATTCCCATAGAAACTGGAAAAAAAAAAAAGGTCAACAGTTATTTTTGTTACACTCTGTGTTTTGGTACTTCATTATAAGAAACATGGCAATAAATTCAAAGCTTTGGCTGCATTAAACAAAAATTGGAATAACACCATTATTTCCATCAAGTCACCAAAAAAAACCAAGTCAGCCAGTCTACAGAATACAGGTTAAGTTTAAAATAAAAACCCTTTATACCACTGCCTTAAAAAACAGCACAAACCCTCAAGACTGACTCTATTAAAGGATTCTGGATGTCCTAGAGCAGTAAAAAACTTCTTCATGACCACATCCACTATTTATTATATCGGTAATTAAATATTGACACATACATTCATATGCTCTTCCTTTTCATACTGCAGTTCTCACTTTCTCACCTCCCTTCATACTGTTTTGCTCTCTTATTTATATGGTCTTTTCAGTTTTTAATCTTTGTCTTCCTTTTACTACCTCATTTTTTCTCTTCCTGCTCTTTTCTTGCATTTCAGTATCTTTTCTTGCCCTCACTCCTTGTCACATATCCACAATTCTTTCTCCCGCTTATATGTTCAAACAACAGAATCAAGTGAAGCAATACCAGACATTGCCTATTGCCAGTCCCTGGAATTCTTCATTCTAAGTGTAAAGCCAGCAATTCACAGAGACTGCATCACTGATGCAATACTAACCTTTCAGCTCTCAGACATACCCAGAAAAAAATTTAAGACATATTTCACTGTTGTACAAATTTCATTGTTGTTTTATATCCTGAGCAGGTACTGCTCATCTCATCTTTTACTCATCTCTTTCACCCTTTCTGCTCTCTCCACTATTTCTATCACTACTCACAGCCATTCATGAATAGCTCAGCTGAGTATATCCACTGAAGGTTACAACAATCAATCCTTAGGAAATGTCAGTAAGCATAAGTTAACTAACAAGATTCCTTATTTTCTACTACTTTTTTTTTTTTTTTTTAAATTTCTATAACATTAAGTTTCCCTATTAGCATTCCCTATTGCTCCCAAATGAGATAAGTCTCCCTTTCTGTAAAGAATATTGAAATATTTCAAGGAGTCGCTGTTTTGTTATAAATTGCAAACTGACAAGCACTAAAAAAAGACAGAAATACCACACTGTATTTTCAGGTAAAACATCATACGAAAATTTAAATATTCTACAGCACGTAAAGGTGTCTCTTAACAAGTGATTGGCATCCACTGAGTCTCTTCAAGGACCACAGTTCCTATGTGATTCAGAGTTGTCATCTATCTCGAAGGCCATGAAGGATCTGTTTCTCACTGAAAGAAGGATTAATCTGGAGAGCTAAGAAAGACTAAAAGGAAAAAGATTGAAAACTAGGAAAGAAGAGGAATTAGAGGCTCAAGTTTGCTTTTTTTTTTAATGCATTATGAAAGTAATTTCTGCTGCAAAATTTTTTAGGTTATCTATAGCATTTTCAGTGTCTTCAGGTCAGAGTCCATCCAACCTAAACAGTTGTGCTAAGAAAATAAGTATTTAATGATCACAATATTAAACTTCCCATTACATAAAACACTAATCTAAATAGGCTATTTAGCATTTTTTCACCCTGAATCATTAATTCTTGTTCCAGCTGTATTTTAACTGGAAAAAAAAATGGTAGCACATTTCCTGATAATTCTATTTAAACCAGTTGGAGTTTTTAAAGATTTTTCTTTAAACATCATGCAAGGCCATTAAAGTTGGTAAAATAAGGAGAGTGATAAGAACCAATGCTACTTTCAACTCACTTATGTCATTGTGAAAATTCACATTTCAATTAATTCATACTTGCTCTGTAATCTACTCTCAGCTTCTAAAGCAATCAAGGCTTTTCTCCTTTTACATTTTGTATTGAATCATTTTGATTAACTCAGAATTCTCCAATTACATTACAGAGAAGGCTTCACATTAGTGCCACATAAATAAAAGTCTATCAAAATCAATAACACTGGTGACAGAATATGTGCCTTTTATTTGTACTTCAAAGCAGAGACTTTAATATACTAAATGTGTGTCAGAATTTGTAACAGAATTCTACATCAACATGCCTGTATTTCCCCTTTTCTTTCTTTCTGCCTTCAAATGTATCCCTCTATTTCCTGATTGAGGATTTTTTCATTCAAATGTTAATGTGTTGCATCTGAGATGATAGCATAGGCATGGAAAAAAAGATAAGTGATACATCATAGTACCTTTTCCTGTGAAATTACATTAGCCTTTTGGGACACTGGATATGATGAATTCAAAGATTCAAAGATCATTACACTGCTTATTACATTTTGTATTTATCTTCAGTGCTGCTAAAGCTTTACAGAAAATCTAATTTTTCTGAAGCTGCATTAATGTCAAAACTGCCACTTTTAGATGCCATACTTAATTCCAACTGGCAGATAATGCACAAAAGAATCTAGTATCAATCACAGATAAAGGTTTGGCATATCTGGCAAAGAATTCAACCAACACTATTTCTAAATCACTGCGGAATCTTTGCTCTTCTATTCAGTTCATGTTTTATTAAGCAGAAAGATGAAGTGTGAGCAGCGGAGTGAAGAATGCACTTAATCTTATCCCATTGTGTTATTACTTGGGAGGTTTTTTATGACTGATCTTGGTAACTTTTCCAATCATATAAAGTACCCTTACAGAATATGGTACAGAGCATCCCAATTAAAAAAAAAAAGTAGAAAAACTCCCCCCTCCTACTCCTGTTTAGACAAAAACAAAAGAACACACCAGCAAGAACACTAATGTAATAGTGTACAGATATATCAGCCAACCAGCACTCTTTTCACTGATGTAAGACAACTGGCTGTTTTTTCCATATCAAAATTAAGATTTCATAAACAAACACAAAATTACAATTCAGATAAACAACAAAATCTCCTGTTTCTCTTTACTGAAATCACGACTGTGGAGCTCATTAGCTCAATTCTGTATGTCTGCTTTTTAGACATTTAACTAAATAAATTCTAGCCATCAGGATTGTTTTTCAAATATTTCCATCTTCATGTTTATATGCAGATTTACTACCCTTTAGATTACAACTGATTTTTAATAGAATTATATTCTAAAATACAAATGTCAGTCACTTAAGAGGAATTCTAGAGATAAGATGAAACTAGTACCAAAGACATATGGTATGACCCACAGTATGAAATGCTGAGCATTAAACAGGGTAGTCAATGTTTAGGGATACTGTAACTTCAATTTTACCACTCTTCTGTTCCAAATCAATCATTTCCACTGGATATTTCTAAATAACGTGCAAACTATTCTGTGACACAGGGTCATAACTCTTGCTGTATGAGTAACCCACAAAAATTTCCTTCATTAGTATTACCTGTAGCAATAATAATTACAAATGCTGAATACAATATATACATATATGCACATAAATATGTAATGCTTTATGTGAAGTTTAAAATAAGTTATAGATTTGGAATAAGAAAAAATGCATTGACAGTAGAATGCAGCTGAATAAGAGTTTGCTCTGGTTTGTACTATTTTTTTCAACAACTTCTTTCTGCATCTTACTAATTGGAAGCACTACACCTAAACATGGAAAGCAGAAACAACAAAAACTGACCATAAAACTGTAATAATCCTATGCTTCTGTGGTTAATCAACATAATTTATAATTTCTCCCCACAGAGACTGAAGTTCCAATCAAAAAAAAAAAAAAATCACAGTAAAAGGAAAAAAAAATCTAGATTGGCAGAATTATCTGAAGTCCAATTTGGGTATGCCTAAGTAATGGACTGAATTTAACAACAGTACAAGCATTTAGTGAGCACAATCCATGTTAATGCTTTTAGATAACAACTCTAAAGGCTATACACATGCAACATTTAATGTTTTAATAAACTTGGGTTAAGTCTGCAATTTCCTAAAAATTTCCTAAAAATCAGATTACCTTAATTACCAAAACTTCATTTAATTTCTGATGCACACTAGTAGCAGCAGGCTTACTTTATTTTTGTATTTTGTTTTCTTAAAACACTACTCCGTATAATAACATCCTCCTATCTTATCCAGAAACTACAATATTCCTAAAGCAGTCACCTTCAAGATAGTACTAGTATTCTGCGACTCCTAGTCTCTCAAAATACGTACAGACACAAATTCCTGAACTTGCTATGCCATGAACTTATCAATGTACTATTCTGTTCTCACCTTTCCAATGACTTCATCACTGAATGATTATTATTCCCCCCTTCAGGTACATCATATTTGCCAGAAAAAGAAAGAACACCTAATAAAAAGCACAACAAAGCAATAACAAATTTAAAAAAAAAAATTTTTTTTTTTGACCGACTATAACATTACCTTGTCCAAGAAAGCATTTGGTAAATAATATTTTCAGTTTAGCTAAACAGAACTGTAATGCCACACTTGAGGACAACAAATCTCTGCAGTTTGTAACTGCATGGCTTTTTGTGATTCAAAATTTAATATGTAAACCAAGCATATTGCAAAAAGATGTGGCCAAATTTTATTTTACAGTACTGTTAAAAATCTTTTAAGACTACACTTGGCTTTCAGAGCAATACTGGGATAATTCAGTGATGTCAACTTCTGCAGAATATGACTTAGAATTATGACAAGCATATACAGCTGTGAGCAAATCACAATTTGTGACATTATAAAAAAACTGAATACCTATGCAAAAGTTATTGTTGCTAGTTGAACGTGTTAATTTGCATCACATACCTGTCATTCATACCCCATTTTAAGTGTCAGCCCAATCAGCTACATAAAGATTGGATAAGTCTGCTCTCCCAGTCAATATCTATTATTTTTTAAGGCCAACAATGATTTCCATTTATTAAAGAATATCTTGTTACTGGTATGTTTAATTATTAAAATAAATGTTTTGGCCATCGGCACACCAGCAGTAGGGCACAAGAATTAATGTTCTTCAGAAATGATCAAAACAAAACAAAAATTTTCTTTGAGAATGACTGCCACCTGTGGAACATAACAAAAGGCCAGAACAAGAGATTAATTCTTTAATTCCTTCTCCTGCAACCACAGCAGTAGAACTGCTGTCCCTTTTCCTCAGAAAAACATGTAAGTTCTGAATAAACAGTATATCACACCAGAAGACCATACTTCACAAAGCAAAACTCTGTTCTGGTTTCTTAAGGCACTATCAGTCTTCCTTGAAAACATGTTACAAGCTTTACAGACAGCTTTAGAAAAAGTTACCTAAATCATGAAGTTTTCGAATGTCTAAAAAAAACCAGAAACCAGAGTTCCACCAGATGTAAAATCATTCCATCTATTCTGTTCCACTCCTTTTAAGAGAGAACAACTGTAGCCTTCCACCTCTTACAGCCAGAGAAAATCACAAGACAGTAACATGAAGCTCCCTGCAAGTTCTTAACAATGAGAGGAAGCAGAAATCTTCTAATATAATGAGGTTACATACAACCTATTGAGTAAAAGATGGTTGATATTAACAGTAAAAATTAATCACTTTTTCACTCTCTGAACTCATTTCAAAAAAAAGTTCATTTTCAAAAAACTGACATACGGAATCAAAATTGAATTTAATACTGCACCCTCACTTTAAAGCAGTCATACTTGCCAGTTATCATAAAAGTTGAAAAATCAGTTACCTACTGTACACATTAATCTTACTCCTGCATTTAAAAGGGCTTGGTGTTTAAGAAGTCAGATATAAGAAGATACTAAAGACTAAATGCAAGTGAAGAGGATAAAATAGAAAGTTACAGCAAAATATCTTAAGCCCAAGACAGGAAGATAAAATTGCTGAAATAGTGGATGAATATAGAGAGGCTGAGGACCCACTCAGGAAAAGCTTAATGGCAGAATCCTAATGAGGAACTACAGCCTATCTAAAAAAGATAAATGTGTGAATGTAGTAAACAAAAACCAGGGAAACATTGAAGGTTCAAGAGAGATTACTGCTAGTACTCAATCCCTGCTGGGAAGACAAAACAGACATTGGCTTTAGTTACTCTAGCAGCTTTAGCAGTCAGGTTCTGCTGCTGCCTGCAGTACTTAGTTATCACTGCAGTAAAAGAGGTATTAATCAATACTCTAACATAAAAGTATTAGTTCAATTCATGTCAAAATACAGCTAGACTACACAAGCTTTCTCATGGCTAACAGGTTAGAAATATTAAATAAGGCTACAAATAAGGAAGCATGAGAGAAATACCTGAAAAACCAAAAAGGAATGCAGTTGAAACCTTCCAGTATTACTACTTTTAAGTTACATGCCTCACTGTAAGAAGCTCCAAAAAGTTGAGGCAGGCAAGAAAACGTGCTGAGTAGCTAGAAAAAAAAGGAAACATAACTAACTACCAGTCAGTAAATAATAGAATTAATAGTATTTGAAAAGGAGATTTTCAGTTCAACAAAAGCCTATGCTTTTTTTCATGGAAGTAGTGTCTACTCTTAGCAATTTGTCCTTCCTTTTATTTTAACTTACATTTTCCATTTCAAGTGGGCTGCAATGAAGATCGTAGAGATTCCGTCCTGTATTACCACTTTGTAATGTTCCCTTTCAAATTTTACCTACTGTTCTAGCAAAGCAGACCTGGAAGGTCACAAGGATATATCTTTAAAAAAAGAAATAAACAAGAGAAATAGCTCTTGTGCACTAAAGTAGAGGAAAAATTACCACTTCTCCCACTATAGTTATTTCTGATCTAGTAGGAAGCATAAAAGACAGACTTGTACTCTAAAAAGCAATGAATTTCAATGATTAAGTCCATGTTTTTCAGAATATCCCTCTGTGGTTTTCTTCTAGCCTACTCTTCCCTAAGAGCAGGATGTCATACAGTGGCCCCACAGGTCATAGCTGGTAAATCTAAAGGAGATTTAAGCAGTTTATTATCGTGCTTGGAGAATCAGGCCGAATACATCTATTCAATGCAAATCCATGAAAAAAATTATATTTGGAATAGAAATACAATTTACATTGTAAGCAACAATTTATGAAAAGGGTTAACATGACATATTATTAAATTAAGTGCTTTTCTGATAAGTATGCTCATTTAGCATAGTTTTCCAAAGGCTCTCTTACAAATTATGTTCAACAATTCCACTGCATATTCTTCCTCTCCCTCCAAGGCCTCCAGTCTTATTCAGAGGAATGCTACTACTTCCCCATCCATGGCATTTTTTTTTAACCAGTCATTTCAGAACTTACATGGGAGCATTCACACCTTACTGATTAGGTTTTACAGTGGAAACCTAAACAAGGGTAAAGATGGACATCTTGACACTTTAAGGAAAAATCTAATTTGGCTGCAAAGCTGGTGCTGATTACAGTGTTTAGCCTGTTAGGGAGAAGTTCTGATTAAACTAAGTAGTTATTTTTAAAAACAAACCACCCGAAACATCAAGCCTGTGTAGGACAGTGCAACTTTCAACTCGTCTAAGAACTTACTTTGGACTTCCAAATCAGCTTTTCAATTACTTCAATGTTGAAATGGTAATAATGAGAAGACAAATTTTGTAGGGTTGGTTCCTCAGGTCTTTCCTCCTATGGAGATCTGGTCTTTGATCCTGAATTCTAGCCAGAATATTTGCAGTTCACTGTCCTATACAATAGCTTTATAATGACACTTACTGGTTAAAGCTGACCAAAAACGTCTCTACAGTTTGGAGGTAACAATATAATCACTACACACACGCACAAAATAAACATGCAGTTGCACCTTTATATGGAGGCCTATGCACAACTACTATTCAGAACAGTGGTGGTATGCCTTCACTTCCCCAGATTACATTCTATTGATTTGTGTATCAAGGCACAGAATAGGGGAAGGAACAAATGCTATAAAAACAACTGAAATGAAATGCAGCAGTTATTTGACAACAAGGCAACAAAAATCTGTCTAACAAAAAGTTCTGAAGCATTTTGTTATAGACAGCATTTGAGAAAGTGCACCTTTAATCAAGGTAGCTACGTTTATTCAAATCTAGAAAGTAGCTTTTATACAGCTACAATATACTGCTTTTTTTTCCAAGTGTTTATTCAAATTAGTGATTTGCTTAAAAAAAAATTAAAACATCTTCCCCTATCTCCTTTCCTTTCACACACCAATAGAACAGACTATACCTAATTTAAAACTGCAGTGAGAAAAGCAATTGAACTGACATGGTTAATAACAGAAATGTAAAGCATCACTGTAGACTAAATTGGAATTGCGTTTTGCCTAAATACAAAGACTCCAATTATTACACAACGCAAGTTGTTTCTCAACTGAACTTAAGAAAAGAGAACTCAGCTTATGTGTGTTTTTGCTTGTGTCTGATCACTTAAGTGCCACATCTAATATAATAAAAATAATAGAATCAAAATGTGTATATGATATTTCCCTAATAAAATGATGAACTCAAATCCAAGACAAAACAGTACTAAATTCCTCAACTCTCTGGTAGTGTATTTGCAATATAATAGAAATAATTTTAATGGGTAAACTTGTATTAACTTTGAGGTTAAATCACTTACTTAAAATTTCTTTATACAAGTATAATACAAGAAAAAACTCACTATTGTGTAGAAGAACTTATATTTGGTGTATTTCATATTAATCAAAGACAAAAATAAGCTGAAATAAAGATGTTACTATGCCACACTCAAGAAAACACAGCTTTCAGGATTAAATATACTTCTAAAATATGCAAGAATATTCTGTCACACTCATACATTTACCAGCTCCTGAATTTCCTACCACTGCATCACTTAAACTAAACCCAGAGGATTTAATCATTTCCCTATATTAAAACTAAATCATACATAATGCCAAGAAAGAATCCCAAAATATTAAACAAAACTAAGTTAGCACTAAGTATATTTTTCTTCCTATGGGAAACTGTTTAAACTTGAAATTCAACTACGTAATTACTTCTACAACTAAGCGTGTTTTGGTGTTATGCTTTATTGAGTATATCCCAGTAAAAAGCTGCAAAGTTCTAATATTGTCAGTGCTACTTTATTTCCAATGCCTAGCATTCCAAGATTCAGCACATCAAAACATCGCTCCAGAAGGTTCAAGTTCACTATACTGAAATACTTACAAACTAGAAGTAGAGCTTGGTACCCTACCATGGAAAGGAATGAAGTAAAGAAAATGTTGAAGCCATGAAAATTATTTCTGGAAGAGCAACGTTTCAAACTTTTTTTTGTGACAGTCATTTTGTTATATGTACTCTCCAAACCTTGCTGATGATACAATAGGACACTGATAAAGTAAAATGAAAGACTGCTTTAAAAATAAGTGCCAAAAATCACAGCAGTTCTGGAAGTTGTTTTCCCTTCTTGTCTTTTTATGACCTGATACAAAACTGTCACTAGAAACTGTTTTCTTCATTCTTGTTCAAGCTTCACTTTCTTGGCCAAGACTGCCTTTGTGCTCTCTTATCCTTAGAAAAACAACAAATGCTTTATGAAACAACCATCCTAACAATGAAAGCAAGCAAAGTTGGAAGGAGCAGCTGAATTAAAGAAATCACACAAAAACTACAGAGATTTAACATTTCCATCTAAACTAATGAGTAATTTTTCTGAAGAATGACATTTCTTACATGAGGACCATTTTAATCCATGCCCTCAGACAAAATAAAAATTTCACTATGGAATGACTTCTCATTCAAGGTGATTTTACACAGCAATAGAATGACTACGGTTTAATGTTGACTGCCATTGCATAATTTCCATAAAGCAAGTCTGAATTAAAACCTGCACTCAAGCACACTGAACATTATCACGTTGAGTTCTAAAGCCCATCATACACTATCCTTTAAAAGAAAGACACTACAAACTTCCCACATTTTCAAAAACAGTGTGAAAAATATCATACACAAAACATTTTATGCCAAGCAGACTTCACATGAAGTGACAGACATTCTACAAACAAACATCAGAAATATACGAAAACTTCGATGCAAAATTATCAAAGATCTTCAGCAGTGTTCTAATCTCTCAGTAACACAGTTGATAGTGTATGTCATAAATAATGCTTAGTGCTTAAAGAGAAGGCTTGCATTTCATAAATTTAAACTTTAAAGCAACAAACATGGAGCTGTATTAGAGGGGGGGTCAGATAGGGATTAGTGAAATGTTCTTCACCAGAGGCAGTGGGGCCCTGGAACAGGCAATGGGCATGGCCCAAACTGCCAGAGTTCAAGGGATGTTTGGACAATGTTTTCAGACATAAGGATTGAATTTTGAGTGGTCCCTTGGAGCCAAGACTCTGAGGATCTCTTCAAATTCAGCATACTCTATGATTCTATGATAAGCAGTATCATCCTTCTTTAACAGAGTTGTACAAAAATTTGTAGATCTGAGATGAAATAAACTGTTATCCAATCTTAAAATGTAACAACTAGCTGCAACATATAAAAATGCGGGCATTGTCTGATGGAAAAATCAGACTCAATTACCTTGTATCTCATGATACTTTGTCTTACTACTTATTTTGAACTCCTTTCTTCTTTCCATTCACTGTCTGACAAAACCAAATTTTTATCTAAAAGATTTTTATCTAAAATTAGTACTTGAGTACAAAACAATACAAATTATATTCAAGGTCACTTCAATACTATACAAGTTCTCATGCCAAGTATCATAGCCTGTCTGTATGGGGTGAAATACGATCTTTTAAGACCTCTTACACTAATTCATCCCTTCTGCTACATAAGGGAGAAAGTTTCTGAGGCTTTTAAGAATGTCATTCAGCTCATCTACATGAACCGGCTGATGATGATAACCATACTGAAAAGTAATGCTTTGTAGAAAAGAATTTGGTCTATCAAATAGTGTTAATGTGGTCTTTGTATGCATTGTAACTCACACAGAAGTAAATAGGAGGCATTACTTGATTTTGATGCTGTTTTTATCATGCAATTAACCCCTTTTACTTAAGATCAGTTCATATAAGGTTGTCATGCTAAGTATATCTACAGTACTACTGGGGTTCCCTTCCACCCCACCCCCTCAACTTCAAAAATAAGCCTTATATGCTAATTAGAACATCCTACCTTCTAAAAGTACGTAATACTTGAAATACATCCAGGATACAAGGTAGCAAATACAAAATTCTAACAAATAATAATATGCTATTTTACTGAAACTGAATATTAAAAATAAAAACTCTTAGCATTGAAATAGTAATACTGACATGAATGGTTTACAGTTTCCCCACATTTAAATAAATACTGTGCAGTTTTGCCTCAGTAATCTGATAGCCATATTCCACTCTTTCAAACTATTCAAAACAAGATTATACATTGTCAGACTGCATTTGAGGAAAGAATTGACATATAAAACTGCATTTTCATAATCATAAATCAGAAATGATTCCTGGGAATAACTGAACAGTAAGCATTAGACAAAAGCAGTTTTCCTCCCAGTTTAAACATGAATTAACTAAACATTAATTTAGGTCCCTTCTACCAAGTTATTAATATATTCAGTCTAGTTGAACAAAAAGCTCTTGATAACTTATTTTTTCTGGTTAACAATGCAGTCAAAATCCTGAGAAGTCTGTCAGCATAGGAGTTTAATAAAACCAAAATAAAGAATATTACAGTACTGCATACAATACACAAATGGAAAACTCCAGCAAAACCCTCAATTTTTTTAGTGACAAATACAGTCTTTACTGTTTGTTATAATTCTAATGAGAATTTTCTAACCTCACTGTGATGTTATGGCTCACAGATGTTAGCAGCTATCCTTATCTTAAAATCAAATCTTATACTTTCCCAGAGAGCACAGAAGAACTTCTCAATATTACAGACTAACTCAGCACTCAATCATCTTATAAGAGCAGCATTTTGATCATAACTGCCCATCACTCGCACTGTATTACTATACAGTTTGCTTTGTATAGCCTTCAATCCTAAGCTTCCCCTTGGCTATGAGGACCCCTTTACACAGTGTCACTGAAAATCTTAGTCTTATTGAGGCAGTACTCATTCCTTTATGACCCAGCCCAAAGTTATTACCATGTCCCCTAAAATGTTCAGGTGAATGAATTTGAATTCATATTCAAATATAACAAATATTTACCTATTCAGTTCAAACTGTTTCCAACTTCAAATGTTATAAACATATGCTCAATACGAGCCAGAAGCATGCCCAGGTAGCCAAGAAGGCCAATGGCATCCTGGCTTGTATCAGGAATGGCATGGTGAACAGGTCTAGGGAAGTAATCCTGCCCCTGTACTCAGCACTGGTGAGGCCTCACCTCAAGTAGTGTGTTCAGTTTTGGGCACCGCAGTACAGAAAGGACATTGAGGTGCTAGAGCAGATACAAATAAAGGGCAACAAGGCTTGTGAAGGGCTTGGAGAATACACCCTACAAGGAGAAACTGAAGGAACTGGGGCTGTTTAGTCTGGTGAAGAGAAGGCTGAGGGGAGACCTTATTGCTGTCTGTAAATATCTGAAAGGTGACTGCAGTGAGAGCAGAATTGGACTCTTCTCACTGGTGACAAGACCAGGGGAAATGGCCTCAAGTTGCACCAGGGAGTTTAGGTTGGATAACAGGAAAAACTTTACAGAAAGGGTTATTAAGCACAGGAAAAAACTTCCCAGGGAGGTGGTTGGGCCACCATCACCAAATGTGTATAAAATCCATTTGGATGTGGTGCTCAGGGACATGATTTAGTGATGGGTTGTTGGAGTTAGGGTAGTATGGTTAGGTTACAGTTGGTCTTGATGCTCTTTAAAGTCTTTTCCAATTTGAGCAATTCTATGATTTTATGTTATTTGTAATTAATTTTAAACCTGCTGAAGTATTTCTGAACTGCTCCCATTTCTCTAGTTTCTTTTGTACTCCCATCTATTTCCTGTAGCATTTTTTTTTCCAGTTACTCACATTCTAAACTACTTGATCTCCAAAGAATTTCTCATCATACTTTCTCATTATGTTCGTTGATACAATTATACACTACAGTCATTTGAGATTGCGTTTCTTTTCTACACTGCCATACTTGAGAAAAGCAAGTAGAAAAAATTCTCCAGGACTGGTAGGCTAGAAAATAACTTGGACTACCTTCTGGAAGAGAACTGAGAATGAAACTGATGCCAAACACCACACTGTTTCCACAAATAGTAAGGGCAGCTAATCCTATTCTGCCTCTAAACTTTGGTTACAGTGCTGAGAATAACATTTAACATTTTAAAAGCTGTTAATAATATAATACAATAATTAAAATAATATAATAAGTTATAATAAAAAGTTAATAGAATAATTAAAACTATTTAAAATGCATGTGAGAAAGCTTAAATTGAAAGTTTCAACTAAGGTCAGAACATGATGTATACAGCACCTTCTTCTAGAAGCCCCTGCTCTTATAGAAGGAGAGGCCTAAAGGTAGTCTACAGCTCCTCACAAGGGGTGTGCAGGAGCAGCACTGATCTCTGATGACATTGACAGGACCTGAGGAAACAGGATAGAGCTGCATCAGGGGAGGATCAGGTTGGGAAATAGGATTCTTCATCAGAGGGTAGTGGGCATGGAACACTCTCCCCAGGGGGATGGTCACAGAACCAAGCCTACTGGAGTTGAATAAACATTTGGACAAAACATTGAGATTGGTTTTGAGTTTTGGATGGTCCTCTGAGGGACCCTGTGTGCAGCCTTTAGAAACCATCTAATACAAAACAACCTCTGCCTACTACTGACAACATTAAATACAGTCATGTAAACTTCCTCTCTTAACAAAGGCTGAAGATAATTTAATATCAGATTTCTGTTCCAGTACTGACAACAAATACTTATCTTGAAAAAAATGAATTCCACTTAAAAATGAAATTATACCCTAACATAATGCATTATTTTCACTGCTGTCTGAAATATATTGTAATCCAGCATTTGTAATTGTGGCATCTTTAATAATACATTAAAAAATTGATCCCACAAATGCTCACACAGCAACAAGAAGAACACTGTATGCACTGTGCCACTGTTTGTGACACAAAGGAACAGGGTTTAGCAGGAATGGTAATCACAGAATCACCAAGGTTGGAAAAGACCTATAAGATCATCCAATCCAGCCGGTCCAAGCCAGTGATGGGTTACCGTTTGGACTAGATGATCTTAGTGATCTTTGCCAATCTTTATGATTCTATGTTTGTCAGGAGCTACTGAAGCAATTTGAGATGACGGTGTCCTGGACTGCATTCATTACTGGTGACATCTCTACTTGTCAGAGTCAAAATGGAAGTCATGTGAAAACATATCATTTCTCCATTGAAGTAAAAGTTCAAGATAGAGCTCACAATTGGTAAAATGATGTGTACCAACTTTTGGGAAAGGCATGATCCTTCTGGATTTCCTGGTACCTGAGCAAAGCATCCACTCCGACCACTTTATCTCAACACCAACTAATGTGAAGGCTTGAATTTCCAGAGTCAAGGTAGATGAGAGAAGATGGCAAATCTTGCAAAACAATTACATCACACCCCATACCAGTTTGAAGACCATGAAGCTCACTAACTTGTTTTACCAAATCCACCATCCAGTCCAGATTTGGCACTTCGACTTCCATCTGTTTAAGTTAATGAAAGACAGACTACATGCACAGCATTTTTCTAGCATCAATGTCACCACAGCAGTTGAGAAAAAGTGGGTCACCTCTACTGGCACACACTTTTATGAACACAACACACAGGCTCCTGTTCATACCAAATTACTCTCATACCAAATGAAATAACACCAATTGCTTTCAATACGCCATCATCAAAAGCCAGTTTTTTTTAATCCATAATCATATATCCATCAGTGAAAAAATCCTTCTGCAAGCCCATAGGCACTGCATTATTTCATGCTTATATGACCAAACTGAATTTCTGAGCTGGACTCTGAGGTTATTACGCTTCACTCTATTCAATACATACTAAGATAAAGATCCTGTTTTACTGCACTTTAATCAATAAAATGACATGCATACATGCTGAAAAAAACTCACAGCTCTGCTAATAGTATTTAAAATATAAGCAAAGAGAATAGAAATTTAACATGATTTTACAGTCAAGTGACAATACAGATGAAATTGTTGTGATTACGGGCATGAATGCATATATAAATAGATCCACATATAATAATTACAATACAAATAAATGTGTATGCAATTGTGTACTATGAATGTGCGTAGGTATTTATCACACACAGCAATGATACTTGCTTTTTCCCTAGTTAATATGCATCTTGGCACATGTTCCAAAAGAAAATAGACTAAACATGAATAGGTGACTACAGTTAGCTCCTACTTACATTCAGACAGAGCTAGGACAAATTTTCTGAGTAATATTAGACATACATGTTGATCTTGCTAGCACATCTTTATAAAGAAGAAATATGAAAGAACAAAACAGGGTTTGCATTAAAGTCTGATGAGCACTGATCTGCAACAATATCATGCGGAGCATCTGAGGTGAAGGAAAGGTATGCAATAAAAAAAGCAGTCATAAGGCTCACCCATGAATGCTTCAAGTTTCTTTCATGTAGCAGAGAGCACTGCTCCAGATAAAACATTATAGAGGATGCAGAGTTTTTGTAACATCTGTGGCAAAAAAAAATAGCTGTATAAAATGCCACTAACTTGCCATTACATCTTTTTGTCTCTATTATTCAAATTTGCTCAGGCTTAGGATGCTTTTCAATTACATTTCTCTAGTAATATCAACTCAAAATTGCATTAAGTTATTGAAATATTCACTTCAAAATTAATAGTTGATAATTTTTTATTTTAATCACTGAAACCATGTTTATCATTTTTCAAGAAGCATTTTAGTAGTATCTTCAACAACATGCTTTAACTCTTGATTAGGCATGAAGTGGTCAAGCAATTGGACTTGAACACCTTTGAAGGCCCTTTCCAAATGAACACTTCAATTCTAATAAATAGAAAATTAATTTACACAAAATTCAAGTTGAACATAAAGTACAATTTTTGATTAACTTAATTCTCATTGAGTATAAAAATATATCACAAAATAATTGAAACTGAAGCAGTGTAACATTACAAATAATTGATCCTTAATTCAAGAACCAAATATAAAAATGAAGCCCCATTTTTTTTTTCTGGACTACCATTCACATTTCTTTTATCATTTGCAATTTTCAAGTGCTTTCATCAAGTAAGAAAAAAGGCCTTTCGCAAAAGCTGCTACAAGTAATTTAGCATAATGATGGATATTGCACATTAGAAATGAAGCAGTATACACAGTGTTAGCAAGAAAGGTGTATCATCCAACCATTAAGGCCCAGACTTCGATGCAAGAAATTCAGAGCTAAATACAGCTTGCTTTGTTTTGGATTAAAGTACTACTAGAAACCACCAACATGTAAGCTGAAATGAATAACATACCTATACTCAAATCACATCTTTATTTGCAAGACCTATCAAAATTATCTTAATCATTTACTGTTTCTCAATCTCAATTTGCAAGCAAAAATGATATTCTTCCTCAATGAGCACAAGTATGGTGAAGGTGAATAAAACAAACTCAAACAATCCATATTCAGTTCTCCTGGAGTTGAAAAAACAAAGATGACATAGAAGAAAAGAAGAGACCTAAAAACCTAATACAGGTAAACACAGTGAAGCTAAAAGTCCTGTAGGGTTTTCTATTTTCCAAGTTTTAATTGTTTTAAAACATGCATATACAAAATAAACTGACTTGTCTTACCTAGAATTTGTATTAAGCATCAGCCTCATTTTCTCGAGAAATAAACATTTTTATGCTTTTTTCCAATTAATCTCAATCTAGTACCATTCATTTTAAAAAGTGTCATGCATAATGTTTAATGATTAATACAATTCTGGAACTTCAATATGCTTTCAACTATTTTTAAGTTTACTCCTCCTTAAAAAGCACAATTTAAAACTTCTAAATAAAAGAATTAGCCTCCTCATGAAATTATAATACTTTAAAAAAGCAGTGGAATATTCACAATAGCAACTCTTGACATAAATATTCATAATTAGATTTCCTCCACAAGTCTTACTTCTAAATATTATGCACCAATGCACATATTCTTCCACTTACCACAAATTCCAGACCATATATGCTGGATCAGTGCAATCAAAATCACTGTTTCATGATATTTCTTCTATTTCCTCAGTCAACCACTTCCACTACCATACATAAGAGTAAGCACCCAAAGAACAGCTGATTTAACCTGAAATCATGAGTGACCTAAGCAAACACACCTGCTGTCCACAGAGGTGTTCAAAACACAAGGAATGCTCTAGCAGTGCTATTCCCAAATCAAGTTAACAGTATTTACAAGCAAGCATTAGTAAGCTATTAAAAAATTTAATCATATGAATTTAAAGCTTTGTGATTGGTATGACAAATACCGCAAATAATTGTAAATAATCTTTAAGAAGCATAACATATGGGAGAATGCTGCCCTGATACTGTCTGATTGTTACAGAGAAGGTGTTAGAACTCAGCTCTCAGAGAGCAACATTGCTTTGTTCTACAGCTTTCATGAAGTAACTTCTCATTAAACTGGCTTTCGCATAAAAATCTTAAGTCGTGTTTAAGAACAGTTTAAAGCATTCTTGAATAAATCCCACGCCTCTATAAAAACATTAAAGTACATCAGTAGACTTTAACATTTCCTTTATACATATACATGCTCTTTAGACAAAAACAATGCTATTCTCCTTTTCATGATGATTAACAGTTTTACTTTAAATCCATGATCAAACCAAGTGGTACTTGTTTCTATACATCTCAGGTATGGTCTGGAAACATATGCTAAGCAGTTTCCTGATGTGGTAAGTCACCCAGCATCAGCCTTCTTCACTATTCCCCCACTCCCTGAGTGGTAGGAACACTTATGTTCAGCAACACTGCAGCACAAAAGTAGTGTCAGTGCTATGACAAAGTGTTGGCAGCAGGAGCAGACAATGAACATGAGAGAGGATTTTACATCACCTGCTTGGAAACAACAGGCCTAATGAGGCTTAGTTTGTACTGCTGGCCTAGAAGGAAGCATTTCACTCACAAGGGCTGCACTGGCACAAACCTGGTGCCCTGAGATTAGAATACCATGTAATACAGAATTGCAAGAGAATACAAGTACTTTCAGTACAATCAGTACTTTTTAGAGCTGAAACAGATAGTTACTGTAGAGAGTTATAATGAACATGTAAAACATAGAAATGATTATCCAGCATTATTACAAAACTTTCACGTTTCATAGCTTTAATCATTAAAATGACTTAGTACATTTTAATTATAGAACTTGCATCTGGCTTTGCAAAAAGAAAAATGAAATATATAATGTTGTTCTAAACCTCAATGAATAAACCATGCAAGCTCATTTCAGCTCACCATACGTGGGAGGGGGAATATTTATCCCCCAGACATTATATTTTCTTTCCTTTTGAATTGTTTTACATTATCATGAAAAGAAGCTTGATAATTACAATATAATTACTTGGTAAAAGCATTCCTTGTTCACAAAGGTGCTGAAACAGGCACCAACTACTAAGAAATAGCTGAAAGATCATTTAACTCTACCAGCTACCTCCCCAATAGAAGTCATAGAAGTCATAAAAAGTGCCAATGTGACCTCGACTGCTGCAAGCTGATTGGCATTTGCTCACTCACATTTCAAAAATGAACAAGTAAACAAAGCCTAAAATCTGCTGCTTACTGAGGCTTGGAGTAAATACTGTCCTGCTTACTCTGCCTGATGTTCATGTCAGGCTGTGCAGCCAGGTATCCTTTTCCACTTACTTTTTGAAAAACCACCAGCTCTACCATTGCAGACACTGCAAGAAGCACAGTAGCAAGAAAAAATATAGGAGGCAATACAAAAGTACAAACTGGCCTAGAAGGGCAGGTGCTTAGCACATTGTGGGAAATACTTGGCCACCCTAGGAGCCATTTCGGCAACCGGTCACAAGATCAGGCTAACTCACTGGAGAGAAAAAAATTTGTTCCTCCACCCTGATTCCCTGCTAGTCAGCCAGAGAGTCATGGAGACAAGAGGGAGTGGCAGGAGGGGTTTTACAGAGGCTGAAAGGGAGAAGAATAGAGGGAAGAGGAGGGTGCGTTGGAGCAATAAGAAGCTTAGTGAAATTTTTGAGGCCAGAGCAGCAGCAGACCCATAGGCCCCTACAGGAGGAAATATATGCCTGCCAGTTCCCTATAAATGGAGAGAAAAGCCATGTCTGAGGTTCCTGGAGAAGACTGTGCAGTAGGGGAGCACTGTCAGACTGAAAGGAAGACCATAGAGAAGAACTTGCCCCTGCAAGGACACAGTGAAAGAAGGAAAACTGGTTTACCAACTCATTTAAAATTCCACCTTACCCAGCAGATCTGAGGTTTTCCCATTTTACAGTTCACTTAGGTCTAATAAAAATCAGTTTTAAAGATTATAAAGGTTTGGTGTTTTGGAAAGGGATAGAGCTTGCTTATTGTGCCAATGAGATGATCCCAGGCCTACTTCCTATATCAGTTTACTTAGCAAAATGGATTCAGGCAGAAAATCGATATAGCAACAGCAACTTTTAAAATTACTCAGTCGGATTTGAAGAAGTGTGGACTCCCAGTAGAGAAACCCCAAAAAATTATGAACAATCTATTGTTCTAGGGAATCAAAGCAAGCATAGAAGAAGGAAAATCAATAGTCCTTCAGCTACACGTAATTTTACAGTATCGAATATGTGCAAATATTTGTGGCAAACATTATTGTTTTCATAGCTGATGGGTCAGCTGAAAGCATTTGGAACTGGTGGATTAGAAAGTTCACTGTTTATTGCTATAGGCTGTTATCTTCCTTTACAGAGCCTACTGCTCCTGAATACAGACTCAGTTTGAAAAGTAGAGTACCAGCCCTCTACTCCTGAGCCTTGCACTGCATCATGCACTCCACATATTATCAAGTCTGGGGGATAAACCCATCTGCTGGAGCAGAAATAGGAAGAAGTGAAGAGGTAAGACACTCATGGCGGTTCCACAGCACCTCAACTTCTCTCCAGCCTTGGAAGACTGGAAAGAAATTGTTACAATATGTGTAGGAATGATTATAGGAAACATCAGAGCTGTGGTAGGGGGCCTCCTTGCTTTTCCTGATGAATGTACACAGCTAACAGGCAGCGCAGATTTATACAACTGTTCTCATATTTTGCCACTGTGCATGGTGTAAAACAGCTGTTAACTGACATGAGGAAGTTGAAAGATTTATTACATCATATAGCAGCAGTGATGCAAGATCAAGAACATAACATTGTTTGAGGTGTGTTATAATCTTGACAGACTGCCAGAATCCATAACTTTGTACATCATATTTAACGTTCTGTTCTGAATGAATATGAGTATATCACTACATGTGATACTGACTAGAATTATTATGAAATGGGAAAAATTATTTTGCTTAACATTGCAAACACACACAACAGCGCTGTTACTATCTGCTCAGTGGTCACTAGAGGAGACTTGCTTATGATCAATATCACTAAAAGCATTCTGTGTTGTATCTATTTAATTGGAAATGCTTATTAGCTGTTTTGAAGTATTTTTTTATCAAGTTGAACAGAAATCAAGTGTCTACTACACATCAGAATCAAGTACTAACCCTACTACTCCTAACGTTGTAAAGGAGTGTTTTCTCTAATGCCTCTATCTCCCTACAGTATGGAGCACATCTGTTTTTTTTTTTTGACAACTTAGATGAGCAGTCCTGAGTACTCTCTGCATGGGAATGTAAAACACCCAGAGAGGAATGAGTAAGATGAGCCATTGGAGAGTGGTGCTAGAGTTCTCATCATTACAGTGATCGACGCTTTATTCAAGTCTTGTTAATGTTGATTGTATCCTCTATTCCTTTCAACACTACTAAAAGGAGATACAGGTTGAGAGAGGTGGAAAACTGTTTCAAAAGATAAATATCCAGTAACAAAAAGTGAACAGAATTTTAAAATGAATCATAGATGATGTGACTTTTGTAATGAAAAAGGTAGCAAGGCCACTACATTCTGTTGGATGAAACAAAAAGTGAATTGACAGCAGGGAAGAATGAGTTACTCTCTGTAAGCGACTTACAGCATATTAAATTAGCAATACCATTTAAGGACAAGGAAGAGTTGATAGAGGCAGGCTAAAGAGAAAATACATTTTGATACAGGCATAGGACAAGGAAGGAAAATTCTACTGAAGAGAAGAGCACCTTGAAACGGAAGGAAAAATAATTCAAAGTTATTCAAAATTATGTGAAAAAGAATTATATAGAATAAAAATAGCTTGAAACTTAACATGCAAACGGAAGCAACAGTATCAACATTTTTCAATATAAAGTAATGATAGTTCATAGAATACCAGTCAACAAACATGCTTTTATCAGTTAATCCAGTTTACACAATAGGTATGCATCTTGTCTCATTTCATATTACATTGTTTACAAAGAAAACAGACTGAAAGCAGCATTTTTCTATCTGATATGCTAGAGGCTTTTACTTATAATCAAGATCCCATGTTAATTAAATACATTAGACTTTAAAATTAAAGTTTCACCAAAGCTCCACTATGAAAGAAATTATATGATCTTCTGAAATATTTCTATTTTGCTAGTAAATTTACTTCCAGATTTTCAGATTACAGAATCACAGAATGGCCTGCGTTGGAAGGGACCTCAAGGATCTTGAATCTCCAACCCCTTTGTCACAGGCAGGGCTACCAACCTCCCCATTTAATACTAGAACAGGCTTCCCAGGGCCCCATCCAATCTGGCCTTGAATACCTCCAGGGCCAGGGCATCCACAACCTCTCTGGACAGCCTATTCGAGCACCTTATTACCGTCATAGTAAAGAACTTCCCCCTGACATCCAACCTAAATCTTCCATCCCTCAACTTAAAACCATTTCAGATTTCTAGTTTTATGAAGGCATTAAGCACCAACATTTAAAATCATGCTGTACAGCTTCATTAGACATCTGGAGCAACTGTTATCTAAGTCATAAGTAAAGGCTACAGAAAATAGCATGCAATTAATAAACATTAGTAAAATGTGTGATCAGATCAAGAAGACAGACACTGAACTGCTACTGTAGACGAGCTCTGCTCAGGATTCACGGATTCAGTGCTTTAACTAAGCAGAGGTTTTTACCATTAAACTCAAAATAAGTAATTTAGTGTATTCAAGTTCCACAATAATTAGGCTTCATCTTAAATACTGGAACTACTATGACTAGTTTCTATAAAACTGTTGCCTCAAACTGCTAATTAAAAAAGGGCAAGATATATCCTTCCCCTATCCTATATTATTCATCAAAGATTATATGAAAACTGCTGCATACATGGGACAATAATATAAAACCTTGTGATACTACATAAAATCTAAAGCAATCAAAATAAGTGATAAAAATGATTAATAAAGCAATCAAAGAAAGCACTGGTAATGTGGAAGCCCCAAATAAAAAAGTATGTATTCTAAATTAGCACTAATAAGGCAAGCAAACAAATTTCATTTGCAATTGGAATTACGATTTCTTCTGAAATGTACTTCCCTTTCTTTTAGTGGTATACGGTTATTCATTCTTAAGCACTAGTGTGTCCTCGGGGCATGTACTGATTATTTTAAAGACATTCTAAATTATTTTGGTAGTGTGAAATTCCACGGCAAATTATACATATTCTAGACTACATTCTAGACTACATAATAAAAGAGAAGAAATGCACAGAAAACAAAATAGATTGATATCATGAGAGGATTTAAACGCCTGATTATATTATTGAATTTCAAATATTTTTGTCAGTTATCTAAAGTAGCACTGCAAAGAAATTTTCAAGAGCTTCTTCAAGCTCTAAAAATGATGTTACTGCTTGTTTGCTTAAATATTTTCTTATAATTTTCATACTTGACTGGCTTTTTTTGTTTATTTGTTTAAATTATAATTATTTATTTTTAAGAGAGTGTAAAAAGTGCACAGGTGTTTACTGCTTCCTTGGGGGTAATAAGATTTCTTCAGCATGGATCCAGTAGTATCTCCGGAACTGTTTTAGAATTTGAGAAATGAAGCTTTGTCAAAAGCATTATGAATGGTGAGGCTGTATTATATGTTATGGCTATACTAAAATTGTTAATGAAGCTGGAAGTTCTAAATATTTTTATAGTATAAAGTGCAATGCAAAGAAAGTAAGAAAATTCCTGTATAATCAATAGATATCAAGATGTTATAATCACAATATAATTGTATAATCAATAGATATCAAGATGTTATAATCACAATATAATCAAGAGAGTTAGGCAAAATAGACAACGATCACAAAAAGAGAATAGGTGGAAGAGCTTACCCTTCGGCTGTGCTCACCACAAAACACCAAGAGAGGTGATCTCCAGAAGAGATCCTTCTCCTCTGGTAGCCAGCTCTTAAATAGGTCTAGGAGGGATGGAGCCAGGCTCCACCCCTTCCGGCAGCACAGGTGAATTGCCTTCACCTGTACTCCTCTGGCTGACTCATGGCTTGCCTCAGGTGATCAATCAGAGGTTCAAGCCGTGACTCAGCAGTTCCCATACAATTCCATACTCTGAACTTTTTTTTTAGAAGAAAGTGCTGAAAACCTGAAGGTGTGGCACATAGAACTGATTATGATTTCCAGTGGGTTATGACAGTTGTTGTCTAGTCTTTCCCTGAATTGTGTTATATATAATAGCCTTTTCCTGAATAGTATTCCCTGATTGTTCAGAAGCAGGAGAAGAGGGAAAGATTCTGATCTTTTTTTTCTTGGCAAAGTAATAGTGTATTTTGTGAACACTTGTTTATTTCCACCTTGACTTTATATACCAATTGAACCTTTGATCATCAAACTCCCTCATATCAATGTCCCATAATTTAACTCTTCTGAATTGTTCTGTAGCAGCTAATACAGTTTTGCAATTTCAGACATGGAAAGAGTATTACAATGTGCTTTTTAAGTTAAAAACAAATGCACTTACCTATGTTTTAATGTATCTGTTGAGGCACAGATAATCTACTGTGCCCTTTGTTCCTTTGCATTTCACCCATAATTAACTTTATCAGCTCTTGACCAGCTAGTTCCTAAGGATGTTTGCCTTACAAAAGATTGCAAATGGAGTTAGAGCTGAAGGACTTTCTTAGGCCCTAAGCTACACAACTGATAGGAATAAAAACAGTAGCCAATTTCAACATTGCTTTCCTAGAATAGCTATCAAAATTAGAAGAAACAGCTTTGTGACAAATTACAACATTGTTTAATAAGTTTTTTAGGTATTTTTAAGCTAATATTTTATTTTTATATATTAACATAATACATAATGGTAACATAATATTAATATTAATAAAATAAAATATTATTATTATATAATATATAATAAATATAATATTAAATATACTATATTTTAGCAAGTATTTATGTAAAATAGCAGCTTCATATTTTTCCTCTTTCTTTATATCTAATTCTCCAGGGACTCATGTCAAATTTTCAAAAGCTGTTTGCCTTGGCTATGACAACTTTTGCAGCTTTTGGGAAAACAAACAAACAAACAAACGTTTTGTTCTCATGTTCAACAGATTCACTCAGATTTTTTTAATCTTAAAGGGAGTCTTGATGCTAAATGTTTTGGTATGTTTGGTATGTTTCTTTTCTAGAAATCTACTTTTATGCATACTTCAGCTTCCTTCCATCAAATGCATTTAAATATTTCATTTAACATAAGAATTAATCCTGAAATCTATCCTGTTATGTGTTGTGAGCATTCAGGATATCAAATTTCTCAATTCAAGCAGTGTATTGCTTAGATTTATTCATTTCAACTGTTTCCCACTGCAAAACAACATGTGAGTAATCTGTACTCAGTAGGAAGAAAGAGCATTGGCATACAGAAGAGAGTTGTTCTAGTTACCTATTAGCCAGTATGTCATTCTCTAAAGCATATTCTTCTAAGTTTTTGTTGAAATAATTTTGAAGTTCAGAAAGACATAACAATCATGCTTTTTCTTTATTTCATTTATCACTACTGTTACATTAATTTTTCTATAGGGGAAAATAAGTTCTTAATATCTGAAATATACAAACTCTGCAATGCAGATTATTTTTTTCAATCTAGAGAAGCAGTGTTGAATGTAAACTTGAAACACAGTTTTCAAAAATCAGAACAATGTCAATTTTCTTTTCTAAAAGTAACATCATTTTGTGGTTTCCTTGTCCCTGCAGAAACGCAACTGCAGTATTTAAAACAATATACCTAGTCACCAATGGGGAGGAGGGGTGAAAAAAAAATAAATAAATTTGTGTTTTTCAGCTTCCAGAACCAAGGTCTTGGGATAGATGTAGTGATAAGTAGCAGCTCTGGGACTAATTGAGACTACGCAGCCATGAGTATGATTGTTTTCACTGCTGTAAAAAAGGTATTATATACTACAGTTGACCTCTGTTACGTGAAATATATATGTATATAACGAATTTCAAAAGATGGAGAGGGGAAGTGAGGGAGAAGAAACTACCATCACTCATCCATAATTTTTGACAGTAGGAGACATACACAAAACACCTACCACCTTTACCAAGTCAAAATCACTGAGATCTGAATAATTTGGTGCCCTTTCTGTTCCCCATCTTCTACACCAGCCAGACAGCACTATTTTACTATTAGGTGACAATTCCCTGTTCTGCTGGGAATCACCTCAGCAGCGCAGAAGTCAAGCTTGCTGTACATATAGTGGTAGATGGTGACTGAATACATTGCAGGCTCCCTTATACCTGTATGACACATTGAAAATGCAACTGAAATGTCTACTCATCCACTACCAAATAAATAAATAAATAAATAAATAAATAAATAAGATGAAAGCTGATAAAAGATAAAATCTCTTACTGGGCAATAAACATCAAGTGAGATTTCCATAAATCTCTTTACTATGTTCCATGGAAGTGGAATCCCATAATTTCCACTTTACTATGTAATTCAAAGTATAACAGAAAGTTTGATTACTTCCTTTTATTATCAAGTATGTCGTTTTACTGCCACTTAGTATTTGCTTTTAAAAAAAAGGTAATTCAATAGATTAGGCAACCCAGAATTTGGTGGGAGGTTTAATTAAATCAGCCTTTTCTGAACAGTTGTTGGCTGATGATCCAGGCAAGATTCCTAGGGCTTAGGCAGTCCATATTATTTCATAATTGTTAAAACTGATTTATGTTCCTGTTTTTCTGCCCACATATACCCTTGAAGAACAAAGTGAATTTATGCAAGATAATCACTATGAAGCAGCCATAATCTTTAGGAACTGGTTGCAGTCAAGGCAAGCATATTTCTCTTTTATTCCACAAAAGCCCCAGAGCTCCTCTTTCAATGCATTAGGTTCATTCTTAGTATTTCAAATCATCCACATTATTTTAATTTCTCTTACAGAAATAAAGATTTGGTACCAACCACACAAAAGCTTTCACTTGTACACATTTAGAGAGAACCTGTCTTTTATATTGCAATATTCCTATCTAAGCATGCCTTTCTTTAAATTGCAAAAGTGATTATGAATATAAATTCACATAAATGAAGAAATTAAGTTCCTTTTCTACATCAAAATATCAGAAATGTTTTTCATCACTGAGACTGGCACCATTCCACTTACCTGCACTGCCTTGATTTGCACTCTTGGATTCTTCTGTCCAGATGTTGTGATGAAAAATACAACCTTATGTGGAGATGCAGCTGGTGATGAGATGTCCACGGGAAAGTGAAAGAATTCTCCTTCATGTTTCAAACCTTAGCACTTGATGAGAACCAAGATCTTTACGAAGTAAAAGGCTAGTACACTTGCTCTTTCTGACCAGGCAGTGCTGTGGCTGCTCAATATTTACTCAAAGCCACAATCACCTTCTGATCTGAGGAGCAAGTGACTTGGTGATTCTCTTCCATTCTGATTGCTATGCACAGACAGTGATGAAAAGACAGATTATAAAAGATTATGTAGTTTTCCAGTCCCCAGACAGTTTACTTTGCTCTTTTGCAAGTTGGTCTAATGCATCATCATCTATCATAAAAGGCTTATAAAAAAAAGTGCTGGATCTTTAAGATTATCTATGCTCCAGTGTTAAATAAGAAAGATAAATCTGCAGAAAAAAATATATAAAAATTAGGAGCTCAAATTAATTCTAGTCAGCAGTAAAAAGCTGATTTCCTTTCCTAATAGGATTCAAGCCCTAATGTCCAATAATTCAAATTAATACTATGCCTCAGGGTATTAAGCAGCCTTTCTTTCTTTTACCAAGAATTGCCTGACGACTGTATATTTCTGTTTCATATGCCATGTCCTGCCAGTATAATAAATTTAATGGACCAGAAATCCACATATGACCTGTCAGTCGTTTCAGTGTATGTTTAAGTACAATCATACATTTGCATATTTGTATTAATGTAACTTTTTTTCTACAACATCCAATACATTGTAACACAATGATTGAACTGCACCATAAAAATATGAAGTTTCTAATTACATCAGATTAAAATAGCAGAGCATTTCAACAATTTTTCTGTTCCAAGACACTATATTATGTATTCTATAGAAAGAAAATAAATATAATTAGAGACCAAATACTACACTCCGCTCCATATTTGGTAGGAAGACAGTGAGGAAATACTGAAGAAACTGATTTGATTTTTGGCAAGAGTCTACCCTGTAAAACAGCTCGAGAATAAAGAAGTTCTTTGAAATGTCATCACTGTACAGTTAGTTATTTCTTTCATTCGGTTATGTTATGCGGCTTTTTCCCCTAGGGGTACAAGGGCTTTGCACCCACAGTGCAGATTAAAATACACCTTCCATGGGAAAGTTGTCTCCTGGCCTCCAAATGACGAGATAACTCTGGTAACTCCATTTTTTTTTTATCACTCTAGACAAACTGGTGCTGAAAAGTTATCAAAAAAATACAAAAGGAATTGTTTGGATGAGTTTGCAGGGGCAGCATTCTCATGCAAGGCTCCTGGGACAACAGCTGAGGATCTTTTCTCAGCCTTTTGAACTCTGAAAAGCAGTATATATATATATCTAGTAACATCATGCCAACTAGGAAATTAAATGATGAGATTAAATGTGAGATCTACTGCCAAAGTAAAAATTCCTGATCTACACTGTGAAGAGGCAGTTTCTCAGGGACAGGAATTAGACGTGGGGAAATGCATGCAATCAAGTTAAAAGCATAACAGCAATACATCTCTGTGTATTAATTTAATGTTCTGAACAATTACCAAATGAGAAAATAATTACTGTACCATAAAATTTGTGGGGAAAAAGAAAAGCTACTAAACTACTATTTTGACTCCTTAAAATCTATAACATGAGCTATCAAAACAAAATAGGATTCACACAATTAAAAATGCTATAAAAACAAAAGTATATAACTATGGTGGCTTTTTTTAGGGAAAAAAAAAAGCTGTTTTTTGATTTTTTGACATTTTGTGTGATTTGCATATTTTTTATAAATTTGTGATTTTAAAATCTAACATTCTTTCATTTTGAATTATGTCTTGTAATGCAAATTTTTCTACATTTAACGTGTTGATTCAGAGTGGTAAGATGAAGTACATGATGTGGCAGCATGTCTTTACTGGGGCTGGAGGAAGGAGAGACAAAGATGACTACCTGTACCATAAAGTGTTCACAGCCAATTTGAATGCTATGCATACAAATAAACGCATATCTGTAAAAAGAAAACAAACAACAACAACAAAACACACAACACGCACACAGACCATTTTACTATACATATGATGGAAGCATTTTGGCTCCGCATTTATTCTTCCACTCCAATTCAGGGGTAATTTAGAAGCACCATTCTATTGGCAACATGCCCACTTAATCAGCAGTAATTATCCAAGTACAGGCCAGTAATCAACACAGAGCTTTTACACTGAATTTACATCATGCTCACTTTTGTCATCGCCTATAACATATTTCTGCTGCAAATATGCATGTTCAGTGTTAAGCGTTTGCCTGGTAGTAACACGTCTCAATTTCAAAAGAGTATGTGGTTGCTGACATAAACAGTATTGCAGCAAGCTATATGGTTTGAACTAAACTTAGAGTCAGACCCTAGATTGCAGTGGTACTGAACAGCAAAATACAAGCCTCTAAGGGGAAGCCCCACAGGGAGAGCATGCTACACTAACTGGGAATAACCACCACTCTTTCTGAAATTCATTATGCCCAGGCTAAAACATCTAACTCAAGAATTAGACCCCTCTCATAAAATGAATTAATCATCTAAGTGTCTAGCTGTGCCTGAATTTCTGCACAACTGATTGTGATTTCTGAAGAAACTGTGGGAATGAGGAGGCCACAACTATCTCTTGCATTGGTTAAATTATCACTAAGTGGGAGATCGTATCACATTGTTCTTCACAAAGTCTAAAATAATTATACCCTTCTTTTACCTAATATAACTCTAAATCACAGATCTGATTTGAGGAAAAGGATAAGTTATCTTGTCTTTAAACAAGGAAGAAATGTGACTGACTAGTCAGCCTAGCTGTTAGCTCACTTTTGGGGGCGAACAGGGAGATTCGGGTTCTGGTTCTCGACCCTGCTGTATGGAATAGCACATCTCCCTCACTTGTCTCTCTGAATGCTGCAGGTCATGGAAATGTTGTGTCTTTGTCCATGAATCCATAGCAAGGAAAATGTTCTTTAGTAGAAAAACAAGAGAGCTGTAAATTTGTATGTGTGGATGTACAACACCATAGGCAGTTATCTAAAGTATGTAAAAAAACTGCCATGGAGGAGAAAGTGGAAGTGAGACAGTAGTCTGAGCTTTTCTGAAATGTGTTTGGTAGGCAGTTTAGTGTGAAAATTCGAACTAAATTTTATCATCTGGCACTTCAGACTTTGAACTTCAATTCCTTTTGTTACCAAGATCAGAGATTTCGATGGAATTTTTAATCATTCAATACAGAAATGCTTGCATGCACATCTTTCCACCCCAGCTGTGAAGACTGTCTTGAAGCGGCTATCCTGCTGCTGTATATTATTGCTTAATTTAAATAAGAAAAAAAAAAAAAAAACCACTGATTTTCATTTGGTCCTGTATATCCACAAGCTATTGCATTGAGTATATTTTTCCTCATAAAAGAAAAATATCATAAAAGTGTCTGTTGCCTTTTTTTTTTTTTTTTACATTATTGTACAATTCAGAGATTTATTAAAATTTCAATAAAGTAAGCTATTTAATCTGTAGGCAAAAGTGGTATGAAACAGCAGGAAAAAAAAAAGTGAACAGAAAAAAATCAAAACAACATCACAGAAAAAAATCAAAACCACATCCCTCTGCTGATCATATTCCTTATTTTCCATCCCAAGTATTTCTCTCTTCTACTTATTAGAAATTATTTCACCTGCTTTCACATGCATTCAGCAAGAAAGGAAACACTCCTGGCAAAGAGAGTCAAAGGGAATGAGATTAACTAAATTCCAATGAAAGAAAGTCACAGTCTCTGCTCTGCGATGTAACACACTTAGCACAGTATGAGAAAAACTATTAATATTAATATAAAGAAGTAACTTCAGAACAACCTAGTAGGTCAGGACTGCAACAATCTCCCTTAAATGTTGAAAGAAAGAAAAAAAGGAAAATAAAAAGGACTAAGAATGCTGATTTTTACTGAAAAGATCAGGAATAGAGTTCAAGAAGCTATGCCCACATCACTGACTAACACAAGCTAAGGTGAAGCCGTTGACCAGATAACCAGTTTATCACTGAAGTGGGGTGCATCTATCAGCTATCAGTGGCTCAAACTTTAGCACTGAATTTTATTAATAATATTTTCAAGTAATTCTTTTGCAGAAAATATGGCTTTCTACCAACTGAAATAAAATAAAGGATGACCGTAATACAGTATGTGTTCTATTAATGTACATTTTGTGACTAACTCAATTTTAAGTTTGAATTCCCATATCTAAGTGGAGAATAAAACCAAACCAACCAAACAAAACTACACAAAATCAAATTAAGTGACATATTTCACCTCATCTATAAGAATTCTATTTACATTTATTCATACTATAAGAGAACAAATAATAACAACAAAAAAACCCCTTGTTTTGGAGTTTGAATAGAAAATTAGAATCTTAAAAATATTTTATAGGGGCAAGGATGGAATACCATTGCTTATTTTATGTCAAGCTTAAGATTTGATGTATTTAGCTCACAGACTCCTTTTTAATAAAGTATTTCAGTACAGTGTTCAAAAAAATTAAAAAGCAAAATAAAATTCTTGCAG
Source organism: Lagopus muta (assembly GCF_023343835.1). NCBI lineage: Eukaryota > Metazoa > Chordata > Aves > Galliformes > Phasianidae > Lagopus > Lagopus muta. Next base: position 44,359,603 of record NC_064436.1, on the reverse strand, counting down.
ATTTGGATACTGGAATTAATTCTAGCTCTCTACGTGGCAATTTATTAGCAGGATTTCTCACTGCATGCTCTTATTCCACTGTGGTATGAAACTAATGTAGCATGACTTTTTTGACACTAGAAAATGAAGAGCAAAGTATTACCTTTTTAAAGGCATGAATAATTTACTGTTTCATATTCTTTCATAGCATATAGAGGTTTTATTCTCTTAAAGTAGAAGTACTAAAGATCACTGAAGTGTTTGAAAAAGTTCTTAAGGAAAATGTGATAATTTTAAATGCAAAATATTTCAAACATTTTTTTAAAACAGTAAAACCCAGTGTTTCTTTTTCTTATATCAAAATGTGCGCATATCGAAATATATATACAGTTTTATGATTCTCATTTCCCTTTACAATTGTTCTGTTTCCTGTTATTGCTGACTCTTTCTTGAACTAAATGACAGTGCCTGTTGCCAAATTACATGGCTCCCAATTCTTTACATATAATCTGTTGTGTCCCACAGTCTCCCAGGTCATATGTTTGCCAAAATAAAAGTAGTAGTGCTATAAAATATGCTTAGATATTCATACAAACAGAGAATTATGTTTTTTATATAAAAAACATTTTCTTAAAAACAGAACAGTAATGACACTGATATTTTTCCTCACTAGCAGCAAATAGAAGTAATGAGATATCAAAAGCAAGTTAAATAACAATTCAAAATGCATTTTACTATGAGGTATATAAAAATAACATTACAAGATGCTGTTCTAGTTATACTAGATTAATTCACAAAGAATGTTCATTTTTTTCTTAGCCAGAAGCTATTTGTGGATTTGATTTGCATTTATTAACTTGGAGTAAGTTTTTGAACAGCTAGCTAGACTGATAAAGCCACTGTTCTTACTATTCTTTACCCAATAGTTAACACTTTAGGACATAAAATCTGATTTTAATCTTCACAGAAAGGGGACTTAATCTAGGTCTTCTAGTTATTCCATAAATATTTTAGAATATCCAGAAAAGAACTCCATCATCCTCCCTGTTCAGATTTACTTGGAAGTAAAGCAAACAAACAGAATTTTCTTTTCAAATAACTTTCTTTCAAATATTTCTTTCAAATAACAAGGTGGTTAGTGATCAGTTTGAATTAGCTGTCTGAATACCAATCCTTGAAACTCGCCAAATAGGACTTTTTTGGTGTTTCATTCCCACATTACTCCCTGCAAAATCTTGTACCAGTGAAAGTTTTTTAATATATTATACACTAGCTGGTTAAAACACAATATTAAGAGTTACGAGAGCTATCTAGGTCATCTCAAAGAGAAGAAACAACTTCAACCGCTTACTAGGTTTTTCTATGATTAATGTTAATATCAAGTAAAAATTTCATTATAAACCACAATGTACACAAGCGCCTAAATCTGCTCTTTTATTTAATGGCTTTCATTAGAGATGCATAAATTAGAACTGAAATATTTTATTACAATTTGTCACAATCAAAAGCAAATTCTCATTGCTTTGATTTTGATTTGCTGGAGATCCCTTATAAAACTGCTAATGTACATATGCACTATGTCTGTGGACTGCATATGCAGAAAAAAAATAAAATTCTCCATCACATACATAGTCAAAATTTGTTGTGTAGTGGCACGAAGCCAATACAACGGCTTTCTCAGTTCGTAAAACATTCATGTACAAGGCCTTTATGATTTCTTTGCTGGCTGGCTGTAAAGGAATAACATCTGTCAAACTGTAAGGCTACCAATTATCTTACCTACCAAAACCACGTAATAAAACAATAGCAAGCTTCTACTTACTCACTTAGGTGAAATGTATGAAGGAATCGAGAAATCAGGTTTGTCTTCATTTACTTAGAGAAAAATTAGAAACAAAATAGACAATAAAGGAAAACAGGAAAAGATAATTAAGGAGTTCCTCTAGGACATGACTGTCAGACTACAATCCCTGTTCTGTGTACAAGAGAGAAAACTCTTTAACCATATTCAGAAGCAAAACAGTGTCTAATTTAAGAAACTGGCTTTTTCATAAAGTAAAGTCAAACCATTTTGCCACGATATGCTTTTTCTAAAATGCTTGCACCAAAGTAGAATCCTACATAAGAAGCCAGTGCAACATGAGAGGGAAGATGCTAAATAAAATGTTCAAAAATTTGGGATTAAACCTCTCCCTGTAATTTGGTTGCAGATAGTACTTTTTAATTAGAAAGATGTTGAATAATGTCATCATAGACGTCCATTTCATTTTTCATATAGTTTTTTCAGAGTTTCAGAATCATTATACCAACATAACAGATTTTCTGATCATATGTATGAACATAAATGTGTCTTTACAATATATGTCCAATCTCTTGAATGAACACACAACTGGAAAGTTGTTACAGAGAGCTAACTCTTGCTGGAGGCATACAGATTAGATTAACAACTCTCTCAAATGTTTTTTCAGAATCATGTAAGGTGTTCATTCCTATAATAGTGACATTTGTCTAGTTGTTGAAAGAATCTTTGCATTACCAGCAGAGAGCAGAAAACCTAAACCTGTATTGATTACTCAAATTGCAGTTATCTGATGCACATACTTGCAAATGGCCTATGTACTCAACACAAAGCAGCTCTAATTATTAGGCATGGGATGTGAAATAGGACATTCAAAGGATTATGCATTTTTTTAGTCATGGTAGATGGCTCTCAAAAGCATGATTCCTTGTACCTGCCAAAATTGGAAAGAAATCTGTGCTTAGAAATGTTCACTAACCTGAAACATCAGAACCTCTTCAGTTAGCTGTAGTCTACGCAGCAACCTAAAGACTAAAACTTATGGCACATTTTCTGTTTTTCTGTTATATGCACTAGAGAGATACAGAAGAGCAATAGAATTTTACTCTGCTCTGGGCAACTGGAAGTATCTACTTTCATCACTAAAGATTAAAGCAGAGAGTAAGTTGGGACACCAACAATTCCTCTTTCTTTCCCTTTGCTTCTTCTTTCACCTTGTGGAGTTTGTGTATTGCTGTTTCAGAGCACTGTACCACTACATAACATCCTGTTCCTAAAATTCCTAAATATGAGGACTGATTCAACTGATATGAGGCAGTAGTCCCTTTCATACTACCTTTTCACAGTAATGTGCAATAGATAGGAAGCTCCTGCTCTTACTCTCATTGAAAGAATACTAACTGGCATAGAAATAATCAGGGTTACATGGTCTATAGTCCTTAAATGCTTCTAAGTAAGAACAGATGTTCCTTTAGAGATAGAGCAGAAATTAATAAAAAATATTTCCCAAAAATTCCTAGATGTAAACAACATGATTTCACTTTCATGTATCTATGTCTATCAGATATTTTGTTCTAAGCAAACATACAGCCACATCCTCTACTGTTTCATAGGCAAATGTGGTTTCTGTTTATCTGAATTGCAAGAAACATTTCATATGCAAATGTATGAACTGAATTAAATTTGCATACAATGTTTTTTTCCATTTAGAGTAATAAGTATAAATGTCAAAGTTTTATGTGAGATGATATAACTATTTGATCCTGTGAGATTACTTCAAAAAGAAAAAGGAAAAAATAAACAGTTTATAGTATCATAAAATCACTGGAAATTTTCAGAGACATTGGTATATTTTAATTTTATGCAATATCACAATAATACCTTATTATTTTCAAATACACTGGAAAATAACTCCTTAGCTTTCTGAACATCATCTTTGAACTTTTGGACTATATTGACTTAAAGTACAAATAATCTTTATATTTGTACACTATTGACTTCAGACTTAATACATCTCTTAAGACATGATGAATTGGATGCACGGAATTCTGGGATCCACCCATCAGAGGAGAAGAAAAAAGCTAAGTTAGAGGAAAATTACTGAAAAGAGTGATTCTGCATTTGGTCTCATTTCTGTAATCATGTTCTCTGCACTAGTAGTCCCGTCATATCATAATTAAGACAGTGGAAATGGGTGAACTGGCCAACTGAATCTCCTTATTTTTACTGCAAATCTGGCCCATGCTTTACAGTAAGCCTTATGCATTAAAAGCATACTGGGGAAGCTAGCCATCGTGCTTTTAGAATGATAGAAAAACAGCTTAATATACTTAGTTTTTATCTAAATAATATCTCCTCTTTTATTTTTCTTACAACTTTCTATGATCTTCTCTGTTTTCCACCAACACCTAATAATGGTCACATTTATTGCATATTACATACAGACTTAAGATGGACTTTTGCACTGCTATAACATGAGGATATTGCTACAGTGTCTTTCCTTACTGCATGCTCTTTGTCCATTGTTGGGACAAAAGAAATCATCTTTACATATGAATTGGAAAAAAAAAGAAACATGCTGGTATAAAAAAAGGTTGTGAGGTTAGAAAATAATTTTTCCTAACAAAAAATACAAAGGCGCTTGGTGACATTATGAACAACCATTTTCATCTGCAGCATATTCAATTACAATACTGGATTTCTTCCAAGCATTATATCTCTAAAGTACTGTACTTGTCACAATTGTAACATCATGCACAGCTTAATCATAAGTACAGTGAGAAATAGCAGGCTTGGGACAACTGTGGACCTCTGTGCATGAAGTAGTAAAAAAAGGATTTTTTTTCTTCTATGTGCATAATATTTTATAAGAAATAATACTTATAACCACGGTTGTGTAAGGAAATGTATAAAATTGAGGAGATGCCAGTTTTGTTTCGTTTTAATAGTAAAAAAAAAAAAATCAGAGAAGTATTTGAAAAGGAATGAAGTTTGCTTTGAGATACCACATTCCTAAATGAATAGAATCAAAGTTATTAGAAGAAAGAAGCTATTGATGCTTATAGAAAGGAGATGTGAGAAATTCATACTACTCATCATATACACATGATTTGTTTGAAATCTCTTCCTCCACTCTTCAGAAAACTAGATGTTGTTCAGTTTCAAAGCGGAATAACTGCAGGAGTTTATTTATTAAAGTACTGGCCACCGACAATGAAATTAAATTTCTCTCATCACTTTCCTTATACATCATCTGAAGCATAAATTTAAGTATACACATTCATTTTCTGAAAATTAATTTCCATTCTTGAAAAGATTATTGACTGTCAATGCTGCACGATCAAAAGAAGAACAAGAATTTCTTTTTTTTGTCATTACATAGTTAATTAAAGAGAAGTAATTAAAGAGAAGTGAACAGTGATTCTTAGACACTCTTGCCTTCAGATCAGGTTGGAAGACTGATAAAAGCAAATTTAGGATTAGAACAAACCAATTCTTTTTTTCTCCTGTCCCTATGTGCAGGAGTAATGCTACCCAAGTATTACTAGAAATTACTAACTAAACATTACCTTACCACCCTCTTTTCAGAGGATTCCTGACTTTCCTTCTCTTACTTGAAAGTCAAAAATTGTATAAAACTCCCTGATCTTTTGCATTCAAACCATACAATTGTGTTTGTTTCTTTTTTAAAAAGAAACCTCTGTATAATTTCTATTATTTCTGCTCTACTTTACATTAAATTACTCATACTGTCCTAACAAAAATTCTGATTTTTAAGGAATTCAGAAAAAAGAAGTGGGAAAAAAAAATAAAATAAAAACCTAAAACACCAACCATGAGGTTTTACTTGGCAGATATTTTCTACTCTTCTCCAAATGAGATAAATATATAATTTCCAGGCTAGATACATATATTTAGTTTAAGACTGCTTGTGTGTATTTTCAGCAAATTTGGCTAATCCAGGCTCCAAGAAGAAAGAAAATGGTGAGAACGATCAAATATTATCCAACGCTATCCTATCTATTTTTATGAAAATAAACTTTTGGAAAGTTGAGTACAATGCTTTACAAAAAAGAATAAGTACTCTGCAGCAAATGTTTAGTCTCTTTTTCTGCTTGTCAGTATTTAGGTGTATATAGCAGATGATTTAAAGTATATAACAGTTACACCAGCAAAGTTAAGAGCACAACAAATCCAAAGAGTCATAGCATGAAGTGGAAAGGCAAAGATGCTGAATAAATAATAAGAAGTACATTTAGCCACCTAAAACTTCAATTTAGAAGCCTTAATGTTAGAGCAACCCTTATTGATATGTATGTTACATTAGGTTTTCAGGAAATAATCCACAAGACAGATGCATATCTGCTAGACAAGGTGAACATCTGAGTTTAAAATTGAAACAATCTGAAGAAAGAGGATATAAAGGAATTTATTTTAGTGTGTAATAACAGTAACTATGTTCCTGTGTGAAGGTGAGAATCATCTTTTAGTAAGCCATATTTTGCCAATAAGTTATTTTCCTTACGAGTAGTTATATATAAAATCATTAGCTATTCCTCTTGAACTGTATTACTTTATGTTCAATAAGTACAGCTTCCATCAAAGAGATAATAGTTCTGCTTCACATTTACATAATAGAAAAGGTAAGAATTGAATTCCTCCTTGGATGATAGCCCTGACATTTCTTTCATTTCTTTTTGCAGTAAGCAGAACATAATTTGTTCCAGTCAAAAGGGAAACATATGGAAATAGAAAAGATATTATACCTCCTGAACATAGGAATTAACTTTAACTCCAAGAAGAACCAACTAAATTTGATTTAGAAGAGCTTGGGTGTTATACTGTTGTCCCTGGTAACTCCATAGAAGGAGGTAGCAGTGTTTGGCTCAATTTGAGCAGTAGCACAGCTGCCACCCAAGGAGTCAGCTTCACCTCCTGCAAGGGCCAGGGCATGAGTCTGCTTCCGCCAGAATGAGAAAAAGCACTCCAGCAAGCAACGCTCTACAGAAACAGTTATTTAAGCAAATCTGGAAAACAATGACAAACTGTATGCCATTTTCCCTCTTTCTCCTACCAAGTAGGTAGGATCACAGTCTAGTAGAGTATCATGGTAGACTAGAAGGAATATGACCTTGAAAAAGTAGTTTACAGAACAGAAAATATGACAGAGCAAGTGGTGTTTCTTTTTCCTATCACACAGAAATCAGGAAACTGAAAGCAGCAAACAGCTTGGGTACATTTTTTCACTTTCAACAGCTGAGAGAGCACTGCAATTTTTAATTAAAATAAAAAATAAATTAAAAAAAAAAAAGTAAATCAGAAAATAGAAGTGATCAAAATGCTGAAAACTAATGAAATATCAGAGAACCCAACAAGAGCCTCCCAAGAGCAGGCAACTTCCTTGCAACAGTCTAGTGAGGACTATTCTGTTTTTCCTGCATACATGCATGTTAAGAATAGCTGATAAGTCAAAATTAGGAAGAGAGTGAATTGTCCATTCTGAATACTGATAGATATCAATTTTCAGACTTTATTTTGTCTCAACTTTGGTTAAGCAAATGGTGACTACATATTTGCTAAACAGTTGTACAGCAGTTGTCAATTTCTTTTTTTATAATTTGCAATGGAATAACCTGATCAAATACAAACTCATCTTTGCCATATGTAGGCTTTTTAGGGTGTTTGTTTTTTTTTAATAATCATCCAAGAAAATCCTCTTCTGTGGCCTCTTCAAATAAGTTTATACTATAAAGTCCAATTAGAAATATTACAAATTTCTAGAAGTTACAAGAATCATATAAAGAAAAGGAGCCTTACATTTGTATTTAAGCTCTGCAAAATACTACCTATAATAAAACATAAGAAAAGCTGATTAGTACAGCAGCACAGAAAATTTTGTTTTATTGTTCATTTTCCTTTCCCCTCTACTCCTCTTTCACTAAAGGCAAATCTTTCCATCATGATAAAGAACATATTTCCATGAAATTGGTAAATTTTCTCCTTGGGAATATTCACACATATAATTATTACCAGACTCAGAGCAGCATACGTAAGGGTAATAATATCATTTTTATCTTGCAAACACTGTGGCAGTAATGCTTTATAGAAAGCTACAAACACTGCAGAAACATCAATGTATATTCTGTTATGATATGGTTATTTGCTATAACATTCCCATCAGATTGATTTATGCCAGGAACTTGGATATTTTTTGTGCCTTCCTAAAGCAGGACCACAGAGGATTTTTGAAATGTCTCTATGTAACTAACTGAGAACTGAGCTGAAGAAGAAATGCACATCTTGCCATCAGGTTGTAAGTAATTCAGAACTGTGCAAACTTTTTAGTTCAATAAATGTATGCGGAAAAAAAAAAAAATTCTTGTCATTTATGGGAGAAAGCAAGAATCTTATCTTATTTTTTGCTCCACTACTCTTTCAGCTGACAGCAAATGTATGTAACTTGAATGCTACCTAGTAGGGCATTAGGAATAGTATAATTGCTAGAACAATAGTATATTGATAGTTACTTTTATACATTAGTATAGCTCACAGGAATCACAAATTGACTGTGCTATAATGAGAGACCCTGTATGAACAACATGGAATTGAAGAGATGACAGTGTACCAAACAAGAGTCTTCAAATATAGAGAAATTGCAAGGAGAAACAAAATTAAACTCTTGTCAATACTTGCATTAAAGCAGCAGAAGAAATAGGACATAGAGCTTAGGTACAGGATAGGCATTAGAAAAGGATTTTTAAAGGATGGAACAAGGAAATAAGGAACTTGATTGTACAGATTGATTGTGGAGGATCTATGTTTGATAGTTTTTTTAAAGTTAAGGATAGACACAGAAAAGGGAAAAACAATCTTTACTTATGCAGACATTCAGCTAGAAAATATTTTGAGAACCCTTTTCTAGTGTTGAGCATACGTTTTTAAACCTGCTCATGAAATTACTATGTTGATACCTCGTATTTGAAATATATAGTAACAGCAAGACTGCAAGTTTGTTGGGAATGCTTAGCAAGATTTCATTAAATTGTATATGTACTCAATTAAATGGTATTACCTCTTTGAAAGAAGCCATAGACTAATTCAGTGTAGTATTTCTGGAGAAAGAATGCTTACTTTCATTTGAACATGGAGATGGAAAATAAAAGTCAACGCAACTTTGCTTTTCTCCTTCCCCAGTAGCATTCACTCTGTTTATAATCACTCCAGTTCTCAGTTTTTCTCCTTATCAGAATGGCCAAATCAGTGCAGCAAAGTACACTGAAAAGGATCAGAAGCTTATTTTACACGTCTATAGAAGAAACTCAACACAAGCCATGGGTGAAAAAACTGAGAGTGTAGGATGTACTTTTTTTTTTTCAAGTGCAGAACACTTTCAATGCAGAAAGTAATTCAAATACTTTGCAGAACTAACCCTGTTGAATACAGAAATGGAATAGGAAATCTTAAAGATTTTCTAAATATTTTCTTGGCAAGAAGCCTGCAGAATTTCTTAAGCCATCTGTATCCGAATTCTTAGCTGTAGAATATTTCTTTAGCTCTTTGCAAACTGTAGAGACTAAGATAATTTGTGTAGTAGCTTCTCTGAAGCCGACAGAATTACGATAGATTAGTATAGCTCATTCATGTACAACCCTAGCCCACATAAGACTTCTAGCAAGCTGTCTCTTTATCAGAATCTGATAAACACTGTCTCATGCTGTATTTGTTTAAATAGGCTTGCTACATACATTTCATTTAACAATTAAGACCCTATTTCCAGCTGTATAAAACACCTGCAGTTCCTGCTGACTTTGTTAGAATTAGAGGATATCCAGCACCTTTGGAAACCCCATTGCGCTGAATCTAAACAAAGGAAAACAAGTAAATCACTGTATCTACAGATTCATTAAGTATATTTATCTATACTTTAAATAAATCAGGACAACATAAAAAATCTCTAATAGCAGCTACTACTGAATGTTTCCATCGTTGCAATCTATGGCTTCAGTTCAAAAAAATTAGATTTAAAAATTTCTTTTTTCTTAGCAATGCCCTTCAAATCCTGCTGAGCAGTAAGGGTTCTCTGTCTGAATATTTTCAGTGTATATAAGAGGTCTCAGATAGACAGCTCTATTTCATAGGGAGTTTCGAACTACAGCTTTCCAAGCATAAACCAAGACCATGCAGTGCCAGAAGAAATAAAAAGGCCAGAGTCAGCATGCATTTTACTTCTGTAATCCAATTAATGTTTAAAAAAATCATGTTACCATGTTGGGTAGCAGCTGCAGTAAGTGAAATTAATTTAATAGTATTTTAAGAATTACTGTTTCATATTCAAATTCTTATCATTACCATCTAGCTGTGGAGTAAACCCATACTTTGCTGAAACTTGTTCAGCATATTTGCCATGGAGGTGGTAGTAGAAGCAGCAAGGTTTTTTGTTCACCTGAGGCATTTTTCAAATTTCATTTCTTATTGATAAGTCCACAAAACAAAACTAAGCATCCACGTAATCATTTAAAGGTAACTTTGACACCAAGAGAACATTGGGAGATAGGAGGAGAAGAGAAAAGAAAAACATATTTACAGTGTCAGGTACAAAAGTCAGTATGCATGCAAGAATTTTGCACTGGCACTACATATTTACTTTGATAAATTAAGACTTCTAGAACTGTAAGGCATCTACATGTAACGCATCTTTTTATTTCGAAAGTGTAAAATGAGTTTTTCTATTAGAAACATGTTTTCTGCCTTTGGGAAACTAACTAACAAACAAACACCATTGTTTTATCTTAAAATTGGCCAGATTTCTCATAAATTTTGAGCTCTGTCAGTTCCCTCATCTTGTCCAGGGACAAACAAAAAGCATATAAAAAAATAATAACAATAATAAAGTATTTATTCTCATATTATCTTACTGTCTCTTCAGAAACAAGAAATATTAGAGAGCTTTTTCTCATGAGTCCATTTCTTGGACAACCTTTTGTACTAGCAGTGTTTAACTCAGCTAACACAGAATTCTAAACTATATGGTATTCATTTTCATTTATGTTAAAACTAATCTTTTTCTGTCTGATAACTTCATGACTACTAGACACATTAAGTTTTAAGAAACTGTACATAAAATTTAGAACTGAGCTACACATCAATAAACAGAGTGCATATTTTCTCAAAAAAAAAAAAAAAAAAAGAAAAGAAAAAAAAAAAAAAAAAAAGAAAAACAACCCATAACCATCATTCCATCATTCTTTCTCTCTTAGAGTGACTATGACTGAACCGGTTCACTTCCTACACAGCTGTGTTTTTGTTCATCAATTAAATTTACCTGCTATGAGCAGTATAACAGGGAAAATGAATTTTAATCATGTGAACACAAATGAAAATGGTACCCTGGCAAGTATTTCGGTATCCCTTTTCACACCAGTTTATTATGGTGTTGCTAAAATGATTAGGAGTTGGTTTTTTTCATCCTTTCATCTTCTTGGACTGGGTGACAGATTTTTTAATTTTATTTAACTCATTTTACCCAAGTTCCATTCCTGTTTGTAAGTATTTTAATACATATTTTAGAGAAAATTTAATAGGAGAGCTATTTTATAATTATTAATCATTACAGAGATAGGAAATAGGTGAAAAACCTGGACTGTGCATCCAAATCTTATCCAATACAAACAAATATAGGGAGCAACACACACCATGAGGATGTGAGAACATACACAGTTCAGTGATAGTAAATCTATGAACTCTCCTGACTTATAAATTTAGATACAGGATTTTGATTCATTATAAACTGTGTTAGTTTCAAGGTCAAATTTCTAGTGGAAAAGAAATATCTAAGAGCACAATCTTAAAAAAATAAAAACCCTATGAAATTGACAAACATAAATTATGATGAAAGTTAAACCAAAGGTCCAAAATGAACTCCACATACGGATCATAATTTCTTTCTCAATTAAACCATATTTTGGAGGAAAGAAAATCCCTCTTTTTTAGAAATGTAAAAGTAAATTTAATTTGTACAAAACAATTAGCAATATTTTAAGTGGAGGATGAAAAAAACGTTGCAAACAAAGCAGTGTTCACCAATAATGATATCATGAAGACTTCAAGAACTGATGTTATCCTAACTAGCTCATTGCTCAGACATCTTAATCCCCTCATGAGATGCACATGATGTGGGGCTGAAGGATGTTTCCTTGACCATACAAAAATATAGCATTTCAAATACCTACAATGGAAATGAATGAATTATAGAGAGAAAACTGAAGAGGGTGCAAAATTATGCATATTATATCATTGAAGAACATGCCTTGGCAGCTAAGAACATTGTTCCTTCACTGAAGAAATATTTATCTTCAGTAAAGTGGGAAATTTTTAAAACTTTGCCTTTTTTTTCACTGTAATTTTTCAAAGCTATTTATGAAAGAATATAGAGAACCATAAATACACATATTTTTAAAGATGGACTTTTTCAGACCCTGAAAAATCACAGTCTGCAAAAGACTAACTTGCATATTCTTTAAAACTTACAAGCATCTATCAATATCAATAGAATGATAAAATACTCATTAACAATTTTCAGCTATAAAAAACTCCAAAGGCAAATACTTCAAATGAAAGTCAGAGATAAGGAAAAGCTTTACAAAATGCTTTCAGTAGGAGGTATATCTATGCATATATATTAATAAATCTTCAAGTCCCTACAGGCCTTTACAGGCATAATCACTGAATGAGGGATTTTGTTACACCAGAAAATGCTTGAACTGAAAGTCTATTTCTAAGTAAAAGTAAAACAGAAGCTTTAAATGAAAACAAAATCTGATCTGTTTTGCATACACAACTCCTCTATTCTTCTGTCTAACATTTTTTGCTGTAGTGTCTGACAGGCATTTTCTTCATTTCTGTGGAAGGAGTTTGTGCTGGACAATAATTATATTTACCAGTGCAAATCCCATAGAAATTTATAATTATCAAATGTACTTGTTTAGTCTAAACAATGATAAGAATTCACCTGATGTGTTTGCATAAAGGCAAATAATATGCTGTTCCAATTGTATGCATTTATGGGAATTTTGGTTTGTATGCACAGATTCTGATAAGTTGCTAACAGATACACACATGGCTAAGGCTCTGTTTTTTGCACAGTAGTGTGCTTAATGCCAAGAGAATGCAGAAAGGAAGCAACTCTTGAATTTTGCATCACAAGCACGAAGAAGCAAGAAACAGAACACAATACTGACACTGAAAGGTCAAATGTGTAGGTGTTTAAATCCTTAGGAAAATATCTGTTTCTCTCCTCAAAAGTAGTAATGCTAATATCAGTAGCAAGGTTGGAGAGGAGGAACAGATAAGATCTGAATAAAAATTAATGCAAGTTAGAAAACAACAGGTTGAAAAAGGAAAGTGAGAAGAGAAAGCTAGCTGTGTTTTAACTGAGATTTCTTCAGTGCAGGAAAACCCACAGAGACAGTGACTGAATAGTTAATTTAATTAAGCCAGAATTCTTTCAAGAATTAACCGCATATCAGTAAAATCTGTACAAACTACTAAGTTTCTTTGTTATCATTTCACACACACATTCACAATTATTACATAGATTTGCTTTCATTCATATAAAAAGCATTCTATGTTAAACAACATCTGAACTAGTATTTATTCAGGTAAACTATGGATTCTGCTCAATAGTTAATCTTTTTATTATTCTATCATCAGAATTTCAATTAGATTCATTAGTTACGACTTGTGCTGGCTCATTTAAGAAAGACAGCAAAGAAATTTGGCCAATCAAGAATGCTACCTAGCAAATATAATTTACTTCATATCAGCTTCATGGTAACGTAAAAAAAGATGAATAAGCAAACTAGAACACAATAGTAGTTAGAAATGGTCTTTAATTTTATTCTTAGGAGATGCCAGTTGTCAGTGACTTATGAGAGCTATTGATCTCTCTAACGTGATCTGCTATGTGGTGGCTTGGTTTCTGTCACTGGAGTTTTAATTATGCTAACTTGCTCACTGAGTGCTCGTTCTTTTTTCCCCTAAGGGATTGCTTTCATATTGCCATCAAGCATGCAATTCAAGACTTCTGTCATTAAATCTATATGTTTTTGAAATGACTACAACTTCTGGCTATGGTAGTAATGTGATCTTGTGATTCTTCATTACATTGTCACCAGTGCTGTTCAACTACATGGCCATCATTATTATTCAGTAGCACCATTGCTACATTCTATCACCAGATTTTGATCATCACCATTTCATCCCAACAAACATTTTTCATTTTGATTTAGAAGACTAAACTCTGGGACTAATTATAACGGTTTATGGAGACAGAATTTGCACAGAACCACCTGACAAAGTTTATTTACTAACATGATGAGCAACTGATAAATGTTAATTAATTAAACTTTTTAATTTCAAGAAGAAAATTTGAAGGCTAAGCATTTCATGTGATTTTTTAATACAATTTTTTCCCTCTGAAATTTACCTTTACTACTAAGCATACCAGAACTGTTTTTTCATCTTTAAAAGATGTCACTTTCACTATAAGAGCTACAGTTGTTAGTGTCTGTGACGTAACTGACCTAAAAAATCTGCTGCAGCTGAACCAGAAGGGTTACTATTTGAGATAGCATTACCTCAAAAAACAGAAAGAAGCATCCATCTTCTTTCTAAGATATGAATATTCAAAAACAGTAAACTTGGCAGTTAAGCAAGAGGAACAGTAACCAATAAGCAACGTGTCCTTGCTGTATTGGCCATGTCTTGTGTAAACAAAGAATAAAGATTCTAGGAGAGCCGGTGCCTTTTAGGGAGATCCATCACTACATACAGTTCTTCCTATACAATTCTGTGAAGGCTGGGGAACAAACACAAAAGTCAACTAGTTTCTTCTGTTTCCATAATCCTACTATTTGATAAAAAAAGATCTTTGAGCTCACATATATAAATACAAGTCACTGAAAATTAAAATACTCTGCTGGCCTGCATTCCACACCACTTCCTTTCCCAATCCTATCTCTCTGATTTTACTCGGAGAAAAATCAAGTAAAACTAGGAGACAACAAAAAATGAATTAGGAGCTCGACAGCTACTTAGTTTATTTCCTGAAATTAAAATACATCAAAAAGTAAAGAAACTGTAGAAGTGTAGCACTTTGGCTTCCTCCAAATGGTGTCCCCTGTAATGACCTAAAATACAGCATACTACAGCCAGAGAAAAGACCAAAGACATCAAAATTTGCAATGAGGTAATGGCTGCACAGGAGCATACCACAAGGAGGCTGCTTTCTTTCCACGGCATCCTCTTGGAAACAAGTTTGCTTTCCGATTAGGAGCACTTACTTCATCTTCCAGCTATCGTCTTAGAATTACAACAAACACAAGACTGAGAAGCATCACTGTATGCACACAGCCAGGGAATAACAGCAGATGTTTATTACCTGGAGCAATTCTTACTGATAGTTATCTCTTCACTGAGATAGAGGAAACAGCAAAACATATTTTTTTGGTTCAGCATTTAACTCCTTTCTCTCCACCAGTCCCTTTACAGGTAGCTACTGTTAGGATATCAATTTCTTTCATGATAAGCATGTGAAAAGAAGGCAGGAGATCTTGGTAGTTTAGAAGCGAGGTTAAACACACAAGTATCTTGAGAAAGAAGAAAGATAAAATCTGGTAGATTGAAGTAGATCGTACTCCACACTGCTGGTTCTCTGGATTCATGTATAGGATTAAACAAGAAGGAAATAGGTTGAAAGTTGCAGTCTGTTTTTACAGTACAAGGCAACTTTTTTCTTTCTTTCTTTTTTTTTTTTTTTTTTTTTTCCTTTAGAGAAAGCATTTTAGGGCTAATATAGGTTAAATATAGGTTTCTCACAAAGTTAACTTTTCTCCAGATGATTCATTTTATTATACTATTTTCTGTACTCTCCAAAATTCAAAAATTTGTGACAATGTATTAATTCCTTATCTCTGGGAAAGTATGCAACTCACAGCAGGCTTGTATGCGTATGCCCTGGATTTGGGGGACTGCCATGGTTTTGTAATTTTTGGTTACCGGTATTCTACTTCATAACATCATGTAGTGCACTGGGACTTAAAGTGTCAATGTTTCAGTTTTGGGCACCTGTCCAGAAGAGAAGAACTACATACCCCAAGGGGCTTTGCAGTCAGAGAGGAGATACAGCCCCTGGCAAGGTCACCTGATGTGCTCTTCTTCATCAGGCCCTCCTCCCTGCTGCTCAACCGAACTGCACATCTCACCTCAGTGTTATGATAAGGCCTTTCCATCTTTCAGACGCTCCCTCTCATAGCTTCAATTCTAATTATATTGCATTATACTGTGTTATCTTGCATTCCAATACTATATTCAGTAAATTATTTTGTTTCTCCTCAGATCATTGCCACTGTTTTTAATTCTTTTGGGGTCCCTTGTTTCCCTTTTCCAGAGGTATGGATTTTGTGAAATCCCTCTGCCCTGCTAGTTACTGAACCAGCCCATAAAGTGTTGACAAGGACTTAGAGGAAATAGAAGTTGTATCAGAAGGAAAAGCAGAAGAGTCCAAACTCCTTACACAAAGCAGATGCTCCCATCACTGATTCTGCCTTCCAAAAATTAGCCTTGTGCATTTACTTAGTCTCTGTCCTTCAGGATTTTATTAGACAATTCCCTCTCAAAACAAGATGATTCCTGCACATGTAAAGATGCATAGCCAGCCATACGGAGTTTACCCCACTGTAATATACACAGCTACAATGTAATATCTCAAAAACACACATTTTGCTTAATGCTGGAAGTCACTATAACTTTCTGGATGTTTACAGCAGCGTTTATGGACTGTTGCTTGTACTCATCTACAGGTTTGAATTTTCTGACTCTTTATCAGCCATCTTATCAATGCAGCATGAAACCAAACTAAAAATACTTCAAGTCCTATTAATCTCTCCTTTTTTCAGCTTTCATCTAAATAGAATTTGCTCAGCTTCAGTCTTTTGGGAACTGGCTGAGCTACAGATAAGCAGATCCCCACCAGGGAACACCACTGGAATTAAAAGGCTGCTGATTCATCCACACATTCCCCTTTAGCAGAATAAATTAATGCTATTAATTTTTTATGTGGAGTTCATAGGGCATCCACTGATCCCACCTACTGCTATCACTAAAACAGATGTTTTCCTAATCTAAACTTTGAAAACAATATTGTGCTTTAGAACCCAAATTGACCTTCTCAACAGAAAAAGTCAGCCAAAACTGATAACTTGCTGAGAAGATTTATTTTACAGGGTATTTCAGCAGTCATCCCTATATGAAGTGTATGTGAATGAATTGATCCACCAAGTACATTAGTGGACAAGACACTGTGAGAAAGCCTGTCTTTTTTTTTTTTGCAATTTCATCAATAGAAATTTATCTAACATATCCATACCATCTAGTAATTTATACTAAACACTAGTTATACTCGTACTAATGTACTAATTGTACAGCTTTATAATGCAAAACTTTGCCTAGGTGAATCTGTTGGAATGAATACCTTGTCTATGAATTATAAAGAAATAAAGACTAATAAAATTTCCCAGAAGAATGCTTTCGTTTATACAGTTAATTACAGAGTTTCCAAAATACATCCTTTGTTGTCCATAATGTTAGTGTAAGACTGGTACAGTTTCACTTAGTAAAAGAAAAAAATCAGTACTATTTCTCCAAATCTGAGGATTATGTAGTGTGTTCAGCATTGTCTATTACATTCTCTGTCCCAGCCTAGAGACATTAAGTATCAGAGAAATTATTTATATGCATACACAAATCTCAGAGAAAATATCAAAGTGCTGCTTTTTATGAGACAATATACAAGTTAGGGATATCACCTTTCTATTCAGTTCAAGTAAGTAGATACATACATATTTAATATTTTCTTCCTTGATACTCCTGTTGTCTCTTGCCATTCATGTTTCAGAGGCATGGTATGATTTACTTTCAGTTATGGACACATCCAACAAAGAACTGGTTTCGTATTTCCCGTACTGCGGCTTAATAACACGTATACAGAAGGATGGACTAGGTATTTCCTGAGGCCTTTTCATTCCTGTTTTCTTTAAATCATACTGATGGTAAACAACTCAACATGCCTGCAATTTTTCTAACATTTTTAAATTTTTCTTAGGAGCCACATCTATAGTGCACTTCATTAACTAGATTGGAAATTATATAGTTTCAAAAAGAGTTTAAATTTTATGTTGTGATGCAGCTGCCTTTTTCCATAAACTTCATTGTAACTCTTACGTAAGTTTTGTAAGCATAAAAAGTGTGTGAAAAAAATTATGGTGAAAAAAAACCTGGACTTTTTAAAACATTTTTTGTCTTTCAATTTTCTAAGAAGAGAAAAAAAGAAGAGTCTAGAGCTGTGTCTTCGTTCTCCTCTTATTATTCAATGAGCAAATCCTCACAGGCTTGGACATGTACTTAGTTCAACATTCCAGCAGGCAGTGCATGTTTCAGCAGACCTTTAGCCTTTATTCAAGGATATGAAGACTTCAAAAGTTCAAAAGTTTGCTAGGAATTTGACGGAACCCAGAAACTGTGGTATAAGCAACCGGCATTTCAAGATTGGAAAATTTCTGAAGCCACAGAGCCTGCATTTCTCTGTGTTCTGATTTAGCTCACAGCTGACTCTGGCTGTCACAGCTGGGCAGCAAAATGACAAGGCCATCATTAACTACAGCCTTTTTTTCTTCACGTCTTCCAAAAAGAAAAAAAGTTCAGTATGTAGCAAATGGTAGAGTTGGTAATGTTTAGAGCACACATTACATATTAGCCACAAAAGAAATTTCCTATTTCCTGACAACTCTAATAAAGAAAAGCCGTCAAAAAAATATTTTAAAAAGTGAGGAAGAGTGCCATATAGCAGAGGGCTAGTTACTACTGACAATAGTACAATATTCCATCCCTTAACAAAGAGGAAAATAATGATAATTTGTACAATTGAAAGTTAGTATACCTCTTGATCGTAATTCAGAGCATTCGAGAAATGTAATTGGTAAACTGATCTATTCTTTTTTCCAGAAGTGTTCTTTTTCCTGATTATAATGTTAAAATATTGACAGCTACATGCTTTCCCTATCAGAAGCAATAACTCTTGAAAAACACAGCAGCAAATATTTTCACATCACTGCTATTGACAGTGGAAGGACTAACTCCTACTATCTCCTTCTCCTTTTCACCAGTTATTCACCTATGGCTCATATGCAAATACCTTCAGAAACTTTGATTTCAACTGTCAAGTCTGTCAATCAGCAGGCTAACGTAGACCTACTTCAGTCCTATCTTCTAAGAAATCTGCCTAAATTACATTCTTTGTCTTGAAGCCAGAAGTAAACCATGCCAAACAGTACTAAATTAAGCGTGATAAAAAACTGGACATGAGCAAGCTTCTTAACTCTATGCTACAGTAAAGCTTGGAGGAATGGAATATTTCTTTCTCCTTAATGAAACTTTCTTCTTACTCAGTCCCAATTTCTTATTTGCTTTTCCAATTTGTCAAACCATACAACCCCTTAATTTAGTTCACAAATGTGCAACACTCACTACCAAGCCAGAATCCCCTTTTCCTTTATCTGCCTTCTCAGCTTTTTCTGTTTGGCTTGTTTGTGTATACATACACCACAGAGAAAACAGACTTGATATAACAGAAGAAAATTGTTCAGTATCTTACTGTCTAATATAAAAATTTGTACATACAGCTGAGAAGGTGCTTACTTTATTTTTTTTTTTAAATAAATGTGTTAGACCAAAATCTCAAACACTATAATAAGCATTAACAAGAAAAGAAATACATTTTTTTAATGTAATGCAAAATAGATTTTTTTCTGTTATAAAATTTAAGCTACATTAAGAAATCCTTAGACATCTACTGATTCTTACTTCTGAATTCCCTATTCAGTACTGCTACACAAGCCCTACTTCATAAAAGGCTTCTAACTAATTACTGCAAATAAAGGCCACCTTGTTGCAGTATACTGTAGTCATCTGTTTCCCCTTTTGATACAGTTAAGGATACTTCCTGAATAATAAGTTCTTCCTTTTTGTGAACACACATTCAAACTACGTGTACCATTGGATATCACATTAATACATAAAAGAGGAACAAATAACCTAATATAGAAAATTAAAATATGAGATGGTTGATGCACAATCAACTGGCATTTCTAATCCACAAGTGTGTGCATGAATGACTTTCTTAAATTTGAATTGGTGAAGTCCCAAACAAGACCTCTGAATTTCAGCTTGAAATGCCATTCTGTTTTTTTCCCCTAACATGACCAGATTTTTTAAAGTCATTTAAAAATATATATTTTATTTTAAAACGAATAACTGCCATGCTGCAGTTCTTGCATTTCAATAGCAAGTGCCCTTTCCAGCAGAATGCAAATGCATTTCTGACAAAGAAAACAAAATTGCTGTTACATCAGGATGGCTATAAAGAACAAAAATTAATGAAAGGGTTGCTGTAGAAAATGTGAGGGGAATTATAAATAAGATTAAAATTGTGCATTTGTTTAGAGAAAATAATACCTAAACCAGAAAATAAAAAGCCCCTTGATGTGTTTTGGCACTACTGAATTTATCACACAAGTTTGAGATGAACATTATTTGTACAAGATGGTATATTAATGGTGGCAGTAACATTGCAAATTAGGGAAAAAAGAAGTCTGAATTATTGCTGAACTCAAAATATTACTTTGACTTTCATTCTTTAAATATTAAATTCAGAACTGCTGAGAACCAGTCTTCTTTAGATGCCTTGAAACGTTTTTTTTCTTTCACATGCATTTTCACATCTGTTATTTGATTCACTATTCCTTATGAAACAGCTTGAAGAAGGTTTTCATTAGAAATGCTGCACAGCCTCATTGATCTTAGTATTGATAAATGTTTCCTGTGGATCTAAACTTTCCTCGAAAATCTTTTATTCCATTACTCTAAGCAGTTGCTTTGCAGACAATACACTACTTTAGCAAATAAAACCAACAGGTCATCAAACAGATCATTCCAAACAGTTCTCCTATAGGTTGTATACCTGTTCTACAGACTCTCTTATGGACAGATTTAATTCAGCATCTAGTCATCACCTTAAATCAGTTGAGTAATCAGTTGAGATTGCATTATAAATTATATACAAAATAAGTATCTTAATATTATCAGTTCCATCCTGCCTAAAGATAAACAAACGCCTAAACCTGTGGCTGCAGTTAGTGCACTTCTTCATATCAGTCTACTATTCTTTTGTCTGTCTTTTTCATTTTCCTTTTGATTTACAGCATAATTCTGACTATGCTGAGTTTTTTCTTTGGAACAAAGAGGCAATGATTTCAGAATGAAATTATGTTAAAGCACAATTACAAGGAAATAATAAGAATATTCATTTTCACTGTTTCTTCTACTCATTAAATGTGAATGAATATAAAAGATATTCCATTTAACATAAAATTAAAATGATTCAATATGTTGTTATTCATTTTTATATGCAGGGATTAATTTAGAATAAAGCAGGGAGTTTTTCACTTCCAGAATTTTCATTCATCGGTAAGATTTGACAAAACTTCTCCTTTCTATTTGAATGAAAAAATCCACATGAGCAAAAATACATATAAAATTTACTCACACAAGTATTAACAGCAGAAGTTAACTTTGAAATCTGATTCATAACTCATAGAGAATATCAAGTACTAGGACCAAAAGGACTCTTTCACTTCTCAAAGTATTGGTGCCAATAGAACTCCTTCCTGCTCAACTCTAAACATGCCACAGGCAAATTTAGTTTTGGGGGAAAATGACTGTGGAACATTTTTCAGCATAAAGTGTCATCAGAAAATAATTCTTGAAGACCATTGCTTGTCTAAGGAAACAGGTCAGTATTTCTAGAAAAATTCAAAACTCATTCTAAAATAAAGCTGTGAAATCAGAGATTCTTCCTCGAACGTTATTTATTTATTATCTCTCAGTTTGTGTCTGCTGCCAGAGGTCCTAAAGCATGCCAGCTATGACCTGCCAGAACTCCTCCAACATACTTATGTTTTATTTTGAATAAAATGTTCAAAGTCAAATTTATGCACAAAATTTTTATGATTTATACCTGTGGGCTTTTTGGTTGCATTTGTTTGTGTTTGGTTTGGCTTTTTTACATAGGATGAAAGAATTCACATTGCACTAAATAAAGTTCAGTACCATTATTTTTTAATGGACAGCAATTCATTACACTGAAATTCCCCTGTGTCTATCCTCCTCTCTCCATCTGGGCCAAAAAGGATACAGGGAACTTGGGTCTGAATAGATTAATCTTTCAACCCGGGCTCCTGGGAACGTTCTGCATTTTGCTCTAAGTTAGCAGGTTAACATTCTTGGCGTAGATGTGAACGTGAGTGAATGATCCAGCACTAGATTGTATAACATCCTTAGATGACAGAAGTCAGGAATCTGTGTAAGACCACTGTCACCTCGGTAATGAGCACTACATATTTATCCTCATTACAAGTCTGGGTTAGATAGGTTTGCCATGTACAGATTAGTACAAAGTTGACAGCTTAGAAGAGAATGTGTTTTCCAGTGGAAGATGTAACACTTTTTTCAAAACTCTCTAACATGCACTTCAAAATGAGTCAAACAATGAATATATATTTTACCTTAAATTACCAAGAGATAAATAATCACTAACAGTAGACAATGTTCCCAAAGAAACTACTGAAGGTGAAAAAAAAAAAAATAAAAAAAAATCAGATTATTACAGAGAAAAGATGATATGTGACATACAATGCATTAATAGAGAAGCAAACATCTCTGGTGTAACTGCCTGACGAATATGTGATTTGTGTAAACAATTTGCATCATTTTACATAGAATAATACACAAAGAGAAGAAAAGTTTAAGTGTATAGAAGGAATAAAACCACTTATTTTAATGTCAGAACAAGAAAAGACTTTCACAAAGTCTTAACAAAAAGACAACAGTCTCAGTAGGTAAAGCATAATTCAGAGATCATGACAAATGCAGAAAGCAAATAGAAGCGTTAGACAATGTTTGTTTTATTCTTTAACAGAAAAATCACAGATGAAGTCTGCTTGTGCAGTTGTGGGCTAAAATGATGATTACACAGTAAGGATAGCAAGACTGACTGCAGGAGGAATCTCTGATTTACAGTGAATACGAAGTATACTTAAGTATAATGTGTGCAGTGATCATAGACTCTTCTTGATTATGTTTCCAGCCAAATAAACCAACACACTGCTTTCATTAAGGAAATTCCTCAGGATGGAACATAAAGAACACTGATTTGCCAGAGACTCGGTCTTAAAAAAATTACCGAGGATCTGAATTTATCATTCTTGTGGCATATACTGTTTGTGTTGCTTTCTTTGCTACCGAAATACACTATCCTCAGAGGAATTAAGAATTTAGAAAACATGGTAAGGTATTGATAATTTAGAGGGGAAAAAAAGCATTGTCCAACAGAAGTAATTAGTATGAAAGATACCTTGTGTCTTAAAAGAAAGGAGAGATTTCATAACCTTAAAGTGAGATCAGAAATCAAAAAATAAAAAAGTTGAGAAGAACCATCAGGAATTTTAAAACTTGTAGTCAGAATCTGAATTGAAGTCCTGTCAAGTACCATTTGTTCAAGTCTGAGTTCTAGATTGACTACTGACATTCTCTAATTATCTACATACCTATCAGTGACTGCCTTAGAAGAGAACAAGGATCTCTTTGTGAGTTTAGGTGTCAATGACCTCAAAGTTGCTCATTGGAAGGACAAGAGAAAGGAGCATGGAGAGTAGGGTACATCTTAAGAAATTAAAAAAAGCACAAACAAATTAAAAAGTTTCTTCCGGAGTATCAAGACAGGGTTAAAGTTATATTGGTTTCCACTACTGCTACTCCTACTATTGATAAGAGAGTAAAAAACATTGGGGCTGTAAACACTGTCCTCTCCCTCTATTTGCCTTGTCTATTATATGAGTTATAGTTGATGCAACTGAGGATAGGGCAGCCAGGCAGAGAACAGGTCATTGGGAATTTCATCAAGTTTCAAGACAAAGTCCTTCACCCACAATGGATTTACCTGTCCTACTGCATAGCGCCAACTAATTCACTAGTGGCTCTATAAAAAAAAAAGAACACAATGATTATGAGTATATCCCTGCAGCATGTAGATGTGTGCTGTGCTATTTGCCAGGTTAGTGGTCCCACCTGCACTCCAAGACACCAGTTAGTGCTTGCCCTGGCAGCTGAAATTCTACCAAAATTGCAGTGTGTATTTACATACTGGGTGCATATCCCCAGCACGCATTAGAACCTACAACACATTTCCGGACTGCACTGTAGAATTAGAATACATCAAGCACGCTCAAGCTAAGATAGGTTTTTAGGTATGTAGGTTATTCTGAGGCTGCTTTTCTTTACATCTGTTCTTTAGAGTGATGCATCTTATATAATTATTCTAGGAGGATACTGAAAAGAAAATCATCTCCCACATAAAAACATAGAGAGCTTCTAAACTCTGGTAAGTAAACACAGCTCAGGCAACTAATTACCTTATCCATTCAAGTACTGCTGCTGTTCCTACTTATGGTGAGATGCAGAGCAAGTTATATTTTGAAATGATTTTATTTTGCATTAACTTTCCAAATGTATTTACTGTAGAATCCTCATCTGATTAGCCAGAAAACCTTAGAATAATGAAGTCAAAGTCAGAGCTCCTCTGTTTAGAAGTCTGTGTTGAGCTGATAAATGTCAAATAAAATACAGACTATTTTTGGATTATTTTATTTGAAATTATTACTGCCTTGACAAATTTTTGTTAGCCTTGTGACAAGATGATCCTATAGTCCATTCAAGACCTGCTCATAGGTCTTTAACAAATTTATTAGTCTTACTTCAAAAATCTTTCACGTACATTTTTGATCTTCAAGTAATTTTATCTAAGATACATGCATGACATTTCATATAATTCCTGTTCAAAAATGAAGACTGTGATCTTCTTTAAGATTCTCTATTAGAAGATGGATATTATCTACTTGGCAAAGTGTCTGCACAAACTTTATATACAAATAAACATATAATTTCTTCAACTCTCATGAAATACATTTCATTAGATATAAAAACATACCATGACTCCTTAGAATGGAGAATGCTTTTTAAGCTTTTGTGTTTAAGAGTTTAGCATATGATTTGAAAAAAAATTAAATTATAGTATTTTATTGCTATATTTTCAGTTAAGAAGAAAAAAACTTGCAAATCTGCCAAGTTCCAAAATGGGTTAACAACGTGTCTGTGTCCTTTATTTATGCTTCCATAGAAACTTATTTTTCTCAGTATAGGTGGGCTCATTTTTATATCCTGCATAGTCTTGATAGGCAATTTTAATCTTCTCCTTCACAGAATTTGATGGAATAAGGATTCCACAGAATATTATTGGACACAAATTATTGGATTATTGGATACGACCGTTTTGCTCGATTGAGGAGTTCAGAAGGTGATTTTCAAATGCATAGAGAATAAAATATATAAATAAATATACTGTGTATTTTTCTTTTGCTATATTGGATGGTCTTAGAGAGGTATTTGAGTTAAACACAATGCATTCTGTCATCTATCAATCACAGTGTACAACTCCTCATGAAGGACAAGGAAATGCCAGTGATATATGCAATAACCTTTTCAGTTATGAGCAGGACTTTCCACACTGGAATGCACAGCACACACTCCTCTAGGGAGTGAAGACAGCTTCTGCTGACCCTCCTTTTCCTCAGGAGCATTGTAGTACCCTGCTCCAAAATCCTACATATTGGATAGCAAGTCCCTAACATGGGTCTGGTAACACTTCAATACAAGGTATTTCATTAGGTTCACACCTCTCACATAAGAAGGATTCCACAAGGACCTATCACACATTGCAGATGTCAAAGTGGCACCAAATACCTATGTATAGATAAACTTATTTCTCCCAAAGCATGAAATTTTGAGACAGAAATGATTTCACACAAAATATGTGATACTTTGCTGCACGCTGCATTGCCAAATGAATATAGAACAGCATCAGAGTACATATAGAAAGAAATATCATTAAAAAATAATAATAATAATGAATGTGTACATGCTGCGTGTGGGAAGGATTTGATAAAGCAAAGAGAAAAATCCCAATGTTTCACCTACAGCAAGTAACTTCCTCATGTTCTTAAATCTAATGACATTCCTTATGATATTACAATATTCCCAACTGGTGACACATTTGACTTTAATGTGTTATATTAATAAATGACTATTTGTTGCATTTGTTGATTTTTTTTAAAGTAATCTGTTTATATGCAGAGAAAGTATTTAACAAATTCTTGTCATTATAGATTTTATTTTTTTAACTGAGCTCCTGCATATGATCTACACTGAAAAATGATGATTTTCCTTCAGTGGTTCAGTGATTTCCCATATCTGAACTCCTGTTTGTATGCAGTATTTCATGTACAAATATTGAGTTACTAACTTGCGAATTACTACTT
Source organism: Lagopus muta (assembly GCF_023343835.1). Lineage (NCBI taxonomy): Eukaryota > Metazoa > Chordata > Aves > Galliformes > Phasianidae > Lagopus > Lagopus muta. Next base: position 44,333,284 of record NC_064436.1, on the reverse strand, counting down.
GATTTATCCTTCAGCAAATACGATAATTACTTTCATAATCATCCCCTCCACTTTATCACAGTTCTCTTGTATCACAGTTCTTGATGTCAACTGTACTCAAAAATTCTTGCAAAAGCATTGCAGAACTCTGAGTAGATTGCCTTCTCTCATGATTGAACAAGAATTCTACCCAGACGGGAAGAGTATGAATGCTGCCAGAAGTACTCTTCACTTTTCCAGGGACAGATCACATTCCAACAGATCATATTCTGCTTCAGAGCTTAAAAAGAAATCTTAACGCCTTACACTGCACCAGACATTTTATTGCAGCCTGCTTTCTTTTGCAGCTCTGTCAACACAGCTACATCAGTTTACTCTGGCTGTGAACCAACATCTAATTCACACAGCAGATTGAATTTCACCTAGTGTCAAGAAAAGCAGTGCTTACTAACCATATCACATTCTTATCCACTCCTATAATGTAAAAACACGTCTGTTAAGTTCAGTTATTTATGGGGAAAACGGGGGGCACAAATAGGAGTCTTTGTGATGTTTAAAAATTGCTTTGTTACTCATGCCAGAAATGTTGGTAGCAGAATGGACATACACCTTCTCCCTTAGGAGAAACAGCAGTAAATATTTGGCAAACATTGCTGATGTGAAGATCCATAATTAGATCAGACAGAATGTGAAAAATGTTACTGTCTCAAACTCCTCCATTTTCTGAGGTGCTGGTCAATATTAAGTGCACCTCACATGTAAAAGCGTAGTATTCCATCACACGAGCCACGAATCTCAGGATTATTTATCCTTTATTTTTGGGGAACTGACACAGAAATATGATGTCCTACGTATGTCTTTACTATAAAAATGATGCCTACACTCATGTTAAAGGATTCAATTACCATGATATGTTGCTCATCTTATAGCAAGTTCCATCAGTAATTCCTCAAGTAGTTGGTTGCTGGTATTTGTACTATCAGAATACCTTTTCTTTTGCTCCTATAAATATGTTATCATGATTACGCTTAGCATCTAATAATTTTAAAAGGCACCAAGGCTAAAAGAAATATTGCCAACATTTCGTATCAGAGAAATTTTTTTAAAAATTAAATGAATAAGCAATATCAGCTGACCAGTAGTCCAGGCTTAAATCATTTTTACTTAGGCATGCTGATTCTGACCAATGGATCTCTACCTGTAAAATTCACAGATGACAGACACTGCATGTATGTATATTAAAGCTATTCAAATAAGAAAGCCAAGCAGCTCGAGAGTAACGTGCTGATTCACAATCATTTGCAATATTTATTTATATTTGTATATGCTCAGAAACATTCACCTCTAAATAACTTGGGTTGTGGAGCTCTGTTTCAGATAAGCTATGTGTAGCTATGATTTCAATCATATGTAGAATTAGATGTTTATATGGCAGCTTCTCCTACTTTAAACTGCCTTGTATAACATGTTCCCTTCCAGTACAGGAAGAGGACTTCAAGTAATGTGGAAATACTCAAAATACATCACTGTTTCAATAAGTTTTCCAGACATAAATACTACACTATGCTTGCAGTTCTATTTGCTAGACAGAAAAATGTCCATAGCCCTCTGGTAAAGTAGTTGTTGGCTATAGCTGTTAGCTCACTTAAGTTTCTTATAGCACCAGAATTTCATGGGCATTTTACTTAATATGCTGAAACATTCCAAAGTCCCATTCTAACCCACCAAACCACCCCATTAAGTATGTATAGAAACAAAGTTTTACTGAAATATATTCCTGCCAGACTTCACAGGAATGCCTTTATGGTTTTTGTGGTTCTGAGTGATCAACCCAGATGTCACACAATGATAGCATGTGGAAGTGGAAGTAAAACAAAATTTGTCTCATCTTCAGACTTGTACTTTCGGCTGAAAATATCCTACTTCAAGAAAAAGTAAAACTTCAGGAGTCCCATCAGGTGCTTCATTTTTTGCAGAACGTAATACTGGGCATATTTCTTCCATATTCATCTGAATTAACAATTATCTAAATATAGGTGAGAAGATATTACCTTAGAGGAAGAAAAACTGTTTTATAATGTGTTAGCATAATTTTTAATTGGCTTTCTAGGTAACGGCATCTTATTCCTGGTTTTAACATTCATCTTCAATATATTAAATCCCATTAACTCCATGGATCTCACCCTATCAAATATCCTTCAATTTTTAATTTTTAATTTTTATTTCTTAAATGTGCTGTGATTGAATTTATATTTTGAAGCTTTCTTTCAGTGTTATGTATTGAGCACGTCTAAGCTTTGATTTCCTGTTTGGTAAGTTGATTTGGTAATTTGATTTTCCTCTATTTGGTAAGTACCAAATGGAGATAAAAGTAAATATACAAGCACTAAAAGAGCTCCTTTTTAGGAGAAGTACACTGCAGTTGGAGAGTAGAATTGACGTGTACACAGTATCAGCAATGAAAAATTCTAATGTCTAGCACAAGAAAACTGAGAATGATTTTTTATCTAACCAGTGTTCTTACTGACACCTTCAGTATAACTGTATAGATCTGTTGTTCCTGTTTTACTTTTGCATTTACATTCCTTCTACCCTTCAACTCTTCCTATTGCTCATTGGTTTTTATTTGTCAGATATTTAAGATATGAGTAACACATGAATGATAAGCATACAAAACTACACAAGTCCACAATTTTCCAAATTCCCTTCCTCACCCCTCTCAGCATTGCTTTCCCCACTTTAACACAGCTTTAAGAACCAAGTTACAGCTACTGCTTGGTGAGGCTGTGAGTGGGGGAGGGATTGACAGTAGTTGGAAAGCTAAAGTTCAAAGTGAAGAAATCACTCTGCAACACAGTCTAGTACTGCAACCAAATCAAGCAGTCCTCCAAATTCTGGTAAGCGTAATAACAAAGTCAAAATTAAATGAAAATCTGCTATTTCAGCAATTTGATCACAGCACTGCTCCTTTTCCATTCCAGTAACCACTAGATGACAATATGGAAGAGGCAATCTGTATGCCAAACTCTAGCTTTCAAGTTACTCTTTCCTGAACCCCACTAGATCCTGGAGATCAGGATAATATTGGTCAGTATAATCTTGACTTTTTTTTCCTTTCTTTTTTTTTTTTTTTTTTTTACCCTGTAGAGTTAGTTTCCATATTCTCTATTTTCCCTCTTGACTTGGTTCCTACAGAGGAAGCCTACCTCTTGTTCAAACAATGTTGCAGAGTGACTTCTTCACTTTGAACTTTAGCTTTCCAACTACTGTCAATCCCTCCCCCACTCACAGCCTCACCAAGCAGTAGCTGTAACTTGGTTCTTAAAGCATCCATTTTTGAAGATGCAGCTTACCTATGGCAAGAACACTAGATATAGCCATAAAATGGCACAACAATAACTGTATTAATTACAGAAAACCGCTTGCTTTCTCTACTGAGCTAAGAAAACACAATACAGTGACTATTGGTTCAACTGCAGCAGTCACACCTGCAAAACTGAATTTGCTACAGAGGCACTGCTGAATCAAAACGTCTTCTAATTCCGAGCAGGAAATATGTTTTACAGTAGGTGGAGATTTTAGAGTGCACAAAGTTTATTGTTGAGAAAATATTTTGGAGCATCACAGAAGTATGTACATAGAGGACTGTTAAGACTAAAGAAAATTTAGCCTGTGTTATAGCATTGTATACAATGCCATATCCCCCTATAGTGCACTTAGAAGGACAAAAACATTGAAAGAAGTCTATCAGCCTATATTTATGTGCCTACTCAAAGAGCAGCATGTTCTGCTAGACTGCAACAACTATTTAGAAAAGATCTGACTTAATTCCAGTTTAAGCATTTTGCGTCTTTGAAAGTGCTACTGAATGCTGACACAAATTTATTCATTACTGCATGAATGCTCTATTGAATGCCTCTGTGTAATGATGTTAAATAGCTGCATGAAGAAAAGCATGCAAAGAGGTTCCAATGAAAGATAGTTATGAAAACATGCTGGAGAAGAGAGTGGCTCCCCAGTAGACTACAGTATAGCTATAAGTCTAAGAAGTTCAAACACTGTAGAGGACAGAATACATTGTACTTGGAATATTCATGAGTTTCTTCACATCATCTTGCTTTTTACAAACAATTCATGAAAACTAATATGTAAAGTTCCTTGACTTCTTCTAAAAACAAACCAAACACATGCACATCGACTCAAGATACAACATGTTGCGCAACAGCATGTATTAACAATAGAATATTGCAAATGTATAATCCTGCAAGGTCATGACATATTTAATACAATTAATAGACTAAATGGTTTTTATTTGTTTGTCCTAAAAGTTTAGTTGCTGTGAGGGTCTGTTTGTTTTTGATGTTGCAGACTGAACTCAATCAGTTAAAACTGAATATGAACTCCTTTTTTGATTAAGAACAATACAACTAAACAAAACAAATGATTAAAAAAAAAAAAAAAAAACAGAAGAATCATGCTCAACTTATGTCCTAGAGTATAGTTTCGATCCATTATTCTTCACACCAACTCTTTCTCATAATTTTACTCAAAGCAGTACAGTACCAAAATTTCAGACATGAATACACTACAGATTTTCTTCTTCTACAAGCTCACTACTACATCCTCAATAAATGTACAAATCTGTAATTATGTGGTAGAGGAGAGCTCAGCAGTGACAAAAAAGGTTCTCATTATGGGTAAAACTGTCAGGCTAGAACCAGATACTAATAGACGAGAATCTAAGGCTAGTGCAAAAGAGGAAACTCATAGAATCATACAATCACTAAGGTTGGGAAAGACCTCAAAGATCATCCAAACTAACTGTCCAGCTTGGTTCTTAAAGCATCCATTTCTGAAGATGCAGCTTACTTATGGCAAGAACACTAGACATATAGCCATAAAATGGCACAACAGTAACTGTATTAAGTTACAGAAAACCATTTGCTTTCTCTACTGAGCTAAGAAAACACAGTACTATGACTATAGGACTATGCCAATATTTCTCAATAAACCCTGTTCCTCAGTACAACATCTAAATGTCTCTTGAGTGCCTCCAGGGACAGTGACTCCACCACTTCCATGGGCAGCCAGTTCCAGCACCTCACCACACTCTCAGAGAAAAAGTACTTCCTAACATCCAACCTGAATCTACCCTGGAGCAATTTGAGGCCATTCCTTCTAGTCCTAATGCTAATTAGGTGGCAAAAGAGGCTGACTCCCACCTCAACACAACCTCCTTTCAGGTAAAGAGAGATAAGGTATCCCCCGAGCCTCCTCTTCTCCAGACTGAACAATCCCAGCTCCCTCAGCTGCTCCTCTTAAGGCTTCTGCTCCAGATCCTTCACCAGCTTTACTGCCCTTCTCTAAACAGTCTCTATCACCTCAATGTCTTTCCTGTAGCGAGGGGCCCAAAACTGAACACAACACTTGAGATACAGCCTCATCAGGGCCGAGTACAGAGTGATGATCACTCTCCTGCTCCTGCTGGCAATACTATTTCTGATACAAGCCAGGATGCCATTGGCCTTCTTGGCCACCTAGGCACATTGTTGGCTCATATTCAGCTGAGAGTCAACCAATACCCCCAGGTCCATTTCTTCAACACAGTCCTCCATCCATTTTGCCCCAAGCTTGTAGCATTACCTGGACTTATGGCTGAAGTGCAAGACCTGGCACTTGGTCTTTTTGAATTTCATTCCATTAGTGCTATTTAGCCTGACCAGATTGTTTTGTAGGATCTTCCTATCCCCAGGCAGATTGACATTTCCTGCCAACTTTGCATCATCTGCAAATTTACTGGGGGTGCACTCAATGCCCTCATCCAGGTCATCAATAAAGATACTGATCAAGCCCCAGTACTGACCCCTGGGGAACACCAGTTTGACTGGTCACCTGGATTTAACTCTGTTCACCACCACTCTCTGGGCCCGGGGAGAAGTTAAAAAATTCTGTAAATTCTGTAAATTATTGTTATTATTTTATTTAAATTATGTCAACAGCCTTTCCCTCATCCACCAGGCAGATCATTTGATCATAGAAGGAGATCAGGTTTGTCAAGCAGGACCTGCCTTTCATGAAACCATGCTGTCTAGGCCTGATGGTACAGCACAGACTTCTAAGCATTAGCACTGAACATTTTGCTCCACACACCCACTCCTGTGTCACACCAATGGCCATCACAGCTCTGGACAGTGCTCAGATTATTTCCGCCAGCAACTAGAAGTCTTTCTGAATTGTGATGGATATATGGGCAGATGTTCTACTACTACCAAGATAAACATCTGAACCCCTGAGCTCTGGGCAGACATCTCATTTCTTAGCTTTGAATTTCACCTGTAGTGATTATCCAACTTAGCACTTTGTTCATTCATAGTCTTTACATGAGGTATAGATTAATAGAATTGCAGGGTTGGAAACAACCTGCAAGATCATCTAGTCCAACCATCCTCCCATTACTACTGTGGCCTCTTCCAGATGCCTCTTGAATACCGCCAGGGATGGTGACTCCACCACCTCCCTGGGCAAGCCATTCCAGTGTCTGACCACTCTCTGAGAGAAAAACTTCTTCCTTATATCTAACCTAAATCTCCTCTGGTAAGCATCCTAGCAGGTAATATGTTTAAACTAAATAGATCAAATTCCGATTATTTTTTTAATTAGATTACAGAGCATTCATAATAGCGTGCTGTAGAAAAGCAGGAATTATATGCATATGTCAGGAAAGAAGAAAGTCATTTACGTTTGTGCAGCCAGATTCAGAAATGAATATGATAGGAAAAATAGCAAAGGTGTTGCTATTTCCATTGATAAGCAGATCTACATTTCCAAGTGTATTTTGCATGATGCCCATTCCAGGGAGTATTCAAGGTAAGTGGTTCAACTTTCCTGTAATGGTAGTATTTTTCATTCATTCTGAAGCTGGGAGACACACGCAGTCTTAGCATAAAGCTTAGAATTAGAGAGCAGAACTCTTACCACGGGATGGATATCATTTAGAAGATTTTTTTTTCCAGTAGCTTCATGTTGGGGCTCCAGGCAGTAAGCATGTAAACAACAGTTGCTATTTACATTCCACAGGGAGATGTAGAAACTGCTTTTGTTATTTATAGCATTTGTGAAGCTCATACAACAAGTTCAGAGTGTATGTAGAATTCCCTGTAGTAAATTCATTCGCTAGCAGTTCCACTTAAGGAAAAAGGCATCTGCTGTCTTTCCTTTCTGCTCATTAGCTCTTTAAAATTATAAGCAACCAAAATAATTTTACTCCCCGGTTCACCCAAGACTTATGAACACTACCATAGTATTCAATGCATACATTTAGAGTAGTTTACTTGATGTGTACTTATGGTCCATAAGAATCACACATGAAATAACATAGTGATTACTAATGAAATTGATTGCTTCTTCCATTATATACTGTAGATATCATTACTTCAGTGTCAACGGTTTATGGGCTGGTTCGGCCCAGTTCCATGACTAGCAGGGTGGAGGGATTTCACAAAATCCACACCTCTGGAAAAGGGAACAGGGGACCCCAAAATAATTAAAAACAGCAGCAACGATCTGTGGAGAAACAAACTAATTTACTAAATATAGTATCGGAATGCAAGATAACACTATAATATAATCAGAATTGAAGCTAATCAATCAAGTTTGGTATTTTCCAAACCTTTAAACATTCTGTCTTTCAGATTACTGCAGGATAGTTTTTATAAGCAAGTGAATATATAGAGATATATAGCAAGAAAATGTAAGGATTGCTATGAAAGTAATGTTGGCCCACAACATCATAGGCAGTTCTTGGTGGTATGGCAATAGAAGTTGAACCTTTCCATCAATATTCCATTATATTCTGTTGCTGTGTAACAGCAGAAGAGAGGCAGTCTGAAAAAACAGTATCTTCAATGGAAGTACATATGAAACAAAGATATGCCATTGAATTCATCCTTACAGAAATAATGACACCCACTGACATGCATCAGTGCTTGTTGAATGTTTATGTAGACTAAACAGTGCCTGTGGTGAGGTGGTGAGTGCTTCAGTAGTGGTGATAGCGACAGTGCATCACCTCTACTGGTGTGGCATAAAAGCTCTGGTTCATTGCTGACAAAAATGCATAGCTACTTGTGGTAACTATGTTGAGAGAAATAGTGTTTTAGCTGAGAATTTGCTCTATCAAGTAGAGTTATTCTGCTCTTTTTATCTGTAGTTTACACAGAAATTAATAGGAAGCATTAATTTCAAAGCAACCTACATAGCTATTAATAGCTTAACATAGCAGCATATAAATAAACCCCAAATTCCAATCCTAATACACTTGATTTTATAAGTGCTTATAATGACCTAGAAAGCAAAAGGAAGATTTATAATACAGTTCAGAGCAGTAGCAGAAGTTGAGCTCCCCTTTGTAACCCTTTTATGCAAAGCCACAGGAAATAAATCATTTTCAAAATAAGAGTACTAATCAGTGCAACTACTTTATTTGACAAAAACTCATTATATAGGAAAAGAGCTTAATGGATCCTTTTATTTTGTTTAGTAAATCAAAATCAGCCATGCATCCATAAAAATATATCAGTTAAGAAGCCACTTCAATGACAAAATTAGTAGTTTTATTAACTTCATCTGATAATTTAACCTGAAGGATGTTAGCAAGGCTGGAATAACGCCTAAATATTTGCCAAAATAATCACTTCAGAATAATACAAAATCAGAGACTTTATTTAAAAAAAAACTTCTTGATAACACCACGTATTTATTATTTCGGGCTTAAGATTTAAGAAACAGCTAATAGAAATTATTTTTGTATCAAATATATAACTGAATTTTCTGTACCTTAAATATATCTAATTATGTTAAAGTTCTGCATGGTACACAGAAACTAAGAAAGTGTACTCCCTCTCAAATAATGTAATATAGACAAAATTCAACACAAATAGAGAAACTGAGTTTGCAGATATATAAGAAAACCCATCATTTTATAGTTTCTACATTTATCCCTGGCCTTCAGTGCTTTCCTCTGCTTAGTTATACACAGAATTCTTGATGTTACCAAACATACATAACTGTTCATACAATTGCAATAGTTTTAATGACTGCACAAGGATCAATGTTATCAATGTGCTCTTTCTGAGCATATTTGAATGCAACCTCTGTTCTTAGCTTCCTATATACTTGTTCATGTTTCCTCCAAATGAAACATACTCTGCAAGTGCTGCAGTGAATTAAGACATCAGTAAACCCCATATATCCATGGATTATTTTGTCAAATAGCCTTTGTTCGTACATAATTATGAAAGGAAATATTAATTTCCATTTCTAATTACATTTTTGAATTGAGAATGACTTCCTTTGCATCGAATCTCAATTTATTTAAATAGTCTCTTAAAACATCGAGTGATCAGGTAAAATAAGTTAGGTATAGGGAATGGATAATTTCTTCCATAAAACATAGCTAGTGCTATAGTACATTTTCATGATTGTCTCTAGAACTGGCTTGTTAAGGATCGGATACATCTCAAGGACAATCTACACTTGATTAAAAAGTGTAGCTGAAAAATTACTGTTACTGCAGTTTTACTGCTACTACGTAGTAATCACACAGTCAAAATTCCAAGAATACAAATATATTGATTTGGAATTTAAGTAATGAATTTTATGAAACAGTGTTTTCTCATCAATACTATGCATCATTTTAAGGTGAACAAAAACGTGTCAGGACAAAGCTTTGATACTGTTGCATCCATTATGTATGGATGAAATAGTTAACACTGATTGATCCCTTAGGACAATATTGTAAAAGAAGATGCTTTAGCCTGAAGTTACTGTCCATTTTTCTCCCCAACTTAATATCGGTTAGCTTACTATCAGATTCTGAGGTCCAAACTGTGATGGGACTTGAGAAATACAGAAGAAATCAATAAAATCTAGCTGGGTACAGACAGACATGCACTTATGTAGTGAACAAATGAGAATGTACACATACCATAATCAATCACTGCCATGACAACAAAATGTTAAGATGCCCCCAAAGTCAATATTTTTCAATTGTATGACAAATAAGAACTCAGATTTCTCCAAGGAATACTCCAAAGTAGCACTGATGAGTTCTGAGCTGTGGGAAACTACCCTAATATTTTATTAATGTGCTGTAACAGAATTGTGTGTCAGAAATACCAATAGTCATAATTCTAAATGACAGTTGAGCTATTTGTAACCTCAACTATGAGAAAACTATTGAAGTATGAGTAGCTAAAGGAATCTTTACTTTTTCCAGTTGCTACTGAGTCTTGAAAGTTACCAGTTCACTACTTGAATTGACCAACTGTGTCTTGTCTGTGTCCATACATCCTAACTATGCAACTAACATTCACGTAAGTGTTCTCAGCATTGTGTGTGTAAGCTAACAGCTCCATATTTATACCACGTCATCTTCCTCACATTTCCAGTACTGACAAAGAAACAGCTCAGCCTAGCTAACAACTGTATTTGACATCTAGCATTCTGATTATCAGTTCAACTTATTAACAAAATAAATACATTAGTGAGTAAACTAGCTAGCTTTTAAAACAACAAATATAGGTTTTTTTCGCCTCGAGAGTACTTATTTCTAGGAACAGCTTCAAACAGAAGAGCTAATTCTACTGTACATCAAGAAAATATTAATGCCAGCAAGCTCCTAAGCCTACATTAAACTGGTTACACATCAGATGAAAAAGCAATGACCAGCATGATAGTTTTTTGATTTTTTTTTTTTCCCTACGTAAGAGCAGCAAAGTCTGTTACTGAAATGTTAGACAGCAACCAAATGTTAAACAAAGTATTTTGACATATGGCCACCATTTCCCCCTCCTCCCCTTCTTTTTCCATCTACTCCATAGGTAGAAAATGAGTGGGTATTTAATCTTGTTTAGAGAAGACTTTGGAGACAAAAAAACAATTTCTGTGGCAAAGGGGTAGTAGGTTCTCCAGCAGAGCCAGAAGTATAAAGCTTACAACATACTTCTGTTTTCATACATTAATTGTATCTTAATAAAAACCCTGTGCATGAACTTAATAAAGGATTTGTAAAGTTCAGTCACTGAATATTATATTACTTTTCTATTCTCTCTAATAATTTGCAGAGTTTGTACCCAATACAAGAGACCTGTGGTTGGTATAATATCATAATTTCAGATTCCATTTGAAATGTGAATACAACAAATTTGTGAGTCACAAAGATCAGTTTATTCCATGACTGTAAAGACTCAGGCCTCAAATACTTTCACATAGTTTACTTACTGTAGTCAAACATTTAGCATATAGGAATTTTATATTAAAAAATAATTTTTATATGCAAAAGTTTGGGACAAATAAATTACACCAATATTGTAGTTGATAGCTTGTATAATGTTCGATTATAGTTATTTCCTCAGAACATTTCTTTTTAGGGCGACTTCCTCTTTTTTTTCCCTCTACCTTTCTCTATCTAATCTTTTACTCTTTCACCATGTTTGTCGTCTGATGTTCTGTGCTTCTCTTCATGTTTAAAATGCTGCCTACAAGAGCTTTAGTATTATATTACTGTAGCAAAACAGCACTGTGTTCCAGTAACTGATTTGACTGCTGCATAATCAATGAATATACAGATGTTAAAATTATGAAATAAACAAGAGAGTTTGGCTAAGCAGGTTGCTATACCAAAAAGAGAATAGATGGAGTGCTTACCCTTGTCCTGGGCTTACTGTAAAACTCCAAAGGAGGGATCTCCAGAAAGAGATCCTTCCCCACTGGTAGCCAGCATTTCAATGGGCCAGGCTCCACCCCTTCCAGCAGCACAGGTGCTTCCAGGGCTGATTCATTGCTCACCTCAGGTGATCAATCAGAGGTTCAGGCTGTGATTCAGCAGTTCCCATACAACTGTCCAGCATTACAATCTTGTTAAAAAAATACATCACAAGAAAACATGATCTAAAGTATGTAATCAACAACATAGTCCTAATACTTGCCAGCTCCCACCTCAAAGAAGGTAGTGCTGATGTCTAACTCATTAAAGTGTTATTTACAGAATAAAATGAGATGACCTATGGGAAGACAAATGAGGACAACTTCCAAAATGACCATTTTTAAAATACTGAGAAGCATCAGGGTGGAGTTCGATAGACTAACTATATACCATGTGAGCTGTTCTATCTATACTCAAATAAGACATTTTGTATGGCGTCCCTGTCATTTCATAATTCACAATATCTAGCAGATACCTAAAAACTTACTAGACATAAGAAATATTAAATACAAGATCTTTTATTGATCTCATATACCATCCTAAGCCATACAATGTGGAAACAGAAATCATATGCCAACATCACTGTTTCCTAAAACTGCATCATAACTCCTGGAATAGCTGAGTTGTGCTGATAAAAAGACTGCTAAATGACTGAATGTGATGGGGTACTACCGAATTCAACAGTCCAAACTCCCAAATCATTCTGTCTTGTTTTTAGAGCATTTAGATTCAATACAAGCTTAAAGAAAGAATAAAACTTTTTATTTCAGATATTGCTGTGGACTGTACCATTACCCTAAAATACACCAGCACTCACTTCCAATTATTTTACTGTAAAAATTCTATTAGCATTGCTTGCAGTACCTGTTAGCAATATGTTGTAAAAAATAAACTTGGCATTTCAGCCAATGTGGTACTGCTGCTGAAGCAAAGAGCACTTTAAATGTACCCTTCAAAATTCCAGTCCTATTGTACAGGATGCACATTTATACAGAGGCCACAGAAACCAACTGAAAGATTTTCAGTTAAAATTACTTAGTGATGTTGACAAAGAATATAGTCACCAACACCAGCATCACATTCTTTTCTGAGCTACTAAGATAGCAGCTAAGAATAGTGACTGCCACATATGTCTCTCAAACGAAGTTCCTATGCTTAATTTTGTACTCTGTTTTTTGTTAAGATCAACTTAAAACTGCAGTTTCAGTATAGAGCTCTTTATCAAGCAGATGAACTGCAACAATCATGCCCTCTCAGGAGAGCATCAAACATAAACATTAGTGTGGCATGAAACTGAATTATACTGTTCTCAAACAGCTGTTCTATCTCTTCAGCAAAATAATGATGGCAGAATAATATATCTCCTACTATATCACGTACATCATTTTTTCATTACTTTTATCCCTTCAATAAAAACAGAAGCCTGTTGCAAAAAGCTCCAAGATATTTTACAGACAGTAACTTCTGCATCAGGCCTCAAGTCAAATAAGCAGATTATGCCATTTGCACAAATGAAAGTGCTGGTTTCTTTGCCCTCCCTGAATCTTCAAGGTTTTTAAAGCCTAACAATAAGTGGTATAGAAATACGATATACTAAAAATATGCATACGCACATTTTAGTTGCATTCATCTATTTGTAACAGCTAATCTTTGCCAAATTAATTTTATTGCACTATTAATCAAACTTTGCAGAGAGTTACTTTGGAGGGCTCAGAGCCCAATACTGAACGAGGAATTCTTATCATAAAAACAACCAAGATTGGAGAAAACCTCGAAGATCATCCAGACCAACTGTCCAGCTACCACCAAGATTTCTCAATAGTCCATATTCCTCAGTACAAGACCTAAATGTTTCTTGAGTGCATCAATGGATGTTAGGAAGTACTTTTTCTTTTCTGAGAATGTTGGCCACCTGGTACACTACTTGCTCACATTCAGCCGAGCATTATATACTAGATGATTCACAGACTATATCATATTCTCACAAATTACACAAAATTAACAGGAACTGTTTCAAACTAGGTCTTCTATAACAGGATATAGCTATGAGATTAATAGTAATTCAGCTTTTACCTTGTGAAATCCAAGGCATCTTAATTTCCATCAGACACTGTAATATTCACTCAGATCTATGTTGAGTAATATTCACTAATTAACAGTCCTCTTCTGGATTTGCTATACATTCAAGGCACAGTAAAATGAAAAAAAAAAAAAAGCACAGCTGGTATCAGAGGGTGAAAAGGAAACCCCCCCAAAGACGTTTTGTTCCTAACATGCTATAATACAGTTTTTGCTTGCTTTCTTTGAACAGAGGTCTGCGGTTTCCTGTATATCCAGTATAGCATATCGGTACTGATACACTGCTGTCTTTGAAAATGGGGACTTCCATACAAGGCCAGAACACTGACCAAAGCAACTTAATCTCTCAACGATGAGAAATCTTGCAGGAGAAAACTGTTCTTAAGCAGAAGTGAAAGACTGAACATTACTCACAAATATAGAAAGTAGTATCTTGGATAGATTAACTTGATCCACCTGAATAGATTAACTCGATCCACCTAAACACTTCCCATTTCTCGAAACTGTCATATACTTTACTGCTTTTTGAATTTAAATTACTGATGTGGCATATACAAACTTCAGCTGCATGGGGCTACTCACGCATAAATTTAATGTTTATAACAATTAGAAGCCTCCTTTGTTTCTTTCAAGATGTCTGTGTCATTGTATTCCTAAGACAATGCAAAAGTCTGAATGAGGAGTTCGTGTTTTCTTAGAAGTAATTGCTTCTAGCTTAAATCTACATATAATATGTACTGCTGCATAAGCTTTTGCTAACTTATTATCTCCAGGTAGAAAAGTGACAGCAGAGATTTGTAACTGAGTCTCTTACAAGAGGCAGCTAAAGTAATCTCTTCTTAGAGAAATAAACAGTTATCTCCTAGCAACTAGATAACATTCACTTTCCACAGTAAATTTTAAGGAAATTGTCCTTGAATATCGTACCTGTTGAGAGAAAAAAAATATGCAAAGACTAAGTTTTGTGCCATAGGATTAAAGGAAGGCACAGGTAAGATTCCATAACTGAAGCCAATTGCCGTTAATTATTATTTTCATCTTTTGTTTTTACTTTTGATACTTTATGATTTACATATAAGAAAAATGCCAATTAGAATTGTGAGCCTGTTGAAATACAGTCACCTCTTTGTTCTGATGCTATTTTAAAATCCCAGATATTACTTAGATTTATTTTACTACTCATTCAATTCCTACCAAATCCAATATTCAGAAAAATATGCCACCTCTGTCCTGAAGTACAGCAGTATCTTTAGACTGTGATCTGGATGATGGTGGCTCCTCAACTCTCAGATAGCCCATGCTGGTGTATGGCACAAATTCATAGAAACAGTAAAAGGATCAAGACAGCCTGTTATAGAACAGACGTTTTTAGCTTGCAGGAGACAACTTGACAGGAGCAGCTATAGTGAAAAATAGAATGGGGACATGCACAAATTGAGCAGAATTGCTTGAATACTGAATTTGGGCTGCCACCAATTATGGTTAACCATAAGACTGAGTGAAGGGACTTCTGAGAAAGCACACACCTAGCAGCACCTAGCTGCATGGCCAGCAAAACACTTCCCTCACCTAGGCTGCCACAACCAATATATTAATAAAGATAGTATCATGTTCCTGGCACCACTGTGAGAAATAAACTGAAAGAGATGATAACAGCAAGGCACAAAACATAACTACAAGAAATGAAAAGCCTCACCAAACCCCAGAGTCTCAGCTTGGCACAGAGCAGAACAGAGCCCTTCTCTACCAGGTGAACAGCTGTTGCATACTTGCCTGTGATTTAAAAGCATGGCTGTTAACTAAATACAATTTGGCAGAAGCATCCATTGAGGCTCCCACTAGTTTGCACATGCTGAGGTCCTCAGAATGTTTGTGTTCCATTAGATAGATTTTAAGCTGATTTTAGCATTCACACAGTCACTGCAGCCCTTTTCTGAACAGGACACAGAACGTGTAGCAGCAAGACTGTAATGTACAGTTATAATAACATGGCTCATCAAAAGCCAAATTAACAATATATGTTTGTACATTAATTTGGTATTCTCAGGTATGATCCAAAACTACTGATATCCACAGAAAAAGATTTCTGGAAATAAATAAGCATCTTAGCAGAATCTGCACATTCAGTCACTGCTGGGAAAACATTTTTCAGCCTGAAGATTCACCTTAATGACAACTGCAATTAATTAACAGAGCAAATATCAAGACAAACTGGTAGTCATCTTCTCTTTTACATCACCTGAATCTGAATACCACTGACTCTCAAAAAATCTCAATGAAAGGTTAATCTCTCTTTATTTAAACACTGTTTATAAAAAAGAAGAGTGATTTTGTTAATGTCACTTAAATCCATTTAAATCAGTCAACTATCTCATCTTGATCTGAAGGTAGCTCAAATAGAGTTGATGATCATTTACTGGTTAGAGATGGAATAGAATCATAGAATATCCCAAGGTAGACAGGACTATAAGGATCACTGAATCCAGCTCCTGTCTCCGCACAGGACCACCCAAAAGTACCTATCAGTAGTAGGTACCAGTGGTAACTATAGTGCATGATAGAGGTACTAATCAGGTACCTCCATGAAAAAACAATTCATGAACCAGATATTCATGAAATACCATTTACACTGTGAAGTCTTAAACAGGAATTTTAAAAAATTTTACACTGCTCACTAGTATTTTTCTTTTCTGAAGGAAGAAGACAGCAGGAGTGTGGTGAAAGAGGAGCAGACATAGCCTGAAAAGCAACTGTAGTTACTTACGTGTGCTTGAATACATGCAGCATTTTGGAGATCATAAATAAGGATAGACTGAGCATTACTGTTAGATACAATATATGGATTTGCTGTACTTTCTGTTAAGTGATGGCATTTTATATTTTCTGGATCTGAATTTTGAGTGTCAGAGCACTGAGAAAAATATACGTCAGCCATCTGAAACAGCACAGTGCTATAAGCATCAGCTGTCATTGCTAAGCCTTGCTGTTTTACACGATTCTCATTTACTCCACTCTCCCTTCAGAAAGTAGAATTTTGTTAGTTGTGCCATAATTTGTATTATACCAATTAATATGAGGATACATTTGACCATGATGTCACTATGTTCCAGCCTCTGACAGAAACTACCATCTGTTCCAATAACATCCTGTAAACTATGTCCTTAGGAAAAAAAAAATATTAACAACTTCATAAGCAGCCTTCTTTTCTTTTACATCACTAGTGGAATATTTATATATATGCTTGTGTATGTGTATACATATGTACATAAATGCATGGCTGTCGTGTATGCATACTGATTATGAAAATGTCCTGTCATTTGCAAATAGTTCCAAGTTGTCACATTCTGTAAACTCTTACTTTCAATAATAGTGCAATTATTGCATGATGATACTCAGGACAGAAGCATTCTAGGGATCATTCAGCAGTAATGCTTTGTACACCCAACTACAGTGTCCATATAAGCTTGCTGGAATATTCCAGCTGAAATCTTGGCTCTTTATTTTCACAGAAGACAGTGAAATCAAGAAAATCTTTTTCAGTAGGTATAAACAAACTCTGCACTACATATTACTTTCAAATATTGATAGATCCTGCCTGTAAGGAGGTCCAGAAGAGATGGCAATGTAGCACCAGTCTGTACACAGTGTGCATTACTATGTGTAACTGGAGGCAGAGTTAAGGCTACACTGACAGCTAGAATCAACATTTCCCCCACTGCCGATCACTTGAGCCTAAGACAGCAACATTACTTTAGCTTATCACAGAATCACAAACATCACATAATGTATGCATATACACAAGGATTGCTCCAAAAATAATGACTTCTACTTTATGATGTTAGTCCACAGCGTCATAGGTAGATGGTGGTGGTATGGCAGTAGAGGTTGAACCTTCCCACATATATTCCTTTATGTTTTATTGCCCTGTGACAGATAGCCGCAGAGGGGCAGTTTGACAAAGTCGCACCTGACATGGAAGGGCATATGGAACAAAGGTATGTAATTGAATTCCTCTATGCAGAAGAGAATGTTCTCACTGTCATTCATTGACACTTGCTGAACATTTATGGAGATCAGATGGTGGATATTAGCATAGAGAGGTTTTGGGTGATCTCAGCAGTGATGATAGTGATGTGAAAGACAACCAATGTTCTGTACAGCTATGTGGATTTTAACAAGCGTGGTGCGCAGCTCTTGTTCATTGTGGGTGAAAATGCATAGCCAATGACGGTGAGTATGTTGAAGAAACAGTGTCCCATAGCTGAGAATTTGCTTTTTCAAGTAGTGTTTTGCTCTTTGTATCTATTTTATTTTTCATGGAAATAAATAAGAGATATTACTTTTGAGGCACTTTAGGTATAAGTACATTAAAGTTTACACTTTGATATAAAATATTTATGACAGCATTTTGGGTTTAATCTTTCCTTAATGAGTCTGACGTAAAGGTGTTTCATGATGAGATCATTTGGATCCTTTGTTCACCACTTTAATTGACCTACTTACTAGTGAAACAAACTCTCCAACAGTTTAATAGTATTTTCCAAGTACCTTCTTAAAATTCTGCTGAGAAGTTTTTTCCCTGAAGCAAAAAAGTTTGTTTGCTGAAGTGTGCAATGAAATGGTATCTGTAGGACAAAGCAGTGTAGAAAAATTCCACTTTTAATGGCTAAAAAACCCTGATACTGTCATAAATAGGAGAAGTAGGATAGATGTACCTTTTTTTCCCTCACATTAAAATATTAACTGACACTGCATAATAATTATGTTTGAAGTTTGCAATGAGATAATGTGGTTTTATTTGTAATCTTACAATCTTGTTTAATCTTTATAACAGCATAAATACAACAGAAATGAATAGTTATAAGTCAGCTGTAGAAAACACCCCCAACTACAGAAGGAAGAACCTGCAAGAAAGGAGCCTTGATTATTCAAGCACACACTGGCCATCTGATCTTGTATACTGGTAGTAAGTAGGGTAATCATTTGCATAATTACAGTATTGGTTGCCCAGTGCTCCCATATGTTCTGTTAAACAAACCTCTGGCATTATGAACAGGCTGTAAGCTGATATGTAGGAACTGAAAGAGAGGTAGCTGAGCCATTAAAGGGAATGGCAAAGCTTGATCAGAGAACCTTAATCACAGAATGGCTTGGGTTAGAAGGGACCTAAAGGATTATTAAGTTCCAACCTCCCTGCCACAGACAAGGCTCCCAGCCACTAGACCAACTACTAGATCACATTGTTCAGGGCCCCGTACAATCTGGCCTTAAAAACCTCCAGGGACAGGGCATCCACAAACTCTCTGGGCAACCTGTTCCAGTAACTCAGCATTCTCTTAGTAAAAAACTTCCCCCTGACATCTCATTTAGATCTCCCTTCCTTTAGTTTAAAATCATCCCCCTTCTCCTATTGTTATCTACCAGTGTAAAAAGTTTATTTCCTTCCATCTGTAATCCCCCTTCAAATATTGAAAGGCTATAATGAGGTCTCCCCACAGCCTTTTTCAAACTGAACAAGTCCAGTTCCTTCAGTCTGCCACTGAAGAGGTGATCCAGCCCTCCGATCATCTTCATGATCCTTCTCTGGGCACTCTGCAAAAGCTCCACATCGCACTGGACACAGTACTCCAGCTGAGACCTCATGAGGGCAGAGTAGAGGGGGACAATCCCTCTCCTTGCTGGCCACCTCCTTTCTAATGAAACCCAGATCCCAGTGATTTGCAGATGCTACACAGCACAAATTCTCTGTGCCATAGAAGGCTGGGGTAGCAGCAGATGCTGAATGGTCCCTATGGCAGAAGGCCTTCTGGGCTTTAAGCTTACGCTGCTGGCTCATGTGAAGTTTTTCAGCAAACAGAGACCCTAAGTCCACCTCAGCATGGATATTCTCAAAGGAGTTCTCACTTGGTATACTTATCTGGAATTGCCTGACCCAAGTGCAAAACCTTGCACTTCCTGATTTATCTTTTTTTAAATGGCAACTACACCAGGCTAGCCTTCAACAACTTAAGCTCTGAAAGAGATAGAGAGAGAGCAAACTAATGCAGATAATCCAGTGTCACGTTTGCCAATTAAGAACTGAGCCTAACTTTCTTAATAACTAAATAAATCACACAACGTAATATCTCTTTGCATGCTTCTAACAAATAATCATGAAATTAAACAGGCTTCCCTGTTATCAAGCATTTCACATGCAGTGAAAATTTAAGAGCACTGTAAAGTAATGCCTGTTGTTTCAAACATTGAGACAGATGAGTATCCTGGAGATACGTTTAACTAAAATTTTCACAGGATAGGTTGCATAAGGTATCTTCACTCAGCTGTATTTTCTTTAGAGATATGCTATTTACACATTCCAGTGAACAGATCTACCCAGAAGGGACTCTGTTTGGAATTCATCAGTTTCTTCCTAACTACCATTCTAATGTGGCAAAATGGCACGTTTGTACTACTTTTCCAGATCACAACAAACATTCTTAACTTAGCAATTTTGTATAAGAGTCACAAAAACATTTTGCACCTGGGTTAAAACATTCATCTTTTCCTTCCCTTCACTTCCAGAAACCATGGATGAGTTAAAACAGTAGGCTCAATTTAATTTAGGCAACATCTAAATTTTACATCAGTACTTCGTTATCTCCATAAACAACACAGACTCTTAGACCATATCTACACCAGAGGCCTGAGGATTCAGAGGTTTTCCTCTGGATCTTCCATCAGAGAAAGTTTCTTTTGCAATAAGGCTTTCATATTAAATTGTTGAGAATCCTTTTGCTGTATTAATCTAGTCTCTTCAAGAGATTACCACAGCAATTGACTAATTCCGTTAAAAAAAAAATCAATTAAATTCCAAAAACCATTACATAAATAACTGAAGTCTAGATAAGCATTTGGATATGCCAATAATACATAAATACAATAAATACTCTCCTGTAGATAATCAGAAAGTATTCTTCAAGCAGGATTTATTCTAGAGGAATGAGTACAAGTCTTAGTGAAACAGAAAGTATACTCTGTCTAAATTTTCTGAAAGGATTTGATGCATTTCACACAGTTGAAAGAAATACAGTACATTTTCTGTTGGCTAGATATAGGAGCCATATATAAGTTGTAATAGACCAGTTTGAAACTTTTACATATGAAGGATATTTACATGCATCCCTTTCACCTGCTTACAGAGCATCTTGGCAACCTGAAATGTTCACATATCCTAATCTCACAACACATAAATTGCTTCATCAGATGTGGTACAGCTGCAAATGTAGGGTCTATCGCTGTATCAACCATTATGGAGTCCAGCCACATGCTCACATGCCAAATTGGTAGTCAAACACTTCCTACTTGTTGAATATGACAGTTATTACTTGATCCAAATGATCTTTAATTGTCATGTCAAACTGCATTTGTCATATGAACTTGGTAGAGTGCTGTAACTTTCCCATGTGTTTGGCATAAAGCTTTGTTGCAGTCTGTTACAATTCAGATGTGGCATCAGGCATCGTCTTTATTTTCTCCCTAATAGCTCATGGTCCTAGACACCAGAACAAGTAACATACCATGCCATAGGGACCATTCAGCATCTGCTGCTACCCCAGCCTTCTATGGCACAGAGAATTTGTGCTGTGTAGCATCTGCAAATTAATCCCTTCTTGCTAGACTTTGCTTTCTTTAAGATTTCAGCAAAGAACTGATAAACTGTTTGACTGGAAAGTAAACAAGTACCTATCTATTTTTAATCACCCAATTC